>NC_133816.1:12002028-12617862 GCF_043250625.1 Sebastes fasciatus | reverse complement strand
TATTTTTTTTTTTTCAAACAATAAAAAAGTCAATCTCACCCAACACTCCAGTGTTAAACATGTTGTCAGACAAAAGCAAACCCTGTCCAGCAGGTGGAGGTGTTGAGTTGTAATGCTGGTTTCTGTCCTCTGATAAACAACAGAGAATAAGAGCAGCTTGGCTGATCCTTCCTGCTGTACACTGAACACACAATGTGCAACTAACTAACATGGACTAAACAGGGAAGGTGAAACTCTGTCCAGGTCACTTGGACCAATGTTCACGGTCAGGTGCATTTTGGGAACATCTGCAAAGTGTTTGGCCTCTCTCCCAGCTCAGAGACAACAGATCAAGCTGCAAAACAGGTAAACAGCTACATTTATATTGTGTTATGTAAATATGTTTGGACAGTAAAGTTGATATATGTGCACATAAATGACTAAACTGGAAATCAGAGCATGAATAGAGAGTGTAGATTTCTTATTTCAGCATTTAAATTAGATTTATTTAAATGTCTCTATATCCTGCTAAGATCACCAAAGCGGTACACTATACTACAATAAATATATAACAGAATAACTAATGCAGTTAATGGTCAACCATGGCTGTGCAGCTTCTGTGAACTGTGTTGTATAATAACAACCTCTCCTCTGTGCAGGATGTCGACTTCATCTCGCCCTGTAGCTGCTGTGTGTCAGGTGACAGCCACCCCAGACAAAGAGGTCAACTTCTCTGCCTGTAAACATCTGGTGGAGGAAGCCAAGGAGCGAGGGGCCAGCATGGTCTTCCTGCCCGAGGGCTTCGACTACATCGGATCCAGTAGAGAGGAGACGCTGTCGCTGTCCGAGAGCCTGACAGGAGACACAATCTCACAATACACTCACCTGGCCAGGTAGACAAACTGATCTTTTATTTCTGTTCATAGGAAACATCGACACAGTTGATTGTGTTGAATTTCCAATATCTGTATAATCGTGAATATCATCGCGAGTGACGTGGAATCATAGCTCGCTATCATGTAGAGAAGTGAAAAATACAACCTGATTTTATAAAATAAAGGAATTATCATGTAATGGTTTATTTTATTTTATTTAAATTTTATTTAATCAAGCAATTCAATTAAGAACACATTCGTATTTACTAGAAAGAACAGACTCATACAATGCTATCCTTTATTTATGCAGGAGGACCTTATGATTTATGATTACCTTATTTAAAATTGCTTGATTTCCACTAAAAAAAAGATGTGTCCTATCTGTGATGCAACAAAAATATGTAATGTTGTATTGCCATTTTAAGAGTTTTAAGCATGATGATTATCGGGATGATATCGCAAATCGCAATTATTTTGGCCAGGATAATCGTGACATGAAAGTTTCATATCGTCCATGCCTACTGTTGGCTCCATGAACGAATAAAAGAAAGAGACTTTGTGTGCCATGGTATTTGGAGCTATAGGGGAACCAGTCTGGGTTTAGTAGGCTTATTATAACGTAGTGTAAAGATGTATTTGGTAGACAATCAAGATCGGTTGGTAAAACTCTGAATCCATCAGCAGGCAGCTCTACTATTGTGAATAATACCACTTGTTTATAGTTCCTAAAGGTGTTTTAAACTGTCCTTCTTCCAGGAAGTTGAAAGTGTGGCTGTCCCTCGGAGGATTTCATGAGCGAGGACATGACTGGGAGTCTGACAGACGAATCTACAACTGTCACATCATAATTAACGATAAAGGTACTGCTGCCCGTTGAACAATCTCTCTTTACATTCTCACAAATGATCCAAACTAACTTATTAAATGCTTTGTTTTCCACTTGATGATTCCTTTTGGTACACACACACATTTATTTTTTATTTGTTTTACAGTTGAATTATATTTAAAATTCACAAAAATCCACTTTTAAAAAGACGATTTTTGAAAAAGTTTAATAAATACATGACGTTTCCAAATCTCAATATTGACCAAAATAATCCTGATTACGATTTTTGCCATAATCGAGCAGCCTTATGACACGTGTCATTTCACCCACAGGTGACATCATTTCCGTCTACAGGAAGTCCCATTTGTTTGATGTGGAACTGCCAGAAAAAGGCGTATCGCTTAAAGAAAGTGCCTTCACCATCCCTGGACCTTCCCTCGTGCCTCCGGTCCAAACTCCCATCGGCAAGGTGTCCTTTAATGAGATAATAATCATCACAGAGTAGACCTGTAAATGCACACAAATTCTTCTTATTAGGTGACAGAAAACTACAACAGCCGATGAATTTAAACCTTGTTGAAATGTTTGTCTTTGTTCTGTAAGATACAGTAGGAGATTTTTTAAATTTAGAGAAACTAAACGGTACATTTGGGTTGCTCAAATAGAAAATAAAATAGTTTATTGTCTACTTTTTGCATGCAAAAGGCAGAAATGTGTCTTTGCTTTGCATGTGCAAAATCTGCCATTAAAAAACACAACATATCACATCCAGACAGGACACATTAAAACACATTTACATAAATACACAATAGAAGCTACATTAAAAGGAGCACCAGGTACTCAATGGTGAGGACTGAATCAAGGTTAAATAGATATAAAATGCTGTGTGCTCAGGTAGCAAGCTGACTTCAAAAGTAGCTGTCCTTATCAAATCAAAGTATTTTAGATCCACATTGGGATTCCTCAAACGTTAAGATCTGTTTGTGTTCTGTGTTGTTTTGACTATTTGTATTTTCTTTCCACAGGTTGGCCTGGGTATCTGCTATGATCTGAGATTCCCTGAGTTATCGTTGGCTCTGCAGAGACACGGCGCTGAGATTCTGACATACCCATCAGCCTTCACTGTAGCAACAGGAGCCGCTCACTGGGAGGTGGGATGAGTCACGATAACAGACAACAGACTGTTTGTGTTTGCTTGGGTTTATTTCTTACATGTATCCTTTCATCACAAGCATGAGTAATCAATCAAATTTCACATTTCCCAGGTGTTACTCCGTGCACGGGCAATCGAGACACAGTGTTTCGTACTGGCGGCGGCGCAGGTCGGCCGGCACCACGAGAAGCGCTCGTCGTACGGCCACGCGTTGGCGGTGGACCCGTGGGGTGAGGTGCTGGCCGACTGCGGAGGGGAGAAGCCAGGCGTGGTGCTGGTGGAGGTCGACCTCGAGAAGGTCAGCAGCACCAGGAGGAACATGCCGGTCCAACAGCACCGCAGAGACACTGGTTTCTATCAAAGTCTGGAGAAGACTTGACTACAAGAGGAGTGCAAAGTTCAAACTCTTTTTGCTTCAGAGATCTGATTCACTGGTTCCCAACCTGTGGGTCCCGACCCCTACTAGGGGTCACCAAAGCTTCACGGGGGGGTCACGAGGCCTTTTTGAAAAATATACTGTTGATTTTTATCTCAGAATTTCATTCATTTCTGTGATGAAAACTAAATGAAATATTTGTTTTTAAAGTTTGGATTATTATTTAAAATCTCACAGGATAAGGGCACAGTAAAGACCTGAACACACACACAGAAGAAAACACTGAATTTGTCAAAAAAGAGAGAAGCCTATTAAGTATGAATGATTGTTAAAAATAAAATAAAATACACAATACAGAGAATTGTATTAAAAGTCCTTAAAAATAACAGGAAAACTCCTCTCTGATGCAATATTCACAAGAAATAATCTGTTCAAAATTCATCCAAATTGCTCGTTTTACACATACTTCCTGCAGTTATTGCGTTCACTATTTGGGTTAATTGAAGAGTTTATCAGTTGTTCTGTACTGTTATTGTCAAATTGTTAAATATAATATGAAATATCCATAAAATATGTAACTTAGTCAGGAGTCATCAGTTTACTCAATGATAGAAAAGGGGTCCCCAAAGGAAAAATGTTGCAAATTTGATAAATAAGAGATCAATAGAGAACTCATTTTCAGCTTGTTTATTAATAAGAAACGGTGGAAATGAAGTTGTTAATAAATAAATACAAGTGTAAACATGGAGTATTTGTTCTGCTCTCGATGAGATAAGAGTAGTGTGAACTGCAGATTATTGGAGTTTATTATTGGCGTAAATCAGCCGTCTCTTATTTCACTGCTTCCTCAGTTTTTCTGGTTTAACTTTTGAGTCATCTTGTCATCACTAAAGCTCAGACCAAATGAGTGTGTTAATGATATTACTCGTACTGGTCAACAGATGGTGCTGTTGGGTAGTAACAGTAGATAGAAAACAGGAGGTAGTGTGAGTAAAACATTCCTGTTCTGGTTAAATTACTGATATGCATTGATCTGTTCTGAATGGATATGTACAAATTCACCTGTAACTTCTCTGTGATTAAATTAAATACTGTTACTGCTGAAAGATTATAAACTCAAACATCTGAAAAAACATCTCCTTCACTTGGTTTGTTTTCTGTTTTCAATACAAATAAATAGTTCACTTTCTTTTAAAATATGAAGAAACAAACAAAAATAGAAAATTATGAACATACCACGCATATGTATATAACTTATATAAAAATGTATCCATCCTCTGATGTCTTATAGAGAAGGCTTCAGTTTGAGGTTGATCCTTGTTGTGCTTTTGTATTAAACAGCTGAGAACGACTGAGAATATTCTTCTATTCATGTTCAGTTAATTCATAAAGTTTTGTCAGAATCTTCATATCTGATTAAATTAAAAAATTTTAATACTCTCTCCTTTTAGAAAGGGTCTTGAATGAAATATCTAATATGGTGCCCATGTTAATGTACACCATCATTATGGGTTAATATCATATTCATACATTTAAATGGTGAAAAAATATACAGAAAGTATACAGAAAAATCTAAGTATACCTGTTTTATACTGACAAGTATACAGAAAAGCCTAAGTATACTTGGTTCATACTGACAAGTATACACAAAAGTTTAAGTACACTTGGCTCATTCTGACAAGTATACAAAAAAATCTAAGTATACTCTGCTTATACTGACAAGTATACAGAAAAGTCTAAGTATACTTGGCCTATACTGACAAGTATACAGAAAAGTAAGTATACTTGGCTCATTCTGACAAGTGTACAGAAAAGTCTAAGTATACTCTGTTCATACTGACAAGTATACAGAAAAGTCTAAGTACACTTGGTTTATACTGACAAGTATTCAGAAAAGTCTAACTATACAAGTATACAGAAAAGTCTAAGTATACTTGGCTCATACTGACAAGTGTACGGAAAAGTCTAAGTATACTTGGTTCATACTGACAAGTATTCAGAAAAGTCTAACTCTACAAGTATACAGAAAAGTCTAAGTATACTTGGTTTAGGCGTACTTAATCTCTTGATCGAGAAGCAAAGAAAAGTAGAATTAAGTATCCTTGCCTTATAGGCCTAAAGAATGGCATACTTACCTTGTAGCTGTGCATACCTTTGTGACAGAATAGCCTATTGAAGTGTGCAGTGAGTGGATGAATTATTGATCTCCATCCTGCCTGTTTTACCATCACAGAGACTGAGGGTGGAGGAGGGAGCTGCTGCTGCTGCTGCTGCTAGGATGCTAGGATGCTCGGATGGGGGGAAACAGGAAGTGAACGTCACTGACACAGGAATGGGACTGAAAAAAGAAAACACCATCATGATGAGGAGAAATCCACTGGTGTAAAGGAAACATTGTTTCAACTCCAGGAGGGGGAAAAAAGGATGCATCGTCGTGTCCGAGCTGGCATCGAGGCATCAGGAAGGTAACTTGCTCTTTTTATTTTATATTAGCGGTTAGTTTGTTGCAGAAAGGAGATGTGTGTGTTTCACCATCCAAAGGCCATCCATCCATCCTTCCTACCGCTATCAGCTAGTCGTGCAGTTTGTGTGTGATTTCACTGTTAGCTTGTGGATATATGTTGTGGATAAATTCATGGTGTTGCCAGGCCTTTTGTGTGCATTGCTTAAGGGACATTTCATGCAAACAGTCACCCTCTTCATGTGCTTATTTGTCTTTTCTTGGTACATTATCACCGTGCAATGCAGATGTAATGGTTAATGCATGAACAGCTAACTGCTGAGAGCATGCAGAGGAAAAGGACTGATTTGTATTACCATGCTTACTGGTTGTTTTTCCATCACTAGCATTGAAAATCACACCAATCTTGTGCTTTGTGAAGGCTTGTCCTCTTGTCTGCAAATTCATCCTCTTAAAAAACAAGCCTTTTTACTCATATATAGTGTAAAAGGTTAGGCTGGATAACACATATTTACCTGGTATTTCTCTGATATTGAGGTTTTGTTGTGTAAAATAACTCTACACAATTTTTATTAAGTTTTCTCACAAGCACAAAAAGGCTTTCCAACAGAGAACCTGCAACCTATTTGAAAATGAATCATCTTTTAAAGGGAATGTTTGTAAGAATCAGAAATTGGTTGTAACGGCGACACCTGTGGCCGTTAAGTCAACGAAAGTCAGCGTCGGGCTCGCGATCATCGCTCAAAACAGTGAGGCGACACACGTCAGCTAAAACCACAATATCACTATATTTCACCTGCTTGGCAGTAATGTTAGCTGACCAGACGAAGGTCTCTCCATGAATCAATGCTGATCCTAGTGTTGGCTTTTCCTGCTGCAGCCTTCCGACCGCGGTCGGAGCGAACAGGGAAGACACCGGCACCCGGTCGGAGACGATAATGTTTCTCGCTGCGGAGCCCCGTCACTTTACAAAACACAGAAAACCTCTGTTTGTCTGGAGGAGCTGCAGCAGTTATTTCTGCACAAACGTCCACTGTACGTTCACTAGATATTCTCAGAGCTACGAAGTCTTCTGCAGTGTGTAGTGTGCGCGCATGCACGTGAGGTGGAGCGAGCTGAGTGAAGGCAGGCAGGCAGAGGAGCAGCGGAGTAGAGTACAGCAGAGACTCCGGCCCTGGAGACGAAAGCTACGGTCTCCCCCGCGTCCTCCGACCGCGACCGCACCTGCAGTTTTGGTGCTTCCGTGTAGTTTGTGTTGGAGTCTGAGTCTGAACAGTGTAGCCACACACGAGCGCGCATATATATACGTTTAAGAAGTTACAAACAGTCCCTTTAAGTTATTTTTGAGGCAAAAAAAATACCAGATATTCACTGGTTACAGTGAATATTTGCTGGTTTTCTTACTCGTCTATGGTAATCAAATGAATAGGTTTGAGTTCTGGACCTTTTCTTGGATAAATTAAGCAATTTAAATATAATATAATAAAATTTATAAATTGTAATGGCTATTTTTCACAATTATCGAACATTTCACAGACCAAATGCTTAATGGGTTAATTCAGTGGTTCCCAACCTTTTTTCTTAAGGGACCCCTTTTCTATTATATTTTTTACAAGTTTATATTTTAAATAATAACTCAAACTTTAAAATAACAATTTCATTTAGTTTTTTTCTTCACAGAAATTAATAAAATACTGAGATATTGGCCAACTGTATATTTTTTTTAAAAAGCTGTCTTACACCCCTTAAAATCAAGAAAGCCTTGCGACCCCCCGTGAAGCTTTGGTGACCCCCAGGTTGGGATCCAGTGGGTTAATTGACAAAATGTAGTTATTTAATGTTTAGCCTATTTATATAGGGACATGTTTATAGCATGAACAACTGCCACATACCACAGCATTTATAGCCTAAGATCATTTGCAATGGCCATCTTTAGACTCTGCAAAATACTTGGCAGATTAATCAATAATGAAAACAACTGTTTGTTGAAGCCCTGATGTTTGACTGATATTCTGGTTTTGTTACATTAAATAAACCTACAATTAGGTATTAATAGGGCTGCCCCCCTCTTAGTTGATAAGTCGACTAATTGGCCGTTTTGATCTGAGTCAACTATTATTATTTTTTTGTCGTTTTTAATGCTGAATGTCTTATTTCCAAGAAACCTATGAGCACATCTCTGGTAAACAAAAGATTTAAAGTGGTGCATTTGTGTGATTCTTTGTGGAGAAACTCAGTTTCACAGACATGTCGATTAAATCAACTAATAGATTAGTCGACGAAATCGTATGAGTGTTAGTCGACTAAGAATTTCTTTGATCGAGGACAGCCCTATTTATTAAGTTACTTTGGCTGAGGTCTGATAAGAACTTGTGAAAAAAAATTATAGTTGACTTCCCATCATCCTGCAGTCCCTTGACATTAACTACTAATATTATAATGTGATTTATACAGTTAGTGCTGCAGCTTATGACTATTTTCATTAATCATTTGATTAAATGTTTGATTAATCGTTTAGTTGTTTGGTCTGTAAAATGTGAAAAAAGAGTGCCCAGGTTACATCCTCACATTGATTGTTTAGTCTGACCAACAGTCCAAACCTCAAAGATAGTCATTTCACAATGATATAAACCAGAGAAAGGAACACTCACATTTTAGAAACAGGAACCAGCAAGTGTTTGTCATGACTTTTAAAAATGTAAACTACTGCACACGTGTCTCTAGACAACAGTATGAAATATTACACATTATTTATTACGTCTGAAATTCGTATTGTGTGGAAAAAATGAAAATACAGAGTCCTTGGTGTCCGTGTGAGTCGTTGTTACTCTGATCATGATGTTAATCCACTTCTACATTCATTTGAATCCATTTCACACTAATCAACACTGTACATGTCGACAAGTAGTCCTTGACACTAAAAGTAGTGTTAATGTTAAACATAAACTCAAGTTAATGTTTCCCCGCTGTTACCTTCTCACTGCATCACTGTCCACGTATTCAGTTTATGATTTATGAATCAGGAGTCCGTGGCAGCCTTTTACTCTTTCCACCCAGGCGGTTACAGACGGGTCAAACCAAAGGCATTACTGCACCGCTCCTCATTACATTTGCTACAGCTGTTGGTTTAATCAGCGCTCCTTATTGCGTTACATCTGTCTGGCGTGCTTGCCGTCATTTCATTAAGCGTGACCTTAGGGATTCATTCACAGTCGGGGCAGTCGAGACATCTCATTTACGTGTTTATCTCCCTCCCGTCTGTAAGATCACCTGCTGTTTTTGTTCCTCGTTCACCTGGAAGATAACTGAATCTTTCTAAATCTTGACTTTCACTTCCTTATGAACACATCCGCCTGGACTTTACATCTCCAGAACAAGATTTCTGTTTTAAAGTGAGGCTTCTTAAATGATTAGTAGCACACAATCACAGCATAAAGAGGTTTACTAGTCTCAGTCTCTTTTTATTCTAGGATTGCTGTCTCCCAAGTAAAATAATATTGTCATACTGGCGTAGGCTGGATGAAATTGATAGCTGACAAAGCCTCATTGATAGCACACACACACACACTGAAGGATTTCTTGAATGGCTGCATTTCTTTTTACTTTCGCTGCAGGCCAGATAGGACATGTATTATTCATCTTCCAGCATTCATTTTGTAAAAGTAGGAGCTTCCTGTGTCTTCAGTCGGGCCTGCATCTCCCCTTGAGACAGCAGCATTTTATGATTTTCAATTTACATGTTGTAGACTAGGGCTGCACCAACCGTCTTTTTCAGTCCCGATACCGATAGCGATACCTGGGATTTGGGTAATCGGCCGATATCGAGTACCGATCTGATACCAGTGTTTAATTAATAAGCTGTGTGCCTCACTGTGTGGAAGTGATTGGGATCATTTCTTTTATGTGTAAGGCAACATCAGACTTGACGTAAACATTGCTTTCTTAACTTTGTGAAACAAAATGTAACAAATAAATACTTAGATATAGATTTTATGAATTGTTATTTATTATTAAAATAATAAATCGTACATCAGCAACCTCTTCAAAACCTCTTCAAAGCTAACATGAATTACAATTCAGGTGTAAACCTTTTTTTAATTTAGCAACAAATTGGTGAAAACATAAACAGGAATTCTAAGTCCATTATATAATGTATATAGTATGTAAACATAGAATTGAATTTAGTAGATTGGCACCATTATCACTGATATCCGATTCAGCTATTTGAGTCAGTATCGGCCCAATATCTGATCCGGTATCGGTGCATCCCTAGTGTAGACTAAATCAGTGGTTTCCAACCTGGGGTCCGGACGCCAAGATCACAGGATGTGCGCCAGGATTTGTCTCCTCTGAGGTTGTCAAAATTAGATTTGCACTAACTAAAATCATAATAACACACTTACTGGATAATTCATACAAAAGTCTGTATATAAAACTATTTAAAAAGATATATATTTTTTGCTACTAATAGCAAAATCTAAAGAAATATTCTGCTTCAATCCATATTTGTTGGCGTTTAGCCTTTCAAAAACAACATGCTCAATGCAGTTTGCTTTCCCACTTGACGCACACAAAGGAAGGCCCGCACCTGTATTAACCACCTATTAACAGGGCGGTCTAGCAGCAATCTAACAACACCATCAATTACATTTATTTAACCACAATAACGCTCTAACGCTATTATAGTAAAATAATTAAGTCGCAACCAAAAAAGATCACATTATGCATCTGCATTCGCTTGGCGAGTCTGTCAAAACGTCATCACTTTATTTATGCTGGCAAAACTGACGAGTTCTATTCATTAAAGACAGTTCATTAATAGTAAAAAGACTAACTCATTTAATCAATTAATTCAAATTGAGGATTTGTAAAATGATTTTAGGGTGATCTAAAATCACCCAGCTCACCCAGTTCAGCTTTTCTTAGATACAAGTAGGGGGGGCTTCAAGGAAAAAAGGTTATGAACCACTGGACTAAATGATTTAATGAAGATAAATAGATGAAATGATAACCTATTTATTATGTGTATTATGTTCTCATGATAGCAGTTAGTCAGTGCCGCATGCTGTTAATTGTGAGGAGTGAAAGCTCCCTGTTGTGTTGGATGTTTTGCTTTAAAGCGATCCATATATCGATCGCCCGCTGCCTTTTTGAAGCATGCGTGTCAACGTATTGGCCCTCGTCTATGGAGGAGGAGGAGGTGTGAGCCTGTCGGTTAAAACGCTGAGTCACGTCCCAGCAACAGTCGCCTGGGCAACACCTCCATAGTGACCAGCCTGGAGGAAGATAACTGGCCCTCGCTGCTCAACTAGTTGTGTAACATCAGCAACGTTTTGTTCCCTCGCGGGTGATTATGCTGCTGTTATCGACCGCCACACACACACACACACACACACACACACACACACACACACACACACACACACACACTCCTCCCTCTCCTCAGCTCATCCACGTCCTCAAACGGCAAAATGAAATCATCTGACTCGTGAGATAGAAGCTCCTCGATGATGAACACACTCTAGTCTCCCTGGCATAATTACTGTTTTGATTACTGTTTGCGAAGAATGAAAGGAAACACGAACAAGCAACGCTGCAGACTGTCATAATTATAGCCATCAATTCAAATGTCACCAGCGAAGAGGAATAGGATGAAAGATGACAAGTCTAATTAAAGCAGCAGTTCATTTGATATCAGAACTGTCTAGAGTGAAGATACTGGTATCATAAGAAACAAAAAAAAACTAAGGGATTCATTGGTACCAACAATGTCAGGTTAGTTTGTTGGGAAGAATGCTAAATAACGCATTCCGTGATTCCCACCCCTCCTGGTTAGCGATGCTGAATCAGTTTAAATAGGTATAGATCAGGGGTCAGCAACCTGCGGCTCTTTAGCTCCTCTCCAGTGGCTCCCTGTGGATTTTTAAAAATGGAAATGAATAACTGTTTTTTGTTTACATTTTAATTTTAATTTGTCATTGTTGTAGGTCTATGGTACGACGGTATGACGGAGTATTAGGGCCACATTTAGGGAAAAAAATTAATCTGAGATTTCGAGAATAAAGTCATAATGTTACGAGAATAAAGTCATAATATTATGAGAATAAAGTCATAATATTACGAGAATAAAGTCTTAATGTTACGAGAATAAAGTCATAATATTATGAGAATAAAGTCATAATATTATGAGAATAAAGTCATAATATTATGAGAATAAAGTCATAATATGAGAATAAAGTCATAATGTTACAAGAATAAAGTCATATGAGAATAAAGTCATAATGTTACGAGAATAAAGTCATAATATTATGAGAATGAAGTCATAATATTATGAGAATAAAGTCATAATATTATGAGAATAAAGTCATAATGTTATGAGAATAAAGTCATAATGTTACGAGAATAAAGTCATAATATTATGAGAATAAAGTCATAATATTATGAGAATAAAGTCATAATGTTATGAGAATAAAGTCATAATGTTACGAGAATAAAGTCATAATATTATGAGAATAAAGTCATAATATTATGAGAATAAAGTCATAATATTATGAGAATAAAGTCATAATATTATGAGAATAAAGTCATAATGTTACGAGAATAAAGTCATAATGTTATGAGAATAAAGTCATAATATTATGAGAATAAAGTCATAATGTTACGAGAATAAAGTCATAATATTATGAGAATAAAGTCATAATGTTACGAGAATAAAGTCATAATATTACGAGAATAAAGTCATAATATTAGAAAGTAGTAATTTTACGTGCCATTTTCTTTTTTTCTTGTTAAGTTATGACTTTATTCTCATAATGTTACGACTTTTTTTCTCGTTAAGTTATGACTTTATTCTCGTAATATTATGACTTTATTCTCGTAATATTATGACTTCATTCATGAAATCTCAGATTTTTTTTCCCTCAATGTGGCCCTAATACTCCGTAGTACATTTGCACTTGGGCCCTCACTGCATTAGACTTATATACTATATACTTACACTATAAACTTCATTACCTTCCTCACAATGCTCAAATGTTTTGCGGCTCCAGACAGATATTTATTTTGTATTTTTTGCCTAAAATGTCTCTTTTGATAGTAAAGGTTGCTGACCCCTGGTATAGATGAAGGAGGTAAAGAATATTTGGTGTGATTAATAAGAATGGTTTAAAGAGAGCTATTCTTGCTCCAAATCATGACGATTCTGCGTTGTTACTAGAGGTCAAAGAGCACCTAGACGACGTCTGCCTCCTTGATTGACTCCACAAACAAGCTGAATTGAATTTCCTGGCCACGCTGATTCGATATAGCTCAAAGGGAAGTCCTGTCTCGTGGTGAATCAGCGCGATTGTTGGCGCGGGGGGAAAGTTTCTCTTCCCTCGCTGCCTCACATTATAGAGTTAGTTCCAGAGAGGATTAGCGGCCTTCAGTTTCACTGTTGGCGCTCGCAGAAGGCTTTTGTTCGTGATGGGCTTGTGCCGTGTTGTGGCGTTACCATCATAACAAAGTGTCTGGGTTTTATTTTTGTTACAGGAGAGTGACTTTCACTGCAAAGTCACTCTTTTTAAAATGTTACCCTCAAAATACAGACTTTCTTTTGCCTTGGCGTTCACTTTCTGTACACTTTTCACGTTTTTTTTAGAGAAATCCACGTCCTAAATCAACCGAGCCGACTCCACCTTTTCTTTTCCTTCACTCCCTTTTCATCGTGACCTTTTCTGAATGCCACCTTTCAAAGTCCACAGAACACACACCGCAGCAGGAGAGAGAAATCAAGATCAGGTAGAAAGTCAAATCCATTCAGGTCGATATGAAAGGAGCTCAGAAACCTATTAGGATTCTTTTTTTCCACAGAGAGATAGAGGAATACGGCGTCGCCTGTCGGACCGTGAAGGATTAGTGAAGATCAGTCGGGCTGCAGCACCGGGTCACATTAAATGTCTGTCTTTCTCCCGAACTCTCTCCTCTTTTCCTTTATTTCTTTGTGACCCATCATGCCTCGAGGCTGATATTCCTATAAATACCTTCAGGTTATCTTCTAAAATATCAGTTTAGGTCACGTCCGTCACGTTTGTGGTCTCAGATTCTGGTCACAGATTGTGGTGTAGTTTCCATCTCCTCCACAGGGGGGCGAGGTTTGAGCACAGGTGAGGTGTCACTCTGCTCTGCTCTGTTTGGTCCAGCAGTTTTATTATCATACTCATCCTCTCACTGTAGGGAAGATGCTCATGTGTCATTTTAATCCCTCAGTCTATAAATACACCGCTTGGCTGTGCAGCGAAGAGAACATTATAACACCACTGCTGAAAAAATATCTTCAAGTATTATCTGAAGGAAACAAACAAATTAAAAAAACAAAAAGTAAAAAAAGCCAGAAAGTTCATTCCCACTGTAGCTATATGCAGTATTACCAAATTGCTTTCTGATTTTAAGGGAGTCCCCGATTTAATGACTAAATGTAACTTTATAGCATTACAGCGACCAGTTCTTCCTGCGAAACAACATTCATTTGAATTCGGGGCGTAGCGATATACCGATAACGACGATAACCGTGATATTTAAGAAATTAAATATTGATATCATCTAAATAATTCCTGTATGATAAATCACACTTTTGTACAGTTATGGTAACAGACTCTCTCTCCACCTTCCTACACTTGTATTTTGAGTGCAATTAATTTGCTAAAAAAGAGACAAGACGCTATGATAACCGTGTAGTGAAAATCTGATATTGTAACAGCCCTAATTTGAAGAATATCGAGTCTTATCCACAGCCATTGTACATCTAAAAAACAAGTTTTAACATCCGAATCCATGGCTATTTTAATATTTTCTGTAACGGAAGGTAATACTTTATTTTACGGGTCCATAATTTCCTAATCATTTCCTTGGAATTAGTTGGAATTGGTACCAATTATAGTGAAAATAGGATTTACTAGAGAGAAGATATCAATTCAAACATAAATAAAATGTATCATTGGAAACTTTATTCTCCATATATGTTGAATTGTGTGTTTTCCTGTAGACATATTTCACATTTTTCCATCTGTATGTTACGCTGTAATACTGTAAGCAAGGCAATATATGGGTAATTTCACAAATACCACAACGACCAACTGTCACATCCTACATATAGGCTACGAGCGCTGATCGACAACAGTGGAGGAGAAATGAATACACGTAGACCGGCGGATACGTCCTCTCTCGCTATAATGCTTTCCATCCTTCCTTTCATTTCCTTTTTGAGTTCTGTGGATATTCCGTATCATAGCAACCAGACGCAACCAAAAAAGGAAAGAGTGTCAGTTTCATAGCTGAGATATTGACTTTAATGTCAGCTGCTCGCCTCCCTCTAGCACACTAGAGTTATTGATTCTTCTCCTCCTTGCATCTCTGGTCAAACGGTCCAAATATTTGCCCTCAATCATTCCACCTCATTGCTGGCATGGCCGGCCGTCTCTGACAGTCCACATTCATCTTAAACTCTGACGGATGCCCTGTGTGTCCGCTCCCTCTCATTCCTTTCCACACCTCCATTTCCTTTTTGATTTACTTAATCTTCCATCAGCGTGCGCTCCAGCGGTTACAATATTTCTGTCTCTCAAATCTCTCAAGGTTATCTGCACCTTGAAAATGTAGCTGCACGTATTGTATTGTATTGATGTGTCTGTGTTGCCGTTTCTACCAGTTTTCTTACCAGTTATCACCTAGTTTTTTACCTGGATTGCACTGGAGATGTTAATCGAAACACAACACAGAAAGTGTGTTAAAAATGAGGGACTTTTAAAGATATATAATAAGTAATAGTGTTGTTGCGATACTAGAATTTTTAACTTGAAAAATATAGATTTTCAATACCACGGGGAAAGATTGACACAACATCGAGGGCGTAACATTTTTAAATTCTTATTAAAAGATAAATAGTGTGTGTGTGTTTGTGTGTGTGTCAACTCGCTGTCAGAGAGAAGAGAGAGGAGAAAGCGCAGCTGGTACCCGAGTATCGATACTGTGGAAAATGAGTATTGAAATCGTTTCAAATATTTAGTATCGATATGTATCAATACTTTGATATTTTTTTACAACACTAATAAGAGCAGGTTCTGTGAGAGGCTTGCAGAAATTTAAGTCGGTGATTAAAAACAATATGACTATATTATTTATTTTATTTATTTATTTTATTTATTTTATTTATTTTATTTATTTTATTTATTTTATTTATGTATGTATTTATTTATGTATTTATTTATTTATTTATTTATTCATGTAGTTAGTTAGTTAGTTATTTTATTTAATTTCTTTCCTCGGTGGCAGGCAAAAAAGAAAAACCTACACACATGAGAAAGATGGAAGAAGGGTTAAATTGTATGTCATATATATAGGGGAGTATTCTGTATTTCTTAGGATAATTAAAGGGTTTTGTGAACACCTCTCACTTACTTTTGCTCTTTCGGTTACCCAGTGAAGGCACCTGAAGGAAGCTGGTTGTGTTGTGTTGGTTGTGTGCCGTTCAAATGAAGTTTTTTGCTGGACTATAAATGTGTGTGTGACTATAACCTCTCCATCACAGCCTCCGCCCGTCTGTCTTTGCTGTTTTTCAGTCAGTGAGCATGTTAACCCCACCCTACTCAGACCCACCTCACCCTGTAGACGCTCTAATCTAGCATCCTCACAACACGGTGTGTATATCTCCACCACTCCCCTCCTCCTTCCCTCCCCCTCCTCCTTATCATCCAGGGCACCGGCGTGTTGCTAAATGGAGTCGGAGCAGCTGTACCACAGAGGCTACTGCAGGAACAGCTACAACAGCATCGCCAGCGCCAGCAGCGACGAGGAGCTGCTGGATGGGGCCGGCGTCATCATGGACTTCCACACCACCGAGGACGACAACCTGCTGGATGGGGACGCTGCCTCCCCAGGTAGGGAGAACGGGATGCCTCCCCATGAGCTGTTTGATTGGACGTTTTGAGCCCCCGACGAACCCTCACCCTCCAATCAGATAGGACCTTTCCTTGAATTCTCACTGAGCTTCCCATCATTCTTTCTGTTGCTGCGTCTTCAAGTCCAAAAACCCAGAGTTAACTAAGCAGACACGTTGCTGCTCTGGTTTCTGAGTCACCCCCACTGCTGATGTCAGGACGCATCAAGTGTGTGTTCGCTCGTGTGTGTTGCCGTCCTGTGGCACAGTCGCTCCGCCATCTGCCCACCCTCCTCGTCTTCATCTCCATCCACACCCATCAGCTGCTCCACATGCCGTCTTTTCACGCCCCACAGACACCTGCCACCGTCACAATCCTGCTCCCGTTTTGACTGAAACAGCCTCATGAAATGGTTATAAAACTATTAATTGATATTCAAATGGAAAATAAAGAGAAATATACTTCTTTGTATCCTGCTGACAACAAAATGATCTCAGTTCAGAAGTCAATTTATCGTATCTCATGGTCTTCATTCAGCAAATGGAGCTGGCTCAGCTGGTCCAATAAAGGAACTGACAATAACGTTACTCGCTCCCGTCGCTCACTCTCTCTTGCTTCACCACTCACTTCCCACGTACACGCACTCTACGCACTGGCTCTGCTCCAAATGGCTCTTGAAATTTCCGCGTCGGCCACCGTAGTTCTCCAACACGCTTGGCACACGGGAGAAGCTTCAGTTGGTTGCAATCTCGTCACCTCACCGCTAGATCTTACACACTGGACCTTTAAGTCACGTGGTAATAAGTTGAGGCGATAACCAGTAAGAGTTTTTGAGCATGGAAGTATCTGTGACAAAGTAATCTCAAGGTAACATACTAGCCTTTTCCAGACCTTTCAGCCAAATCTCACAGTCTTCATCACCAAATTGAACTGGTTCAGGGACTCAATAACTAATAATAGGGGTGTAACGATACATCGTTCTGAATCCATATATCGCTTCAATGATCAACAATCCAATATCATCGATGCAAAGTGAAAACATCAATACATATCTTTAAAGATACGCCTTTATTTTGAAATTCCCATGGCACGTCTGTGTCACTATTTCCGTCCAAGCGCAGCTCATTCCTAAAGAGCCCGGTGATAAAATTGGCAAATCATATTTTAGTTGCATTTTTTGAGTTGATATAAATGTAACCGATTGTGTTAAATAGACATATATTGTCCAGCATCGATCGCAGGCTGCTGAATTGAATCAAATCAAAATTTCATTGCAAATAATGTATCGTTGTCGAAATAATCGATATAATATCGTATCGTGATGAAACTTGTGATTTACACCCCTAACTAATAATATTTATTGTTAATACCAAAATAAATTGAAAAATAAATTGAGAAGCTGCTAATTAATGCAAACTGAAAATATTTGTTTTCCCATTTAAAAGCTGCGTTTTTTAAATAATCGGGAATTATGGAGTTGCAAAAATTAATCGATTAGTTGTCAACTATTAAATTAATCACCAATTATTTTGAAAATCGATTAGTTGGTTGGAGTAATTTAAAAAAAAAGAAGCAAATATTCTCTGATTCCAGCTTCTTAAATGTGAATATTTTCTGGTTTCTTTCCTCCTCTATGACAGTAAACTGAATATCTTTGAGTTGTGGACAAAACGAGACAATAGAGGACGTCATCTTGGACTTTGAGAAACACTGATCGACATTTTTCACAATTTTTCTGACATTTTATAGACCAAACAACTAATCGATTAATCGAGAAAACACTAAACAACAATGAAAATAATCGTTAGTTGCAGCCCTAGTGAATTTAGATGTCTTATTGGATTGATTTAAAAAATTCACAATTTCTTTAGGTGGTCATTAATGCTATTTGTTGTTATTTACAAATCCATTTGCAATTTGAGCTATTTACTAATTAATTGATTAATTAATTCAATTTAAAAAGTCCATTTAATCCCTCTTTCAATTAATCAATTAATGAATTGCTTTATAACCATTTTAAGGACTTCTGTTTCTTTTTTATTATTTTAATTATTATTTTTTCACCTACAATCATTTATTTGTTTGTCTTGCACATCTTACTTGTCGCTCTGTGACTGTTCTTGTACCAAACTTTACTTTGCATGATTCTCCTGTTTATTGTGTTCTTTTGTTTACATCCACCACCTTGACCCGGTCACCTTTTTAACATTCTTACTTCCCGTTTCCTGCGGTTTGTTTTGTGGTCTCACCACCACTTTTTATGTGTGCTATGGCTTTGATCGTTGTTCCTCTTCCGCCTCGTCCCCCTGGCTTACGTGGATTGATGTCTCCTGTCAGGTAGCAATAAAAGACACGTGGGTGTTGGTAATAAAACCGACACGTGGCAGAGCCTCTGTGTTTTTCTGTATTCATAAATACGTCATCGGCTGGCTAAATATAGAAGAGCGTGGGTGGAGGCTGCAGAGTTATTTTAGATGATACGTTCAGATCATTGCTTCATTCATAGTCGGACTGCTATAAGAGATCTCTGCCATGCTTCTGCCAACCACGTGACAGAATTACAGTCATACCTGTCATTCCAGTGCAGTCACCTGTTTCTCATTCATTCAGAAGCTCAGTGGCGCTCTGGCTGGTATATCTGATGTCGCATCTACATCCGATCTGCTGCATCCTGTTTGTTCTTCCTTGTCTGAGTAAATATGCTGATTCCTCTCTTCAGTTTTGACTTGCAGCTGAGTAAACAGAAAGCACACATGCTGAGGGGCGTTGTGTATCAGAGGTGTCGGCTCAGTTTGGCTCTCAAAAATGTGAACGAATTGGAAATTTGCTGGTTTGATTTTATGTGATGTGCTTTTTGAATGCAAAACGAGCACCGAAGTTGGCAAACTAGTGTGTTGATGCATCGGATAAAGACGCTATGATCTGTTTAAACTCTGTTTTAAGTGTTTGCTTTGCAGAGAGGGTAGTTTCTATACTTTGGATTTGGATATTTAGGATTAACTGCCTTTATTTGAGTTAGTTTAAAGACGCAACAGAAGGTTGTGGTGAAAGTAAACTAGACTAGTTGCTTGTAGAGAACAGACATTTTCGCTGCTACGTATTCTACTATTATCTGCAATCTCCCTTTTCTGTGGTGCAACGTTTTTCAGTTTCAGACTGATAACAGTATCAGCTTTTCCTGTTTTGTACTGACGAGGCTGTAGTAAGACTCGCTCTATTGCAGCTGGCTGTATCAAGCATTATAAGTAGGGCTGTCAATCGATTAAAACATTTAATCGCAATTAATCGCATGATTGTCCATAGTTAATCTCGATTAATCGCAAATTATTTTATATTTATCTGTTCAAAATGTACCTTTTAAAGGGAGATTTGTCAAGTATTTAATACTCTTATCAATATGGGAGTGGGCAAATATGATTGCTTTATGCAAATGTATGTATATATCTATTATTGGAAATCAATTAACAACACAAAACAATGACAAATATTATCCAGAAACCCTCACAGGTACTGCATTTAGCATAAAAAATGTGCTCAAATCATAACATGGCAAAAGAAAAGCACATAAAACAATCTAAAATCAGACTTTCTTTTTTTTCTAAGGTTACGGTATGCACGTAATGGTCTAATAGAGAACGTTGTTATAACATATTGAATGGCAGTGCAGGTATTTGTAGTATTTTTCCATCTAGTACTTCTGTTTCCACACAGTCGTCTGAACATGTAGACATTCTTTTTGACCGCCATAAGCTTGTCTTTTCTGTAGGAATGTACTGTATGATGTCTAACTGTAGTAGCAGTGATATTACGACTCCCGAGTCTAGACTCAGCCTATTCATTATTGAAACGCAGACTGTGGCTGCGACCCAGGCTGTTCAGTAGGACACGCATAGATGACTTAACTGTATGGGCGAACATGAACAGTGCAGAACCGGGATTGTATAGAACAAGATCAAAGTCTAGCTAGCGAGGCTGTAGTGCTCATTACTCAACAATAAAACTCATTATGATGGGTGAAAAATGGAATAACGCCTCTTTTATCCTCAGATCCGTTGCAGTTGAGACACAGTTTACGTCTGAAATTCCATACTAACATGCTATTTAGTACACTAAAACAGTATGTGAGATCTTTTAGTACGTCCAAAACCTTAGTATGAAACCAACAGTACGCAAATTGCACACTATTTCTGTTGAAATATTACAGAATGCAAACGCTGGACACTAAAGCGGCATAAATATCCCACAATGCAATGCGGTAGTGACGACAATGTTCATGACAGACAGCTCTGTAACATCAATAACGCTTCAATGTAACTGTAAGTATAAGATTTCCCTTTGCTAGGCGTGATATATGTTTTAAATTAGTTCAGACTTTGATTCTCACAAATTCCCTCGTTTTGGTGAGGTTGGCACAGGTTACCATGGTTACGCGTCTCCAATACGCAAGGAGGCTCTCAGGAAGTGACGTCGTAAATTACTGCTCAGTGCGTCCGAAAAGATACAGTACACATAGTACACATATTGAGTATGCAGTGCATAGTATACGATTTCCGACACAGTCATGTTGTTTAGTACATAATGTAATATTAAACCAGCTTACGTACTATAGCCCATGCATTTTTTAGGTCAATATTGATATTTTGATGAAGATATATCAGCCGATAGTTGTTTTGTTTTCTCATAACATAAACAAACAATTGTGACAAGATACATACTGACATTTTACACTGTAGAAATAAACTTGTCTGTGTTCTCTTGTGGACAAACTACTGCATGTAACGGAGACACTGTTTCTAAATGACCTGAAAACTAGTCTGGCAGTTCTGTAGTGACATTTCTTTTTACTTATCCATATTTTACGAGTTTTGTATTTTGTCTTTGCGACATCGATTGACTTACAGAGGTAGTAGAGGTTGTGTTTATCTACGGTATGTGTAGTTATGTAAGAGGGATTGTCTTACATTTCCGTGTCTCCAGCCTTCACCTGGTGATCATTCTTTTACTCTGAAACTGGACCTCTGGGCAGTTAAAGGTGAAAGCATGGGGTAACCCTAACCTGCAACCACTTATACTGTCACTGCTGCTACAAATACAGAGCGAGCTTCAGTGAAGAACTACTATTTTGGCCTGCCAGTATTCCTTTTTTTTTTATATATATATATTTTGGACCATATTGTAATGCACTACTGTATTTGCTTGAGCTCCACCTCCCGCTCTCCTCAGTCTTGATTTGTGTGTGACACCCTTACGTGCACCGACATTCCCATGAACCAGTTTGGCAGCCAGCCAGTGTGAGCTAGCGTTTCAGGAAATCTGTTCTTCCTTGAAGTTGGTGTGTGTGCTGCCTGTCTCTGCCTTTCGCTGTGCTATTTTTACGTCGTAGTGAGGGGTGGGTTCACTGGAGAGCTCGTAAAGCCCTCCTCTGGGCTACGACTGCAGTGTGAGCAAAAGGGGGGCTGGCTCACTCTGATCCCGTGGTGATATTTTTGCAGAAACTTTTTGTTTGCTTGGAAGGAGTACATGGAGAAATGCTTTGGGGAATCTGAACCGAAAAGGATTTATTCTGTTTTCCTTTTAACTCACTGGATTACGGAGATTTTTCTGTTTCAAACTTCATGTCGTTTTGCCGGTTTGACGTCCTGTCTGGGACTTGTTGAGCAGGGAGGTAACAAACTATGGCTGACATCACCTGTGTCATTGCCTAGCAACAGGAGCCCTGCTGAAAGGTAAGGGAACATGGAGGTCTAACCTATGACGGGCTGTTTTTTAATATTACAGTGAAAACAAAGCGTGTGAAATGTCAGGGCACCATTGTTTAGGCCTGGGAACTACAAGAGCGGACTTAAGCTGCATTGTTTCATATAATAACACATGATCGCACCAAGTTTACAAAACAACTTCTGTCTTGAAGCAGTGATTACGTCATCTCTCTGCATTAGAGTCCGTAAAGTCTGTCTTGCATTGTGGCACAGATGCTATGAGACGTCTTGATTGATCTCACATGTTTCTTGTCCTCCCTGTAGAGTGAACACGAGAGAGGGAGGCTGAGATTTTTCGCTTGTTCTCTCTTGCTGCAGTTTATCTTTAAAAATTCCTCATTTCACTTTCTGTTTGCTGCAGGAGAGGCAGATGTTGCAGTGGAATTAATGCAAAAATGACCAAAATAACAAAGCAGATCGGCAAATAACTCCCATGGGCATATAGTTATTTATTGTTTCTGCAATCACATGGCTTTCTTTCATGTAATTTATCAATGGGCTAAGTGATTTTGTGTTGAATTGGCTAAATACTGCAGTGGAAAGCGAGGGCTGCAACCACCAGAGATCGACCGATCTGACTTTTTCTCTCTCATCTTAGGGTTTTCTGCAGATCAGTCTGATACCACTAATGCTGCTTTTTCCCCAAATGTTTAAAGAATCTGTTTGCCTCACTGGCTGGAGCTCACTGGGATTATTTTTTATGCAAGGTAACATGAGGACAGGGATTTCAGTGGCATTGAAAACTGAGATCCGCCGTGACTTTTTGAATATAAAGCTGGGGACGCACCAAGCCGACATCAAAGAACTAGCGGCGACATAAGGCCACCAGCTGTGCCGCGTCACGTCGCCTTTGTCTTGGCCATAAAGTTGCACTGGAACACACCGTTCTGCCCCTGCGTGAGAGGAAATCACTTCACACCAGCAGGCGTCTGTATTCAGCAATCAAAAAGGGAAACCGGAAGACCAAGGACGGCGGATATACAAGCCGTTGTTATGATACGTACATGAAACAAAGCAGCGTTTGCCGACCATTTTCACACCACTCTCACTCACCACTTAGCTGCATTCCAGATCAGAAACTTCTGTGTTTTTCCTCTTGACTTTACTCGCTGTTTTGCTTTCCTCACTTCCGTTTCACTTCTTGTGCGCTGATTCGTTTAAGCTGAGCAGCCAATCAGAGTGATTTCTCTCACTGACGGGCACCGCCGGCGATTCAAGATCCTGAATCGGCCGAAAAAACACACCAACACGGGCGGACTAGAGCTGACGGTGCGATGGACGCTCACCGACGGACGTAAACTGTCCGACGGCTGACCGTCAGCTTGGTGTGTCAGAGCCATAATTAATAGCAGAAACACTGCCGCGTAGGGAGGAGGTCGGGGTGGGTCAAAAAACACCAGGCTTTCTCCCAGGAGACCGGCGTTTGTATCACATATAAAACCAGAAGTCACTGTTGATTTATTTATCACGTAACTTCCGTACTTATGTTGCGCCACTGCCGTTATTTTAACCCAAAAGCACACGATCTTTTCCTGAAGTAGTTTTGTTGCCTAAACCTAACCTAGTTGTTTCCTGTGAAGACGGAAGTTTATTTTGAAAAGACTGTATGCATGTAACGAGCGGAAATTGTCACGTGTTGCTGGACATTCGTAGGCACTTAAAAATATTTTCCATGTTGATTAATCTGCACAATACGTTATCAATCAATCAGTAAAGCTGAGCATACACTGTGCAATTTTAAGCCCGTTTCTGGCCCGAATTTTGAGCCGCACAACTTCTTTTGGACGTTTCAGTAGACCGCTGCTAGCAAATTACCTTTACCTGCCTCCGAGCTTTCAAACAAGTCTTTATTGACACCTGTCAACAGCCAGAATGGCCCGCAGGAGCCAACCTGTTTTTTTTCTTTCTATTTTACACGTACAGTGTGAGCACTCAGGTTGTGGCTGACGATCGGACCGTACAGTGTGAGCACATAAATCGTGAGCTTTGGGCTTTACATCGCAAATGATCCACTCGTAGAGTAGGAGTAGGAATTACACAACACCATTTTTTTTAAATCGTACATTGTGTGCCCAGCTTAACGCTACAAGATGTCAGACTTATTGTGGGAAAATTACATCTTCAAAGTCTTGTTGTGTTCTCTAACTGTCAGTCCAAAACTCAAACATATTCAGTTTACCATCATATGAGACAAAGGGGGGCTGGAGCCAGTGACATTTTTGCTTGGAAAAATGACAAAACAAGGACGTGATAATCAAACGATCGAATTAATTGACTAATATTTTCATTTCTATTATCATTATCCTTATTAGAACTTCCTTTCCTTCTTACTTTAACGCCCCCTGCACTTGCTCAGAATGGAATATCCCATTTTATAGAGCTCATTCTCTCAAACACACACACACACACACACACACACCCCTGTGACCCGGCACCATGGTCTCTCCCATACAGGCAGGGCTCACTGATCTCCCCTAGCAACCAAGCAGGCAAGGCTGACCGGCTTGGTGTGCTCTGTCTTTCCCTTTTGAATGTGTGTGTGTGTGGTGACATCATCAGCTCTAACAGTCAGCTGCTGCAGTGGAGAGAGAGAGAGAGAGAAAAGGGAGACGGAGGGGGGAGGGAGAGAGGACACACACACACACACACACACACACACACACACACTCTTCCTCTCAAACACACACACAGCCCTGCTTGTCTTCCTCTGGTAAACATGGCAGCAGCAAACGCAGCAAGCAGTGCGTAGTGAAGCTTAGCTCAGCCTAGCCTCGTCTCAGCTGTCAACATGGAGGAGGAGGACGCGGCGGCCGACCCCTACTTGCCCTACGACGGGGGTGGGGACACCATCCCCCTGCAGGAGATCCCTAAAAGAGGTACGCCACGTCCTCCTCTTTCTTATTTTCACCCCGTCTTCCCCACTCCGATTCCCTCCTTTTCTCTCACGCCGCTGTGATGACAGAGGCCACCCTCCTTCTCCTTGTACAGTGAGTGCATGTGAGCCATATGGCAGGTTAAAGCATTGGGAAATCAGTATGGATTTGAAAGCTGTTGACTGCATGTTATACGTGTGTGGAGGAAATAACCTGCGCAGCTCATTTCACCATTCACCTCTCTCTGTTGATGATCAACCAGCAGTGTGTGTGTGCACGTCAGACTGAGATAATGAGATAAAGACGGGAGTGTGAAGGCTTGTGCTCGAGGCCTGTAAGCAGCAGCAGCAGCGAAAGGCAACATCACGGGCATCCATTTTAATTTCTCCACACACACACACACACACTCAGGCTTTGGCTACTACATAATGTGAACTGGATGCTCAGTAGATTGTAGGCTGTGTTGTTGTCGAAGCGTTTCCACATTGCTCCTGCAGTGTGAGGACACCTGTTGGCCAGATTCAGGACGCCACCTTACATCACATCACACATAACGGTGAAGGCATGCAGTTTGAATTGTGCCCAATTGTTTCTACGACACATTTTGAGTTCTTTACTGTGTTCGTACTTGTCTGTCTTTTCCTATGTAGCCTTTAGGGAGTTTTTCCTTTTAGTTGCATGTGTGCTCGTCGGTTCCTCCAGGCCTTGTTAGATTTCTTTATGGTGAGCGAGCAGAGACAAAAGGCCCCCAGTGAGTCTACATTGTGCAAAAGGGACGTCCCTGCATTCAAGCTTTTATTCCCCTCTCTCTCCTTAAAGATGCACAGCGTCGTAGTTTCCAGTTCAACTTGCGATCCTCTCCTTTCTTTACCTCTTCAGTCTCTAGATGATCTAACCGCACATCCACCCCTTTCCTTCCATTTTGTCAGCACCTTCACGTAGAAGCATCTTCTGGCAGTTTTTCATGTCAATTTCCTGTGAAACTGGACATAAATATAGCAGTTTGGTCGCTTTAAAGGGATAGTTCAGGTGTTTTGAAGTGGGCTTGTATGAGGTACTTATCCATAGTCAGTGTATTACCGACAGCAGATGACGGTCGGACGCTTCAGGAGTTACCACACTGAAGCAAAGCGATGTACTGCTGTGGACGGGGCCGGCAACAAAATGTATTTTAGCCACCTAAAAGAAAGGCTCACCTACAAAAATTAATATCAATTTAAGTGTACGCTATATTTAGAATATTTTCAGAGCTTTATCTTGCCGTCAGAGATAGCCCTTGTACGACGGGGAATTTAAGACGTTGTATCCATCTACGCTCTCGCCAAAGCCACCAGACTCCATTGATAAAAACAGTCATTTTACGTTGCAGAACATTGGGGGTTGCTGGTCTACCGCTGCCTCGATCCGTTAGTTTGTTTGTGTTATTGTGTGACTTTGGTGAATCCGAACTAACCAAAGTCACACAATAAACAGGTCGCGGCAGAATTACTGTTTTTTTTTTTAACGGAGTCTGGTGGCTTTGGCGAGAGTTTAGATAATGGTTTCAGCTCCCCTGTCGGAAACATAGACTGTATAGCTGACTCTCAGCAAAGTAAACCAACAAAAATATTCCAAATATAGCGTACACTTAAACTGATATAGATTTTTTTAGGTGAGCCTTTCTTTATAGCTTTGGTTCCGTGCGGTAACTCTGTTTCTCCAAACTGGGTTCGTGCCGACCGTCGTCTACTGTAGGTAACACACTGACTATGGATAAGTACCTCATACAACCTTACTTCAAACCCTCTGAACTATCCCTTAAAGGTCATTCACCTTAAACACTGTGTCCTTGTCTCAACTATCTGGAACCCGTCATATGTAAACACACACCAAAAAAAGAAGCTTTTCGGACTTTGATCCATTTATTTATCAGCCTTTTTGTGCAACTGCAGGGATTCCACCTTCTGTCGGTAAACCAGGGTGTTTCTTAGCCTATACGGAGGTTGTCGGGGTCAGTTTATGATGCTGATCACATGATGGCTGAGCAGACTAACCCTACGCCAACCGGGCTGATCCAGGGTGTCCAGAACCAGCCGCCTCTAAACCTCTCTGATCTGATTTACTCCGCAGTAGTAGCCTAATGATACAGGGGAATGCAGAGGCGATTGTTAGACTGAACCTGGAATTTGTCACCCCGTTTGACACAGAAACCTCCTGAACAAGCAGTCGTCTGATCGTCATTCCCCACCACATTGATCATAGTAACACAGGAAGTGGTATTATTGGCCTGCGTTTGCGCCGACACAGCTTTTTATCCCTGATGCAGGCCGAACAGAATCGCTGCGTCACTGACCTTAATGCACGAGGGAAAGAAACCGAAGCCTTATTTTCATGTGTGTGTGTCTTTTGTCTACGTGCCCTGCGCTGAACCGTTGGAGCGTGATGCTGGCGACGTGCTCGTACGCTGTCCCTTTCTGGTTTCTGGTTTCCGTGGCATCGCCCTCACTTGGCTCCACGCTCCCGATTCGACTGATGGGGTGACAGTAGTGCAGCATCATCAGGGCGTCTGATTTATCCTGTACTGGAAGTTGAAAATGTTCCCCTTCTAAATGAGCCACGTCTCATTCTGTTCCTACTTTGTGCGAGCTGGAAATGTTGCAGTAGTTGCTGCAGTGTGGAGCCGCAGTCTTACCTTTTGTGCTCTGTTGTCTGACACTGCTGGGATGTTGTCAGTGAATATTTTTTCTCCCATTGAAGTTTTTTTTGCCCCCTTTATCTGCATTTTATTCTTTTAGGTCGGTTTAGTTTATGCGGAAGTCAGCCTGCTACAACGGTCGTTATGACAATACACATAAAAACGTTCTGACCATCCTGCTACGTTGATTTGAATGGGAACGTCCGTTCTACTCCTATATTCTATTTCTATGATTTCACCTCTACTACTGGGTCCGTTCTCACGTCTGCCACTTTGGATTTAATCCAATAAACAAACGATCGAAACGTACACGGACCCTGTACCTTCAATGTGATTGACAAGCCCTCGGGGCAGCTCTACTTCTTCATCCTCTCATGTTGGACAGAAGGCAGACTAGACGCTACAGTCACTCACTATAGTCTCTCAAGGTTCAAATGGTATTACAAGACAGTATGGTCTGGGGCTAGCTGGTGTAACCTCTTCACATGTTGATAATGATTCTGTTTCAAATGTTTTAAACCAAAACTCGGGCCATATCTTACACGTTGCACCTTTTAATGTCAGATTGAGATTTGTTCATGTTAACTACAAGGTAATTTGACATTATAAACATTCTCAATTCGTTTATTATCAGAAATCAACATCAAGATGCTCAGTATGAGGTGGGTTTTTAGAATGAATGAAATCTGTAATGTCCATTAGGGAATTTGTTACATGAGCGTCCACCAAGACACCTGAAGGTGCACCGAGAAGACCGCAAAGTCATTACCGTCACCGTCTCATTAAACGGTTGCTTTGAAAGGCCTTTTAAGAAATCAATATAAAACTGCAGTCTCTTCAGTCCGTATCAATCCCCGTGATTAGTCAGGAAACATTTGGCCTCTCTTTGTCTTGACTCAGACTGGAACAGGTTGTCCAGTCCTGTCAGAGCAGGATTTATTACGGTAGACTCCTTCTTTTCTGCCAGCAAAAAGTGATTGCGTCCAGCATAGTTTTATACCCAGTTCTGGTATCTCTGCCCAGACCCTCCCATCAGCTGGATGCACAAGGTCATCACGCTCATTAAGTCCATCTCTTCTGCTTTCACTATGTGTGTTGATGCACAGATACACTTCCCATAAAAGTTGGAGACGGAAGTTGGCCTTTGTAAGTTTTCACCAGAAGTAATTGTGAAAATGTGAAAACTGTTTTTCACGCAATATTTAGATTTTGAATGTATGGTTGATTTATGGAGATGTGAGGACCGGCTAGCTGACCTGGTGGTCATCCTCCTCATCCTATCTCAGAAAGCCAGCTGGTAATTTAACGGTGGAACTGTTATCTCTGTAGTGTTTCAAGCAATAAGACATTTTATTCACTATTTGTTGCTGCAAAATGTGGTTGGCTGATGGTAAATTGAATGTGCATGTGTACATATACATTACAGTGAGGATAACAGGTGTATCTGTTGATCGTATCTCATAATGAATGCGGTTGAAATCTCTGAAAAGCTAGTTATTTGGGAATTGTAGCGGAGTAAAAAGTGCAATATTTCCCTCTGAAATGTTGTACAGAATAAGTAGAAACAGGCATGAAAAGAAAAGACTCAAGTGAAGTACAAGTACCTCAAATATGTACTTAAGTACAGTACTACGGCTGTCAAAATTGGGCAAAAATTACGTTTGAATATTCGTTCTAAAAAAACACATAGGTTTGAACTATTCGAATATCTATTTTTTGCATATTTTGTCCATGACACCGTTTCGCAACTGGCCTCAAGTGATGCAGCACCGTGCAAAAAACAACATACGACTAAAATGACAATATATTAACTTATTATGCACCGAAAAAATGACCTTCCAAGGCCTCCGCCATTTCTGACGTCAACAAACACGTCACAACACGTGAACTCAGAGCTTTCAGAAACTCTCCTCTTACGAGGTCGTGAATACCTCAAGATATATAGAGAAGGTCTGATATGTCAGTTAAACTGCTACTGCTATGGAACTGGGCCAGAAGTACTAATGCTCAACTGCAAAATACCACAAAAAATATAAAGAGATACCAATTTCTCCTCAATGGAATCTGAAATCAAAGCTCCCACAAGATATGTAGCACACTTCTTAAGGGTTGTAGTCTTTGTTTTGACTGAAAGAGCTCACTCTTTTGTGCTTACTGTGCAGTTATATACGAACTGATGACTCAGAGGAAAGTTGACCATGCAACAACGCAAACATTTCCTGTAAAACAGTTAACAAGAAAGTCGCTCACAGCTCTACTGTTTTTTATTTTTGCCCTCAGAGGAGTCCAGTCTGTCTGTTGATATGTTCAGCAAGGTCAGTCCTGTATGGGAAAATGCAGACGTCCATATCAGACTGCTCCACCTTCCCTTCAGTTACACACACACACACACACACACACACTATGGCTGGATGGTCCAGGCTGTAACCGTCACTCTGCTATCGAAATGGAGAGTGATAGCATCTCCCTGCCAAGCCTGACACTCTTACTGCTGCTGACTCTACAACAGTTTACACGGCCGGTCAGATGAAAGCTGCACTTTCATTTTGTCTCTGCTTTCTTAAAGAAATTCTCACCAAAAGAGTTGACCCCCATCAAGCAGTGATATATAAGCTGCACTTCCTTTTAAAGGCTGTGTCCTGGCCCACATCTGTAATGTTGGAAACAGGCTTTATCTTCTGCTTATGTTGCAGTTATTGAGGGAAAAATCTCACTTTATTCCAAACTGAGATGTTATGTAATTTGATACAAAGCATCATCTGATTCTCGCTATTCTCGCTGCTCATATTCTTCATTTATTTTATATGGCAATACCTTTGTATTGTTATAGCAGCTGCAGTATAATAATGCTTGGAAAGGATACAGATGCCGTTTTATGATCTGTTTTACGGCCCTGGTTAGAGCCATCTCAGGGATGTTTAAGGCAGATCATAGAGGGTTATGAAGCTATGAATGAGGCCTTGTTTGAAAGTCATGACCCCGTCCCAGGCGTAGTTATGCTCAGGAGATTAAACCTGTATTGTGGACCGACTGGAATGTGTGTGTTTGCTGTTCAAATGGCCACAAGATTTATTATTGACCGTGGCATGGCATTCGATTGGCATTTTATCTTCAGCGGTGTTGAGGTACTTTTGTTTCATATTGTTACAGATCACATTAGTCACAAAGTGGCATGCAGGGTGCAAAATGTGCTTTCTTTTTGTTTGTCTACTCTTAAGTGCCACTTTGGCAGGAAATCAGCAGTCATTCGGTGATTCCTTTTTTATTCTAAAGTCAAATTTATCTGCTAAAATAGAATTTCTACCCTCAGGAGCTGATCACAGGATGCTGTAAAATTCAGCAGCAACATACCTGATTGATGTGTGACTGACCGCGTGGCCCTGAATGAATGAATGAATTAATTAATGAATGAAGGTGGAGATGGACTGTTACAAACTAACCGTGTGACAGCATTCATTTCAGCTTGATGCCACATGAGCCGGGTTTCCACCAAGAAGTTCCTGGTATTTTAGTCTCGGGACTACTTTTCAAGAAACTAAAAGGTTACTTCAGCCCACTCTTGTCTGTGTTTCCATCCTGCAGTTCAGTGTGTCCGCCCGTTTCGACTACATGACATAAAAAAAAATAGAAATGTTAGGTTATGTCTCACTGCGACATTTACTGCTGCATATATTTACCGATGCACGTTTGATGTAATGAATGAAATGCAGAGGAGGAAAATGAAACTAAGAGCGTCTGTCTCCACAGTATCTGTTGATGGTTATTTATTTGTGCTCTAGAACATAACAGCCATGAAACAATCAGAAAAATATATTTTTTTTCTCTCATTCACATGCACCGCCGCGTTTCGTCTCCCTCTCTCTTTTCTTGTCTTTTTTTTTTTTTTTTTAAATGAGTCAGGAAGCCGACAGCAAAGCTCAACTTCACTTTTAATGTTATCAGACAAAGAGAAATGCTCTCCCCTCGTCCTAAAATGATCCTAAATCGAGTACTTTTTGTTTTATAAATTAAACGGTACAGTTGAAGCAGCTGCGCTGTGTATGTGTGTGTTGTTTGACCAATCAGAGACGTCTTCCCTGCAAACTCCATCTCCAAAGTTCCCTGTACTTTCAGAAAATACTAACAAAGAAAGTTCCTTTTTACCCCCCAAAAAGTCCCTGCAACTCAATTTAGACTCTTTCCCCTGCGGTTCGAAACACAATGAGTTCCTCAAAAAGGTTCCTAGTTCCAGGGAAGTTCCTGCAGTGGAAGGCAAACATTAAAATACTATTTAGTAAAACAAAATGAGTTGTCTTTTAAGAATTGAAATTGCGGTTGTTTTAGGAGTCAGTCAACATCATCTGAAAATATGTTCTCTGAACTCTGGAGGTTGAAGTTCTCAGCAGCATGCTTTGAGTCTTTCAACCAGACATTGTCAGTGAAACAGTGCTTTTTGACTTGTTAAGTTACTCTTACATAGTGAAATGCAAAATCCATTTTTCTAGCTGTCCCTGTGGTAAATGTTGTGCTATCTCTTGGTAAACGACAAATTGTGACCTCATCCTCCGCTTTCTGATCTCTTTAAAATGATAACCCCAAAATTGGCTTGATTCTCGTGTAGTGTGTGTACCTGGCATAAGAAGGTAGAAATGTGTTACATTACAGAAGCTTTAAATGATGCTTAATTGAGTGCTTTCAACCATATTTGTAAGACTTTGTTCAGTGCTTTCACAGAGCAGAGTCCCAGCAGCATTTGTCACTACTTAGCTTCTGTTTTGTTTCATTAAACGGAGTCAGATTTATTAAAACACATAGTAATAACACCTTATTACACCATTTCTGGATGTACACAGACCGGAGAAACAAGTTATGATGTGTCACATAATTATTTTCCCCAACTGTTGCACTGCGTCTCCCTTTTGTCCTCGTCGCACACTGTGCTGCCTTTGTGTCGCCGATGAAGAAGTCTCGCATATTTGCGTCGTCACCAGTGGGAGGATGAGGCTCTTCGGCTCTTCTGACTATTTCAAAATGTCAGACGACGGGTCCTCCCTAATTTATCAAACACAGATTTAAACATGTGGCAGTGCACTTTAAAGTTAATGAGATATTATGTTAAACTTACTGGATTATGAGGATGAAAATAAAGAGATTTGCGATAATCCTCTTGTTGACTATATTATAAAATATTACTTTCTTTTATGGAAGAAATTTCTCATCAAGCAGCCTAATGGGAGCCGTGCTAATCCTGGGATGTTTTCCAGATAACAAGTAGAGAGAATTAACCCTTCGGCTGCTTCGCCTCGCTCTGTTATATCGTGTGTGTGTCAATATGATTTACGTCCCGTCTTATATTGAATCTGTGCATCCAGCCAGATCATATCAGACCTAACCAGAGACATTCAGTGTCTCATGTCGCTGTCATGAGCAAAGTCACTATAATAATCTATTTATGTTATCAGCACTATCTTCTATAGAGCAGTGGACAACATTTGCTTTGTTAAATCATATGCTGTGACGAATCATACTCATGTTGAGGTCATTACTGAACTGACTCTACATGCTTATTTGGCCTTTATGCAGTCACATTGTCTGGCAGTCCGGAGGCCGATACATTCAGAGCAGCGCTAATGAGACTGACAGACATCCAAGATGTTACGCTTATAAGGACATTGGATTTTCAAGAAAAAGCCAACAAGGCATCTGTTGAAGGTTTTAAATTGAGTTCAAAATGTCATTTAAAGCTTTGGTGTTGTAAATGTAAAATATAAAACACCACCAGAGCAGGAAAAATGAACAAGAGCTGCTGTTAAGGTGCCATGAGCTCCAGTGTAGGGTGTGACTGTGTATTTAATGTGGATTAAATATTACCTCCAGGTATTTCAGCAGCGTTTACTCATCCAAATGTGGCAGCGGTGCAGATAAACCATCCACTCCCTCTATTGTTTTTGTTCCAGATGAGGTGATGGACTGCAGGCTGTTTTTCTCAGAGTAGCTGTGTCATTATCTCTCAGTGGTGACTGTGTTTAGCTCTGCAGTGTTTCCGATGGGCCGGATAATCCAGTAGCTGCAGCAGGCAGTGATGATCCTTTTGAATCAAACAGTTCACCAACATCTTTCTGTTTCTCTCTTCTTCAGGGTCTAACTACGTCATGTCTAACGGGGGCGGGGCACCCAGCAGCACCACCCACCTGTTGGACTTCCTAGAGGAGCCCATCCCTGGTGTGGGGACCTACGACGACTTCCACACCATCGACTGGGTCCGCGAGAAATGCAAGGACCGCGAGAGGCACCGGAAGGTGAGGAGACTGAAGCTGGATAGAAATGCAACCTTACACCTTAAATATGCTTCAAACGAGCTAGTTTGCACAACATGTCCTCTGACCAAGTTTAAAGGCATATGTTTTAAAGGAATAGTTCGGGTGTTTTGACGTGGGGTTGTATGAAGTACTTATCTATAGTCAGGGTATGACCTACAGTAGATAACGGTCAGCACGCCCCCAGTTTGGAGAAGCAGACCGTTAAAGTGTGCGCTATATTTAGAATATTTTCGCTGGTTTACCTTGCCGTGAGACAGCTATACAGTCTATGTTCCCGACGAGGAACTGAAGCCGTTAATCTATGCTCTTGCCAAAGCAACCAGACTCCATTGATAAAATAGTAATTTTACCTGACAGAACACGGGGGTTGCTGGTCTACCGCTGCCTCGATTAGTTAGTTTGTTTATGTTATTGTGTGACTTTGGTTAGTTCAGATTCACCAAAGTCCCGCAATAACACAAACTAACTAACCGATCGAGGCAGCGGAAGACCAGAAACCCCCTGTTCTGTGAGGTAAAATTACTTTTTTTTTCAATGGAGTCTGGTTGCTTTGAAGAGAGCATAGATGTATACAGTGGCTTCAGTTCACAGTCAGAAAAGGCTGTCTGACAGCAAGGTAAAACGACGAAAATATTCTAAATATAGAATACACGTAAATTGATTTTTTTTTTAGGTGAGCCTTTCTTTTAGGTGTCTAAAATACGTTTTTCTGCCTGTTTCTCCAAACTGGCTGCGTGCTGACCATCATCTACTGTAGGTAATACACTGATGGATTAGTACCTCATACAACCCCACTTCAAAACACCCAAACTATCCCTTTAAACTGCCAATTTGCTTCATAAGAAGTGTTTATTGGACGGTCAAATGCCAACTTTATACAACTATGCTATAACAAATATATACACACTTTTGATTGCCAACGCAGCCGGACAACACGTCGAACAAACTACTTCTTTTGTAGTATAACCCGACCTTTAGACAATCCAACAACCACTTTATTTGAAGCATACTGAGGCCTTTAGCCTTAAAACATGGACAGAAGGTCAAAGGCGTTTTTTACCTGTCAGAAAAATGATACTCAGCTCAAGAGTCCTCGTAGCTCAGCCTGTTTCCAGTTCATAAAGCCACATTAGCTGGTGTCAGCGAAAAAAAACCCTCTGCTGCACAGGAAGCGATGTGTAACACACATCCTGTGGAGAAACAGTTTGTTTTGGTCACACAAAAGAAGAACTGGGTCGTTAGGATCAGCAGTTTTAGAGAGAGGGAAAATATCGCAATCAATCTACAGAAACTAAAACATCATAAACAAAAAAATCCAAGGAAAAATAATATCGCCAAATTTTTTTTAAATGGATGTTTTCTGCTTCAAAATTCTGATTTTAAGATAGTATTGAATTGCAGAAATCTAGTTTTTACAAGAAATAAATTCACAGACTTCATTAGCATGAACTCATGAATGAACCAGAGTGAATGGACACACAACAGACTTCCGGCTTCCTGCCCTACACCTCCACGTCACCGATACAACCTCTCTCTCTGTCAACATTTTTATTCAAATATTGACACACCATTGCAGCCCGCTTTCCAGAAGTGATTTATTGCAGCAGTCCAGGAAATTATAACTCTGAGAATTTGAATGTTATTTGAATACTTTGTCAAACATTGTTTTTATAACCTTGTCTCACCTGCCTTACCTGGAATTTTATTGCTTTATTGCAACAACAGTGGAAATGTTGCAACTAGAGTAGATTACTTATCATCGGGGAGTAGTTATAAACCTTTGACCTACTTGCATTACTGCCAGTTCATCTAATGTCATTTTTCTGAAGCTTATTAATTGTGTTTTCTGTTATTTATTCTTACTTCTTGTAACATTAACTGCTAACGTCACATTTTCAGGTTTTTGGTATCAGCTTGTTTTATGTGTGTGCTTTTAGATCAACAGTAAGAAAAAGGAGTCAGCATGGGAGTTCACAAAGAGCCTGTACGACGCCTGGTCTGGGTGGCTGGTGGTGACGCTCACCGGCTTGGCCTCAGGTAACACACATGCACACATACAATACAAACACACGCACTTGGCCGTTATTCTTCTCTGCTGGTGACTCTCACATGCTTTGCCTCACGCTCAATCTTTCTCCTGGTCTCCCTCCGTCTTTTACTCTCATTTAACCGGAAACGGAAGCATTTTTCTTCCTCCTGCAAGAGCCTCACCTTCCAGTCCTCCAAACAGCGATAATCTACACAAATGATTTATATTATGTCCCTGTGAGGACCAGCTAGTCAAAAGTGAAGTTTTTTTTGTAGGAAAGCTTCTTTAAGTTTCAGGTTACAAAGGGAGGGCAATGGGCAAAATACGCCAGGGTTCATAGTGTTTCCCTGCTCTTATCTAAATCATGGATTTTATGTAAAAAGTGTAAAAGGTCTGGGGTACAGATTATTATTTTCCTGCATAAATGAGCTTATGACACTGCTGGTAAAGCCTCATCTGACTGGAAACATGTGAAATTAAGGATTTCAATTGTTTTTAATACATTATAATAGAATTAGGGCTGTCAAAGTTAACGAGATAATAACGCAAATTCGTTATAACGTTACTTATTTCTTTAACGCATTAACACAACTTGTGGATTTTAGGTTGTAGAGGGCTCAGTTTTAAAGCTAGAGTGAAGATACTGGTATCATATGAAACTAGAAAACCTAAAGAATCCATGTCATACTAGCTTGTCGTGAAGGAGGCTAAATACCCACGAGTCTCCCCTTTACAGACATGCCCACTTTATGATAATCACATGCAGTTTGGGGCAAGTCATAGTCAAGTCAGCACACTGACACACTGACAGCTGTTGTTGCCTGATGGGCTGCAGTTTGTCATGTTATGATTTGAGCATATTTTTTATGCTAAATGCAGTACCTGTGAGGGTTGCTTTGTGTTGTTAATTGATTTCCAATAATACATATATACATACATTTTCATAAAGCAGCATATTTGCCCACTCCCTTGTTGATAAGAGTATTAAATACTTGACAAATCTCCCTTTAAGGTACATTTTGAACAGAAAAAAAATGTGCGATTAATTTGCGATTAATCGCGATTAACTATTTTAATTGATTGACAGTCCTAATTTATAGTTAATTAATTAATAATAAGCCCTAATTATAGAATATTTACTCAGAGGAGTTCCTTCTGATGTGCATATTTCTAGTATAGAGTAATGTTCCTGTAGTGATTTGATTACAAAACCTTCCGTTTTGTATTTATGTCGGTAAATATTTAAGGAGCGTAACTGGAGGTGTCTCTACTCTTTGCCCCTCAGGATTAGCGCTAACTTTTAGCAGAAGGATGCAGAAGAAAGAGACACTTGTTAGGTCAAAAAGCCTCCATGTTGCAGCCTGAACGGCGCTTTGTCAGGTTTCATTCAGTATTTTTATATTTTCTTTCGATATAGTGACTTTTACACAATATACTTTGCTATTCTAAATTGATAAGATAACCGGCTCGTATAAAAACTGCCTCTTTTTTTCTCTTATTTCCACTTCCTCTCTCCTCCCTGCCTTCACCTCTTCGCCCCTCTCTTCCTTCCTGGTTCCCTCCTCCTCCTCCCGCCAGGTGCTTTGGCTGGCCTGATTGACATTGCTGCTGATTGGATGAACGACCTGAAGGAGGGCGTGTGTCTGAGCGCCATGTGGTTCAACCACGAGCAGTGCTGCTGGACGTCCAATGAGACCACCTTCGCTGAGCGGGACAAGTGTCCTCAGTGGAAGACCTGGGCTGAGCTAATACTGGGGCAGGCCGAGGTAGACTAACACCGCAGGCACATGCTAGAGACGTCACTGCTGCTGATGCAACCTCAAAACGTCCTCCATGTTTTTGCATTCACTAATTATTTCCACTTTTCTGTTATCGCTATCATTAGTGAAACTCAACACTTCTTGCAGTGCTGTTTAATGTAGGGATACCAGAAATTTCGTATTCGAAACTAATACCAGTGAAATTCCACGATTCTCGATACCCAATTTGATATCACAGTAAAAAACGAAACAATAAATCCCATGTACTTCAACATACACTCCTTTATTACTGTTTCCATACTGTTTTTTATGAATGTATTACTGATACCTGATGATCCGCCTCAAATTTCTTGCCACAAACTAAATTTTACAAGAACACATCATGATAAACGTTATAATGAACCTTCACCCAATAGTCATTTTTACTGAATAGAGCTTGAACGCATCATAATGTAACTCACTGTGTCTTCTGTACGCCAACAAAATATGGATTGAAGCAGAATATTTCGTTAGATAAAAACATATTGTGAGTTTGGGAAATGATCACATCTCTTTTTTCAATAAACTGTACTGTAGAAAGACGAGTACCGTCACGTTTTATGAATTTTGGCATCAACTCGGTACCGAAGTATCGGTTCTCGTGATAGCCGTTTAAAAGCCAAACCGCAGCACAGCCCCCCTCTCTTTCATGGTAGGCTTTTAATTTGAAATATATGCAGGAAGTATTCAGATTTGATTGCAATAGCTGACCAGCGATAACAAAAGGAAAGAAGGAATGATATTTAGTGAACAAAACTGGGGAAAGAAAACAGTGTACAGAGATAATTTACATCCATATACCGCGCACAAAACACATGCATAGCTTCTTTCAGACGTGCTCTCAGTCACACATTACATGAATGATTCTCGGTACCAGTGAGTTACGAGGTGTTGACTCTTTTACTTCCTCTCTGCAGGGGCCCGGCTCGTACATCATGAACTACTTCATGTACATCTACTGGGCTCTGTCCTTCGCCTTCCTGGCCGTCTGTCTGGTCAAGGTGTTCGCTCCCTACGCCTGCGGCTCGGGGATCCCTGAGGTGAGGAAAACCTCGCTTTTACAAAACCTTCTCAGCTACACTTGAAACGTTCTCACAGCTGCATGCAGAGACCGTGTTGAAACCTCTCCTTGGTGGGGGAAACTCCAACATCCAAGAGCTTTCATGCTACATTTCAAACATTTCTTTTAAGAGTTTTTTTTTTTTTACAAATATTCATCTCAGTTTTATCAAACTAATGAGGTCGGCAGGCTTAATCGTTTTGTGCCTGAGTGTCTTTTCTTGTCTCTCTGTTTCAGAGTGAGTGAAGGGCAGATTATTGATATTCAGTTTTATCTCATTCCCTCATTTTCTCACGTCCGATCAATTTGCTCTGGGTGTCAGAAAACTCAAAGCAGCGCATGAAATAGAATGCCTATAAATCTCCGCTGCTGCCCCTTAACTCTCCGTGAACGAGGTCTAATTAGTTATGAGCACTTTGTGGGATCCTCGCAGCGTGTTTTCATGCTTACGGGGGTTTCCCTTTTTAAAGTGGCTTTAAATTGTTAATTCAGTGGGCAGCAGGGAGATGTGAAGAAAAAAGCCATTTTGAGGTTAGCGCTCTGAGCTTTCAAAAAAAGTCCTTTTTGTTGCCATGGGAACAAGAACTGCATTGCCACATAACATGTGGTAGACGATGACTTTGAGCATGTTGACAATAACAGAATAGAGGATAAGATGAGGAGCAAAACCTGAGTGAATCTGCTTAAAGAGATTGAAAAAAGGCGAGGGTTGAGCCGAATATATGACATCATCTGTCCCCTGATTTTAATTGGTTATTTCCTGTCAGCTCTCTACTATTCACTGTCTAATAAAGGCATAGAAAATAGCCCAAAAATACTGAAACAAAGGGTCAGGATAATATCTTAAATGGATTAAGTATTACTTTCAGATGTTACGGTAATAAAGTGTTAACGTCTAAGCCAGCGATTAAGGTCATAGACCGTTGGCGATTATGTCTATGTGGCGTCTAACATGTTGGATCTTTATCCAATCATAATCAACCATTGTGTAGCCTAATTCAAATCAAAGTGATCTGACATCCAGCCCGCCACAGTTTCATAATGAACCGGAAATATTTTTACACTTCTCAACGGGTGGGGTTTGCGCAGTCTGCCAACTCGACCACACTGTATCTTCAACTCCTCAACCAAAATCAAACCGACCCTTGTAGCTCGACTTAAAGGTCCCATATTATGCTCGTTTTCAGGTTCATACTTGTATTTTGTGTTTCTACTAGAACATGTTTACATGCTGTAATGTAAAAAAAAACCTTTAGTTTCCTCATACGGTCAGCCAGAATATACCTGTATTTACCCCTCTGTCTGAAACGCTCCGTTTTAGCGCATTTTGACAGAATTGCGTTGCTAGGCAACAGCTTGGGTCCATGTGTACTTCCTGTCAGCTGATGACATTCACATACACTGCAACCAGGAATAAACTGGGACACATTTAGAATGTTTACATTTAAAACTGCGTAATGGTCTAAATATTGTATATTCGTGACATCACAAAGGGCAGAAATCCTGACAGCTTGTTTCAAATGCAGAGTTTCTGAATACGGGCTGTGTGTATCTCCCTGTGGATTGAGTATTTCGATACTTTCACAGTATTTATATAGGAGCCTTAAGCCTGCTTTATAATAAACAAAAACATGAAAATCTCACTTTTTTATAATATGGGACCTTTAACTTCAATCTCTACCTTCCTCTTCCTCTCTCCTCTTCAGATCAAGACCATCCTGAGTGGGTTCATCATCCGGGGCTACCTGGGCAAGTGGACCCTTCTGATCAAGACCGTCACTCTGGTGCTGGCTGTGGCGTCTGGCCTCAGCCTGGGTAAGGAGGGCCCCCTGGTCCATGTGGCCTGCTGCTGTGGGAACATCTTCTCTTACCTCTTCCCCAAGTACAGCAAGAACGAGGCCAAGAAACGAGAGGTGGGGGAGAAGAAATTGAAGTCATTGTTTTCAGTTGTTATGTTGTTTTAAACCCCATCACATCAGCTGATGTACTTTTGTTTTGTTCTCTCAGGTTCTCTCTGCTGCGTCGGCGGCTGGGGTGTCTGTTGCTTTCGGAGCCCCGATTGGAGGAGTCCTCTTCAGCTTGGAGGAGGTACAGCATATGTTGTTGTAGACTCGTGAACTGACCAGTAATGACTCTGAAGGTTTGTTTTCATGCTCAAAATCGCAACATAATGCTCATTGATGTGCACATCTCCTCTCTTTCTCCTCCAGGTGAGCTACTACTTCCCCCTCAAGACGTTGTGGCGCTCCTTCTTCGCCGCCCTGGTGGCGGCCTTCGTCCTGCGCTCCATCAACCCGTTCGGCAACAGCCGTCTGGTGTTGTTCTACGTGGAGTACCACACGCCGTGGTACCTGTTCGAGCTCATCCCTTTCATCCTTCTGGGAGTCTTCGGAGGCCTCTGGGGCGCCTTCTTCATCCGAGCCAACATCGCTTGGTGCCGGCGGCGCAAGTCGACACGCTTCGGCAAGTGCTCTTGTCTTGATTCATACAGTATGTCAGCCAGCCAGCCCAGGTGCGGAGGCGGAGGTAGTTGTTGGAATTGATGGAGCTGTCTGGAAGATGGCTGTCAGCTGTTTGCACCAGCAGAAGTCAAATAGCAGCGTGATTTAAAAGCTTCAGGATGACAGTTTTATCGTTTCTGTCATTTTTAATGTTCTGAGCGTTATGGAGTAGAGTTAAAATTCTCTCGCAGTAGTAGCCGTTACGAAACGCTTAAGGTGGCAAGAGAAGAGCATATGGAGAGGTTTTCAGGAGCTCCTTTTTTAGCAGACACAAGTCTGATAGTGGTTGTTTTCCCACCCTTCCAAATTCTGACATGCAGCGTTGTCGCTCTCTTCAGGCAAGTACCCGGTGTTGGAGGTGATCTTGGTGGCGGCCATCACCGCCGTGGTTGCTTTCCCCAACCCGTACACACGTCAGAACACCAGCGAGCTGATCAAGGAGCTGTTCACCGACTGCGGCCCGCTGGAGTCCTCGCAGCTCTGCCAGTACCGCGCACAGATGAACGGCAGCAAGGCCTTCACCGACAACCCCAACCGGCCGGCGGGGCCGGGCGTCTATGCCGCCATATGGCAGCTCTGCCTGGCGCTCATCTTTAAAATCATCATGACCATATTCACCTTTGGACTCAAGGTTTGATGTTTTTTTCCTTAGACGGAGGCTGCAGATGCTTCACCCCCTGCATGTTTTGATATCAACGCTAAAACCGCTTCCTGTTTGTCATCCTCAGGTGCCGTCGGGTTTGTTCATCCCCAGCATGGCCATCGGGGCGATCGCAGGGCGAATCGTCGGCATCGCCGTGGAGCAGCTGGCCTATTATCACCACGACTGGTTCATGTTCAGAGAGTGGTGCGAGGTGGGAGCGGACTGCATCACTCCGGGGCTCTACGCCATGGTGGGGGCCGCGGCGTGTCTGGGTGAGTCAGCGGATTACAAAGTGAAAGTGTTTAGATAGAAACGGTGTTCGGTGGTCAGCGTTGCCACAAGTTTGTGTCAATGTGAGACAATAAAGATGTGTTAATATAGTATACCGTTCATACTAGGGGTTTTCTGGTCAAATTTCTTAAGCTATAATCTTTGTTTTTTTGTCTAGATGTGTGTTCATGCTCATTTCTTACTCTGTGATCTCTTCAGGCGGCGTGACCCGTATGACCGTCTCCCTGGTCGTCATCGTCTTCGAGCTGACCGGCGGGTTGGAGTACATCGTCCCCCTCATGGCCGCCGTCATGACCAGCAAGTGGGTGGGCGACGCGTTTGGCCGCGAGGGAATCTACGAGGCCCACATCCGTCTGAACGGATACCCCTTCCTGGACGCCAAGGAGGAGTTCACGCACACCACGCTGGCGAGGGATGTGATGAGGCCTCGACGCAGCGACCCGCCGCTAGCGGTGCTGACGCAGGACGACCTCACGGTGGAGGAGCTGCAGAGCACCATCAATGAAACCAGTTATAATGGTTTCCCTGTGATAGTGTCCAAGGAGTCCCAGAGGCTGGTGGGCTTCGCTCTGCGCAGGGACATCACTATCGCTATAGGTAACCAAATAGTTTCTCCCACATTTCAGTGCAAAAATGTGAGAACAGAACAAGAATGGTACCTAGATTCTTTTGATTATAATGTACGTTCTCGTTCCTTTTCTCAACAGAAAATGCTCGTCGCAAGCAAGAGGGCATCATGTTGAACTCCAGGGTGTACTTCACCCAGCACGCACCCACCCTGCCGGCCGACAGCCCGCGGCCCCTCAAGCTGCGCTCCATCCTTGACATGAGCCCGTTCACCGTCACCGACCACACCCCCATGGAGATCGTGGTGGACATCTTCAGAAAGATGGGGCTGCGCCAGTGCCTGGTCACTCACAACGGGTAAGTAGGACATTTCCAATAGTCTTAGGAAGAAGGATGTGCTGTAAGGAACAGAAGGTGAGTCCTTCTCACATCCTTCTCTCCGGTGCTGGTTACGATTCACCCGTTTGAGGTGAACAAACTTTGCACATAAACACATGTACACACTGTCCGGTGTTGCATGGGCTCTAAAATCCCCCTGGATTTCCCCCTGTAATCTGCATGGCCTGGCCTAACCGCGGTGCTGCACTCCCTTTACCCCCCACCCCCCCCCCCCCCCACCCCCACCCCACTGAGCAATAACACACAGTCTCCTCAGCAGAAGAGACTGAGCTGCTCACACTAACTACAAATACATAACAGGTATCATAGTGGGAAATATAGTCTGTCAATAAAGAGGTGTGAAACTGAGAAGGGAATAAAGAAACTTGTTGAGAAAGAAAATTTGAAAAATGTTTAGACCATGAGCATTTAATTTGTTCATTTTAGTGAAAATAAATGCCTCATGATGGGTCAGGCTTTTTGCAGAGCCACCTGCTGGTGTGACGTAAGAATGTAAGAAGTGAGTATTTACAGCAGTATGCTGCAGTGCCCATGTTTATTATAATGATGTTATGTGTGCCTCATTGATGTGTTTTTAATAAGCTATATGAAACTCAGATAACACTTATATGATTTTATGTCTCCGCGCCGGCGAAAGCTACAGCTGGAGGCTGATTAATTACCTTAAACAGCTGGCCACTGTGCCACTTTTACATTGAGGACTATTTTTCTTGTGGATTAATACACATTTGGTGCTCCAGTAAGTATTTACTACAGCAAGAACGTGTACGTGAGCTCGACTTAAAATATACTACAGTGCCAATGTTTATTATAATGATGTTATACGGCGCCCAGCCAGTGCAACGGTTTCCCTCATTGATGTGTTTTTAATAGTTTTTGGACAACAATGTCAAAGCAATATGAAGCTTTATAGGCAACACCTACTAGGATTCATTTCTTTATGTGATTTATTTACATTAAGAAAAATATCACTGAACTTAACATTTGCCAAGTTTCCATCCAAATTTTGCGCAAAATTTCCTGAAATTTCCTGAAAGAAAATCTGAAAAAATAAAATGCAAATGAATGTGCATCCACTACTGTTATGTGAATATTGGAGGTTGAGATAAATCATTGCAGATTAGAAGAAGAGGACGCAACACGATGGCGTTGAGCGTCACTCAAACCTCATACTTAAAGTAATAATAGTTTAAAATCGAAAAAAAAACTGTTTAACAGATGAGTTACACACTATCCATCATAACACATGTGAAATTAATTTATAACATCAAGTTTTGTTGTTTTTGTGTTAATTGAGTTGTGTGAGTTATATTTTATCCATCTGTTTAATATTTTAAGTTGCTCCCTGTTATGTATGTTTTTGTGCTGCTGCTGTCTGTTCTCTCTCTTTTGTTTATTTGTTGTTGTTGTTTTTGGTGCAGTTTACCGAGTAACGGGTGTGTGTTTCAGGATTGTTTTGGGCATCATCACAAAGAAGAATATATTAGAGCATCTGGAGGAGCTCAAGCAGCAAACGCCGCCGCTGGTGACTAGCCCCGCCCCTTCACACACGTGACCCCTTCCCTCCACTTTCGCACCTGTCTCTTAGGCTCCGCCTCTTACGGGAGGGCTGCATGAAACTTGGTGTGAGAAACTGTTGACAGTTCCCGGCTAAAGCCTTCTTATCTCTTCTTCCTCTTTCACTTCCTGTCGGCACGCTGTTGTTCGTGGGTTGTTTTTGGTGTGGATTCACCTCTAATGCGGTCGTTCATCGTAGAGAAACATCTGTAGATTAAACGCACTCTGACCTCCATCTTCATCGCTGGCAGCAGTTTTTACGAATATATAGAAGTGCTTCCTTGTGTTTTTCTGGGTCCTGTAATGTTGGACCTCTATGGGAACTGTCACCCACATCACTCCAGAGCCCCTTTCAGACATGAGCTTCGTTAGAGGAAATATGCTGGCAATTTAACACGACGATGTTAAAGTTATTTACTGTTAAAGTTGCGACAGCGCTCTCTACTACCAGGTAGGACCTCGTAAAATGTCTCAGGTTCAGCTCAGGTTGTAACTGAATGCCGTCACATTAACATAAAGGCTTTAGAGACAGAGATTTTAATTTCTTTGTCATTTAATTATCATCTTATATACCAAACTTTCAACCACATCAATTTCAAAAATGATGCTTCACTTTTAAGCCAATGTTGATTAAAAGAACTTTAAGTGCTATTTGATAAAATCATAAAATCTACTGAGCTCACATGTCAACACATTCATCGGCATGACAACTGAGCTGATGGAGCCTCATAAAAAGCGAGTAAGTGGACGTTGAGTTGTGATTGTTTTGCCATTGTTTCAGGTCAAGATGCTTAAATTACAAGCAGTTTAGTGAGCCGTGAAACGCTGTGATTGAGCCAGTTTTAATGATAATAATAACTTCATTTGTATAGCACTTATCTAAACAAGGTTACAAAGTACTTCACGAAATACATGACAATAAGAAGAAGATAAATCAACATACAAAATATGATAAAATCAATGATAAGAACTACAGGAAATAGTGTGCAGAAAGGCAAAACAGAACAAAAGAAAAATAAAAAGCTACAAATCAGGCATAAAAAAAAAATGGTAACAGGTTGTAAAGAACTTCTAAAGTCGAATCAGTCTGGAAAAATGTGTATTCCTTGATATTTCTTCCCCTCGTGGTGAAAAAGAGTAAACAACGAGTTCATGCCAACTCCTTACAGTGTAAATATCCATCAAAAAGGTTTACATGCAGCACGTGAGCAAATAGAAATTAAATGCGAGTCGTGGGTTGCGTCCGAAATTCCACACCAACATGCTATTTAGTACGCTAAAACAGTATGTGAGACATTTTTACTTTAAGTGCAAGTAAAAGATTTCACTTCGCTAGACGTAATATATGTTTTAAATTAATCCGGAATTTGATTCTGACACGGGTTACCATGGTTACACACCGGCAAGGAGGCTCTCGGGAAGTGACGACGTAAATTACAGTTCAGTGCTGTAAAACAGGCTGCTTAATTATTTATTTTTATCTGATAAATAATGACATTGATGATTAACTATATTCTGAAATCTGGGTTGATGAGTCCCTCATTCTAACGATGCTCATTAATGAAGATTAACTTCTTCTTCTTTCAAAATAAGTTTTAAAATCCATCTCTGATGAGAGAACTTTTCTCCCCTCATATCATTATTATAGCCATTATGGAACATTTGCATATTATAAAGCTCTTATATCAATTCACAAGCTCAAAATCTTTGATTTGACCCCATACTGTACGTCAAAAAGCTATTAGAAGTCAGCACTGTTGTTGTTTTCCATGTCTGAAAAGGGCTCAGTAGATTCCTAGAGTGCACCTCTGCAGCTCGTCCCCATTCTTCTGCATTTGTACCTTCTGTAGCTGCTTATCGTTGTGTTAGCTGCACCGTTATAAGGTGTTTTCTATGTAGCTCAGATGTGTTTTGGTATCATTCATGCTGTATAATAGAGATTCAACAGTAGATATCATTTCTCAGCATGTCTGCTGTGTGTTTCCCATCTTCCTCTAGTCACTCATTTCATTTTGAGTTTTCACCCCACGCTCAGTTCTCTACCTCCATTAACGATTTGTCTTCTTTTTGTTTCTTTAAACTCGACCCCACCGTTTCGCCCTGGGTCTCCACAGATTGACGACATCTGACCCGTCGCCGTAACAACCACTTGGCGAGTAGCTAAAGCAGACCCCCCCTCCTCCCCGTTGTTTTATATCATTAGAGGGTGGTGTTTGTTATTAGGAGAGAGGAGATCTCTAGTGATTCATTCCCATATTCCCTCTCATTGTGTAGTGCTAGAGAGCGCTGTGGTGCCGTGGCGTTGTGGTGTTGATTGGTGCTGTAGTGACCCGGCTAGTTAGCGTGTGGTGATGAAAAATGACCTTGATGAAGTAATTTTACTAATCCCGTCATTAACCTGCCGATGTCTCCTCTCAGCCAGCGGTGTCCCGTCCTCTTCTAAAGACAGTAAACTGATTTATGTTCCACAAAACAAACAAACTGAAGTCTTTGCTTTATAAACAATAGAGTGTAAAATAGTCACAGACGCTCTCTGGCGTCGAGAGCCATGACAAACACTAAGGTTTGATTTATGTTCCACTGAAAACCTGGTGTGTGGTAGTGAGAGCAAACTTATCCACATATCTTGAGGTCAGAGGTCAAGGGACCCCTTTTGAGAATCACCAAGCCAGTTTTTCCTCACCAAAATTGAGCCTAACTTTGGAGTTAAACTAGCATGACATGTTTGGTAATCTAGCTCTAAAACTGAGCCTGTTCCAACCTCCGAAAGACAGTCAAATCAGCCTACAGGAGTGGAAGAGGTTAATATTGACATGAGCAACGTATTTGACTTATGAAAACAAACCAAGGCCTTGAATAAGAGAGCACATTAGTACTACAGCACACAGTACGAATTACTAACGTCACTCACGTGTGTAGAACAGGTTTAACTTTAGACAAACAATGAAAATCATCCGTCTGTCTCTATATGATGGAACAGCAAGTCAAATAAGAGAGAAGAGAGAGGGAAAGAAAATCAATTAAAGAATAAAACTTATTTATAAAAAACATTGCAAGTTATTTAAAAGGATAAAAATACATTTAAATAAAAATGCATACGAATTAGGTACAAAAACAACAACACTAGATAGTGTTTGGGTGGATTGATCTTCTTATTTCTGTAGATAACTTTTAAAGTTGAAAGTTTAGTGAAGAAAAAAAAGACTCATAGTTTCCAGTCATCACTTGGAATAAAAACATGAAACGGCTCTGGACACTGCTGGCTAACAGGGAACATTGCCTTAACCCTATGACCCTTCACCCACTCTGATCTGTACCTGGCATCCCGAGCGTCTACGACTGTTTTTGTTCATTTCACCGTTTTTTAAAATGAACGAGACGGTCGTAGATCTCAGCAGCTCGGGTCTGATCTGTGTGGCGTCTCGTGCCTCCTGCTGCTCAGTAGCTGTAGCTCTAACCCCCCCTTACAGGTCAACTCCTCTCACTCAGACCTGGGTTCAAATGTTTGTTTCCACTCATTTTGGTTGCACTTTATTTGCCTTTTTAGGGTTCAAATGAACGTCTAATGGACAACACATGAGTTCATATGACAGTATTAAAACAAGCCTCCTGAGCTTCTTTGGACCCAGCTCTGCTCTCTCCTGTAGCTCTGTAGCAGACGGACATCTCCTTCTCACCATCTCACTATCAGATGCTTCTTCTTCACTTGACCTCAGACTACAACGCACGGCTGAATTCAAGAGCATCTCGTTAAAGCTGGCACAAATCAAAGCCATCCTATACATTGACCTCAGCCTGCGACGTGCTCTTGAATCAGCAGGAACGACCTCGACTAACTGAATATTTAGAGGCGTGTAACTAAGTCAGACTCCAGTCTTGTTAGCTGGGTCCATCAGGTAAATGTGCTCTATAGTAGAGGGAGGAGGAGAAGGAGGAGGAAGCTCCGTCACATGAGTCAGAAATTCTTCACACCATCCACCTCCCCACCACCTGCCAGCCATAAGCAGTCTTTCTCGCTTTTTATTCTACATCACTAGCTCCGAGCGTACTGTATTTCCGCAGATGCATTTACATTGGACTCAGAAAAGACTACATGGCGTACAAACACACATCAAAAGCAAGAACGGCGTTCTTATTGCACGCTAAAATGCCTTGTAATTCACACACCCTTTCGTACGACCAGGCTGATAATCAGGTGCACGAAAAACAAAAGCATGAGATTGATAAATTCCCATTAAATGTAATTCAAATTTGGACATAAAAACATGAAATCTCCATCTCCACCTCCTTCTGACTCCTGTGACGTCTCCTCCTCTCCTCCTCAGAGGTTCTAACTCTTCTCCACGTCCTGTCTCCTCGTAGGATCCAGTGTTTCCTCCTCACCAGCTCTTTTGGACCGATAACATAAACAGTTGAGGCAGCGTCTGAAACGACACCCTGCTCTCTGGAAGTTGGGTGCTGTTTCAGACCTGCTTTCACTCCTCTTTTCCTCCAGTTACTCACTCCCTCCTCTCCTCCTTCCTGCTCACTTTTGCTTCCTCAGGGACTCGTGTTTTTGTTGGCTTGATAATCAATGTCCAGTATTTTTATGATTCCAATAAACCCAATTAAAATCTCTCTGATTGACGACTTCCTCGCCAACAAAAACACGAAGTTGTTTCTCTCCTTCACTCCAAAGCAACCAGCAAACCTCTTCCTCACTTCTCTAAACCTCGTCTTCTTCTTCTTCTCTCCCCTTTCCTCCCCTCCTCCTTTGTCTCCCTCTGCAGGCGGCTGCTTGGTATTATCACAAAAAAAGATATCCTTCGTCACATGGCTCAAATGACAAACCAAGATCCAGAGTCCATCATGTTCAACTGATCCGCTCCTTCCAGGACAGTCGGGGGGTTGGCGGAGACGACAGCGAGGAAGAGGAGGTGATGTGCCTCCTGGACGACTCCGATCTCTAACATTTGGACCCCGTTTTTTTTTTTTTTTCTTTTTAGTTTTCAGCTTTGTTAGACCGTGAACCTCGCAGACTGGCTGTGGCCCCCCCAGAGACTTACCGGCCATGAGAGGGAAAAGATAAAAGACTTTGTTATTATCATTGTGGCTGCTGAGGACAACACAGAGGTCATCGGGTTGAAGGCACACACATGAGGAATGCACTTTTTACACACACACAATCACAAAAAACACACTTTTGCACTTGCAGACACCGCAAACATGCATGCTCTCTCTCCACATAACCTGTAAAGAAACACCCATTTGCACTCTTCATGTGCCTCACCCTTGTCCTGTCTCCGCTGGTAGACGTCGCCTGGCAGGGGTCAAAGGTCAGAATGAACCGCCGATGAAGGGACGCGATGAGGGACCCTGAAAACCTCCAGGCTTCAGTTCAAATAGACTCGCTTTCCTCACACACCAGACCTTGTCCGTCCTCCGGAGAAACATATTGTTTATCTGTGAATTAAGTGTGTGTGTGTGTGTGTGTGAGAACATGTGTGTTTGTGTGTCCCCCTAGCGCCACTACATTCCAGCCCGGTTACCATGGGAACTGAGAGGACGTGCACCTGCTCCTCATCCCCGAAACGTGGCACGTGGCTGCTTCCCCCGGGTGCACGTTAAATGAGATGGCTTTAACTAGGGTGTGTGTGCGTGTGTGTGTGTGTGAGAGAGAGAGATATAGATGGTTACTGTGCTGCGTTTCAAGAACAAAAATGTTCCCTTTCAGAAGGAAAAAAAGTGGGAAAAGTAAGACCTTCGTGAGTGTGTTTTCTTTTCTGAGCCAGCTTCAGCTGTGTGTGTGTGTGTCCCGTTGATTCATTCAGTGTGAAAGCAGGTCGAGTGTTCGTAAAGGAAACAGAATAAAGAAGGAATAAAGTGTCCACGTTGAGTTCTTCTGCGTATTCTGTTACGGGAAACAAAAATATATATATTTCTTTTTCTTCTCAAACTACCACTCGTGCTACTTTTTAGACTTTTGATGTTACGGCTTGAAGCAAAACAAAACTGGAAATCTGCATTGTTTTAAGTGATCGGTTAAAATGGAGAAGGATGGTGGCAGGGCTGTAGTACTCCAGTCCGGACTCGAGACCACTTTTTGAAAATCTTGGTCTTGTGCATCGTTGGACTCTGAATTGTCTTTGTCCTGGGCCTTGTTGGACTCTGAATAGTCTTGGTCCTGGGTCGTGTTGGACTCGGAAGTGTCTTGATCCTGGGCCCTGTTGGACTCTGAATAGTCTTGGTCCTGGGCCTCGTTGGACTCTGAATAGTCTTAGTCCTGGGCCTCGTTGGACTCGGAATTGATTTGTTCCTGGGCCTCGTGGTCTCTGAATAGTCTTGGTCCTGGGCCTCGTTGGATTCTGAATAGTCTTGGTCCTGGGCCTCGTTGGACTCGGAATTGTCTTGGTCTTGGGCTCGGCTATTGAGAACCGGTCAAGTTGTTCCTGTGTGTTTTACGATGAGTTAACAAGGCATTAAGCTACAACTTCACTACATTTGCTATTTATACCTTCGTTACAACTAGTCTGTTATCTACTGTACATTTTACCTGCATTAACTGGAATGAGCTGTTATCCAAGCTGTGTGCACGCGGTTCCGCAGGAGAGAAGAGCATTAGCATCGGAACGACATTATTGCTTATTATGGTCCTGAAAGGGACTCACATTGCTCTGGACTTGGCCTTGGACTTGACTCAATTAAGTTGGTCTTTACTACAGCCCTGGATGGTAGTGACTTCTCGTTTTTCTTTTTCTGAAATCTGTCCACATCTTTGGGTAATAACATCTTATATTTTCAAACTATATTATATTCCCCCTTTAGTTTACCAGAGGAAAGGTACTGTTAAACACTCCAACCATCTTTGGAAGCATGAACTTAAAGTACACAATTTCAACCTGAGCAAAGACAAATTATTATAATATTTGAATTTTAAATGAGGATTAATAACACGTTAACATGCTTTAAAATTACAGAATATGGTCACTAAACAACTAACAATTATTTGATTATTTTTTTAGTTACTTTTGGCCTAAGTTTGGTAAAAAAATAACCCAAGTTAACATCTCTAATTTGCTTAATTTATCCGATCACTAGTCCAAAACACAAACACATTCAAATCATAATGATATAAAACAGAGTAAAGCTGCGAATGCTCATATTTTAGAAGCTTCATAAATGGCACAAATAATTAATAATTGAACAGTTTCAGCACTAAAGAGTTGAAGAACTTCTTTCTTTCAGACTTGAACAGCAAAAAACCCACCAACAAAGCTGTAGATTAAACATGATAAACATAACAAAATAGACCAGTGGTGGTAAATGGACCTTAAGTTGAAGATTGTTTTTGTCAACTGTTGTTTCCAAGGTCAGGAATGAACCGTCAAGCTCAACATTTGTTAATTTTGTGTAAAAGAACCATTTTTCTCCTTTTAATTTCTTATTTAATATCCCGTCAATCATCTCACGACCCCTTAAGAACCACTGACATCAATGTAAAACGAACACGTACATCTACGTCTGCAGGTTTCTCGCTGGTCCAGTCTTGCTACATCTGCCAAGTGCCTGGCAAAGTTGTTTTTTTTCGGCTTTTCACACCCGGATTTCATCCCAAAAGCCCCAAAGGAAACACCGGCTACTCCCGCCAACCTTTCCCTCTTTGTCCTCAGAACATGTAACGTGCTGTTGTGAACCTTTTAAGTGCAAACAATGAAGGGAAATGGAGAGACGGTGAAGCGGTGACTAACAGTAGCACTTCACCTGCAGAGTGGCGACAGTGTGTGTGTGCGTGTGTGTGTGTGAGTGAGTGAGGAAGGTCGGGTTCATCCTGTGTACTTGTTTCCGTTGCAGCGACTCCTCCTGCAGTGTGTCGACAGGCAGCAGAGCATCGTCTTTGTTAACCAGTGGTGTTGCCTAACATTGTATTTCATACTGATCTCGATGTTTTTCTCCTTTTTTTTTTTTTTTTTTTTATTTATGGGTAGTGTCGATAGAGTTGTGCATTATTATGAAGAATTTTATGTATGATTACATTGATTGTTTGATTGTACATTTAAAACAAAAATATGTAAAGATTAAAAATTTGTTTTAAATTAAAAAGGAACAAAAAGATTCAATCCGCACAGGGTGGTGGTCTCGGTGTTTTTTCCTCACGCGGTTTCTCCACAGCTTCACTCTGGATTCTTCACCTTTTACAAATCGTCATTTTTGGGCAGGTTTTTTTTTGGGTGTTATAATTTTTCAACACTGGTGGCAACAAGATATCCATGTTTGTGTCCATAATACTACCAAAATTACACTCTTTTATTACTTACTTTAAAGGTGCAGTGTGTAGGCTTTGGCACCATCTAGCGGTGAGGTTGCAGATGGCAACCTACTGAAACTTCTCCTGTGTGCCAAGCGTGTAGGAGAATTAAGATGGGCGACACAAAAACGTGGGTTGAAACTGCTGCGATAGCGAACCAGTCACACGTCACAATAAATCAAAGAACACTTGCGGTGATTGGCTGCGAGCAAAACAGTCATCTTTTTCTAGATCAGAGTACTGAACGGATCGATTACAGGTATCGTTTGAATGGAGAAGTTTCGATACTACTTGGTACTGGGTTGTGTGAGTCCCGTACCCAGCCCTACAAAACACAATTCTCTTTCAGGTGATAATACACTAAAGAAAACACTTATTTTTATTATATTCCATTTCTGCCAATACATCCCCCTAAATGCTGCACACTGTTCCGTTAAAGACTATAATTTTTTTCTTTTGTCAAAACAATTTCCACTCGAAGTCCACTTGCTTGTTCTGGAGCTTTTAACCGTATCCTGCCGTCTTCTTCAGCAGATCAAGTTTCCAAGGTCAAGAATGAAACGTCAAGCTCAACATTTACGCCAACATGGACGAGAAGTCTTAAAGGTGCCACGGTAACTTTTGTGGTCAAAAGCTCCAGAAAAAGTGAGTAAGTGGACCTTGAGTGTCAACTGTTGTTTCCAAAGACTTTTTTTCTATTTATCAAAAGAAGCCAAACTTCTCAAATGTACAAGATCATTTTATCTTAACGCCAAACAGCCGCACATAAACTGGGCCTAAAAGAATATTAGCAAAAATATCATTTAAATGAGGAAACATTTGATCAAAAGAAATCATAAACATGACTTAAGAATCTGTTTTGATTCCCGGTGCTACAAACATATCTTTGTAGGCAAAATATTGAGGTTTTAAAGACCCCATAAAATGGACATCATGGTTAGTGTGGCTCTGGGGGAAGCTTTCCGAAGTTTGAGAGGATAACTACACATTTAAAACAGAACCTCTGTGTTAAAAAGTGGGAGCATGGAGTTGGGAAGAGATGGCTTTGTAGGATTTAGTATTTTTTGATGTTTTTAGAGACTAAATGTCAGGAAAACTGATTCTCCTTTTGATTATTAAGTCCCATAACTTTATGGAAATGCAACACTTAACCACTGCAGTACATCTTTAATGGTGACCTCATCCTGCACAACTAGGGGGCAGCAAAAGTCCAACCCATACTATTCCACTCCTCTTTCAAATCAAAGACGTTATCTTCTTAACTACACTAGTTCCTGTTGGTTTGAAGTTTAAAATCCTGTTTCAAAAGAAAATATTTCACATTAAGGAAGACTAGTCGTTCATTCTGAGCTTTACAACACTACGTGGTCTTGTTCTTGTCTTCACTCAGTGTCTGTCTGCATCATCATTAGCGTTAACAGTGGCTTTACTGTTGGCACCCAAGGGTGGGAGTGGATTAGGAGAGGTCGAGTGTGGGGAGAGAGCTGCCACTTCCCAAACACAGACCAGCCTTTGTGAAACAGTCCACTTAGTTTTCAGTTTGAGAGTAGCTCATGACAGTGGCTGAGAGTTGGACCGCTCCATGTCTCTTCCTCGTGTCCTGTTACAGAACATCTATCATTCATGGATCCATCTGAACCTGACACTGACACCTTTTTTTTTTTATTCACCTGCTGGCTTCAGTAAACCGCTGCTGCTTCTGCCTTATGAGAAAAACAATAAGTATTTCACACCAAATTCCAAAATTCAGACATTTTAAAGTCTTTGTTGGCGGAGTTATAGAAAGGTTTTGGAAAGTATCTTTGTTAATCTTATCAACGGGGTGTACTGTATGTGGTGTAGTAGAAATTGTCAGGGTACACTTTGTATCACGGCTGCCACGTTTTATCTTCTAAACTCTTTGAGCCAGATGTTTTACCTGCACGTCCAATGTAAGATTGTAGATTTTTAAGACACTTGTCAACAGCTTTGCTCTCTTGAGACACATGGCTGAAGGTTTCCAGCTCTGTAAGCAGATCCATGTCCTCCGTCACCTTTGTCACATCAGAAGAGACAAGCTTGTAACTATAGCTACCGCTGCCATGACAACGTAGGTTAGCTAAAATAATGTGAGCTAAGTTACCTGTAGGCTAAAACTTAAACCTCTTTTTTTTTAGCCTATATTTGATTACATTTTGGCATTAAATGTATGCCGAATTAGAAAACTTAGAATTAGAAAACTTAAAAACATGATTGTCAAGCAAGTTCTGGATTTATGAGGAACGTCTTTTTTTTTTTAACTAATTTTTAAACGGTTTTATAATAATAATACATTTTATTTGTTGGCGCCTTTCAGGACGCCCAAGGACACCTTATAAAGATAAAATAAATACTCAAACAGATAAAAAACAGTCAAACACGATGAAAACACCAGCAGGGCAAACATAACAAGACACGTATGAGGGGGAATAAAGGGAAAGACACAGGATAATGGACACTAAAGTGAATAGGCCAGTTTGACCAGGTGAGTTTTGAATGTTGTAATTGTTATGGACAGACATCGGGGATAATGATAAACTAAAGAAAGTTAAAATCACACTTAAAGTAGAAATATGTGTGTCATACCTGCTGTGTCTTCAGAGTGAGTTGAAAACGGTTTTGAAGTAGCTGCCTTTCACCTCACTTGCCTCAAGTCTTCAGACTCACTCCATCTCCAGAGTTTAAAGTAGGGGTGTAAGAAAATATTGATACACAAGAGTATCACGATATTATGTTTTGTGATACTGTATTGATTCTCCAAAACGCTGTATCGATTTTTAATTAACCTCTTGAAAATCCGATGGCTTGCCGGCGGACCTGGTCACTATTCTGTGTTTCGCAGGTTGTAGCGGGCTCAGTTTTAAAGCTACAGTGAAGATTCTGGTATCATATGAAAGCTAGATAACTTAAGGAAACCATTGATACCAAACATGTCACACTAGCTTGTCGGGAAGGAGGCTAAATAATGCTCCAAAGTTAGGCTAAATTTTGGCAAAGAAAAACTGGCATGGCCATTTTCAGAAGGGGTCCCCTTGACCTCTGACCTCAAGATATGTGAATGAAAATGGGTTCAATGGGTACCCACAAGTCTCCACTTTACAGACATGCCCACTTTATGATGATCACGTGCAGTTTTGGGCAAAAAACACGCAGTTTTTGAATGCAGTATAAATGTGTTACTTTCACCTATTCTAAAATGGTGACTATTTCCAGTTGTATTCATGTGTAATGATGTTAGTTACTCAGATTTTATACATATGGTGGTGTGTGACTTTAAATTATGAGTTTTCCTAAAATTAGTTTTGAAAAAATCGCAATATATTGCCTCGTTTTCATTATCGCAATATATCACAATATATTGAATCGTTACCCCTGTATCATGATACGTATCTTATCACCAGATTATTGCCAATACACAGCCCCAGTTTAAATGTTGTTAAGCATCTGTCAGAGTACAAGTTTTAAAAGGGATTATTGTAGGAATAAGAAGTTAAATTCCCCCATAATATACCGTCTTATAAAAGGATAAAATAAACCCTCTTAAAGAAGGATGAGACATGAAGTATTAGTAGATGTACCAGTATTTATTTCTGGGTGCTACTACTAAAAACTAATAACCACCACTGACCAAACTCTGGAAATATATTAATTAATAATTTTTTTTTGTTGTTTTTTTTTACACAGCACTTCCATTTTATTCCACTACAAAAAAAAAAGCCATCTCAAGAGCACCAGAAAAAGCAGAACAGCATCCAGTTCATCTCCGCCACAGACTGGACTATTAGCCAAGCAGAGGAAGAAAGAAAAGAGTCCTTTTAGGCTCCACCGTCCACTTTCACATGCAGCAGAAAATGCAACTGTACTGTAAAGTCTCTGCAGAAGCAAGACGATGCTCAGATCAGATCAGGAATTAAATAAAAAACAGCACATGGCGGAAGGAAAAGAAGCTACTCTTCTCTATTGAGGAGAAAGAAGATTATTATTTTGTTTTAATTGCTTAAACTAGCTGAGAAACAAGATCACACCACAATGGGTAATAATACAAATATTTAAAAGAAAAACAGACATAAACTCTACCCAGAGGTGTGTGCGACCCAATCAGGAAATATACTGTACACACATAGATTTATCTGGCTTACAGTAGTTGTAAGTTTTTTTTGTAGAAATACAATAGGCTGTACAATCATGAAATGATGACCAAACACTCTTTTTTTTTTTCAGTCCAGCATGCATCTCTAGGTGAGCAGGACGTTGTACAATAACAGCGGATCAGCTGTAACAGTAGCTGGATGTGAATTCTTGAGCGGATGAAGGAAGCTTAGCTTTCATGGTTTGAGAAAACGGCATGAAGAGCAGCTTGAGGCAGATTTCTGGAGTTCGTCATTAAAAACCCTAGCACTAAAAACTGAAAAAATCATTTCCCCCGTTAGTGAAGTACCCTAAATCTTTAAATAATAGTCTGACCTATGAAAATCTCAACACAGGAAATGTCCCTTTACAATTCGCTGCTTATTACATTAATACTAGTATTGATTATCCCTCCCGTGTACATTCAAGCATGATAGTCCAGAGTGTCTAAAAACCTTATGATTTATTCTCAGGAGAGCAGCCTACTAAGGTTTCAACGTTCAGAAAAGATGAATAAAAATGTGATTGTTTCTCTCCAAAATGTGAAATTAAAAATGTTTGTTGACCTTTTTTTTTTTTTGTCTTCACGTGGAAATGCATAGCAGGATAACTCGTCGCTCCTCCAGTGTTCGTTTGTCTCGTCACACGTGGCTCTCATAAAACACCTGGCAGGGAGGGGTATCATTTGTCGGTTCGGGCGCAGCCTGGTCGTCATCATCCTGCTCTGCCTCCGCCTCGGGCTGCTCCTCGTGGTCAAGAGGATCAAGCGGTGGCGGGGAGGAAGGTGGCGGCGAGGAGGGTGCGGCCTCTGGCAGAGGTGGAGCCTCGATGCTGCAGTAGTTGGTGATGGCGAGCTGCGGGTGGACCGACACCTGGATGGCAATGTGCTGCGGCTGCTCGTGAACTGAGGAGTTGTCCGAGTCGCCGGCGGGGGATTCGCTGCGCTCCCTCTCCCGCCCTCGCTCTAACTCCCTCTCCTGCAGGATGGTGAAGACGTCTCTCGCCCCGATGGCCCTGCTCACCGTCTCGTGGCACCCCTCGGGCGCTTGTCTGACGAAGGTGTGCCTCATCTCCTCCACCCCCACCACCTCCAGGATCTCCTCCATGAAAGTGCGGCAGTTCATGATGAGCGGCGGCAGCGGGATGCTGCGCGCCAGCTCCTCGATGTACCGCGCAAACTCCATGGTCTTGAACTGCGTCACCTTGGCCAGCTCCAGCGTCTTCGCCGAGGTGATGATGGGAATTCGCTTGGCGATCTCGAAGGCCTTCTGCAGCTTCTCGGCGCCCTCGGTGCGGAAGAAATCGTTGATGGCTTTCTCCGTCTTCTTCAGGTGGCTGCTCATCATGCAGAGACGTGTGATGTTCAGGGCCATGATGATGGTGAAGGTGACCAGACACACCACCATGTAATACACGCCCATGTCGCCGTTATGCAAGACCACGCGCAACGTCACTGTGCAGTTGGAACTGCCGTGCGTGTTGGACGCCATGCAGGTGTACTTTCCGCGGTCTGCAAACTCGATGCCGGTGATGTTGAGGACACCAGTGTCCAGCAGCCACCACTTCTCACCTACAGAGAGAGACGGAGAAAGGTCATGAACATAGAAATAGAATAGAACACACCTTGAACTGTTTACAGTGGTTATTTGAGTAGTACAAAAGAGAATGGGGATTGTTGTTAGTTGTTATGGCGACAACACACATTAGTGGGGAGCGCTGATGTTGCAATGAAACAACCAATTGGCTTTCACTTCAATACGTTCTTTGGTAACGTTACTACTCCACTGCTAGTTTTAGTTGTTACCGCAAAGCCTCACCTCAGTGAGTCCGCGACTTGCCGCAAGTTGGTTTAATTTATACAGAAATTAGCCCGCTGCAGCGGTTGCGATGGCAACTGTTACACATAAAAATGGATGCCATTCTGACCATCCTGCTACGTTGATTTGAATGGGATTGTCCGTTCTACTCCTATTCTATTTCTATGGTCATGAATATGGCAACACAGAGTAAGAACAAACAACCGGCCAAATCACTGAAGGAAAACAATGTGTTATTACAACTTGGAATCTGTTTCATAGCTCTTCTTCTCCTGTTTACAACCTGTATGATGGTCTGACTCACTCTTGTGTTCCCCCCCCCCCCCCGACAGACGCTATTTTTTGCGATTGTTCCACATTCTGACATCTCACAAATTATTTTGGTCATTACAATGTTATCATAACTGAGCCAAAGCTATGAAAATCAAACCCAAGTTGTAATAAACCTTTAATTACAGGCGATAACCAGCTACGAGATCTGTGTGATCAAACAGTAGAAACACAATACAATCAATCCATTACTTGTGGTACAAAAATTGGACTTTGCTGACCCGCTTTTAAAAACATGATTATTTACTGACACTACACAAGCCACTGAATATGTAGTTTGCCCGCTAACTCACTCTGAGGTCAAAGTTTAAACCCGGAAAATCCTCTTAATGCATCTGTTCCTCTGCCGTGTGATTCAACAGCAACTGCGGTGTTGCTGCAGCTGATGTTTGCTGCTTTATAAGAGGAACTTGCTTACTCAGATGTGTTAACATTGTATTTCTGCGCTGTTCTAACTCTTTTTTTTTTATGAAGTCTGACAGCTCAAGAGAACACACTGTTCGTGCACTAAATCAATGAAAAAACAAGCAGCAGTGTGTAAACGTACGTAATGTCCATTAGTGCGCTGTGACCTCACGGATGAGCCTCCATCTGTGCTTATCTCTGCCTTTGGCTCTGTAATGTAAAGCCACTTTCTGTTCAGTATGTGCCATGTTGGTGTATGATATATATTAATATCAGATTGTGGGTTCAGACATCAGAGCAGCGGTGACCTTATTATTCCTGCCATGCCTTCAATATTTAAACAGGTGGCGTCACTGTGTGCTGAGGTTTGAGTAATCAAAACAAGAACGGTCTATTTACATGTTGGAGTGGTTTAGTTAAACAAGAGCTAAAATGTGATTAAAGGGTCCGATCTCTCAAATTACAAAAAAAATGTTTTTTTCCAGAGTCACATTTTTATCAAATGTTAAAGCACACAGTAACTTTTAAACCAAGTGAGTTAAACAGTGACATGTCTGTCCATTTAACAACCACAACCTTTGGAAAATGTTTAATAAAATGTATATGTTTATTATTTAAATAGCTTCAAATGTGCCAATCCGAGCAGGAGTATAGTTTATATGTCTGTGTGCAGTCTGGCTGTAGTATGTTGGGTGAGAATCTATTATTTGCTTTGGTTATCAGTTCTTATCAAAGTGATGATGAGGTAGTTATTTAGACGGATAAACTGATTAACCTATATGGTGATGTGAAGGCCTTTGTGCAGTTCAAAGAAATAGTTTGACATTTTGGGAAATAGGCTTATTTGCTTTCTGGTAGATAAGAAGATTGATGCCAATCTCGTGTCTGTCTGATAAAGCTGAGGGCAGCAGATGGTTAGCTTATCTTAGCAGAGACTGGAAACGGGGAAACAGTCCGACACAAAACCCTAGTTTCACAGCAAATAGTCGTTTTTACACTTTGGTTTATGTACAGACTAAATGAATGAGATATAATGTGATTATTAGTTAGCTTTTAGAGGTGCTGGTATGCACATTTTGTTACCTTCAAACTAGGGCTGGGCAATAAATCGATATATCGATATCGTGATATGAGACTAGATATCGTCTTAGATTTTGAATATGGTAATAAGTGTTGTCTTTTCCTGGTTTTAAAGGCTCCATTACAGTAAAATGTGATGTATTTTTCTGAACTGTTCTAGCTGTTCTATTATTTGCCTTTATCAATTTAGTCATTATATCCACATTACTGATGATTATATCAAAAATCTCATTGTGCAAATATTTTGTAAATAGTCAACACTACAATATTGTCGCAATATTGATATTGAGGTATTTGGTCAAAAATATAATGACATTTTATTTTGTCCACATCGCCCAGTCCTTCTTCAAACTAGGGGTGTCGCAATATACCGGTATTGACAATAACCTTGATATTTAAAAAAGCGATATTGATATCATGTTAATGATACATGTATGATAATATCGTATAAATAATCCAGTGCCCCATTTTCTATTGATATCACGATAATATAATAATATAGTGAATTCTTTTGGCTACGATAATCATGTAATGAAAATCTGATATCGTGCAATGCCAGGCCTACTCAAAACAAAACCAGGCTAGCTGTTTCCCCTTGTTTTCAGTCTTTATGCTAAGCTAACAGGACTGCTGGCTGTACTGTGCAGTATTTTCTACCTCTGGCTGAAATCAGCTCCTGATAAAAACTCTGTACTGTAAGGTTTGTCCTGAACTGGCCCTTTGAGGACAATATTTCATCCACAAGCAAGCAAAGTTATTGTGATTTCAACTGCAACTCCTCCGCAACTACTCGCTGTCTCTACCGTGTGGGAGTAAAGATGGACAGAAATCACAGAATGCGTCTGTAAATCTGCAGTCTGAAGTCTGGAAGAGACCTTGAAAACATGTATGCCGCCTTCTACGCTCCTAGCACGATCAATTTCCCACACTGGCATCCTCTGGAGGAGATGAATGGGCGGACAGGAAATGTAGCCTTGGCCGACAACAACGTCCCGCCCATCCGCCTTTTCATGTGAGAGCGAGATTTCTAATTTTACCTCCATCGCCGGATCATGTGATACGATTGATGTGCTGCCCAATACTACAAGCAAGTTTGTGGAAAGAAAAAAAAAAGAAGCAGCTAGGGTAATAGACAGACAGACATCTGCAGAAGAAACAAGCAAGGGCAGTTTGGTAACACTGCTCTGCAAGTACTGCCTGCTGTGGTGAACGTCTAGTCTAACGCTCCCTAATTATGTTCCTGTGTGTAGCCCAAGGGAGAAGCTCCGGGATGGCGCAGATGCTGCTCTGGGTTTGTGGGTCATAACAACAATGTTGCCTCTCCGCTCTGACGGCAGGTTTCAACAGGCCGGCTCAGGAGACGCATCAAAACGACTCCTCACTCTGCGTTCCTTCTCTGATCCGGGTGGATCACAATATTCAAAACACAGACGACGGAGGCTCGGCTTGAATGGAAATCAGTAGTAAAAAGCGTTCTAAATGATTTCCTGAAGGCCTGCAGTCACAGCAAGAAGACAACCACTGCTGCCAGACAAAATGTGCAATAATTCAGCCAAATTACCCAAAAGATTTAAAGAGAAATGTCTGCGGCATATCAGACTGGAAACGGGATTAAAATCAACACTGTACACAAGGTCTTCAGTTCCTGTCTCGTCTTTTCACCCTTCCTTTTCTCTTGTCAAACAGTGTTAACCGCCATTATCATCATCCAACAATTCCCTTGTATAATATAAAATGATATATATGGAGGGTCTTTGTTTTTACCACTAGTAATCTTTAGGGATGCACCGATTTATCGGCCGAACATTGGTATCGGCTGATTTTCGCCTCATTGACTGCAATCGGCCTATCGGCAAATAAGATGACATTCACCGATGGCGGTTTATGTGTTGTGTTGCATTAATTTTGTGTCGGCTAAATGTTGTGTTGTTGGCTGCTGATTTAATTACATTTAATTTGTGTTTCACAAAATGATTTTGTTGGGCAAGGTTATAAATTCCTCTCATTGAGTAGGTAGTTGTATACAAGCTAAGGGACTTTTGAAGGTTATTTTTAAGCTTGTTTAATAAATTTGGACGATTTAATTTGTGCTCATTCAAGATATGAACGAAGGGCTGAATTACCTAATTTAAACACTGGTACCGGTATCGGCCCATAATTTTGCAATCGTTGCATCCCTAGTAATTTTTATTTTCTCGTGCCATCACACATCAAGCCTCCAGATGGAAGCTCTTTCCACTGGAACAGAAGGTGGTATTTCAGGACCTAGCTCTGATAGCTACATTCATAACCCAGCAGCCCAGTGGCCTTGAAGAGATTCAACCAGAAGGTGAGTTGATTTCCTGTTCTTTGACTGTAGCTTTTAACACCTTCTTTTTTTGTCTTAGTTCACACACTAGCCGTGTGTTTATGTGCATCAGGATACGTCACAGCCCTATTTCCCAGTGTTGGAGCATGTGAACGCCCCCAGAGAAGCTACAATATTTTCCACATTTGTGTGAGTATCCTTTGTACATTATCTTTATATCGTATACTACGTTATGTATGCCAGTAATGCCAATGACGTCAAACTCTAAATCTGTTGCTAGGGGTGGGTAATATGTAATGTGATATATATAGATAGACCAGACAATTCTACGATTCTTCAAGACGAGAGGGTGGAGCTAAGTACAACCAAACTCTGAATAAGACAATTTTAGGCGACCAAAATGTTACAATTAACTTTCATGAACTGAAAACACGCTGTGAAAGGGTTCAATTCCTCAGACAGCACCCAGACCGGACTATGCCGCGGTAGCGACCTGTCAATCACAAGGTAGCCACGCCCTAAAGAATCCCCTGCTTTATGGTCTATTTGACTCTAAATGGGACCATAATTTACTAAATGAACATCATGCTGTTTTGAAAAAGACTTGAAACTAGCGATTGAGACAATAAACTCATGTTTACAATGTTTACTAAGGTAATAAATCAATTGAGAAGTAGGCTCATTTTCTCATAGACTTTTATACAATCAGACTTATTTTTGCAACCAGAGGAGTCGCCCCCTGCTGGCTATTGGAAAGAATGCAAGTCTAGAGCACTTCAGCATTGGCTTCACTTTTCAGACCTGGAGGCAAAGACTATAGAAACAAAGAGACAAAATTCCGCTGTTTTGTTTTTGCCATTTTGGACTGAAATCGCTTATTATATTTATAATATCTTATTGTTCAACACATGGCATTTTGGTAGAATATGACAATAGAATAGAAATAATTTTGTTTTACTTTTATAGGGCACTTTTTAGGCGGAAGTTTTACTGGTGTCCGGTAGCCACTTTCAGTCCAAAATGATGAAAGCTTAGCTCTGCTGCTGGATGCTGATGTTGCAATGGAACAAACAATTGACTTTCACTTCGTGGCAATAAACGTTCTTTGCCGGAAGTTACCCACTGGTACCACCTCTGTGACACCATTTCCCCGTTAGCTTGTACAGACTACTAACTAACTTGTTCCAATTAAGAAATGCACCTAAATGTCTAATTGTTAGCTCTCAGAAGCCTTATTCACAGTAAATAATAAACCTGACACTCTCCTGCTTTTACTGCTAATTAAATTATAATTGAGTGACAGGCAGTGCTGGTGACAAAGAGAATAGGAAACCAGGTTTAAAGTAACAGTACAGTCTGTCTCACCATTCATCTCCGTGTCCAGACGGTCTCCATGGGAGTTGAACCACTGAACACTGGGGAACGGCTCTCCGGTGACATTGCAATCAATCAGCGCGCAGGTTCCCTCACGGGCAATTATCTGGTGCACTTTTGTGAACACAACTGGGACAAATCCGCCGTCTGTCACGTTGCCACTTTCCGTACGGTTTCCATCCGTGTCCACCGATAAGGCCCAGCCGGTGTGAGAGGCGATAAGGGAGGCCAAGACCAAAAAAACGTATCCGCCGGTCCAGTGCATTTTCTCCAACTGTCGGTGCGTCACCCGAGGGGAAGGAGACTCTGTCATTCCTCCTAGGTCTCCATCCAGCACACTGGCTATCTCTTGGTAGTAGAAGGCAATTTGGTATTCAGCTCAGTGACTTGAAACATCTCACTAGAAAACAAGAGAGTGAATGGCATGTATTAATCAGAGACGGTGCAGGACAAAACAAAATGTGCCTGTTCACTTGATGCCCAGCAGCTGGAACAAACTGATAAGGAGGCTGGTTTTATAACTAGTCCTAGAATGAATACAGGATTGTGATTATTTTCCTTATTAATTAGCCTACAAGTGAAAAATGCCCCTCACAATTTCCTAGTCTTCCAATTCTTTTGTTGTTGTTCAACCAACAGTCCAAAATACAAAAGATATTCAATTAACGATGATATAAAACCGAGAGAATTAATCTCTAATTGCATAAATCATAATTCGTTTTTTCCCTCTAAACTTACTGTATTGTTGATGACTTTAGTTCATTATCAAGCAAAAATACCAAAAATCTGATGACTAAAGTTCCTTGCTGTTTTCAATTTTGTATTATTAAAAAATAAACTGGGGAAAAAAGTTTGGAAACTTGTGTTTGGTGGATTATTTCTCTGTTGTTACAATGCTAATTGGCATTGTATTTTACATGGTTGGAAAGCCTGTTTATTTACCTTCACAATGGTGTCCAACTTGTAAGGATCATGTATTTGTGGGATGAGCAGCACAGCTGATTATGTGGGGAGCGCCCAAGAAAATTTGCCAAAATGCTCTGCCAATGGTAAACAGTGTATTCTCCTGTTGGTATTGACTCTTGTTTTGAGTTATTTGGTGGATTGGATGATTGAACTCTCTATCAGTAACAAGGAACAAACAAGACATATTGGCAATTTTACACTTTATTCTGTTGTAACAACAGAGAAATAATCGACCAAACACAAGTTTCCAAACTGTTTTTTCCCCAGTTTATATACTGTACTTTTGGGTACTGCTATATAATTATTTGATGCCCATTTTCTTTAAATATTAAAATATAAAAAAATATTAAATAAATACATTTTAAAAATATTTATTATAAAATCATAATTTAGTCAGGGCAAGGGGTTTCATCAAGTCAAATATAGCTAATAATACGTGCTCACAGCTAAAAAGCAGTTGCATATGAATATAATAACAACAAATAGGTATTAATAACTTGTAATAACGCTACAATAGATCATTACTAACGCTAGATGTGTATTCACCTACTGGGTGGATTAGTAGAATAACAAAGCCTCGCTACACCATGATAACGGGGCTGTGTGTGGGCTCCGTCTACTTCCAGTTGTCTTCGTTGCACAAATACAGCACAGCCCCCCGAAGAATGCATCGTTATCTTTACTTGATGTGTGTCAATTAATAACTCGTTTAATAATAATAATAATAGTTTAACGTGTACATTAGTCGGTATGTGAGATTGCTTTTAAGGTTTTCGTTGCCCTCAGACGGGGCCGTTAAACCCGCTAGACATCGCAAGAACAAGAACAAGGGCGTGGGACTCGGCTATGTGCTGGACGGCGGTGTTTTTTGTAATCACGGGACCCTTCCAGAAACTGCAAACTGCGAGCAAGGAGGTAGCTCGTTTATATTTATTAACATTATTTTAACATGTAGCTACAGTTAACGATCAATATTATCGCATAAAATCAGTCTTAATCGTCGGAGGAAGGATAGAAAGCTCGGAATTTAATGCTGAGAAATGCAGTAATGTTAACCTCCTCGACGCGAAGCCCAACGGCCCAACCAACGGCCCAACTAACGGCTAACCAACGGTCCAACTAACGGCCCAACTAACGGCTAACCAACGGTCCAACAAACGGCTAACCAACGGTCCAACCAACGGTTAACTCAGCGTCGACGCTACTAGCAGCTTAAACGTCGACTAAAAACCGATTAAATGTCACATTTCCCGGTTGATAAATGACAATTTGTTCATACTTACATCATGGTCTGTCGCTGTCCATTATTATAGTGGGTGACACTAGAGTAGACGGTCGGTTCTGTGGTTAGTTTGTCCTCCGCATCTCCATCCTCCCTCCTACCTACCGCTAGTCGTCCTCCGCTATGTAACCAGCAGCAGCACTGGCGCTGTGCTCCAGGACACACTGGGTGGCAACAGCCCGGTCGCTTGGGTTGTTATTAGAGCAGCTGGGACAATAACGTTATTAAATGTCTATTAATAAGACATTATATAAGACAACATATCATTAATTACGACGGAGTATTAGGGCCACATTGAGGGGGAAAATATCGGAGATTTTATTACGAGAATAAAGTCATAACTTTACGAGATGAAAGTCGTAATATTTCGAGAATAAAGTCATATATATAGGAGGGAAAAAAATTTAATATTCCGAGAATAAAGTCGTAACTTTACAAGAAAAAAAGTCGTAATATTACGAGAATAAAGTTGCAACTTTATGAGAAGAAAAGTCGTAATATTACGAGAATAAAGTCGTAACTTTACAAGAAAAAAAGTCGTAATATTACGATAAAGTTGTAACTTTATGAGAAGAAAAGTCGTAATATTACGAGAATAAAGTCATAAATTTAGGAGAAAAAAAGTGAATATTACGAGAATAAAGTCGTAACTTTATGAGAATAAAGTCATAAATTTACGAGAATAAAGTTGTAACTTTACGAGAAAAAAAAGTCGTAATATTACGAGAATAAAGTCATAAATTTAGGAGAAAAAAAGTTGTAATATTATGAGAATAAAGTCATAAATTTAGGAGAAAAAAAGTTGTAATATTATGAGAATAAAGTCATAAATTTACAAGAAAAAAAGTCATAATATTACGATAATAAAGTTGTAACTTTATGAGAAGAAAAGTCGTAATATTACGAGAATAAAGTCATAACTTTACGAGAATAAAGTTGTAACTTTACGAGAAAAAAAAGTCGTAATATTACGAGAATAAAGTCATAAATTTACGAGAAAAAAATGTCATTAATTTTTCTCATACCGTCTGTGTCATAGCAGCTCTTTTCAACCTCTGTCTGAAACGGTCTGTTTGAGCTCCTGGTAACTAGGAGCTAGTAACTAGTTGCTAGGCAGGTATTATGCAAATGTGTTACTTGGTGACGTTACGGAAGAAAAAGCAGTACTTCAATCAAGGCGTTTCAGGCAGTTCAGGAGCAGTGTTTCTGTGGGGGAGAGTAACTCCCTTCGGCGTGGACTTTGTGCTTTGTAACTTTGCAGACCTTTTACATGCACAAAAACTATACAACACACTAAAGGAAAGGGAAAAAGCACAAAAACATAATAGGTAATGCAGCTTTAAAGTCACCAAATCTCAGCCTAATACCTATGGGAGATGTTGGGCCTAAATATCAAACAGCTATGCCAAAGATTGAGGCTTACAGTAGCACTTTATGTTGTGTTATCCATTCATTTGTCACCCATCTGTATTCCTGTCGTATGTTTGTGCAGCATGGCCTTGAAGCACCCTCAAGGAGACAGCAACAGGGTCTGTGCAGCTTCCCAGTTTGCCATCGACCACTACAATGAGTGATGGGCTTGAAATCCTCCCTCACATAAAGGTAAACTGCAAGTACATTTAATTTTGTTGTGCAGGTGGTAGACCTTTATGTGCACGTTTGCTTTAAAACATGGAATACAATGACAGGTAAATGGTGAAAACCCATTTCCTTCTGCATTTATGATCAATTAAAGCTAAAAGGTTGGACTATGAAAACACGCCCGAGGCTGACTAATGTTGTTGTTGATAGCGGATAAAACCAAAAATAGGATCAGGGGCATAAAAGGCAGGAGGAAACAACATTGAACTTCCCATTGAAACAAAACCATTCCTGGAAGGAATAAAAGCAGCTCTAAATAAAGACCATGTCAGCGTTTATCCTGGCTGTTTGTTTGTGTGCCAGAGTTGATAACTGACTGACCTTGAAGCTAAAGTTAAAGTCTGAAATCGACACTCTGTACCAAGGCCTCAGCAAACAGTCAATAACTAAGTCAATAATGCTCCATCTATGTATAGAAATATGGAAGGAATGTGTGTGTTCATCATACATTAGATCATTTGCATTAATTGTATACAGTTTAGAGGGGCAGATACTTTAATGTTTACATTATTTTTTTTAAATATTATTCTTTTTCTGCGCTAAATTTAATCAAATTAAAGGGACATTTTGTACTTTTACTCCAGCATCTAACAACGGACAAACCAAACACTGGCTCGAGAGTGAGCCTTTAACCTTTTTACGTTACCTGAAGGCAACCGTAGTTTTCCGACACGCTTGTGAAACTGTGGTAACATGAGCCGCAGAGTGCAAAACCGTGCGGGGGTGTTCAGTTGGTTGCAATCTGCAATCACACCACTAGATGACGCCAAATCCCACAAACTGTACCTTTAACCATAAATGCTTTTCATGCTACATTTTACTGCTAATATATTACTTTTACCAAAGTTAAATTTCGAATGCAGTAGTCAGGAGACAGTTTTAATGGAGTACATTCACATAATGATATTGCAGTCTTTACAAGATCATTTTAATATCTTTCTTCACAGTAAATAAGTGTAGCAAAAGTCTGATTATTAAGCCGACCCTCTGACCCCGGTGAAAGTTTCAGCTTTACAAAAACACCTCCGAGAGCTCGGTCACACTGCGGCTCACAAAGAGTTACATATTAACACACAGCAGGGAGAAAGTCTGTACAAAGGAAAAGAAAACAGTTTCCACCAACACAGAGACCCTGTTGTTGTCAGCAGGTACTGTTACATGATCGCTAAAAACATGCAGGTCTTTCTTCAGGTCATCAGGAAACACAGAGGGTCAAACTCCAGCCGCCTGCTGCACCAGATGAATGTTTACTTCAATCAGAAGTTTAAAGTAAATGTTGTACTTATAGGCTACAAAAAGACCACTATATACAAACACCAATATGTTTCTTTAATCTTCTGTGAACAATAATAAACAGCCATAATCATTTTTTTTAAAACCCGATTGTGTTTAGAAACCGGCGGCATAGTTTCTGAATGTTGGTGTTAGTTGGTTTTTCAATATGTGGTGTTTAATTTATATTAGAAAAAGGTTACATTTCCAGATAAGGCATCACTTGTTATACACTTTCTTTAAGAAAACGCAAAAACAGAAGTAGAGTCTGGCACAATTTCAACTACTTCAAATGTGCCCAAAGAAGAGGAAACGGCTTGCAACTTTATTGTGAAACGACTTGTGGCTAGTCTAGTCTAGTCTAGGGCTGGACGATTATGGCCAAAATGATAATCACAATTATTCTAATTTAAATATTGAGATCACGATTATTTATCACGATTATTCATTGATTTTAGGGATTCAATAATTTTATTGCACTTTCACATTTAATTAAACAGAGCACTGCTTTCACTTCCATGATGTGCTACATTCCTGCTAATGTACAAATCGTTGCATCAGAATAAGACTAGTGCTTATTCACAGTGCATCTCCTAGAAGCAAAATAAAATAGCACCAAAACTTTTCACCTAAAATTAAATCAACAGCTTTCACTTTTACGTTTTAACGACTGAAATTAAGGTTCTTCTTCACCTGAATTCTGTGCATCTTTATTTTGCCCGACATGTATTATCACCCGATCATGTTCATTTAATTGTGGGAAGCCCAAATCGTGATCGCGATTAATATTTGATTAATTGTGCAGCCCTACTTTCATCTGTGCCAGGGATACCACTTGTGTCGGTCTCACAATAGCGTTGTTCTTCATACTAGAAGTGTTGCTACAGTTTGACCCTTTAATAGAAAAAAAAACATCCCTGCTAAAAGATGAATTTGTCCAGTCAAGTCATGAGGATTAGGAGGATCGTCAATCATCGTTTCGTACCACCTTTTTGAAAACATGCCTAGTATAGAGCCTTGCTAGATTGCAATTAAGCAACACTTGATAGCTTTGCACCGCAAAACTTAAAAAACATGATACTTTAACAGAAATGTAAGTGGTGTGACTAAAGGGTTAAAGCTCTAGTTTAATGTAAGATAAATCTCTCTATTACTAAAACTGTATTTAAAATCTTGAGGTTTTAGTGGAGCAGCAGTCACAAACATACAGACTCAAAAGACAAAATGAGAATTTAATAATATTTTATTATTATTTTTTGGCACATGGAAAACAGAAAGACATCTTCAATGTGTGGTGCAACGAATGGAGCAACAAATTATGACGTTAACAACTGTATTTGTTTTCGTTTGTAAAACTCAGCCATTGCTCCAATTGTCTTTCAGTGATCAGCACCAATTACAGTACATGTTCTATTGACTATGGCAAAGATATAGTCAGAGGATGAACAACATTATTCAAATGTAATATATTTTAACATTTAAAAAAAAGCCTTCAATAATAAGTACAAAACAAATACAGCATCTTTTAGGGAAAAATGGATCTCTGATCACAAAGCGTCTTTGATGAGAGAAGAGAGTCTTCTGAAGGCCTGTTGAAATAATAGTGAGAGATTAGAGTCATTATAAAGTGTGTATGTATGTGTGTGTTTGAATGTTTTTGTGTGTATGTACCTCATCAATCTGCTCCGGTGTGGATAGAGAAAAGGCAGCTCTGACGTAGGGACAGGGGTCACTATTGTTGATCATGAAGGCGCCCCCAGGAACCATCAGTACCTTTTAGCACAAACACACATGACTCATGTTACTTTATTGTTTTCATTACTTTTGTCCAGTTCTTACACAGCGGATCTTTTCATGCACCCGAGGTGAGAGAATGAAACATCGATTAATCCTCTCTGTGTGTGAACAAAACGTTGTTGTTTTGGTTTCTTTTATCAGCAGTTGTTTGTGTCTTGAACTAATTGTAAAGCCTGACAGGTCCATGAAATGTAATTTTCAGGACAGTGTACAATAAAAAAACAACATGATAAACTGGCCAGAAAATAGTCCCGCGCATAAACTAACTTGTTGAGCCAGATAATCTTCACAAATGAAACACCACTTTTATGATTTTTGAAGTCTAAATGCAATCGCCAGAAGTAAAAAGCTAATGTTAGGCTATAAACAAACTACACAACGGTTGCATGAGTATACACAACAAGGCTGTTGGCATGATGACGTTAAGTAGTCTCATTTAGACATTTGTAAGCAACCACATGTGTGGGGTATTTATTGATGTATTTTATATTGTAGAACAAAACGATAAAATCTCTTAAGCTTGTGTTAACCAGAGGCCTTATTTCAAGTATCTAACTAAATACCCATTCAAAAAACTAATTGACTTCGAGACGAGGGAACCAGAAGTGCTAAAATGCTAACTAATTTCTGGGTTTTAGGACTTATTCCTGCAACAATCTATAGATGCAAAAGATTGGCGAAAGATCCGGGTAATTTTATAATCGGAAGTCAAGCTTTTTTTGCTTCATGCACCCCTGAGCAACTTTCATAAAAATGAACGGGAGCCCGCCTCCAACGCTGTATCCAGTTCTCTTTATACATCCATGGCTGCTCGCTGTAGCTTCATATTTAACCGACAAATACGAGTATACGAATATCAATCTCAATCTAACCGTCGGCAATGTCGAACTATTCCTTTAATTTCTTTCCGAAATATTGCTACTTAAAATTCCCTGACCGCCCGTTACAATCCACTGAGAGCGGCCTGAGGGCAGTTATTACAGCTTTGAATCATGGGAAAGATAAAACACTCGCAGGGATTCTCTTCAAATCTGAAGTGTCGTTCGTTTCTCCTCTGTTAGTGGAGAAGACTGGGGAGTCTTTACTATCTGCTGTGTAGATGTTTTAAATATCCTGGAAGCCTACTGTGCTGGAAAAGCCTGATTGCACAAACTCTTGTTTATCCATGGCTAATCAGCTATCCGCTAGCAGGGATTTAGAAAGTGTGTGTGTGTGTGGGAGGAGAAACACTCAGTTGCTAAACCCACTCACAATGCTCACAAAGGCTGCTTTGCATGCACCATCCTACACTCTATTCAGACAATAAACCTGCCTTGCCCCCTGGTGCACAACATTGGCTCACAAGCAGACAACAATAAAGCACCGAAATTCATTCTGGGTACCTGCTATTAGCATATTAGAGTACAGTAGGTATGTGTTGACCTTTGTTGGACAGAGTTAATTGGTTTTGTTGCATAATAAGCCACTATGTGAGGGTTTGAACTGAAATACAACAGGAACAAGTTACCTCTTTCTCCAAGGCTTTCTCCATAATGAGCTGTTGTGTATCGGCGATGCCTTTTAGTTTGATCCACAGGAACATGCCTGCAGATGGGGAGTGCCACTCTGCCACATCTACATACACACACATTAGGAAAAAAAAAAGAAAAGTGTGGGTGTGTGCTTTATGACTCATACCAGGATTTCCTTTTCTGTGGTCTTTTTTTGTCAGTACGGCTCTGAAAATTCTTATTGATTGGACTACACACAGTCTAGTAAAGTATTTTACACTTTCACAAATGTAGTGGTTGTTGTGGAAGTGCCTTAAAATGTAGTTCCTCAAATGGTCACTAGGCGGTGACTCAGACAACTTCACTTTTCACTACAAATGATTTTTTCCCCCCAACAGGGAGTGGTGTGGACAGCTCCTCCTCCCCCTCCTCCTCTTCCTCCTCCCCCTCCTCCTCTTCCTCCTTTTTCTCTTACTTTATCGTGCCATTTACAGATAATCTGCTTTTTTTTTTTTACATCCGTAAAGACTACAGCTGGACTTTTTTTATATTGCTGATTGGACAGAGAGGACATGTCTATTTTTTTTATTTCAGTAAAGAATATTAAAGGGTACCCTGTTGAGTTTACTTGTAAACAAATAAAAATGGACTTTGGGCTTTGTAACTGCAGACCTTTTTCATGCACAAAAAATGATATAACACACTAAAGGAAAGGGGGAAAAAGCACAAAAGCATAATAGGCCCTCTTTAAGTGTCTCACCTAAATGCAAATTTACAGTATATAAAACTCAAAAGGCTACAAAATGCATGGGTAACGCTCTGTTTTTCACAAACCTTTGAGCCACTTGTCTGCAGAGCTGATCATGGCATCACGTTGTTTCCTGTAAAACTCAATTACCCTGCGAGAGAAAAGAAAAGTGTCATGCATCGCTGCAAGAATGTCTGACTCACTTAAATGGTACTGTAGATCTAATTGTTTTCTTAACCAGTCAAACCAGACAGGGAGATCAAAAAATGGCTGTGCAGGTGCATTGTGGGATGTGATGTACCCGTCTATGTGTTGGAGGAAACCCTCTTGGCCCCAGCTGTGCAACAACTGAGACACCATGAGCTGAAAGGAAGCAGGTTATATAATGTGATGACTGGCACAGATTTAAAAAAAAAAAAAAGACCAAATAATTTCAGTGTAAAACGACCCTGCAGCAGATAATCCACCTTCAGATCTGTATTTATATCAGTACAACAGTGCAGTTGAGGCCTGACACAATGGAGCCTTTAAATGGATGTTTTGTCCTGTTCATGTTCCCAGTTTTAAATCTTTACTGCCAACGTTTTAGTCCAGATTAGATGGAAGAACAGCAGCGAGGACTGAATCAGATCCTAATTAATCTCGCTCTTCTTCCCGTCTATTAAAACCTCCTCTGCAGCTGCTGCTGCTCCAGACGCACCACAACGTCTTGTTTGGCTTCGGCTGCAGCGTGACAGCGCAACCCTTCTCGCTGGTGAGTTTGTGCAAACGTGGCGCGCCTGAGGTGTGGGAAGTCTGTGGTGTCACTCCGTGTGTGGAAAGAATGCTTAACTGAAACCACCCTGATGTGTGCTCACTGCTGCATGGTGAAGTACTTTAATATTGTGTTTTTTGATGATAGGCTGATGGAGGTTTTTCACACAGCAAGCATCAAAGATTGTAGCCGAACAATGCTAAGTAACTGAAAGGTAATTTCTGTGATCGAGAGCAGATGACAAAGTTACTCCACACAGCCAAAAGCAGGAGTCTTGGCTTACAGCTAAACCAGTGATACGAAATGTTGATAGAACAGGGCGTGGCGGTATAACATTAAAGTTTCTCTCACCTGTGTGAAGGTACTTGTGTGCATCGTGGAGGCCTGGATGTGCAGCACCACTCTGTCGACCAGCGGTTTGGGACCGGTTACAAAACCTATCCTCAGCCTGAAACACACAAACAGGCAAATAGTCAAAGACATAAACATGCTGATGCAGTTCTGCATGATGTGTCCTTGAATATATAATCACTTTTGCCTTGTCTTTCTTAGAAAAGCATTATTCATTTTAAAATGAAATAAACAGAGGAAAGTAAGGATTCAATGAACAAATGCAGATTCTAATTCTGATTCTGCTATCCTGACTGACATTAGAGGAACAGAGTGTAACATTTCGGGGGAGTCTATTAGCAGAAATATATATTATTCATAACTATGTTTTCATTAGTGTATAGTCACCTGAAACTAAGAATTGTTGTAGGATCTGGCGGTGAGGTTGCAGATTACAACTTCTCCCGTGTGGCAAGCATGTAGGAGAGCTACGGCAGCCAACGCGAAAACGTGAACGGCCCTCTCTAGAGCCATTTGTTGTAGAGTGTGTGTGTACGTGGGAAGTGAGTGGTGAAGCAAGAGAGAGAGATTCTTATTTTCAGGTGATTATACACTAAAGAAAACATACTTATTAATATTATATTCCATTTCTGCCAATAGATCCACCTAATTGTTACAGGCTGGTCCTTTAAAAAAATGTGGCAGGTCACCATTGACAGTCAGCACACAGTGTCCTAATCTGTGCGGGTATAAATATCTCAGCCTCAAAGCTGTTATGATTACGTCAAACATCTGATTTTTATTACTTGGATCTGGGAAAATGTGAAGTGAAAGGACGTGTCTATAATATGTTAAGAAACATACATACACAAAGTTTGAATCACACTATTGTCTAAAATATCATATATATAAGATGCAGTATTAAGATTCCCCTTAATTGGAACTAATGTGCAAAACCATGAAAAACAGTCCCTGACCACAAGTATACCAAAGTCAATGGATAGGGTCCACATACTTTTGGCACACAGTGTATTTAAGCCCCAAAGGATGTTTTCAAACTATCAGATGTGAGCAGTGGGGAATTACACAAGCAAATTGAAGAAAAGAATTGGAAGAAAATACACCCTGTTTACATCAGGTCTTGACTTGTTGAGGGAACATAAATCTCTTAAATGGAAACAGCAGAGCTTCACATGCACTCGGTTTAAACACACACACAGATTCAGACGCTCACCCTGAAGACAGGATCTTGGAGAAGGAGTCTGTCCTGATGATCCTCCCGTCAACGTCCATGGAGAGAAACGTGGGAGCCCACGGCTGCCAATTAAATGAGACATAACATGAATCAGTTTATCCAAAGTCAAAGATCAGACCATAAAGTAACAACAAATGAACTATTTCAGCTTTTTAAATGACAGAAAAGCAACTTTGTTTCACAAACAGACGAGGTGAGAGAACTGTTTTGTACCTTGTCAAACTGCAGGAAGTAGTACGGGTCGTCCTCGATGATGAGCATGTCGTACTGCCTGGCCAACTATTAAAAACACAGCAGGACGTTAATAGAAAACAACGGAGTGAATCTGCAGGGAAATCAGTTTCATAACAAGCTCTAATTAGCAGCTTCACTGACTGCTTTGCATAAATCAGACTGAGAAGATGAGTGATTCATAAATCATCTACGGTCAGTGTGTGCACGCAGTCATATTTAAGTTTTGTTTGTTGTGTGGCTTTGCAGGGGACGACAAACCTCGTACACTTCCTGCTTCCTCTGAGCCGTCATGGAGGCACCGGTGGGGTTTCCTCCGTTGGGGATGGTGTAGAGGACCTTGGGGGCGGTGCTGCCGGGCTTGTGGACATCCGAGGGGTCCCACCGGGACAAAACCTCCTTCAGGGCTGCAGGTATCATGCCGTACTGATCGCTGGGGACGTTGATTATGTTGCAACCGAGCGGCTGGAGCTACAGAGGAATAACGAAGGTTAGAAGGTCACATAAGCTTGAGTTGCTGTACAGTATGTGTGTCAAGAAAATGCTCTCACCGCTGCCAGTGTGCCTGGATACGTGGGTGAATCCAGCAGAACGTTGTCTCCGGGGTTGACCAGCATCTCAAACACCTAAAACACAACATTTCTGAACACTTCAAAACAATGTTTATAAGCAATTCTCATAAAATTAGTAAAAGTTATGAAGTATTTAGCCGATAAAACATTGTTAAGTGTGTTTTTTTTGGGTTCTCCTGGTCCCAAAACAGAACATTAATAACTCAAATGCCTTTATGTGATCCCTTGCTGACCCTCTAACAGCTGGCTACACATATAGCGTTGCAGCTGGTGGTGTCAGTACCTTACAGATCCCCTCCTGGCTCCCCGTGGTCACACACATGTCCGTGTGGGTCGGCGGGTTGTGCAGGTCCTTCTGTAGTTTCTTCATCCACGTCAGCAGCTCCGGTATTCTACGTAAGAATGGAAATTAGACTTACTGCACTGTAATAATCTGTGGTATTTTTTTTATATATTTATGTTGATGGGTAGGTTTTCTGAGAAAAATGTCTTGTTTGGAATACAACAACAAGTAATTTAGACAGACAAATGAAGGCCTTCACCTTCTCCTACACAACAAGCCAGTATCACATGTTTGGTACCAATGGATTCCATAGTTTCATATGATATCAGTATCTTCACTCCAGCATTAAAATTGAGCTACAAGCTCCGAAAGATTGATTGTGTTAATGCGTTGAATAAATGAATGGCCTTAAAACTCATTTGTGTTAACGCATTATTATCACGTCAACTTTGACAGCCCTAAATTTAAAGTAATGTCTCGGTTTGTGTTCTGGAAAATCTCATGAAGAAGAGACTGGATTCCTGTCTTGATCTCTCACCCATTAGAGCTAGAGTACTGCAGAGCCTTCTTCATCGTCGTCTCATCGAAGGTGATCGTCTGTCCGTTCTTCACCTTGATGGACGCCGACTGGAAGGGGAAGGTGTTGGGGTTGGGCGCTCCGCCAGCCAAAGAGATCAGGGACGGAGGTGACCGCTGCTGCAGCTCGGCTTCATACGGGTGAAGAAATAGATGAGATGGATAGAAAGGTCAATAGAAGTGACGATGATGGGGAAAGTGATTAAATATACCAAGTTGGCTACATATAAGTGTCTAAAAAACCTTTTAACCTTTTTCTATAAAATTTGGCCCAGTTTTTATCTCAAAATCTGGTTTTAAGACATTCATTATTTCAGCTGATATTGTGGTTACAACAAGTAGGGCTGGGCAATATGGAGAAAATCAAATATCACAATATATTTTTTACCAAATACCTCGATATCAATATTGCGACGATTTTGTCGGGTTGACTATTGGTGCTTTCACAAAATATTTACACAATGATATGTTTGATAATCATCAGTAATGTGCATTTGATGACTCAGTGGGTAAAGGCAAATAATAGAACAGCTATAACAGTGTGGTAAGTTAAGAAAGTTACATCACTTTACTGTAATACGGCCTTTAAAACCAGGAAAAGATAACACTTACGCCATATTATGATATCCAAAATCGCAAAAGTTATGACTTTATTCTTGTAATATTATGACTTTATTCTGGAAATCTCCGATTTTTTCCCCCTCAATGTGTCCCTAATACTCCGTAGTACATTTGCACTTGGGCCTTCACTGCATTAGACTTGTATACTATATACTTAGACTATAAACTGCATTACCTTCATCATAATGCTCAAATCTTTTGCGGCTCCAGCCAGATTTTCTTTTTTTTTTTGTTGCCTAAAATGGCTCTTCAAATTGCACATTTTATCCATCAACAGTGCAAAACTCAAAGATATTCAGTTTAGATAGATAGATAGATAGTAACTTTATTGATCCCGAGGGAAATTCAAGTTTCCAGCATCACAGTTCCATAGTGCAAAACATGTTAGTGAAAAGGCAGTAAACATGTTAGTAGTACAAAGTACAAAAAAATATACCAGATATAAAAAATACAAGGAGATGAAGAAAACTGTTAAAACTGAATATAGTGCAAGGTAACAGCTGTGATACACGACTATTAAAAAAGTGAATATAGTGCAGAAGAGACTGTTAAAAATTAGTATAGTGCATTATTATCTGTCCTGCAGACCGTCCTGCTTTGTCCCCCACCTCCCTAGAGAGGTGTTACTATCATATAGGGGAAGGAAAAACAGACATTCATCTCAACTGAGAGGCTGAAACTATAGGAGATATTTAGTACTGGGATGTGGAAAAGTTGCACTAAGACAGGGAGGAATGGGGCCCAGCTGCAATTTGTTTTTGCCTGGGGCCACTTTAGCAGGTCCACGCAAAACTAAAAAGTTATCACTTTTCTGTGTATTTTTTATTTTTTTGAATATAAATAAAAACAGGTGTATATGATATATATAAATACTCACCCAGCATCCTGATAGGGGAGGGCTTTCTAGCTGCACTGACAGCTGTCAGAAACCGTGTGTAGTTCATGATTCCTGCAAACAATTATGAAAATCAGAAATATTTACCATCACCATCACATACTGAAGAATACTTGATTTATTCAGCTTCCACCTGCTGCTGAATGCATGAAAACAAGTGAGCAACGCACCTGATCTCTGTGTTGTAACGCTGTAACTTCCTTTTGTGACAAAAAACAACTTGATGTCAAATAATTCCCACTTTATTGAATGCCTCTGTTACCAAACGACCATCAGCAGCACTGTAACGTTAGATATAAATATAAAATAAACAGTGTTAAAGTGAGCCAACAAGAGACACGAGTAGCGTCATGCACTCTTTGGGACACTACAATGAGCAGGTGGAAAACATAAAGTATATATAATCCATGTCATTCAACGTTTAACTCGACCACGTCGCTGAGTAACTGACCTTGCGTATCTCCGCTTGACCGCCGCGGGGGCTTCTGGTTAATGTATTTCTAAATTACAAACGAGCTCTACAGTGGTCATCTGCGTTGTTCGTTACGTGAACTACATTACCCTGTCATTTTTTTTTACCGCTGTGGAAGCTGAGGTTGTGTGAGTCCGTCGACGGTTATTGTTTTGTAGTTTTCGCCTCTAGGGGGCAGTCAACCGTTACCAAGGGGATACAATTAACCGGAAATGACGACGAGAGGAAACTTCCGGTGTTAGTTTAGTCTACTGAAAACTACATTACCCAATATGTACAACAAAACCAACCGTTATAGCTAGCTACTTCACTTCAATTTTTTTGTTTGCGTCAGTGTCACATAACTAGTTTAATTTATTAAGAATAAAAAAAAAAAACGCCTGTAATTTTTTTTAGTCAACCGTTTCCAAGGGGATAAAGTTAACCGGAAATGACGTCGAGGGTGAATTTCCGTGTTGTTAGCTTTAACCTAGCAACCACATCCCTGCTAGCAACGCGTGACAAACGGTGTTATCTTAACTTTAAATCAGTTACAGTCAACATTACCTCAAGTTTTGCATTGAATATCAGGTGTTTGTTTTCCTCTGCAGAGACCAGCCCAGGTAACAATACCTGTGAGATGTCTGCTGCCATGTAGAGCTGCACACTGTGCTGTCCTCTGCTGTTAACATCCCTGTGGTCGCTTCAATGGGGAAAAGGAAAGACATGATTCACCCCAGGTTTCTCGGTGAGTATTTGAGATTATTAGTTTTTAATTAATCATTTTTGATGATCATAATAATCCCCCTCATGAGTTATGTTGAAACTGTTTTAGAGGTGTTGATTCAACGTGCTGTTTAATTGTATTGCATTTATCCAAAGAGGTGTTTCTAATATTTTTAGTGGGCAAATATGCTGCTTTATGCAAATGTATGTATTATTGGAAATCAATTAACAACATAAAACAATGACAAATATTGTCCAGAAACCCTCACAGGTCCTGCAATAAGCATAAAAACATGCTGAAATCATAACATGGCAAACTGCAGCCCAACAGACAACAACAGCTGTCAGTGTGTCAGTGAAAATAAACAAAAACTGAACATTATAACCTTCATGAAGGTAGGATTTATGACTGGTCTGTTTGACTACATTAGTTTAAACTAGGTGCTCCTAATAAACCGGCAACTGAGTACTAGGGTTAGTACGGTATACCAGTATCACGGTATACTGTATTAAAATAGATGGTTATCATACAGTGTACAGTACATTTTCTTCATTATCTACGGTATTACAAAAAACTTAAAATCACTTATTGGTACCACCTGAGATGGCAAAGTCTAGTGATCATTTTTGTAATCCTCTATGTATGTGTGGGACATATTCTGATATGATAACCTTTACCTTAACCCTTTGAAAGGAGCAGTGTGTAATATTTCGGGGGATCTATTAGCAGAAATGGAAAACAATATTCATAACTATGTTTTCATTATCATATCTACATAGGGAGCGGCTCCTCTTCACGGAGTCCACCATGTTGCTCCGCCACAAATCAAACACTGGCTCTAGAGAGAGCCTTTCACGTCTTTACCTGAAGGCCACCGTAGTTCTCCGAAACTGCGGTAATGTGAGCCGCAGAGTGCAAAACCGTGGTAACGCCAGCCGCTGTCTGACTTCCGTTGCTCCTAAAGTAGTGTTATTATGGTAATGATGGCCTCTGAGCAAGGCAAATGGCGTTACCACGGTTTTGCACTCGGCGGCGCAGGTTACCGCAGTCTTGGAAAGGGAGAAGTGAGCGCAGGGGCACTCAGTTGGTTGCAATCTGCAACCACACCACTAGATGCTTCTAAATCATACATGCCAGATCTGAAGTAAACATGTTATTGGACTGATTTTATTGCTTTATATAAATCTTCTTGCTTGACATATAGTAGGTGCATCTGTAGGCAATCGCCATTTCAGTCTAAAATCAACCATCATTTAATAGTTTTTACATGTTTCTCATATTTATTTGTTGCCGTCCTCTCGTCCTCTGCAGGTGAAGGCGGCTCCAGCCTGCACAGCGTTCACAAGCGGAAACACAAAAAACACAAGAAGCACAAGAGGAAGCACCACAGCTTCGCCGAGTGCCCGGAGCCCGAACCCATCGTGGTCCCTCGGCCTCCTCCTCCGCAGCTCCGGCTCAAGATCAAACTGGGAGGACAGACGCTGGGGACCAAGAGGTGAGGCGGGACGTCGAAAGGTGGTCGGTCTGTTAGTGAAGATCTCAGTTTCATCTAAACCCAATCACTAAGAGAGTTTCTGTTTCCTGTCTGTTACAGTGTTCCCACCTTCACCGTGCATCCCGGTGTGGCTTGTCCTCCCTCTCCTTTGATGATTATTAATAATGTCGATGATGATGATGACGATGATGACGACGAAGATGATGAGGACGACGACGACGATGAGCCCTCTGTGCCTTTGGAGCAATATCGGGCCTGGCTGGGTAAGTTACAAGTACTTAATACTAAGATATTATAAACTAGAGCTTGATGAAAAGTTATATCCTGTTATTAGAGTAGATCATCTGTGGTTTATGTATCATAATATTGTGATAGAGCTTACTGTACATGTTGCCACTTCATTACAGTTAAATGAACCTGAATGAACATGTTTCTGAATGTAGTTCGAGCTGAAATGAACAATCAATGCCTTTACCTTCTTATTACCAATGTTCTCCCAGAGACCATATCATTTACAATTTCTTTATTCAAATCAATAACTTTTGTCAGGAGCACAGTGAATGCAAGAAAAAACACTTATATGGTTGAGACAATTTTTCTGGCCTTGGTGAGACAATAAATTCACCACGTTTATCTTGTTTGTTCTGTATCAGATGAAGACAGTAACCTGGCCACGTCCCCTATGCCAGACATAGACTCTGACTCCATGCTGGGCGTGCCCGTGGACGAGGAGGAGAGGTGGCTGGACGCTCTGGAGAAGGGAGAGCTCGACGACAACGGAGAGCTGAAGAAGGAGGTTGACGAGTCTCTGCTCACGGCCAGACAGGTGAGGAAGAGCGGAGGAAGCAGGAAAGATGTGCACTTCAGTCCCCTATTGACAACAAAATGCTTAAAGTACAGTGTTTCCCCTAGTATAGGATGGTGTTGTATAGGGCTGGGAATATTTGCTGTTGATTCCCTTCGGGGAATGATAATCCTGAATTCATGATCAGCATTGTTTGCTTCATTGTTGACATCTACCCGCTGCTTTTTGTTATAATCGTTGTGCTGACGTTATCAGGTGAGCGCGAGTTATAGTTTAGTTTATATGCTTTACTCGGGTGTGTGAATTGACCTGGAAATGAAGCGTCTGCGAAAAATAATATACCATGAGTTTATAAAGAGATAAGTCGGAGCTCTCTCCTCTAAAAAAACAAAACGTCAGCGGTGGCCATATTTGCGCAGCGACACTGCTGCTTGCATATAGGGGAAACACTGAAGTAGCTATAAACATATATCCCTGAGTGTTTTGTTTTGTGTGTTTTCAGAAAGCCCTGCTACACAAGCAGCAGAGCCAGCCTCTCCTGGAGCTCCCCATGGGTTACAAGGAGAAAGAGATGACCGTAGAGATGATGCAGAAGCGGGAGGAACGAGCTCGAAAGAGACGCCTGCAGGCCGCCAAGAAGGCAGAAGATAGCAAGAACCAGACAATAGAGAGACTGACAAAAACCAGCAAAGCCAAGATCAAAAGCATGAGAGAGAGGAAGTCTAGGCAGAATCAGTCTCCCATGATCCGGTACAGCGACTGCGTCCAGGGCATGGCCATCTCCTTCCCTACAGGCGTCGCCCCTCCGGCCCCAACTCCTCCCTTTCCTCCACCAGCAGCCCCGGTGAACTGCGCGGTCAGCGGCTGCACCAACCTCAAGAAGTACTCCTGCTCAAAGACCGGCATTCCTCTCTGCAGCCTTGAGTGTTACAAGATGAACCTGCTGCTCGTTCAGAGCGCAGCTTGAACTTTAAAAGGGCCGAATATATTCCAAATGGACGCAGATGTAGTTCTGTAAGTACATCAGGATGTGAAGGTGCGTACAGCCCACATGGTGATGTGGGTTGAATTTTGCGCTGCACAGATGTGGGAAGTATAGTTGAACTTCACACTTTAAAGGTGCTATATACGATATTCAGAGCATTGCATGTCTACCTGAGCAGAGAATGAAGTCACTCTCCCTCTGTGTGTGTGGTAATCCGAACTTCGCTGTGCTTTGTTGACACAGCCGGGCCGGACGCACGTGCTTTTAGTGCATGTTCGTGCATGTGAGCCACTCTGCACTGCTCTCAGACGGCGGTTACAGCTGAAAACCGACTGAGCCGTCTTGGAAGCGTAGCACCCACCCTCCGGCTCAGCCATCGCCATGTTGAGAGCCGTGTCGATACAAATGCTAGCAATCTCGCATTTAGCACCTTTAAAGATAAATATTTTTTAGGACTAAGAATGTGGATTTACTATTTATCGTTTCGCCTTTTGTTTGTAGCTGTGTCATATAAATAATAATGGTTTTGCCCAGCAGTGATGCTGGTAACACAATTCAATTATGTATATTATAAAATATATCTGAACCAATTATTATACAATATTAGGGGCCGTACACATGCCATGTCTTTTTGCGCACTCAAATCCATCAATGACGCGCGTCAGGCATGAGTGTAAAGCTACTGTGAGGGGTTTACGGTGCCGGAAATGCATTTCTTTGTTTTGATTGTGTTTTAGTTTCATCAGTGAGGCTTCCTGCTAAATTACCGCAACTTCGTCATGGCAGCACGCAAGTTTTGGTTAGTTTGTAACAGCAGGTGCGACCGGAGCGCAACCTCCCAAGCACACTGGAAAGAAAAAAACAGTGGCATAGCTGGTTTTCCACGCCACTTGTGTACGGCCCCTTATGATTTCCATTTACGGAGCCTCCATTTGTTTAAGACTACATAAATTGAATATTTTTGTATAAGTTTGGAGAAAGTAGTATTATTTCCACTAGCTTGGACTATTTTTCATTTTGTCAATAATGTAAAAAGTATGTTTAGAGGCGGACAAAGGTCGTCAAAGAATAAAAGAGAAACTGTATTGCTTCTTTAATCTCAATTTTGTAACAAATGACTCAATTTCCATACAAAACTGTACATCTTAAATTAAGTAACAAATGACATGTCTTTCCAACTCTGCATACAAATTGTGACAATATCAATACAACCTTATTTGCTCTGTCAACTTGCGGGTGAAGCAGCGTCGTTTTTTTTTTGGTTTAGCTTAGTAAACTTAATTCAGACTCCAAGTAGCGCCCGCTAGAAAGTGGGACAACCATCAGAAAATCCCCACATTTGCGCTTAGGTGCTTTTATCGAGCACCAGAGTTTGAACTGTTTTCCTGAGAATGCAACAGCTGCTATAAGAAATGTAGTTTGTCTCCATCATTGTCGTGGATTTGATAATCACAAGGCCAGACCGAATGAGAGTCTGAAGGCCATCTCTACAGGAACCTCTGCCACCGAGTCGTGGAAACACACGTAGAATTCCTGAGGGACGGGCTCCAGCAACATCCGTCTGAAAGACAAAAAAAAGATTAGGACCTGAGAAAAGTACTTCCACTGTTGCAGAACTAAATCTCACCAGAGGTGTATTTCCTCCGTCCCTGTCAAATTATCAGCCGCCTCCCCAATAATTAAAAAACTGTAAGGCCTGTGGATAAAAATCTTTAAAGCTGACGTACCCTATAACCCAGTAAGTCATGGTGGGAGCAGGTTTCCTCTGGTCAGTCCAGTTCTCAGGTTTACACTGAAACAGGACCCCGTGTTCCTTCACTGGACCCAGACCCCAACCACCGACCCCTGGCCTGTCTGCAGCCCGACGGCCCTGCAGGAGACAAAATCACACAACACAATCACTTAATTCATTCACGGTATTAATGTACAGAAGGTTTATAAATAGTTTCCATGGATGGTGACAGAAGAGCCGAGGCTTCCAGAGAGACCAATCAGGAGATTACAGCTTCTAGTAAAATTATATTTACTCTAATTTTGGAATTGGTCTAGTCCATAGCTTCTCAAATTGTGGCCAATGACGGCCCATTTTGACTCTGACTTTTTTTTAGCACTTTTTTTCAACACACTATACTATGACTTTTTGCATTTTTTGACTTTATGGTTTTGACATTATACTATGACTTTTTTTCAACATACTATACTATGACTTTTTTGTATTGTTTTCGACATACTATAACTTTAAAAAAAAAAAAATTCAACATACTATACTATGACTTTTTTTTAATTTTGTATACATACTGTCTTATTTTTTCGACCTACTATACCAGGACTTTTTTGCATCTTTTAATCTTTCGACATACTATGTGACTTTTTTAATTTTATTGACGTGCTATACTATGACTCTTATTTTTTCAACATACTATACCATGACTTTTTTGTATTGTTTTCGACATACTATAACTTTTTAAAAAAAAAATTCAACATACTATTATTATATATTACTTTTTCATGAAAAGTCTCGGCATACTATTCTATTACTTTTGTTTTCATACATTTTTTTGACATGCTATGCTATGACTTTTCACAAAATATTTCAACATACTACACTATTCCTCTTTTTATTGTTTTGACATACTACACTATTCCTCTTTTTATTGTTTTGACATACTACACTATTCCTCTTTTTATTGTTTTGACATACTACTATGACTTTTATTTTTTCGACATATTATACTATGCCTTCTTTATTTTTTTTTAAATACTTTACTATGACCTTTTTTTTTCCGATATCCTATACTATACCTTTTTTAAAACATTTTCTATACAATGTCTTTTTTTTAAATATTTTCGACATACTATACTATGACTTTTGTATTGTTTTCGACATACTATAACCTTTAAAAAATATATACTATACTATAATACTATAAACATACTATGCTATGACTATTTTAAATTGTTTTGACGTACTGTTCTATGACTTTTTTATTTTTTCAACATACTATACCTTTTTATTTTTTTGAAATACTTTACTATGACTTTTTTTCATGAAATCTTTCGACATGCTACACTGACTTTAAAAAAAAAAATGTCAACATACTATACTATGGCTTTTTTTATATTTTTTCGACATGCTATACTATGAGTTTTTTGTATTGTTTTCGACATACTATAACTTTAAAAAAAAAAAAGTCAACATGCCATTATTATATATTATTAACTACTACTTTTTCATGAAATGTCTCGGCATACTATTCTATTACTTTTGTAGTATGACAAAAAAGTCATTTATAGTATGATTTTTTTTCATGAACATTTTCGACATACTTTTACTATGACTTTTTTCATGAAATCTTTGAGAACAAGCACACAGCATTTGCTGAAAAGTACCAAGCTGGAGATGAGCGAAAAAGAGTGATTTCGGAACTGCTGCGGAAAGCTGAGCAGAGTCAACATACTTTCAAGAAGTGGATCAAGTCTCCAAAACTCAACTGCTGCTGCTAGTTGTGTAGCAGCTCAGGAGATAGTAAGGCGTGGAAAGCCGATACCAGACGGAGAATACATGAAAGAATCGTTCATTAAAACATTGAAATATTCAACATGCTATACTATGACTTTTTTTTCATACAATGTTGACATACTGTTGGTCGACATACTATACTATGACTTTTTCTACTTTTGTTCGACATACTAAAATATGACTTACTTTTCGACATACTATGACTTTTGTATTTTTTTCGACATACTATACTGTGTTTTTGCATTTTTTTGTCATACTATGATTTTTTTTGCATTTTCTTTGACATACTATACTGGCATTAAAGCTATAAATAAATAGCTATTTTGAAAAGGTGAGTTTTTAAGTGATTTAAAAGAAAGAGTTTGCTGCCCTGAGGTCCAGGGACCCTGACAGAAAAAGCTCTGTCTGCCACCTATGGGTTTGAGCTTGGAACTACGGGAAGGGAAACATTGGAGGATCTCAGGAAGATTAACATAAATAAATAATTGTTAGTTGCAACCTTAATGCAAACTAAACTTCAGATATTGTTTTGTCTCTCTGGAGGGATTGGATATAAAATGCCCAGGTGCATTCTGGGACTTTGTCCTTCCTCGTTAGTATAGTGGACAGTATCTCCGCCTGTCACGCGGAAGACCGGGGTTCGATTCCCCGACGGGGAGTAATTTTTTTTCTCTTTCCTAGTTTGCTCTGCAACTGCTACACAACGCTTTCCCTCAGGATAAATAAGGTTCTATCTTATCTTATCGCATCTTAAAGCCTTTGCTATGACGGCAAACCGACACAATTTAGTCATGCCATATTGTGCTTTTGCCCTGACTTCAACTACACTGAAAAGTCTTGTGTTTTCAGTGTAGCATTGCGTATATTTTGAATATCTTATTGATATTTGTAATGGTGCATCTTTATCGTCTTACTTTCTCAGGCCGTTTGCCATGATTAGTGTGAGCTGTATCGTTAGGTGAGATAAGGTCCGAGGTTGAGACTTTATTAATGTATGACTCACGCTGGCTGGCAGGCTCTGCTGAAATGCGGCCCGTATGGAGAGGCAGCAGTGGTGGAAGTTGCGGATGAGCTGTGGGTGGATGGAGCCGCTGAGCTGAGCCACCTCTCTGTGAGTCGGAGCGATGAAGATCCCCTGAACAGTTTCCATCAGGACGTAGTGGAACAAGGTGTTCTCTGCACCTGAGGTCAGTCTGTCACAATGAGGAAATGAAGGTTTTTAGCTGCTAGTAAGTTCTAGCCAACATTAATTATTACATGCAGTTATAATAATTATACATGTAGTTAGAATGATGAAAAAGGATTATTTCCCATCACCCACTTCATGGTGTTGTACATCTCCTCGGTCTCCCTTTCAGTCAGGGTCTTCTTTAGGGTGCCCAGGTAGAATGGGTTTGGGTGCTTCATCCTGGGAATCTGATGTCAAAGCATGCAACAAGCATAAGACATATTTAATATAGATAATATATCTATAATATATAATAACTTGTGTTGAATTATGCATGTATTTATTAATTTTGATAGATAACCTGCTAACTAAGAGTTTAACAAAGAAACAACCAAACGGGAACAAACATAAGACTTAATAAAAGACTAAAAGTGAACCTTGAAGAGGCCTCCGCTGCCTCCACTCCCATCAGACCCTCCAGACCCCAGCGAGTCCCGACGCCCCCCCAGCTTCCTCCCTGAGTCCGGGGTGGAATGTGGACTGAGACCTGGAGCCATTGATGACCCAGACCCTGACCCAGCATCCATCTGTCCTTCACTCCCGCTGTCAGACATGCTCCTCTGGGGGCTGGACCTCCGGGCCTTCTCCCCAAACAGGCTGCGGCCTCTGGACCCTGAGGAGGAGCCTTTAACTGCCCCGGCTAGCTTACTGAACACGGGAGAGGAAGAGGCCAGGCTGTCCAGGCGGTCGCGGGCCGTGGCGGCCGGGAGGAACCAGTCAGCACAGGACAGGCAGGGAGCAGGTGGAGCATTCAGACGGTCCTCTATACCTGCCTCCAACACCTCCAGCTGCAGCAAGGTGGCCTTCACCTGGAGTCAGAACATAAGAGAGTGTCACTTTATATTGTAGTGCTCAAAAGATTGTTATATTCTTCTTTCTGGAGATATTGGATGTAAAAGTCATAGTCTAAGTCCATCTAGGATATTGTTCTTCCTCGTTAGTATAGTAGACAGTATCTCCACCACGCGGAAAACTGGGGTTCGATTCCCCGATGGGGCTGTCGCCGGAGGCATAAAAACATTTGTAAAAACCCATTTTGAAAAGGTGAGTTTTTAAAAGTAATTTATATCTAACTAATCATTTATTTATTTATTTTCAATTCCTTCCTCGTTATTAACACAGTTATTTTATTATTATTACTATCAAAATATAATATAATAACTTAGTCATGCTATTGCAATATTTTTTTGTTGTGACTTTAAAAAATAATTTAAATTATATAATTAAAATAATTTATTTATTAATTTCCAATTCCTTTCTTTTTATTACCACCTAGTTATTTTATTACTATTAAAAAAATATATATTATTAAGATTATTATTATTATATCTATTTTTTTATTATTATTATTATTTTAAATATATATAGAATGTTATTACTAGAATTATTATGACTATTATTTCATTATTTCTTTGGGTTTTGCTGTGTTTTTTTTGTTTGATTTGTTATGTATCATGTCGAGCTCTGTACGTCACCTTGCTTTCTTAGTCTTTTCTTGGTTATTTCTCCCGTTCTTATCATTGTTGCAGCCCCTGTAAAGTCACTGCTGTTTTGTTTTTAATAAAAAAAAAGAAAGAATCTGATAGAGGATACACAAAGAGATTTTTTTTTAAAAGTGATTTAAAAGAAGATACAGTTTGTCCTCAAGTAATTCAATTCAAAGTCCAGGCACCCTGACAGAAAAAGCTCTGTCTGCCACCTTTGGGTTTAATCTTGGAACAACGAGAAGTGAAACATTGGAGGATTCAGGAAGATTAACATGAATGAATAATTGTTAGTTGCAACCCTAATGCAAATTAAACTTCAGATATTTTTTCGTCTCTCTGAAGGGATTGGATATAAAATGCCCAGGTGCATTCTGGGACTTTGTCCTTCCTCGTTAGTATAGTGGACAGTATCTCCGCCTGTCACGCGGAAGACCGGGGTTCGATTCCCCGACGGGGAGTATTTTTTGCACCGAGAAGCAGCCTTGCTGTTAAACCTGTTTATATTATCAGTTCTCTTGGTTGCAGAAGTAAAACTACAAGAAAAAACAAAGTAGGAAGTGGTGTTTTTTGTTCAAGTAGATGAATAGTATGTATGGTATGTTAGGAATTTAAGGTCACCAAGGTTCACCTGATCTACATAAACACAATCAGGTCCCGGAGAGCCCAAAGCTGGTGAAGCGCAGCCCCCTGCCTCCAACAGCACACACTGCATGAAGTGCCTCTGAGGTGGAGAGGTAAAGAAATACAAGCAGAGAAAATATTATTTGTACAATAAACAAACATTACTATGAATAGATATTGGGCAATGATGTGTTCAACGAGAACATGGTTAAAAACAACCACCAGTCAGTGATTCGCCTCCTTACCAGCCCCACTATGAGGAGGAAGTGCCGTCCTTGAGGCTGGCTGTAGCCTGGCGCCGTGCTGCGGCTGCTGTTGGCTCTCTGCTGGGGGAAAACCTCCCTCCAGATGACCAGCTGGCCCACCCGCTGCTCAGACGCCAGCGGCAGCAGGCAGTAGTGCTGGCAGTATAGACACACATCCAGCAGGTCCTCTTTAGGCAGATGGTTGGCAATCAGGTAGGACTGGAAGGTGAGTGTGTGTGTTTAGTAACATCTTCAGTAAACAAAATTGAGGTCTGTTTTCAGGACCTTGAATGTGTTTTGCATCTGGATGCATTATTATTATCTATATAAAACAAATCTTTCCTAAAGGTCCCACCCCATTTCCCTGTGTATATATTGTGATATTAAAATTAGGGCTGCCAATCGATTTAAATATTTAAATGTGCCTTAAAGGGAGATTTGTCAAGTATTTAATACTCTTATTAACATGGGAGTGGGCAATTAGGCTTGCTTTATGCAAATGTATGTATATATTTATTATTGGAAATCAATTAACACAAAACAAGGACAAATATTGTCCAGAAACCCTCAGAGGTACTGCATTTCACATAAAAAATACACTCAAATCATAAAAGCTCAAACTGCAGCCCAACAGGCAACAAAAGCTGTCGTGTTAATGTGTTATCGTGTTAACTTTGACAGCCCTAGATAATAGATTTTGGAGTGACCCAGGCGTTTATCACACCTTCACCGTCCTCCTTCTCCCCTTGGTTAATATTTTAACAGAGTAATTAGGTTGATGATTTGTCACCGAGCCACAGAGCAGGCTCGTCATGTTATCTTGTGTGAAAGGTCTTCTTCTGTTGCCATTTAGAGATAGCTGTCTAGACGGTGGGGTACTATCAGGGGAGGATATAAATATGATGAAGCTGCTGGTACTGAAATGTGTGTGTGTGTGTGTGTGTGTGTGTGTTTTGACTGAGATACCGACCTTGTAGAACAAACAGGAGCCAAGGATTACATACAGACGCCTCAGGCCAAAAAAGTCCTCAGACTGTTAAAGAAATAAAGACAAAGATAAAAATACAAGTAAGCAAATACACAGATATTGGAAGAAGATGATAGTTGCAGAAATAAGCGTACTGATATTGTTTAAAGTTTGATCAATAATTTGTGAATGATAGTAGAAACGCATTATTCAACTGGTGGTCATCTGTAAAACTTAACAAACAGGAAAAGTACGTATACTTAACAAAGCTTGCTGTGATGATAATTAAAAACTAAATGTAATGCACTTCACTACTTCCCGCATCAATAATTCCTCCCTCTCATTTTGTCTCGGCTGTTTTCTGTCCTCAAGTGCAGCTTAATGTAATCAGTTTACGCTGCACGTACAAAAGGACAAACCAGACCCCATTAGCTTCTCATTAAAAATGCACACACACACCACACGTCTAAAAATAGTCTAACCTTCTCCTCTCCCCCTGCTGAGGCCGGAAGACAGAGAATCTCATCTAACACGTATCTTGGAACAACTAATGAGCAGCAGGATAAAGGGTGAAATGAACCACTGATGGGTCTCTTTAGCTTACTCAAACGCCACTTATTTGTAAGTGGCAATTTTGTTAAGACAAATGTCCACCCCTAACAGGTGACATATTTTGAAAGTACTTTATGCTTGCAAGACCTGCAGCACTGGTGTGTGTTTTCTCACCATTTCTCCAAAATCAGAAGACTCAAAATCAGAGAGAACAGTATCCACCTCCATCTGGGGAAAGAGAACATCAAATATAAGCTTCATAGCATTTAATTATTACTGTATGTTTAATCTTTTGTAAGTCTTATTTATTGTGCTGTTATCTATAATATTTGCTCCTGCATTGATCCAATATATTCATGGGCATTATTCAATTTTCATTTTATTTCAGTCCAGATAATGTCAGTGATATATTGTGTCATTTTCAACAGTGGACACTAGAGGGCACCATAGCTACATGAGTGACAACATTATCACATTCAACCTCAAACTGTTGAGGAACAGGGACACGAGGATGATACAAATATCTGTTATTACTGCACTTACTTCTGCTCCAACACTAGATTAGATCTATAAACAATATTCTTGTCAGGGTTATTAGAGTAAACTAAAACAAGCAGTGAAGAGCATTTTTCATAAACTGAAGAAAAACTCAAACTCAAACTATATTGCCTGGGTAAAAAGCAAAGAAAAATAAAATAAAATTGAACCAGCATTCATTTCAGTTTTAGTTTTTTTTAAGCTAAAATCCATCACATCCGAAAAAAAGGGGAAAGCATGAATTTCCATCAACTCTCGTGACATTGAACCACAGAATCTGAACGGACTTGACACTCTAGGAGATGGTGTTATGTTACAACTGCTTCACTAAAGCAGTCTGAAAATCTACTAAAACTGAATTAAAATGAAATCACAAAGTCAAAACTAAAATGAAATAAAAAACTAATTGAAAATTCGAAACTATTATAACCCTGGTACCAGTCTCACACGCACACAAACAGAAATGCACCTTGATTTCCGGAGGTAGCGTGAGCCATCGGACCGCCGGCAGTCCGTCGAGAAAAAGGGTCCCTGAGACGTCGGGGGTCGGCGCCGAGGAGCTGTCCCTCAAGCGAGACGGCTGGATGAGCTGCTGGAAGAACAGGCAGAAGAAATGGTCCAACCTGGGAGCATGGTCTGCCTTACAGAACGCACTGCGGGGGCACACAATGAAGATGACAGATGAGTGTCATGATAACACATAAAGTTAAAATCATAGAACTACAGAAGAATGACTACATTTCAAGAAAAAAGAAATGAAAGATATTTGAGAGCAGGGAAAAGGGGGGTTAAGGGAGTGAGACAATGAAGACTTTGTGTAAAATCCAGCTGGAAAATTTCCTTTTGCTTTGAATTGGTCAAACACACTATTTGTATTTCAGTATATTTTGCGTTAAGCATAAAAAATGACAGCCAGAGAGGGGAAGTTTCAACGAGCTCTCTCAGCAGGACCACAGGAAAGCAAAGGCAGACCCACCTGTCTAAAGAGCCGTACATCACTTTTAGTGTCCGGACCACGTCTCCCACCACCGTCTGCAGATACAGCAGAGGAACCCTGGAGGGAAACGGAAAAATGTAAAAACACAGACGTGAATAAACTTCAGCAGATCTTATCAAATATTTGGACTGGGCCATGAAGCAAAAACATTTTATGAGTTATTGTTTTTTCTACACGTGGGTGTTCCCCAAAAATAAATATGTGCTTTTAAGCATGAATGAGATTATTTCTCAACCGAGATGATGAGTGATCGGGTTGACTTGGTGGCTAAAAGGTGGGTAATATGACTCATCTAATGAACAACCACATTATCCTTAAAGAGGTATTCATCCTGCCAACAAAAGGACAAAAAGAAGCACATGTGCACGTTGAAATTGTTTTTACAGATCGTGCTCTTAAATATGTTTCCTCTTTTACAAAAAAATAGTTCATTTCTCGAGCACACGTCTGATCTCCTGAAGATCTTTTACACCTGACATATGGACTGAACTCTTGTCGGGTAATGTCTACGTCAGTCTGTCAGCTGGCAAAAGCTGCAGTTCAAATGAAATGTGGTGGAGCTATGTCACAGTGTAATAGCCTGTGTGTGCGTGTTTGATGCTGCCTCCGGCTACCTCTCAGCAGGAAGACCGATGACCAACAGGTTGTTGCTTTCCTTCCAGTAGCCCACATGTACCAGCTGTTTCCCGAGCAGGAGAGAAGAACTGAGGGGAAAAGATGGAGACGGTGAAATGACAAAATCAAAAGAACAAGTGACAAATAGAACAGACAAGAGGGGGCGCGGTTATCATGAATACACAACTGTTATATTCTTAACATCCAATAGCTCCCCCAGTCGCCAAACTTTTCTACCATCTCACTCTTAGTGAGATGGTCCCGGACTTTAAATAAAACGTGTGTATTTTAGAGTTACATATTGGTGATTAAAACCGCGACATGTACCAAAATAAGTTGTATTACTATTTTTTTCTCCATGCTGCTTCCCCTACCTGAGTATTCGCCCTCCTGTCACGTTCTCCAGCATGTCACACAGCGTGAGGAAGATCCCTCTAACGCCTTTCAGCTGGCCGGATGCTTCAGACACCGGGTATTGGTACAAGATCTCCTCCTGCAGACACAAACACACAGGAATATCTGGTTATATGTGTCAGGACAATGATATATTCAGCAGAAAGAAAGATCTCTGGTGAGCCTATCAACAGAACAATGTTACATAACAATGTGAAATATCTGCTGTTGGATGCTACAGTCACCAAAATGTGACAAAGAAGAATAAACAGATGAACCACTGGGTGTTTAGTCACCGCAACAATGTTTGGTTTCAGTTTTACTGTCCAACCCATTTTCACTTTGGAGGAAACACAAAAATGTCACTTTAAAGATGAATGTTCCTCAAATATTTTTACATGTTTGACTTTCCAGAGTAAAGAGAAGCAGATTCAGGAAACACAGGAATTTGTCAGAAGCTCACAGAAACTCATCTGTGCTTTCCAGAAATGGCACACATTTGCAAATAGTTTTCAACTACTCATTTCTGCAATAGAAACGACAAAGCAGAGAAGAGAAAGTGCTCCGGGCAGGTTCAGTGTATTGTTGGTGATATTAGTATTGCTCCCAGCATGCTGGCAGTGGCAACTTTAAAGAATACAGGGCGGATAAGAGCCGAGCCGCTAAGAGGATCAGAGGATGGAGTGGTGGGTGAGGGGGTAAAAACCTTGAATGAACGGGCCCTTGTAGCCTTGCCAACCAGAACAAAGAAACAAGAAGAACAACCAACACAGTACAACCCCTTCAGTTACATCTCTTCTGTGCTCGGATCACAAAATCATCACACAGCGAAGACTCAAAAATACCACCGCTGAACCTTCTGCTACCCTGCAATCAAAGGACTAAAAAATCAAAGTCAATGCTCATGCACAACACTGTCATTTAGAAAATAAATGACAGGCAACCCGTACTCCCTACTGCTGTTTAGGTCAGGGAAGAAAAAAATCTGGCTTGCAGATACACAAAAAGGAACTGCAGACCATGAAGTACGACCATAAAGAAAACATCGACCTGCCAATACTCGTCCACAGGGAAAATGTGATTACAGTGTAGGAGGTGTCGGTCAGGAAATGAGTGTAGTTTGCAGAAAACACACGCTCTGGGATTAACACTTCACTACAAGTGAATATAAGAAGATAGAAAACAGTGCCCTGTGTGTGGATCACATTAAAATAAGGAAATAATGTTGTTTATAGACTGCTGCGCTTCAGCCAAACGGGCATGTGTGGATTCACCCTAAAGGGAATGAAGTTGACAGGAGCTGTGCTCGGGGCAGAGCGCCTCAACTTCTCCCCTGTCTCTCTGCTTTCTGTTAGTAGCACCCGTGGGCGTTGGAAACCGTCCAGCGCAGTAGTTTTCTGTTTTCTGAGTCTGACTCACTTCAGAGAAATTCTGAGACTCCTGGACTTGGGATTTCCTTCACAACTCAGGTTATTCTTAACACTCGATTATAAGAACACACCTCCGTACTTCAGTATAGTTCAATGTTTCAAATCCAGTTTTATAGGGCTGCTCAGAGTCAGTGTACCATCGACCACAAAGTCATGATCAGGTTTCCCCAAGACCCATTATCTTTCCAAAGGGATGGAAAAACATGTGGTCATCCAGGGTTTAGATATCATCAGCAGCCTTTATGTTCTGCTTCTTCTGCTATTTCTATTTATGTTTAATTTACTATCAATATTTAGGTTTTGTTTTGTCCACTGTCAGCACCCGCTTGCTCTTTCAATGCTCCCGCCATTGAAAAAAAGAAAGCTTTAATAACCATGCCTTTCCAAAACATAGGAAAGTAGTAATACTTTTGCTCCTGGTTTATCTGTCTCTTACCCTTGCTCACAGAAACCAGGTTACTCATTTACATGAGGTTTCCTTGTTATCTAAGCACAAAAAATCTTCGTCCCTGGGTGGGCTTGAACCACCAACCTTTCGGTTAACAGCCGAACGCGCTAACCAATTGCGCCACAGAGACGGCTCTGCTGTGGCCTCTTCAGGGTGTGGCCTTTATACTCTAGTCCCACTCACTTCCTATTCACTTCTAAGACAAGGCAATGTGGCAGGATTTGTAAGCATGGCATTTTAATTTGTTCAACCACCAAAGAAAACATTGTGTTTTGTTTCGTAGCTCTTTGTTTTAAGCACTAGATTAACCATAAAGGAGATTTTATAATAATCTCGGACTGCATTTCTTGAAGTAAATTGAAGTTTAGACAGATTCTCATTAAGGTTTGTGGTGTTCTTTATGTCATACATTATTGTCTTTAAAGACCTCTAAATGTACTGACCTCGTCCTGCGGTGATGCCGAGTCCAGTTTAAGTGAGAGGTACATGACGACGTGCGGGACGTGTCCTATGGACATCTGAAGTTCGGCTGTGTCCTCCCCCCACAGCAGACGCACCAGCTGGCTGACTGGCGGAGAGGCCTTCGTCTTACGGACCGATGAAGAGTCGCTAGCACTGCTGCCGTCTACCTGAGCCACCGTCTGCAATGTCAGCCTCACCTGGAGGAGAGAAGAAAAATAAGAAAAGTGAAAGGTAGGGAGATGGTTTTGAAAAGCCAGAATGGAACAAGGGATTGAAAAGAAGGAGAGAAGTGAAGAATGGGACAAGTTGTAGGAAGGACAATAAAAGGAAGACAGAAAATGGAGCCAAGAAAAGGGAGAAAACCCAACACATTTATCCTGTTATATCATCATTGCATCAGCCTGCCTACTAGTCCCTCTCAGAGTTCATTCATTTCTAAAAAAAAATCAGCCACTATGGCTCCAAATGATTATACTTGGCAAGAAATTTTAACAGTGCTCATGTGTCTGTAGTAGGAAAATAGAGGTGTTCACGTGTGTCGTGCTGCCAAAGGGGAGAAAAACTTCAATCATTACACAGTCATTCAGGAAAAGGCTGAAAAGTGAATAGCAAGATGGTGATTGTCAGAGAGAAAGTGACACCGACATCCAGACCAAACCGCAGCATAACAAATAGCAGGGATCTGCGTGTGTTTTTTGTGTGTGTGTCTGTGCCTGTTTGACTAAATTAAAACCAGACTTTTGCAACCCGAGAAAACAGTGGCAAGACAACAGACGGCCTATCTTCTCTTCTCTTGTTCATGCAGGTTTTTTTTTTTTTTTTTACTTTCCGTACCCCAGTTCTCTATTTTACACTGCCATTCATAGAAAATCACAGCGGAAACAGAAACAGAGCTGCATGGAAATCCAACAAGCACGCACACAGAAACACATGCAGGCAAGATGCACAGAAGGATGAGAAAATGCAACTCTGTGGAGTCCTTGTTAAAACAATCTGTCAAATCTACATTTGAATCCTGTACACTCAGGCTACGCCAGATTGTATCTAGTAGAGGCAACGTATGTGTACGCAAAGATACTATACGTCATAAACACCCCAGAATTTGATGGTGATACTGAGTATACTGACACTGGGACTACACCCAATTCTCTAACAACGAAAGACGAAATATTCACTCACACTTTACAGACTCACAATGTACATTGCAGACACGCTATGGTGGCATACCTGTTCAGGGATTACGCTAGACTTTTTTTTAACGGCCAATATGGTCTTTAATATTCCAGAATACCGGCCATATAGAACAACTGGACATATGTTTTAAATAGCCATATAATAACCTACAATTGACATAACTTGAAAATAAGTTAAATGAAAAAGTGGTTCTGAAAAATAAAATAATAAGCTGGTCGATCTGATCTGCACATTTGTCAAATTTAAAATAGTGTTGTGTGGCTTGTAGGGCTGTAGCCTACCGAATAGTTTGAAGCTTCATTCATGACGTTGACATTCAAATTATTATTAATACCGTACCGAAACATTGCATGCAGTCCAGCTTCTCTTCTCCTCTCTGTCTCTCTCAAACACGCACACACTCTCACACCAAGCGTGGCGCCGCGCTCTGTTACTGTCTCAGTCCGAAGTCCAAAAGTAAAACTTTATTGGAGAAACATGGATGTAATTATTATTTATATCATCATTATAGTGTCTTGGTCTGAGCCACTTTGTTTGTTTTGCATTTACAAAGTCAGCTGGCAGTGTATGAAGACCGTCTTTTTTTGTGGACAGCCAGCGGATCGTGAGGAGATATTCGCTGAATTTGACAAAAACTGTATTACATTAGAATCACAGCGGAGCAGACACATTTAAACTTTTGTATAAGTTTATATTTAAGTTGTCTTGGCAACATATCTTTTAATATTAGGCTATTAATATTATATTAATTTATTTTGCATAATTCCCAACGGATATTTTGGCCGTTGATCATTTAATCTGCCGTACAATTACATGTGATAACGGCTAAAAGCCGGCTGACGTAAACCCTGTTTTATGAGAAATAATGCTCTCTAACCGTGACACAAGGGGAAGATCCTCTAAAGACAATGCATTAGGTCTGAGGAGTTTTCCCTTATGGAGACATTTAGTGAAAAAAGCAAAACGAAAGCAGAACAGTGGAGGTTCTGCTGGGATTTGACCTCAAACCACCGGGGACCTTGCATATCCAGTTATAAGTTTTAACCACTACATCTTAACTGGACACGCCCCAACTACACTTTGGTGTTTGACTGCAACACAGAATGTGAAATATTCCATTTATTGAACACGCTATGACCACTTACATTGTTTAAGACGCATAGTTTTGGGTCCAGTTCCTAATTCAGGCATTGTTTGTGTCTGCAACTAACCCACAGTATGAAATCCATTTAGTACGCTCCCAAGAAATAAATGAGGTGTTGTGGTCATTACTTTCCAAAAGCATGGGTAGTCCTAGATTATATGGTGCCTACCAAATATGATGAAGAAAAAAAAATATCCTATTCCCTGGTCAAAAATGTTGAAACTGTATTTTTCTAATCCAACGATCACTTCCAGAACTCTCCAAGGCCTGTCAGCACTAACCACAGGCCACCCGCCTCCCCAGCAGGCGCCTGCATCTGGGCTGACAGCCATTCTGGCCAATAGTAGAGGTATTATTAAAGAAGAGCTGAGTAGTGGTGGAACACCATGTGATGTACCTCGATTGGTGACTCGTTCACTCAGTCCTGGAAGCGAGAGGTAAATATTGTGAAATGGATATCCTCAATTCTTTAGGATTCACGATGAATGCAAGAAATAGGTGTGATTAGAGTGAGCTGGGGGAATCCAATTCAGACGGTAGAAAACTTTCAAACGGGCAAAGCCTAAATTTGAGAAATCACAGGGTGAAGAGGTTGAGAGGGCTAACTGCAGCACTTTCTCTCATCATAAATAATAAGGATGTGGTTAGACTGGAGTGTGCTCTCACTGGAATTCCACTCTGTTGATGTCAGTCATTTAGCTCTCGCTTATAGATGGACACACACACGCTCATGCACACTAACGAGGGAGGCTTGTTCGGCTGTAAGGGTTCACAAAGGCCATGGTGGACCGACTTTCTAATGTTAATATTTGTTCTTCCAAACATAATAAGTACTGTCTGCGTCCCATCTGGGAGGGCTGGCACACAGAAAAACCATCCTCCAACACACACACTCATATAAAACAATCATTCTGTCAGCAATACAACTCTATTTCCAGTTTTTTGAGAGTCATCGTGGTGCCTGAGGAAACTTGTATTTTTCCAAAAAATCTCCCTCGCTCTTTCCCTACAATGTAATTTAGTTTCCGACTACATCTTCTAATCAGCTGAGCTTCCAATCCCACAACAGCTTCCTGTGGCACCGAAAAAAGAAGTCACACCGCAGTCCCGTCTATCCGCCGTGTTCGCCATCAACCCGTTACACACTCTGTCATTTGCAAATTCCTACTTTTTGATGGTCTGCTTTTTGGTGAAAATGCACGACTGGAGGCACAGACTATGGATTTTTTAGCTACTGATCAAAGGATCATTTCTCTAATTGAGGGTTTTCTAATGTTAAACGACACAGACTTCTGCTTTCTATTCACATCTTAGCAGCTCAGAAGAAGCCATGCATTTCAAAGGAATTTAATGTCTATGTTTACTCTCCAAGTTTGCAGTGTGTGACAAGCCAGGATCTTGAAGACGTAAATGCTGCCTTACAAATTTGGAAACATTCACATTGTTGGCCTCAAATACAAAAGTGGATCCCAGTATTGGTGGCTATCGATATTGTTTTCTAAAGGAAACTACAAAGCGTTGTTGCAGAGCCTTTATTCTAGATTTAGACACACTGACTAGGGGTGTAAGAACATATCAATGCACAATATTATTTTTTGCGATAATGTATTGATTTTTAATTAACCTCTTAAAAATCTGACGGCCCACCGGCAGACCCTGCCACTATATTGTATTTTGGAGGTTGTAGCGGGCTCAGTTTTAAAGCTAGGTAATGGCACGCATGGAAAATACAAAAACCTAAGGAGTCTATTATTACCAACTTGAATGTCGCGAAGAACTCTAACTAATTATCCAAAGTTACGCAACATTTTTGGACAGGAAAAACTGTCATGGCCATTTTCAAAGGGGTCCCTTGACCTCTGACCTCAAGATACTGTATGTGAATGACAATGGGTTCTATGGGTATGCACGAATCTTCCCTTTACAGACATGCCCACTTTATGATAATCACACGAGTTTTGGGCAAAACGTTTTTTTTTTTGAATGCAGTACAAATGTGTTACTTTCACTTATTCTAAAATTATGTATTTTGAATATTTCTGCATACCGGGGTCCCTAAACAGTCTTGGAATTACATAAATTGGGTATCACTGTAAAGCTGACTCTTGTGGATCCAATGAGTCTAGTTGTATTCATGTGTAGTGATGTTAGTTCCCATAGTAGCCATTTCACAGTGACTTTTTAAAATTTTTTTTTTACATATGATGGTGTGTTCTTTATACTATGACAGTTTTCTTAAAATTAGATTTGAGAAAAAAAAATCACAATATCACCTCGCTTACAGTATGGCAATATATCACAATATATTGAATCGTAACCCCCTGTGTCATGATGCGCATCATATCACAAGATTCTTGCCAATACACAGCCCTAACACTGACCTGCGTTGGTCCCGGGATGCAGGACAGAACCCTCTCGATGTTTTCCGAGGTCACCTCCACATCGTCCACTGCTACAAGCACATCACCTGAACATAGCACGCAGAAATGGAACATTTATGAGAAAAACATCTGGGTCAAACAGTAAATAAAAAAACTAATAAGTAATACTAATAAATAATAGGGGTGGGAATCACCAGAGGCCCCACGATATGATATTATCACGATACTTATGGATAAAATCTTATTGCGATTTTAAAGATTTTTGTGATACGCTGAGTATTGCGATATGATATATTACATTTAGTCAACTGCAAATCTTGCAATTTGTCAACATCTGTTTTATCTAATAAGACACAGTTTTCACTCTGTTTATCTCTGAGTTTTCATTCACATATCTTGAGGTCAGAGGTCAAGGGACCCCTTTGAAAATGGCCATGCCAGTTTTTCCTCACCAAAATTTAGCGTAATTTTGGAGCATTATTTAGCATTTTTGACATGGTTGGTACCAATAGATTCCTTAAGTTTCCTAGTTTCAAATGCTACCAGTATCTTCACTCTGGCTTTAATACTGAGCCAAGTGTTTAACCATATTACAGTACTGCATTCAAATCAGGTTAGCCACACACTATATAGGAAATATATTAGAATTGAGAAACAAGGGAGGAAGTGCCACATGGATCTGATAGTAATGAAACTCAAAGCAGATTATCTTGATGCGCAGGTGAGCATAACGCTGTCCACAGGAATGAATTCCACCAAAATTCAATGAGCTTTAGTACTGTAACGTGCCTTCATTTGTTGGTGCAATCCATAAGAGCACTACTTAGTTTAATTTAATTGATTGTATAAATTGCCCTGTGCCTCTGACCTATGCACTTGGCTGTACAGACCCAATAAAGAGCTTCACCTGCTTGTGTGCAGGGAGGCTGACCACCATCTCGGTAACAGAGCTATTTCAGGTATTTAACCACTCTAATTGTTTAAGCATGTAGCCGCGGTGCATAAAAGCTTCTCTAAACAGTAACTCATGTGGGTAGTCATTTGTGGTGAAGCACGACTGGCGTTCCTCCGTCTGCTAGTAAAAAGCTGTCCGATCGTTAGCCCCGATAGAGGAAAATCACTCCAGAGAGGCCGAGCTTTCAAATAGACTCATCATCATTTCTACAGAGCCAGACCTGCATTCAGAGTTTCATTCACTCTACGAAGCTGTGTGCTGAAAGTTTCACTAGGACGGAATATACTGTAGTGGCTGCTAAGAGCCGGCCATGACAAGTAGCTATTAAAACATCCTACACACATTTTTAACAAGAACTTTTTTACAACACAGAGCTAAAAACGGAAACAGTGATAATGATTTGTATTATTTTGTAGTTGTTACTATGGATTCACCGCACTGAAAGAGCTTGGCTATTATCTAGACAATGTAATGCAGACCAAGGCTACTTCTTGCAATACATTCCTTCAGAATAATAACAATCCTATCCAGTTACCTTTACAAAGCATAGTTCATCCAGTTAAGCTGCATGGCTACCACTTACTGACTTGATTAGGTGTTGTACACGACGCTCATTATTTAAGCTTTTCTCAAGAAATCTGACTAAGACTGAGTTGTAATAATTGTAGCCCATGCTTTGGCAGTGCATTTGTGTGGTGTGGAAATGGATGAGTCAGTGCTAGTTCATGACTCTACAGATGACTGTTATTGAAATTAGAACCGCTACATGACTGCTTTTTCCCTGTACTGAGGGCAATAGGTTATTTTTGAGGATGGAGAGAGTAGACAGTCTACCTCTGTAGACTGTCACAAAAAGTACTTTTTTATTTTTATCCAAATAAAATGTTCCTCTTAAGCTTCTCAGATACATACCTCCTCTACTGAGGTGTGTATGCATGTCATCACCCAACCTGAAACTTTTTAACAGATTAGGATAGCTCTTGACCTTTAGAGGGGGTAGCTAAAACCTTGTTAAAAAGGCTGATCACATGCTTTTGCTCCAATCCCTAAAAGGGATAGTTCTGGTGTTTTGACTTATGACGTACTTATCCATATCATAGATGACGGTCGGCACAGGAGTTAAAGCACAGAAGCAAAGCAATGTACTGCTGTGGACGGGGCCAGCAGCAAAACGTATTTTAGCCACCTAAAAGAAAGGCCCACCTACAAAAATCAATATCACTTTAAGTGTACGCTATATTTAGAGTATTATCACCACTTTATCTTGCCATCAGATAGCTATACAGTCTATGTTTCCGACGGGGAACTGAAGCCGTTATCTATGCTCTCGCCAAAACCACCAGACTACATTGAAGAAAACAGTATTTTTACCTCGCAGAACATGGGAGTTGCTGGTCTACCGCTGCCTCGATCGGTTAGTTTGTTTGTGTTATTATGTGACTTTGGTTAGTTTGGATTCCCCAAAGTCACACTTGAAATAGCCATGTATTTTCAGTTTAACTGATGTAGTATTAGAGAGCTATCTTCACATGCCTTTTCTAAACTGCATAGAAAATAATGTGAAGGTATTTAAGATCACCACGGACATAAAAAGTGAAATTCTGATAATATTTTGTAGTTTGGAACTGTTGGAATATGGTCTTACCAATTAGGATTTGGCCACATTTGATGGCCGGGCTGTTGGGTATTAATCCATGAACAGTCAGTCTTTCCTCCTGCCTGACAACTGCAGTGTTTCCCTGTCCTCTGCTCCAGGAGGGGCGATGCACCACTCCCAGCAGCGCTTCCAGCAGGCCTCCGCTGTCGGACAGAGGTGTTGATGAACCTGCAAGACGTTTAGGGTTGAGGTAGACACACACTTCCTTCAACTGCTGCTGCTGAACCGTCACACCCTGCCTTGGACCTGGCTGGTTCTTCAGGATGGATGCCGGAGGCGATGAAGTCGAGCTGTCTTTACCCCCATCCTTCCCTCCTCCTCTGCGCTGAGACGGCCGGCGTTTTCTCCTGAGGATCCTTGCCAGCCTTTTAAGCGTTGGCTCACCTTTCGCCCGTGAACCGCATCGCTGCTTCTTGTTTTGCTCTGTGATGACCTCGGCCTCCTTTTCGCTGAAGCGAACATGATTAGTGGACACACCTTGATTAACGGCAGCTTGGGCCAAAGCAGCCTCCTCTTCACCCTCACTCAGCTCCAGGTAAAAAAGCTCGCCATTCTTCTGGATGTCATCCAGCCATTCTGGTTCCAAGTCACTGAGAGAAAACAGAGCATTGAAAAACACCGAGTATCAAAGGCAGAGTGGTATAAAACTGGGAAGAGAGGGTATAGTAGTAGGGACGAGAGATGTACTGATATTAATCAATATAATACATGACTAGATATCATTTGACATTTTGGTTAACATGATATTAAGATACAGATACATGTTGTATTTTTTATTTATTTGGTTTGAGTAATTTAAGAAGAAAAAAAAGTCCGAATTCTGATTCCAGTTTCTTAAATATGAATATTTTCTGGTTTCTTTACTCCTCTATAACGGTAAACTGAATATCTTTGAGTTGTGGACAAAACAAGACATTTGAGGGGCTTTGGAAAAAACTGATCGATATTTTTCACAATTTTCGGACATTTTATAGATAAACAACTAATTAATGAATCGAGAAAATAATTGACAGATTAATCAACAACAAAAATAACTGTTAGTTGCAGCCCTAGAATGAAATATTATCCATGCACAGTTTCAGCATTTGGACAATTGTTGTGCGCAACTTGCTTCCAGATAACTGAGTAAAAATATGGTTTTCTTTTATAATTTACTTTAACAGCTATTGCCTGTGTTTGTATTGAAATGGACAAAAAAAAATAAAAAATACTACTAAAATATAAACTCAAAGCGTTATCATGTACTTGACCAAAAACTTGGGAGTAAAAAGAAGATATTTTCCCTTTTGGTTTCTCTCTTTTTAAACCTGCTTTGAAGAACCTGTGGTAGGCAGCTTTGACATGACATCCATAAATTTACCGAGGATGGCAAGAAGCATACAATTATTTATGAAGGTTTACCTCCCAGATTGAAAACACAACCCCAAAAGCTATGAAAAGCACAAGGGAGGAGAGATGGAAATGCTGTGTGGATGGGGTGACACTCCCTCTTTGGCAGAGCTGGCCACTGACATTTACAAAGTCTTTGTACCACCGCGTAACCTGAAGTCCTCTGACTTGGCTCTACTGGTTGTACCAAGGTCTAGGCTGGTGACTAAGGGTGACACGACCTTTGCCATCAATGCCCCTAGACTGTGGAACAGCCTACCTCAGGACCTCAGGTTAAATCTCTTTTAAAAACCCATTTTTATAAAAAAGGCCTTTTTAACTCCGTAGGGCAACAGCTTGGTGCCCTTTTCCCCACACCTTATATTGTCCTCTTTTGGCTTATATGTAGTAACTTATTGTTTTGATACCACTGGTTACGGGTTTTAGTTTTCTCTTTATTTGGTCTTTATGTTTTGTTCTTTTATTGATGTTTTTATTATTTATTTATCAAGAGCTCGTTATCCGTAGAACATTTTAAAAGGAAATTATCATCACATTTAATTCATGATGTCTAATTATCTTTTGATATATTTTCTTTTCTTCTGTACTTTTTTTTATATGTATTTCATTGTTTTTATTGGATTGTTTTCCACTGTTTGGTTAGGTTTTTTTTTGCACATTTTGTGTTCTTCTTTTTGTTGTTTAACTTTTGTTGTATTTTTTAAATTATGTTAGTTTAGCTCTTTCTTCCTTTTTTGTTATTGTTTTTTTCTCTCCTGGGGTTGGGTGGGAGGTCCTTTGTTTAAACCTGTAGCTTCTTGACCTCTCCTGACACATTTCTTGCTTTTTTTCATTAACTGGATTTTGTGCAGTTTTATATATGTGCAAATAAATAAAATAAATATTTTGTCTGTATTTCATTATATCTGTCTGTATTATAGCACTTTGAAACTATGTTTAGAAAGGTGCTATACAAATAAAGATCATTATTATTATTGCATTCACAAAACAATTATTTTTAGAGCATACATGTAAATAAAATATCTAAAGCAGTCACATAGCACAGCCTACGTTTTATATCAATGTAAACAATGTAATGTAAACCATCAAAATGACTGTTTTGAGTGTCAAATTACAGCAAACAAACTTTTCTGTGGGCTAGCTTGTTCAACCAAACTCATGCAATCTTCAGTAGCTTCTTATATACGGGTCTCATATTGTCATCTGCACGTGTAAACAGTTTGTTTGTTTGTTTGTAGTCACGCAGTCAAGTTATCTTCTTACTCAGAGTAGTCGGAGCTGTTGAAACTCGATGCTGTGGATTCACAGTCACTATGCTCGGCATCCTCTTCCCCCGTTTGACCGCTACAAAGAGCTTTTTCGGCACACTTGCGGGCGCTTACGACGGCCATATTGGTTAAGAGACGTTTCTCTTTCTCACGCACTCACGAAACGCGTCTTTAAATGCTCAACTTTTAGAGAAAACAAACGTATTTTAACGATACTCGCTCGCCATGTTGGAAGCACTGATGAGCCCGCTGGTGGTGATGTCATGTGACGCAACTGAGAACCAATCTGATTGGTCGACGGCGCAGTTGCCCCTGACAACGCAGAACGCGTTCTGTTTACTGTCTGGCATGGGCGACCGTGTGCCAGTTTTACCTGGCAACACGTGACTCTCATTAAATAATGCAGAAACCACACAGAACACTGACATTAATAACTAACCTAAGCCTTTAGAAATAAAGGCTACACAACTTTTTTTTTTTTTTAAATACCACGCTGCAAAAATACAAAATACATAAAAATATGATTGTTATTTAATTTTGTATTCCCCATTAGCTTATACCAATGGCACCTGCTAGTCTTCTTGGGGTCCGAAATCAAGTAATCACTATTTTACACATGGTTGTCTTCTGATGTGATTGAAATTTATTGTTCCAACTTCTTTTTACCAGAATGAACATTTCTTTGAAAACGATTGAATGGGGCCTCTTGTAGTCGCACTGATGTTGAGCCACTGTTTATACAGTCATTACATTAATTAAAACTACATGCTGCGTAAAATGTTTATCTCATATTACTTTTTAGCGGTATAGAGTGAACAGGTATTCTGAACTGAATTACTGGGATGTTATTTTGGAAAACAAATCTATATTTTGGTGTCATTGGGTATTTTGGAAAAAACACTGCATCGACTGTTATCGAGGGTTAAAATGCATGAGAACCACGCCGACTTTTGACTGCCACAACAATTAAAAAGGATCCCACAAGAATGCGCAATTGAGGATTTATTAATAACCATCTACTTAATTTTAAATTAAATGCACACTTTGATTTTGTTGCCCCCCCCATCTCGCCACCTCCCTGCAGACTTGCACGAGTTTTTTTTTTTAAATCCCCTCCGGTATTCAGCATAATTCTGACCAAACAAAAGCCTTTAAACTACTTTAGGTTTATAAAGAAAGAAAATAAAGGCATTTCCAAGGCTTTACTGACCTGTAAAGGAGAACACTGCGAATAGAGTCGAAGTCCTCCAAGTTTTTAGAGAATGAACCTCCATTTATAGAAATGTTAAACATCATTTGTCCGTCATGTTTTCGCCGAACCAACAACGCTGCGTTAATTTATCCAGTTTATTATGAAGATGCAATTTTAAACTCCAAAAGAAAAAAGTTTGTCCTCAGCCACCGACCAGATCAAAATTAATTCCTCTGCCCCGTATGGACGCATGAACTGCACCATGCAGGCTGATCCGCGTCTCCAACACCAGAGTGAATCCTCCTCCAGTTTCTCACGTCAATCACTGACACAGTGGAGTGAACGGTTCAACACCAACACCATGCAAAATAGAGAAGAAGAAAGCCACTGGAGCTTTTTTTTTATTTTTTATACGTTTTGAGTGTTTCTCCAGGCCAGCAGAGCGGAATTTGTCCCAGCGGTCTTCTTGGCAGGTGGAGTAAAAACCCGCCTACTCTGGGCTACCAACAAAAAGCTCAGCAGACAAGCCCACACTCCTACTTTTATTTAAGCCTGGGGAAATAATGTTACTCCACCACGCGTATCCTTGGCAATAAACCCAACAACAAGGCACTCTTTTTTTACTTAATTATACAAGATTCAATTACAAACCATTAAGGCTATAAATCACGCACTGGTTTTGATGGAAAGAATGAATGAATGAATGAAAGACTTTATTTCGAACATGAAAACAAATAAAAACAGATACAAAATAATAAACAAACAAAACAAGAGTAATAGTGTCCGAAAAGGAGTAGGTAGAAGTAAAACTTATATTTCCCTATATCCCTTTCTCACTTCTCCTCTAATAACTCATATATCATAGAATGATAATATAATATAATATATAATCATCCAATTATACCTACTATGGTTAGTTTATTCAATCAAAATGCACCCTATTTTATAAGCCCATCAGATGTTTTGTAGATAAAATCATCATCTACAAAGTAACTATTAACTATAGCAAATAATCAATGAGCTAATAATATAGGAAATAAATGAAGTGGAGTGAAACATGCGAGAGCATATGAGAGCTTGCAATGAAGTTTAAAGTACCATGACTTTGAAATAATAAAAGAATGTAGATACAATTATTGAGGAAGTTAATATTTAGTAATTTGTGCTTTTTTGTAGCGTTCTGTATGCCGCATTTTTTTTTATTGAAGAAAATTAATTTACAAACATTAAGGCATTGTAATCTAAACTCAATACTACTAACATACAAGGCACAATTGGATAGGAAAGATAACTGACATTATAAAAAAAAAAAATAGTATAATAACAAAAATAAAAGGTAGAAAATAATTCAAGGAACAAAAAAGAAATGCATAAATAAATAAATAAGACTGCACTCTTCCATAGTAGCTCTAGGGGTCATCATGAGGGCTCCTCATCATGAGGAGAGACTTTGCATGTGTCCATTCATTAGTCTTAAAGCACTGAGATTAATAATAGTAATGTGTGCTGAATCATAACTTCACTTCTATCAAACTACTTCGTTTCTAATGTAAATATTAATTTAATAAAACTGCATTATCCTTTAACACCAACGCATTGGCTTAAATCTTCCTGATCATAATAAAGACTCTTAGTTATTTTTGACAGTATTGCACTACCACTCTGATCATACTCTTTCCCTCATTGCCCCCAGAGGAGACAGTGAACGGTCATCAAAAGCAGAGAGCATATGAACTTAATCAAGACTCTCTACCCGCTTCGCGCTCAGGAAAGAGTATCAAAAACTCTTCATCGTGGTTAGCGAGACCAAACAGTTTAGAAACACATTTCTCAAGTCAGAAACTATAGAAATGATCCCTGAAAGTATAGTCTTAACCTCTAAACTGCTCTTGCCCTACCATTAGTACGACGAACCTGCACTTCACTGTCATGGTACTGACATCCAACAATGCTCACCACATGTTTACAGTGAGAAAATTATCACAAACAACATCTAAATAGCTACTAATTAGCGACACTGAATAAAAGACACAATATGAGAACATGTGCAATTGTTATTAATATATAATAGCATTTTAAAAGCACCATAATGACAATATTTACCACCTGAAATACATTTAACATCGTTCTACTGACAACACAAAGCACAGCATACATATAAAAACTAGGATAAAACGCTTTGTAAACTGTTATATCATCTACAAACTATATCTATTTAGAATACCCACAATGCTGTCTGATGGCATAATTCCTCCGCTGAGTGCTCTGATTGGCTGCTACTATGCTGCATGGCAGCGTGGTAGCATCGTGTGCTAACAACAACACGAGTATAAACGTGGTTTTTAGAGGCGAGATTTTAAACAATCCTCAAGCATTTACATCGGCTGAATGTGTGTGTAACGCAGTGTAAAACAACTTAATATAGCAATGACACCACCAAGAAAAAGACGAGAAAATTCCACTTTAACGTTATGAAGAGCTAGATGCTAGTGTGCACCACTTTTTGTCTTCCGACTACAAACAAACGAGAGTTTCTGCACATGACCAAATATCGCGACATGAGGAAACTTAAGAATTATTTTCAAAACGTTTTAATGACTTCTCACTAAAAAATAATATTTAAAGCTATGAAGATTTGATTTTGTAACAGTATTTGAAGTTTTGTTATAACAACAAAACAATTACGTGTTTTGGTAATGACCTGCTGGAGGCAGAGACACAAAGCCAATACAATACCCCCCTTATTTTCTTAAGTTATTATTATTACTTTCTTTAAGCCTTTCTTTGTACATATGCAGAAAAAGTTTGGGCGCTTTGGGGCCATCTCTAATTATTCCAAATAATAAAGGTTATCTAGCTGTTAGGGTAGATGCATCAGCTAACTTTTCTCTCACTGTAAACATCTGGATGTCAGTACCATGACAGTGAAGTGCAGGTTCGTCGTACTAGTGGTAGGGCAAGAGCAGTGTAGAGGTTAAGACTATACTTTCAGGGATCATTTCTATAGTTTCTGACTTGAGAAATGTGTTTCTAAACTGTTTGGTCTCGCTAACCACGATGAAGAGTTTTTGATACTCTTTCCTGAGCGCGAAGCGGGTAGAGAGTCTTGATTAAGTTCATATGCTCTCTACTTTTGATGACCGTTCACTGTCTCCTCTGGGGGCAATGAGGGAAAGAGTATGATCAGAGTGGTAGTGCAATACTGTCAAAAAATAACTAAGAGCCTTTATTATAACTAGGATAATTTTTTGCCAGTGCGTTGGTGATAAATGATAATGCAGTTCTTTTTAAATTAATATTTGTATTGGATACAAAGTAGATTGCTAGAAGTGAAGCTATGTTTCAGCACAAATTACTAAATATTAATTTCCTCAATAATTGTATCTACATATTTCAAATTCATGGTACTTTAAACTTCATTTATTTCCTATATCATTAGCTTATTGATTATTTGCTATATTTACTAGTTACTTAGTAACTAGATTATGATTTTATCTACAAAACATCTGCTGGGCTTATAAAATAGGGTGCATTTTGATTGAATAAACTACCCATAGTAGTTATAATAATCCAATAATGTGATTGAGCATTGACGATCTATTCTGCATTGAGTGAGAATACTTTCAGTACATTTGCTGATAATAAGTATGCACCTTTACTCAGAATTTTGAATGCAGTATTTTTACTTTAAATTAAGTATTTTTTATAATCTGATATTGGTGCCTTTTTTTTAAGTATAGGATCTGATTTCTATACTGGCATCCTATTATTAAGAACCATAAGGAAAAATTAAAACTCTACCAACACTAAACAACCTACCTCATTTCAGACATTTGCATTAAAAGATGAGATTAATTTGAGCAGCATTTCACTTTTGTTGCATTCTCTGTTCACTTTTTTCTTTCTTGTATTTAAGCTTCAAGAGGTACAGTGACTCACTGTATGTTTGGATGTAACCAAGTTATTTTATAGTACGTAACGTAACGTAACATTAGCGGTTGACGTAAATTGACGCAAGGTGGACCTAGCCTAGCCTTATTAGCTTAGCTACGTTTGCTAGCACAACGACGACCTTGACACATGTAAAACAGCTAACGGTAGCTAACTTAACGTTTATAACCGTCTGAATTTACAGTCAATATTTCTAACGATATTTAGCAGCTTCAAAGAAATCATAAAACCTGTAATATTGGTATGTTACATGTGTTTTTAACCAGATTTACACAATATGATGAGTAACAAGCGAGAGGATTTACTCACCTTCCGTGACGTTACCAAGGTTACAAAAAAAGAAAGTTTGCGCCCCATTGCGCATGCGTAATTAAGACAGGAAGACAATGTTTATGCTAATAAAGTTTTTTTATCAAACTTTATTTCGAAAGTTCAATATAGTAGTTACATCAACATATTCAGTTTTTCCATTATAAAAAAATTAACAAATATATTTGTTAATTTTTTACAAATAATGTAATAGTAAAATAAATAAATTATACAACAAATAAAATGTAAGGATTGTATCGTGGTGTACAAATATGGAACACCAAAATACACGGATAATACAAAATTAAAATAAAACAGATAAGTATGTCATATTTCTGAGATTTATTTTCAGTAATCCCATCAAACTTCCTTGGCGAATGTACAATAATGAACCTCTAAGACACAATATTTGATTATTGTAGTTTCATATAATGTAGGTTGGTGTCCGAGCGTCTATAAATTAAATTTATTTGGAGTTATTTCATTTAATTTAATTTCAAAATTTATTTCGAACATGTAGAATACAAAAAAAACAAGTAGTATTTACATACAATGAAAAGCATAAGAAAAATAAATTGTCAAACACTTGATGCCCTGATTTACATATTCCAAAAAGAGTGAGAAGAAGTATAAACTTATTTAATCCCACACCTTCTCTCCATAAATCAATTATTACTTATTAACCAGCTTCCGTATTGAGCCATACATATACTCTAATTACATTTTCCTAAATTTGTCTAACTATAATTATTATTATTCTAACTATAATTATTACCTTTAATCTGTGTCATACAGAAATATAAATTAATTACTGATATAATTATCCTTATCAAAATATTAATTTGTTATCAATCCAGAATACCAATTAATTACTTATAATATAACTTAATCACAATACCAATTCATTACTTACATATTTAACTTAATCAAATTGACTAGTTGTTATCTTTTCTTATATGCGCAAATTATTATTTATAATGTACAATTTATAATATACAATATGCACATGCAATACAACATGCAATATATACATACACACACATATATACATATACATATATATATATATATATACATATATATATATGTATATGTATATATGTGTGTATGTGTATATATGTGTATATACATATATACACATACATACACCACACATTACACTACATGCGCACACTGCATACCACATATACATATATGTACATATATATATATATAGTAAAATATCCACAAATTTGCATTATTCTTTACAGAACTGGAGTGATACTGCCCTCTTCTGGCGTGTTAGTGGAAATGTAAACTACCACACTGCTACTGACCCCAAGACTGTTTTTGCAATTATTTTAAAGATCACATAAAAAACATAAATGACCAAATATCCTCTGTATGACTGGCTGAATGGAATGTTTATATTCCTCCAAATCATGGATGTATTCGCTCCAAATTCACAAGTACATAATCCACCTGCCTTTTTACAAAACAAAACATACAAACACAAAATACATGTTATCAAGAGCTTGTTATCCTACATTTTAAAAGGACATTTTCATCACATTTAATTCATGAGGTATAATTATCTTTTGATATGTGTAGATATATTTTCTTTTCTTCTGTACTGTTTTTTTGTATGTATTTCAATGTTTTTATTGGATTGTTTTCCACTGTTTGGTTAGGTTTTTCTGCACATTTTGTGTACTACTTGTTGTTGTTTAACTTTTGCTGTATTTTTAAAATTATGTTAGTTTAGATCTTTCTTTCTTTTTTGTTATTGTTTGTTTTTTTCTCCTGGGGTTTACGGGGAGGTCCTTTGTATAAGCCTGTGGCTTCTTGACCTCTCCTGACACATTTCTTCTTTTTTTTCATTGACTGGATTTTGTGCAGTTTTAAATATTTGCAAATAAATTAATAAATAAATAAGAAAAGAAAAAGATGAATTAAAAAAAAACAATTGGGGTCTGTTAAACAATTGGAATAAACATAAAATGTCTAAACAATCTAATAGTTTTTGCCAATTTAGAATTTTTGAGCTTTGAGTTTTCAATCATAGTCAAATGTGTTTTAAAATCTTTAAAAGTATAAAAGGAGGGTAATCTTTTAAGCCATATCATTTTAAGGATATAATATTTTATTATTTAGTGTTATTTCCAAAAAGAGTTGAAGACATTTGGAGCGGAATAAATCAGGATTGGAAAGTAGAAAAGAAACTAGATGAATAAAATAAAAAAATAAGTATAACACTTATTTCTTCTTCTTTTATTCTTCAACCTGGATTTTTTTGTGTAGTTTTATATATGTGCAAATAAAAATAAATAAAAAATAAATAAAAATACATCCTCTGGGCCACGCCCCTCTCTACTTTGTTTACTCTGACGTCATTCACATGCGCAGATCACATGGAGGCGACCCTTCCGGTTTCTTCGGCATGTCTTCTCCTTCTGCCTTTAGATCCACTAATATGTTGCTTTAAATGTCTCATTTAGTGGATTTCAGAAAATAATATGATTTAAAAAACATTTAGCGTTACAATATAAACACAAATGTGACTTTTTGTGTATTAAATGCCAGGAATAAGTAGAGTTATGTCTGGAGAAGCTAGTCTAAAGATGGCACATATTGTCTCAGAAGTGTGTGAAGTGCAGCTGAATGGAGTTTCACAGCTGATAGATGTGCTTCAGATAGACGTGGAGACTGAGGAGGACAGGAGAGGCAGGGAGGCTGCACCGTTTTCAGTAAGTTTGCATGGATTTACAGGGTAGCAGCTTAATTTATCATTATTTATTTCATTTGTTAATTAAATAATCATTAATAATAAAGTTTCCAGAGACAGTCATTTCCAGAGACAGTCATTTCAACCATAACTAAAAATGAAATATTGTTTCTCTCAGGACCACAGCATGAAAACTATATAATATAAAAAAAATATAAATATAAAAAACATCTCAAGTGCATCAAAACCAATGCAATAAATGAGATAATTAAAATGATCTTATTTGATTTCTCAAGCGGTCTGATGTGCATTCAAAAAAACACCCAAAATATTAATATTAGGGCTGTCACAATATAAGATATTCACTACATGATTATCGTGACCAAAAGAATTAACGATAACAATATTATCGCCACATTATTATTAATATTAAAAATAAGTATCAGTCAAATTCATCTTTACCTTTGTTTATTGTGCGTTATGTCTATTTTTTGGCAAATTAATTACACTGTAAATATGAGTGTAGGGGGGTGGATGGAGGGTCTGTAAACATAACTATGTATAAAATGATTTAAGAGGCTCTGGATTATTTACACAATATTATCATAAGTGTATTATTAACCCGATATCAATATTTCATTTTTAAAAAACACAGTTATCGTCAGGTATATAACGGTATTCCGGTATATCGCGACACCCCTAATTCACATCACAATGGTATGATACAGATCATAGCAGGTTAATCTTAGAATTTGTTTATGCAGTGCCTCATATCTGTTATTTAGGTATGTTTTTAGATTACTTTGGATGATAAAATACATTATTTCCCGTGATTTCAAAAACATTTGGTGACCCATTGGGTTTATAAAAGCCCTTCAAACAAGATCAAAATCCATTGTTAACAAGCCAAAAGCCGACCAAAGTTTACACAGAGGCCTGGTTTCCACCAAAAATAATCTATTATCCTAGTTATTTTATACTTTATTAAATACTGTAGACGTCTTGAGCTATTGTGCACTGTTAAACGGTGTTTTGTCTGTCTGTGTGAACAGAGGAATGTGTTGAGGAAGCAGCGACACTGGGAGCGGCAGCTGGCAGCGAAGAAAAGCAAAAGGAAAGAAGAGAAGCAGAGGAGGAAACTCAAACGAGAGCAGCAGTCAGGTACACATCAAGTGAAGAGAATCATTTTGCTTTTGCAGTAATTTACATTTTCACTCCAGATCTTCTATAAACAGTGTTTTTCTGTGTTTTTGTCATACAGGTGCCAGCTCAGATAATCCTCAGTTTACCAAGCGGGTCATGAAAGCGATCATCAAAGAGCGTTTAGCTGAGGCTCAGTCCACAGGGCTCAAACTCTGCGTTGACCTGAGTATGACAGACGGCATGTCTGACAAGGTAGGTGCCTCAAAACAGCATCATTAAATCTCAAACAGCCTGTTTCTAGAGTACAAAACAACGGGTTGTACTGATCTCCAACTGTGTATGTTTGTGTGGTTCAGGAGATAAGTCGACTGGCTGGCCAGTTGAGAAGGCTGTACGGGTCGAACAAGAAGGCGACTCGGCCGTTTCATCTTCACCTGACAGACCTGAGAGAGGACAGCCGTCTCTACAGAGAGTGTCTTCGGATGAACGAAGGCTTCCTCAACTACGTGGTGATTATTGTTTTTCACATTCTGAATTCGCTGGTAAATATTTCTAGGGAAGGATAAAGCAGGAAATATCTCTAGTAGTTGATTTGTCTAGTTAAAAGCTATGAAGTTAACATGCAGACTAGTGTTAATTTATCCTAAAACTGAATACACAAAATGGTACATAATCTGGACCAGGAATAGTTTGAATATTTAGCAAATGACTCAGATTATTTTGGATATTCAATCCCTTTTGTATGTTTATTACAGATGGATATTACAGACGAAAGCTGTCTGGACCTTTTTCCTCCCAAAACTGTCATCTACCTCACACCAGATGCTGAAGAAGGTTTGATGAACTTCATAGATGTGTATAAAAAGATTGTAGTTGAATTGCATCTTCTAGCCAGCAGGGGGCACATTTTGACCACATTCATGTGTCCATAACTGACCACAGAGTACTACCACTACTACTATTATTACTGCCACTATTAATACATCTACTAGCACTTTACTAAATAATGGGTTCAAACATGCACATACTAAAACACATAGATAATGTAAAGTTAATTTAAAAAAAATGGAAAATACATGGAAAATGAGACAAAAAAAGCTACACAATCCAAGATATATTCACATCATGTCCATATTTAGTGTCTTTTCCTATTTGATTTTATTTCATACTATTTTGTAAATCTTAAATTTTTTATTTCAGCTTTAGAAACAGTGGAGGCTGACAAGGTGTACGTCCTCGGTGGCCTTGTGGATGAAAGCATCAAGAAGGTATTTTACATTAAAGGTCTTATTGATAACATTCTTATGTAGATGAATATTTAAAAAATAATAATAATAATATATCTACAGTGCCTTAAGAAAGGTGCCAAATAAAAGTTTCCTGGAAAAAAAATATTATGATTGTTATTTAATCATTTAAAAAATGTTGGCGGGCCCAAAATGAATGTTTTGTTTATCTCTGTGGAAGATATCGGACGTTTGTTTCCCACTTCTAACAAGGCTTATGAGCCAGTAGTAAAACGACGTTGGTATCACGTGGTATCTCTGGGTCGTCAGTTAGAGTGGAAAAAACTGATAAATAGCTTAGATTGACACTAAGCGTCTGGCAACGACTTGTTGTGAAGTAAATGCAATGCAATGCAATGCAATGTGCACAGTGCACGTGTGATGTGTGATTCATTTTCTGCCGTCTCTCCCCCTGCAGAAGCTGAGCTTCTCGAGGGCCAGAGAACTGAGCGTTCACACGGCGAGGCTGCCCATAGACGAGTACATGGTGAAGAAAAACAACGCCAAGAATTTCCACTCAAAGATCCTGGCTGTTAATCAAGGTGAGTGATTAGATTTCATTTTGCAAGAGAAGAAGCTCCTCTGTATTTGTTAATAATTGAATCTCTCTCTCTTGTCCGCAGTGTTTGACATCTTATTGACTTTCTGCAACACCGGCAGCTGGACAGAAGCCCTGCAGGCGTGGTTCCCCCAGGGGAAGGGTTATGTTGTTGCACCAGAGGATTCCCCACCACTTCCTGTCCGTCCATCACAAACTTAACACAGGGGCTGTATTCGAAACCGCCTACTACATACTACTGACGAACGCAGAATGCAGTATACAGTATGCAGTACATACTGCTGGTGATTTGCTGAGACGTGCTATTTTTCTATTTTGACCCCTTTGAAAATGGCCATGCCGGTTTTTCCTCGCCAAGATGTAGCGCTAGTTTGGAGCGTTATTACCCGACAAGCTAGTATGACATGATTGGTACCAATGGATTCCTTCTGGTTTCATATGATATCTGTACCTTCAGTCTAGCTCTAAGACTGAACCTGCTACGGCCTCTGAAAGACAGTAAAGTCGGTCAGGATCACACCAATTATCAACACCAGATACTATTTTGCAGCAAATTCTGACAGCGTGATTGAAACCAGGTCTTGACAGGTCTGTGTTCTCATCAAAGTCTGTCTACAGATAAGACTGATGAATCAGTACCTGTCTGAACAGGTACGAGACATTTTCCTGGAATCAACCTCTCGATCAAAGTTCACACGGACTGACAGTCCTGAGAAGATGTCAAAAGAGGAGCTTATTTGTTTAATATGCATTATAGTAATCCGTTCCACACTTTTTCATTAGAGTATTTTAAAATATATTTTCTTATAAATGGAGACATGATATTGTCAAATATGTGAATTTTTTGGAATGTACATAAATAGTATACAACAGTCTGCCATTAGGTTCGATCCCCATTAACCCCTAACTGTCCCAGTGGACCACTTCTTCGTCCAACAGGTCAGACTGTGGCTGTACTGGGCAGCTGCCAGATGTGATGAACCTGTTTAACAGTCTGCAAACGTCCATGATAAATAAAGGTTTTGTTAAAAGGGAGATTGGCCTTAACTAATAAGCTATTCAGGTTTTATAAACAAGCACCTATTCATCATTTGTTTTCATACCATACTTCAAACAGATCAGACCTCCTAATATGACTTTCATCCTGCGTCATTAGAAGGTTATTGCAAATCCATAACTCTATTCTGTTATGCACCACCAACAGTGTTTCACATCAAAGTATTGGCTAAGTGGGAAGACTTTAAGGTCTTGGCAGTAAGTGCTGGTTTTCTCAGGGAAGAACTTGGCTCAGATGCTTTGTTGCACTGGATTGATGTCAAGCAATAACAGAGTGAGTTCTGTGGAAATCTCCCACCGTCCAGCTACGGTAAGCCTCAAATCATTAGGGGATGACACTGATGACGTGGTTTACTGATGGCAAATGTTGGGGCATGTGGTTGATTGGTTGGTTGGTATGTTTTATATATTTACAGCCATGCAAGTTTACCTCCAGGGATTGTAATGTCGGCCTGTCGGACAGTTATATCAACCACTATAGGATGGATCACCGTGAAATGTTGTATAGACATTCACGGATGTATCCCGATGACTTTGGTGATCTCCTGACTTTCCCTCTAGCGCCAACATGAGGTCGTTTTGAGTGAAATGTCTCGTCAAGTATTGGTTAGATTGTCATGAAATTTGGTACAGACATTCATGTCCCCCCTCCGGATGAATTATTATAACTTTGGTGATGCTCTGACTTTTCATTTACCTCAAAGTACAGCCTCAAAGTACAGCCTCATACCCCATTTATGGATCTGTGCGATCTGTATCTGGATATCTGCATTTTAATGCAAGGTGTAAATGTCGTCTTGTTATTGTACATTCTATGAGTTTCATTATGTTTTATGTATCTTATGTTCAAATCTGGGCATCTTCTGTGATTCACTTGGCTGTAAAAAAAATAAATAAAGTTAAAGCAGAAATAAAAAAACCAAAAAAAAAACCTAAAACTTCAACATTAAATATGGTATAATAAAATTCACAGAGCAAAGGCAGGTGTAGGATTGAATTCAAGACACGCAGACATTTTACTTTTTAAACATTTATTTGTTTTTCTTTTAAGCCTCACATTAGATGGGGATAGGGATTTAACAAAGCAAGTGATAACTTCTTGCTATTGTTGGACAGTGTTACACAGAAATGATGTTACATATTAGAATATTGCACATTTCATGCTACATACAGTTGCTACATCTGCTTTCAAAAGGTCATACAACCAAACTTTCTACACAGAGAAATGATGAACATTTCAAGTCACACTTGACTTTTTACAAGCACAATTAAATACCTTACGCACACAAAGTCTTCTTCCTCAACATGATCACACACTTATCTGCTCATTCTAACACGTAGACAGACGTCAATGTTTTTTTTAGAAATTATTTAGAAATGTTTTATAAAATATTTGGTAAAAATAACACTAACAATAGAAGGAAGTTATTTTAAGTTACACAACCTGTGTTAAATATTGTTATTCATTAAAGTAAAACAGCATGGCTCGTAGTTGCAGAAAGGAGTTACGTTCAACAGCTTTGATTGCAACATGTTTTGAATTTGTATCCTTAATTATTGGGAAGTGCTCTCCTCTTGTGCTGTAGCTGCTGTCTCTCCAGAACAAACTGGATCAGCTTCTTCACCCAGGAGGACCGAGGATTCAGGCACACTTTCTCTCCGTTCGTCAGTCCAGCTCTGGTCAAACAAATGTAACGCATTATACAGAGCCAGGGTTTTGGAAACACTGTAATCATGAGTCCAAAAGCAACCCCACCCCTTCCAGAAATGTGCTAATAAGCAACCAAACATAAACAACTGGATTACTTCCTTCATATTATCTCCCCACACAATGATCTGAATCCTGTCTCAAAGGCAAGGCAAGGTGCTTTACAAAAGAAAAACATTTTAAGAATTTGTCTTTCATTCATTTATGTACAATTAACTGTTTAATTATATATTATGTAAATGTTATCTCCCTACATAATTATCGAAATATTGTTCCAGATGGCCAAGCTAAATCCCTTTTATTGTATTTTTTTGTTGTGCCTAAAAACTACAAAATTTAAATGGCTACATGTTGTATCAAAAAACAAACATTTGCTTTAAAACCAACTAGAGTACTTTGTGAAAGTCCTCATCACGACATTAAAACTACAAAACTTCCCAAAAACAATACCAAGGACATAACCCTTGTTTTATTTAACTTTTAATCTCGCTGTAAATTTAATCTCTTTTGGGACAAAATAAGTAATTTGCAATCACTGGTAGTGATGTGATGGCAACATTTAGTTTTGTAACCCAAACAATTAAATGATTATTCAAATAAATAAATATGGCAATTAAATAAATCCTTAAATAAATTAATTAGGCAATACATATATAAATAAATGTAAATATAAACATAAATATATAAATGAGTTGATATAGTTTAATAAATAAATATAAAGGTTTTTAAGCAAACTTTCCAGCAAGTGTCCTTACTCCCTGCCACTGCAGGGATTGTTCTAGCTTGCTAATTCTTGTGCTTTGGTCTGAATCTGTGAGATAACCAAACCCCATTCATTTGAAAACAACAGATGTCAATAAAATTAAATAAATAAATGAAATAAATGTGGCATTAGGAAACAAGTATTAATAATAATAATAAATAAGTCCCCTGAAATAAAAAAAGTAGTGCTTCGAAAAGAACATCTTTTTAAAAATATGTTTTGAATATTTATTATATTTATTGAACTGTATCAACTAATTTATATTTATTTAATTATATATTTTATTGCCTTAATTGTATATTTCAGGATTTATTTCATAGGCATATTTATTCATTCATTCATTCATTCATTTATTTAATATTAAATGAAAAGGTTAGTTAGTTGCGGCCCTTCTTATAATAGTTGGACCCTTGCGTGATGACTTTGATTAAACAGTCCTTCATACGAGAGCACTTACATGACTTCTATATCGGGGCAGTGGGGCCCTTCAGGGACGAGCTTGATGCTCTTCAGGCTGTCTGGAGGGATGATCCTCGACTCCACCTGAAGGCAGCGGCAGTGCGTGTTGTAGTCCCTGCTGATGGGCGGCATTCCTGTAATCAACAGATACTCAGTCAGATTTCATCACTTTAAGCAGACGAACACTTTAAACATATCACTAAGCTTCTCATTCTTGGCAGAGTTTCTCTAAATCACTTGAAGCTTGAACTCCAAAAAAAAGCATTGCTTTGGTTGCTGTTTTATTTTGAAAGGTCAGAACATGCAGATGTTTTCAGTTTGGTCTTGAGTGTTTTAAAGCTTGTACTATTTTGTAATGCTAACAGAAAAACCCTCTGCTCCCAGAAATGGAATTTTCCCACGTCTTTTGACATTATCAGCTTAACTGTTATAAATATTGGGGTTATAGACTTTGTGTTTATGCAACCATGTCAGCTCAAACACTGGTACTGCACAGTATGCAGTGGTTTCCACATTATTCCAATGAAAGAAGAAACTCTAATGCCTGAGCTTCTAATCTTGGCTTACCCTGAAAAAAATTCTCAATATTCGTCCGAAATCATGAGTCCACTCTCCTACAGTCATTCTTATGCAACTGCCTCCCCTTCCTTGTTTTATGTTGCTGGGAACTTGGCATTGCCTCATCATGATGACCTTTATGTGGTCATTAATCATCGAATAAAATGCTGACAAAGCCACTTTTAATTGTAAGCTTTCATCACATTACATCGGATACTTCCCCCTTTTCTCTTTCAGCCATCTTCCTGTTCAACTTCCTACAACTTCAATTGTCAGTCACGGTGCGACAACGGTCACTGAAGACTGAAAAGTTTGGCTGAGTTAAGGTAATATACTGCACAGCCATTGGTTCAACAGTCACCCATTCATAATAATACATTAGTGAACATCATGCCTGCATTTTGTTGCCTGCAGTGTATTAAATGAGTTAGTTTTATTAAATCAACTGTCTTTAATGAATATAACTTGTCAGTTTTATCAACATAAATAAAGTGATGACGGCTTGACGGATTTGCCAAGTGAATGCAGATACGTAAGATTATCTTTTTTGTTGTAACAACTTAATTAATTTACTATTATAGTGTTAAAGTCAAAATAGATTTTTTTGTTATTGTGGTTAAATAAATTTAAATTATGGTGTTATTATTATTATTATTATAATTATGGCCCTGTTAATACAAATGCAGGCCTCCCTTTGTGTGCGTCACACGGGACAGCAAATGTGTTTTTGACCGCAGTGAAAATGTTATTTTTGAAAGGCTTAACGCCAACAAATATGGATTGAAGCAGGATATTTTGTTAAATTTTGCTATTAAGTACCAAAAAATATATATTTTTGAATAGATTCACATCCAGACGTTTGTATAAATTATCCAGTAAGTGTGTTATTATAATTTTAGTTATACATGAGCAAATCTAATTTTGAACTGTACTTAAGTACAATTTTGAGGTACTTTATTTCCATTTTATGGTATTTTATACTTCTACATTTCAGAAGTAAATATTGTACGTTTTACTCCACTAGTTATTTTACAGTCATAGTTACTTTGCAGATTAAGCTTATATAAAAAAACATTATCATGTAATTGAATATGATGCATCTTCATAGCATCTGAATACTTCTTCCACCTCTGGTTACCTTCTTTCGGTGTAGTAATACAACAAATGCTTTTCAGATCAGCACTTATAATACAATGCAACGACAAATTAATAAAGCAGACATGATTGTTTGACATGTTTCAAGTCTCTGCAAGTCAATTTTCATATAACGGAGAAAGGAATAGAAACCAATGGCTGCCTGAAATGTGGGAAAACACATTGAACAATTCTTAAACTTTGCAGCTTTGGAAAGCAATAATTTAAGTGCATGTTTTTGTTTTTTTAATAGTAACCTGCAAAAACACAGGTATAATGATTTAATATAACACGTAATATTGCAGTAGAGTGTGGAATATGTTCTATGCTTCTCAAGGTACATTTAGGATATGGGATTCATTCTTGTTTTAAAAAATAAAACACACATTGCAGAGTTTCCCTTTCAGTCGTCCACTGGTTTTGTGGTTTACCTTGATGAATTTCCTCGCTCTAGCCTTTGACAGTGTGTTTAATGTCCTATTAAAGTACTGCTCCAGATAATGATGGCAAAAGCATAACTCTGCAAGGAACACGTCAGCATATCTGCAGGTATTTACCAGCAACTTCACTTTTCCAATATCACCCTTCAACAACCCATTTCAACCTGTCACTAGAATTCCTGAGGTTTAGTGCGTTACCATTACACAGCAATGTTTAGTTACACAGAAACTATCCCACCATGTAGTTGTGCTCTTACCGTAAATGACGACAAACAGGGTCCCGAACATGAGCAGGATGCAGAGCTTCATCTTGTTTGTGCAGATGTTTTTCTTCACCTTCAGACTGATGTCCTACAGCTGTTTGCAAGCGTTTATATACATTCCGCTCTCCAATATTTATACATACAGGGATCATGTGCTTAATAAACTTGGTAAATTGAGGAAAACCCCCATTTGTATTTGTGTGTGTGTGTGTGTTGGTTTCACTTTGGTGTATTCACATGTGCAGCAGAAGGTAGTCATGAGACGGTGAGTTCAGGGACAGACAAGAGGCCCCGTTGAGGTTAAGCGACAGCGTGCTCGCGGCCAAAGAAATGAGTCACACAGACGGAGCGTGTCCGTCTGGACGGTCGGCCAAACGGCATCATTTCTCTTCTGCTTATCGTAGCTCTGTAGTAGTATTCAACACTGTATTCTCACTCTGACCCTGAAAGAGGGAAATTATAAAATTGATCAACAGATACTGTCTGTAAACAGTTTGACCTGTGGCTACTGCACATGATACTGTGAGGTAGTAGTGTTGTTGCTGTTTGTCCCGCGGGCTTGTTCTAATAACTCCGTCTATACAGCATGACAGAATGACTGTGTGAAAGAGTACATCATTGTTTCTTCTCACAGTTTCTAATATTTGGTGTTAGTGTGGGGTCTTGATGTATTTTATTTTGGCAGCAAATGTTTATTGATTGGGGGAGTAAGGTGTATTAAAGCAGCATTAATTCATATTTTTATGTGAGCAATGGCTAAAATGACTGTGTTTAATGTGAAAAGGCTCGCTCATTGTGGTGAACTTACAGAGAATTATCACAAAGGTGCTCAATATGATATCCAGAGCATTAATATAGCAGCAAACAATTATTTGCTATGTAAAAATATGGTGGAGTAATGTCTACCTGAGCAGAGAATGAAGTTCATGTGAGCGTGTCCCACTGGCTGGCTCAAGGCCACCGCTCTGCTCTGCGCTCTAGCGGTGGTTACAGCTGATAACGCCGTCCAGACTGATGGTATCATCGCGGAGGCGTAGCACCCACCCTTCGGTTCGCCCTCAGGTAAACACCGCTATCTCTGTCCGCACTGTTGCCGTTGTTTTCCACCACCAGCTCAGCCGAGAGTCGTGCAGTTGGGCAATATAAATGCTCCTAATCTTGCTTTTTACGATGTTGGTAGTTTGAGGGATGAGTTTAATCCTGCATATAAGAATGAAAAACATTTCAGTTCAGTTTCTTTTCATGAGTCATTTCTAGTCATTTCATCACCCCCACCCGCATCCACCTCCATTGGCTCTCGGTCAAGTCCCGCATCACCTACAAAATCCTCCTCCTCACCTACAAATCCCTCAACGCCCTGGCTCCTCAGTACCTATCTGACCTCCTCCACCCATACACACAGTCCCGGAACCTGAGATTCTCAGATACGGGTCAGCTCTCCATCCCCCCCACACAAACCTGTGAACTTTTGTGGACAGAGCTTTCAGTGTGACAGCCCCCACCCTCTGGAACTCTCTCCCCATAGAGCTCCGCAACGCACCATCTCTGGACAGCTTCAAAAGACTCCTTAAAACCCACCTCTTCAACAAGGACTATGGCCTCTAGATACTGCTATGTTCCGTTTGTTGTGTCTATTTATGTCTATGTTAAGCGTCTTTGGGTTTCTTGAAAGGCGCTATATAAATCTAAGTTATTATTATTATTATTATTATAGTTTATAATGTTTAAAATGTAATTTGGTAATGGTTTTAATGTTTAACTATTTAATTTCAGTTTTAATTCACAGTAATACCCTTAATCACAATGTGTTTAATGTTGAATTGGGTTACGATAAATGAAATTACTATAAAATAGAGCATCCATTTGTTTGTAAAAAATAAATACTCTTTAACTACCCTACAAGAAGACCATTGTACAAGCTGGGCAGCCACAAAAACACCCATTGGGAAAATTGATTTGATGATATAAACCAGACATGATTTGTCAAACATCTTATGTGGAAAGATGGGATCTCAAGATAAAACACTTAACCTCCATTGACACTGTTTCCAACAATTTGTTTTAAAGTTAAATTGCTTAATTGACACTGAAAATATAAGATAAAGGTTTATACAAGTCTCTTTCTCTCTTAGTTTTGCTGTTCAAAATCTGTTCAAAGTATCATAAGTAACATAATATGAGTGACAAAGGTGACAGCTGACATCATCTTTTTGATGACAAAGCACTTTCAGACTTGAGAAATATTACTCCCTTATGATTGAAGGCATGTGTCCTTATCAGACGTTCGGGTCATAAATGCGGGACAAAAGTGGGTCATGATGTGAAGCCTCAAGGCCACATGATTGTAAGAAATGACATTATGTATTACAGTATGACTTAGCAAAATTGTCATCTTTTGAAAACAATCTTGAGGGGACTTTTCATGAGAATTTTTACAACCGAAAGCCCCAAATGACTAATATTCTACATACTGAGTACAGTACAGTGTATTGGTTTAATGTAAATACCGTAACACCTACAATCCTTTTCCAGTTTGTTCTGTCTTTACTGTCCAGTGATGCAGGACAGGACTTGAATCCTAAGACGCTGTCGTGGGCGAAAACGGTTTGTTTCTATTGTGTCTATTGATAAAATGCGTTTTTGTTATTCATGTTGAATACAGGCTACAGTACAGGAAGAGGATGGAGGGCTGTGGTTTGAAGAGAAACCTGTTTAGGAGCAGATATGTTTTATCAGCGATGTTGCAATAACTACTGCAAGAGAAGGAGTCAGTGATGATAGATTTGTCACCAAACTTCTCCTTCTGCTAAGAAAGCAAGAAAGACAGACAGACAGACAGAGAGACAGACAGACAGAAAGCAAGACAGAAGGACAGAAAGCAGACAGACAGACAGACAGACAGACAGACAGGAAGACAAACCGACAGACAGCAAGACACAGACAGGAAGGCAAACATACAGACAGACAGACAGACAGACAGACAGACAGACAGACAGACAGACAGACAGACAGACAGAAAGACAAAAGGACAGACAGCAAGACAGACAGACAGAAAGCAAGACAGAAGGACAGACAGCAAGACAGACAGACAGAAAGTAAGACAAACGGACAGACAGCAAGACAGACAGACAGACAGACAGAAAGCAAGACAAATGGACGGGAAGCAAGACAGAAGGACAGAAAACAAGACAAACGGACAGACAGCAAGACACACAGACAGACAGACAGGAAGCAAGACAAACGGACAGAAAGCAAGACAAACGGACAGACAGACAGACAGACAGACAGACAGACAGAAAGCAAAACAGACAGACAGAAAGCAAGACAAATGGACAGAAAGCAAGACAGACAGACAGAAAGCAAGACAGACAGACAGACAGAAAGCAAGACAAACGGACAGACAAACGGACAGACAGACAGACAGACAGACAGAAAGCAAAACAGACAGACAGAAAGCAAGACAAATGGACAGAAAGTAAGACAGACAGACAGAAAGCAAGACAGACAGACAGAAAGCAAGACAAACAGACAGACAGCAAGACAGACGGAAAGCCAGACATACAACAAGACAGACGGAAAGCCAGACAGACAGTAAGCCAGACAGACAGTAAGACAGACAGACAGACAGACAGACAGACAGACAGAAAGCATGGCAGAGAGACAGACGAACAGCAAGACAAACGGACAGACAGCAAGACAGACAGACAAAATATATATATGTATGTATATATGTATACAGTATATATGTATATATAAATAGATTTTAATTTATTTTATTCTTTTTAATTTAATTTTTTTAATTTTTCTTTTTTACTTGTGTATATTCTTTTTATTTATCTATCTATTTTTTGTATATAATGTATTTTTCCTGTATTCATATTCCTTATATTAATATTAGGATTGTTAAGTTTCTTTGTACCGAGAATGTTATTATTGGGGACGTTTATGAATGTTTGTTCTGTTGTTTCAAAATGAACAAAAAAATTATAAATATAATATTGAAAAAAAAAATGCCAAGATGTCTTTTTCTTTTTTTTTTTACAATGTCCAGATTTATTTCAATTTGTTAACATCATCACGTGTCAAGAGTCAATATTGAACATTATTTAAAACAAAACAAAACACGGCACTCATACAGCATGACGTATACACACATGAATACACATTTGTTTGCACTGTAATAAAAAAAAGAGGAAAACTTCAAATTACACAAACAAATGAAGCTTTAACAAATCAACCAAATAAAAACACAGTTCACATTTACCATCAGATTTACCATCATGACCTTCACAATATTATCTGCCAGGTTGAATTACATCACAAACAATAATTATTAGAATTTGAGATGTAGTGAATAAGAGCAATAAAATACAATCACAGTAAAAAAATATTCTCATTAATCGTCGATTCAATCATAAGGCAGTATTTTAGGCTGGAAATACACCAGTCTCATCAGCGGACGGAAATCACATATCTTACATGCACCCTGTTTACCCAGATGAATATTCTGGGTAAGGACACTCCCTTCACAAACTGTCTCCTAAAAGTGACAACGCTCATTATGTTATGGCTGCTGGAGTATTAAATATTTCACACTTTTACATCTTGCTGTCACTTTTAGCTCCCACTGCGCAAAACTCAAAACAAGTGAAGAGACACAATTTCACTTGTTTCAGTATTTTACCATCTGTGCAAGAATTACACCAACCATACCCTTACTTTGGGGAGGTGTGCGGATCTCCTTACAAATTGGATACGTCTTGTTTCATTTTAATGATGATGAACACATTTGCATTATGTGACCGATGCTATGGTTGTTTTGGGAGTGCTGGTGCTGGTGCTGGTGCTGGTCCTGGTCTTCTTAAAAGCACGTGCCGCCTTCTTCCTGTAAAGAAAGAATATCATGTTCAACCTTTAATTTGAAATTTCAATCATCTGAAACAGTGGTTTCCAGCCCTTTTGGCTTGTGAACCCTTAAAATGTATTTGTAATACTTTGACACACTTAATTCAATGCTAGTAACACACATAAGTAGTGATTCACAACCTTTTTGGCCCCTTAAAAAGAAGCAATACCTATTTTTCACCTCAAGATATCCAGATGAAAATGGGTTCTATGGGTACCAACGAGTCTCCCCTTTACAGATATGCCCACTTTATGATAATCACATGCAGTTTGGGGCCAAAATCATTCTTCCTATTCTAAAATGGTGTTGTAATATTCTTGCTGGGGTCCCTAAACAGTCTTATAATTGCATAAATTGGATATGACTGTAAAGCTGAGACTCTTGTAGATCCAATAAGCCCACCTGTATTCATGTGTGATGATATTAGTCCCCATAGTAGCTATTTCATTGTAGTGAGACCATTTTTTTTAAACTTGACCTCACTGTATAAAATGACCTGTAGTGACCTCTAGGATAATCACAGCCTCAACATTACAACCACAAACTAGTAACCTAGAGCATTCAGAGGATGGATGGCTTTCATAGCTAGATTGACAATAAAGGGGTTTCTGAGGAGTAACCACAAAATAAGTGCTCGCCATCCAAATGTCAAAAATTGCAATTCTTGCAAAATATTTTCTGTGCCGTTCCTCAAGGTCTTTGTGTCTTAATGTGGTATTTTGGAGGGATTTTTTTAATCATTTTATCAATTCTCAAGTGGTAAAATGTTTTAAATTTAGCACCAAATCTGCAAATGGTATCAACCCTAAAATTGCTGCAACAACTTATGAGACATAATAGAGCATGGGAATGACCATCATATACTTCTATCATAATGTTCTAAGCCCTTTTATACTTTCACAATTTATTTAATTTCTATTTATGAGTTATGACTAGAACAACTTGACACACAGTGCTGATCTGCATGTCAAATTAATTTTCAGGTTCCCAGCTTTTAGATGATGTACACCACTTCTATGTGACATATACTGTTGACTTTTTATCTACCCCTGAACATCCCCTGTCCTCCCACCCCTACCCCTCTAAAAAAAGAGGACGGAATGTTAAGAGGTTAAATGCAATGTGGTATTTATAAAGTGCTTATGAGAAGCCTCTAGCTGCATCTACTCAAGTAGTTGCAGGATAAATGACATGTTACTTCCTCTATCTTTCATACACACTGACTGTCAGTGACGAAGGCCTAATTACTCAAACTTCCCTTGCACTTTACATGGCAAGCTTTCTCTCCTCGAATTACATTAGATCACGCTGTATTGTGAAAAATGGTGAATGAAAGCACCCCATGTAAAAAAAAAGCTTTGGACTTACATTAGCATTGCCTTCACGACTAATTGGGTGAATTTTCCGTTGGGGTTAAGACACCGTGAGCTCCCGTCTTTCAGTATGGCGCTGTAGGAGGAAGAGAAAGCTTTAATGTAAAACAACTCTCTAAACAACAAATTAAAGTCACTGGAAAATCAACATTTCCCAACGCTGAGAAAAAAACATTGTCGTCCATTTGTTCATGTTGCTGCAGATACTTACATGACTTCTTTCCTGTTGCAGTATGGACGAGGGTTAATCACATCTACATCAGCGATGAGAGAGATTTTCGTGGCGCTGACTGTTCTTACACATCGGCAGTTCAGAATAGCTGGAAACATTAAGAAAAACAGTGTAAATAATCTATGGAATAGCAACAGTTTCAACTTTCATGTTTTCCTGATATGTTAGGCTCAGCAAAAGACACAGAGTGAGATGTTTTTAGTCAAAGTTTAGCTCATTCAAAGCCACATAAATGCAACAAAAAAAGCTTTGCACAATCCAATAAATTACTTACTTGTTGAACTGCAAATGATGCAGGCCAGGAGAACAATGCACTTGATTGCAGTATTCATTATTGTCTTAAATGGTAGGGATGGTCTTCAAAGAGGAATCCTTGTATCTTTTGAGTCTCAAAGTGAGGCACAGTGCACAGTGAGCTCCATGTTTTCTGCACCTCCCTTTTATACCCTTGCAGTTAAGAGATTTCCTGAGAAGTGGTTAAAAAAAATTTAACGTTCCCACATCTTTTGTAATTCGTTTTCCCTGTAAATTCACTGGTGATGTCACGTTTCCCTTCCTTTTAAAGGCTTCCTGCACAGCAAGGTGGCAGTTCATCATGTTGAGTCATGTTTGCCCCACGGTGACTTTTTGTCTGATCCTCCTCCGGTCTCTTGTGTATTTATTCAGGATTTCTCTGCTTTACCAACATGGTCATTCTAACATATAACAGTTATCTAGTGTGTAGACAATTAAGCGCTGACTTCCCCACTGCTTACTGCTGGTGTCAAATATTGTATTGGCACCGAGAATTTTAGAAAGGGGATTTAATTAAATACAAACTAACGCCTCGTTTCCACACAGTTTTGTTTTGTGTCTGTAAATCCGTATAGTATACGGATTATGCCCCCTGGTGTTCTACGCTATGTTTTAACAAAATAGTTAGCTGCTACATATGCCAAATATTGAGAAAGAAAGTTGGGAGAATTCATACAATAAACTATTTTTATTTAATGTTATTGATTACAACTATTTGTTTTATTTTTAATCTTACTGCAAGTGTGTCTCAACGCTCCGTCGTAATCAAAATGTATTCAGAAGTAGGATATTAATGATGCGATCAGTATTGATGTTAATATGGTAGATTCTGGCGCTGGTATGACAGGGGATTGGATGGAAACCAAATTGTCTTGTCTTCTTTCCTTCTCACCTCATGTGAACTGTGAGCTTACATCACACTACATACACTACATTCCTTTGGCCTACAACTTATTCTCTCAAGCGTAATTTTACAGGTAGGGGCAACAGTGAGATCTTATGTTTCACAACATGATTGACATGTTGCGAAAGACTCCTGGCTGCTCTCCTGGCTGTTGGTGCCTCACTCCACATGGTGCACCTGGATCTCCATCCTCCTGGATCCATCTTTCTCGTATATGTTCATATCCTATGCATCATTTTGCCATATGGATTGTCTATTAAGGGTGGGATTCACCAGACGCCCCATGATACAATATTATCACAATACGATATTATCACGATACAATATTATCATGATACTTAAGTCACGATACGATTTTATTGCGATTTTAAACATTTTGCAATACGCTGATGTATGAGTATTGCAATAAGACATATCGCGATTTATGTAACAAAAACCTTCGTTTTCCACGACGTTGTATGGATGCAGTTCTTTGCACATAAAGTAAGTGATGGATTGTGTTATTTTCTTAGCTCACTCAGAGTTGGAAGGTAGCTTTGTCAAGCTAAGTGTGTTCAGTGTTGGCTGTTTTTTTCGGTGGAGCTGATTTAACGTTGGCTTGGCCGTCGACGGGTAACGCTATCTGGATGGCGAGTGGTGTGAGTATTTTATTTTCACGCGACATTCGTTGCAAACCGCAAGTGTTATATCCATGTACTTCTTCTTTTCCTTGTTAAAAAAATCCAAAATAAGTCCAGAAGTTTGAACGCGGGCGGCGCATTTCTGGTTTCTCTCTCCGATGTCTCCATTTTTGTTTTGATTAACTTCCCGCCAATCCCACTGACTTTACCCGTGACCCCACCATCTAGTGGACTGAAAAAGCAATTGTTACCAAATAGTTTAATTTGTGGTTGCAATATTAATAGTTTATATAATAAAAGATTGAAACTTGACTTATTGATACAATATTCCCACACGACAGTATGCTGTATCGATTTTGTCCCCCAACCCTATTATATATATTGTGATTTTAATATGTTGGGGTTTGTTTGGGGGAGTTTTTCCTTAACCGAAGCGAGGGTTGACAGAGGACAGTGGGTGTGGTATGCTGTACAGATTTTTTATATTGTGCAGGGTCTAAATAAACAAAATGAAATTTACTTGATTTGACTTAAAAAAAAAAGAAAAAGAAGATTTCCAAGGAACTGGGAGTGTTGCACAGTGATTTGCAGGGAGTAAAAATCTCATGTGTTGGGGGAGTTAAATCATTGCAATTCATCCCAGATGTCAGCCAGGAGACATGCATTCTTTCAAACATCTGTTGCTTCATCTTTGCTCATGATGGAAAATATCGCTGGTCTTCAAAAGCAAAACAAAAATGTGATATTCAAGATTTAGCTCACAACTTACACCTTGATAGTCATCATGATTGTAGGAGAATAGTATAACACACAGCAACTCCAACAAACTTTCTACTAAAAACTGAACATTAAACATTTTCTCATTTTTATTTTTAAATCATCAGTAATAACAAATAAATGCGACTTTACTCCAGAGGATTCTATGCAGTTCGCTACAATAGCTAGCCCAGGCGACTAATTTTTGCTTTTACTTTCAGTTGAACTCTTGAGACAAACATGAAAATTAAAATGATTTAAATAAAATTGAAGTTTATTTGGTAAGCTTTGAGAGGCTCGTACTGTCACTGATATATGTTTGTTTTGGGACTCTGGTGCTGACGGGACTTTGTTCTTTAGGGAAGAAGATGTCAGTAGAGGAATATCTAGACTAGATGGGTAAGCTATTATCAAGCACGAACCCATGTAGCCACTGCTTCCTGGACAGCCTTTTAATAAATAGATTATTTATTACTCGTTTATTGTGTTTTTTGGTGTCATGCCCAAAAAGTATTCTCCAAATAAGGACATAAATGTAAGGCAATGTGTTTTTGAGAGATTATTTCCTTTTATAGACTTTTTCATGTAGGTGTCAAGTCATTTCCAGTTAAAACACATTTATCTAATGCTCAGCATAATAACAAAAACACTGATGCTGATACTATTACTGGGAATAGTGATTAAAAATAAACATTTCCAGGGTGACCTTTAGCTCATCCGGTAGAGTCCTTGGCAGCAGCCCTGGCTCGATGCCGACCATTGTCCCTTTGCTGCATGTCAGCCCCTCTATCTCCCCCTTTCCTGTCGTTCTCCAGCTGTACTAATAAGGCCAAAAAATAATCTTAAAAAATGTGGATCTTGACAGACACAGGAAAGTTTCTTATAAGCTGCTTCTGTGCAGCCAGCGTTATGACAGCTCGCAAAAGTGAAGCCAAAACATCTGGATTGCTCCCTGGTGGCTGGCTGGATTTGATGTTCACTATGAGCGGAGCATTTTAAACGCCAATATCGCAGTCGGTCATGTTCGTTTAATTGTGGCAAGCCAAAATCTGGATCATGATTAATATTCGATTAATTGTGCAGCCCTAGTCATGTAAATATTTAAATTCTTTGAAACTGATAAATTAAGGCTACTACACCTACATTTTCAACTGAAAAATATAGTTTTATGCAAAGGGGATATTCAATGACCCCCAGTACACAGATAGTTTGAGTTTATTTTGTTTCGTTGGTGATGCATCTTGTGGTTTAAGCTCATGGTCCTTATTATGGTCCACACTGCCAACAGTTTTCATTTGAATCAATTATTCAGTACATCTCAGGATGTTTCTAATCTCATTTTTTTTTAAACTCTGTAATATTTGGTAACACAGTACTGAAAATCATTAAAATCTATAAAATAACATTTCAGTTCTAGTTCAAAGAAAACTAAGTGTGCTGCATGAGTCAGAATAAAAGGGAAATATTACTGCACAATCATAAAGAACTTATCTAAGAGAGACCAGCAACCATGTGATTGAGTTGTTTCTCAACAGCTCAGTTTAGTTTATCTCAGTTGATAAAAATTGGCAGCGAGGCAACTTCAACAACAGTCCTTTGTCTAGTTATTGCTCTCATATTATATTACTGCCAGAAATCTCAGGTTGAACTTAATGGCACTGGATAAGACTGAGCTTGTATTGCTTCGGTGGAAGGGAAGTACGCACTGAGACCTATTTATCACCACTGAGGACACTGTATTGATGCCAGTTTGTGCAGCAAGACATCTGGGTGTGACACTTAATGAGGTGAGAAACACTGCAGCAACAGCTCACTCCTGTAGATTCTTACTGTACAACATCAGGAGGAGGATTTGACCTTTCTCACCAGAGACTAACTCCCTCCTCGCCAGAAACCCTGCACCTGCATCCAGTGCAGAATGCAGCTGCCAGTCTGGTTTTCAAGTTTTCCCACACCACTCATTTTCTCTTCTCCTCATTGGCTTTCTTTTGTACCTCACATCAAGTTCAAGACTCTGGTCTGAGCCTTCAGGGCACTGACTACAACTGCTCCTTCCCACCTCCAAGCCATGGTCAAACCCTACACTCTGAAGCCACCAACGCCCCATTTCTGCTGAAAATCCACCTTTGCAGACTGTATCTTAATCATGGGAACAGCATGTGTGTCTCGACTTGCAGATCTAATTGCTACTTTTTTTTCCTCTGCTTTCAACTGCATCTGGTCATACGTGAGGTGGAGATTGTAACCCCTCTCTCCATTCAATGCAATCTTCGGTGTTGAGAATGACCTCCTTCACATGAGCTCAATTTACTCACTGAAGAAGACAGTGAGATCCAGTTGAAAGCTCTGGCAAAAGCCAGTAAACTGACCTGTGAGTTCGAGATTATTTTGCTCTAATTTTGGAAGAGATGCACTCATAAAAAAATACCTGACGACTAGAACATGTGAACATAATAAATACAAAGCAAGACTAACACAAAATTCCCAAAAATGTAAAAACAAAACCAAACATGATGAACCAACTTTCGATTAGTTCAAATCTAATCTGTAATCTGTTTATTATCTTCTGTACACATTTTACTGGGCTGTTAATGCCATTATAAAAAGGTTGTAAAAAGTTAATTGCACTAGCAGGCTGAGAGCTGCTGATTTATTGTCATCTATCAGTAGAGTTTTTAGTCGCAGTAGGACATCTAGTGGTTTGAACTGGTAATGCCGCAGGATATCAGATTTACACCAGCACATCTTAGTCTCTTATGGTTTTTCATTTGTCTATGGTGTGAAATCACAACACAGAAACTACTGATGTTGGGAGACGACATTCTCCATCTCTCTGCTATCTGCTATCAAATAAAGACATAAAATAGACCACATTATTGGTGGAATAATTACCCTTATGTTACCATTTTATATAAAGACATCATTATTGTTATCCCTTTCATCAATTTTAGCTGCATTATGCTTTGTGTGCAAGAACAACCAGGGAAATGTTCTATTATAGCGGGTCTATTTCTGCGTGTTTTTGGGTGTGTGCATTTGTAAATTCCCAAAAAGAGGTGCTGAGTGATGCACAGCTGCCATATAGAAATTAAGAATTTGAGGAAAAATAGATGCACACCATGCAGCCTGCACAACAAGATGAACAAGGGAATTCCCACTTATAGCTAAACATTCATTATTTATGTCACTGGGTGTGTCCATTTGCAAGAACGAGGAAAGGAACAGTAAACACAATGAGTTAAGTGAAAGTGAAAGTAAATAAAAGCCCTTCAGATCACAGCATACACTGAAGAGGCACGGTGGCATAAGAAGTGCCTTACTTATTCAAAGTTTTTAAGGTTCAGAATTTGAGGTAAAATGGATGAATACCAACATCCGTTGTTCTTTGAAGCGAAAGATCTGACAGACAAAGAGAAAGAGAAAATCTGGAGGCACTTTCAGAAAAAACGAAATTCTGGGGGAGGTGATTGTGGAATGATTGAAAAGGCTGGCGACAACACCTATAAAATCTGTTTCAGGGTGAAAGAAGGTAAGGAATCCTCTTTAGTTCAAATGAGTTATAGGTAGAATATACCTTGCAGTTCTAGTTTAAATGTAGGATTTTGTTTTGTGTTTCTTTACAGACCAGGAAAGGGTTTTGCAGAGGAAGTTTCACACTATCTCACTTCCTGGTGGAGAAATGCGTCTGACTGTGAGCCGAACCGATTCACCACAGACCCTTGATCAGCCATCCACGAGTCAATCACTGGTGAGCAAACATTGAGTAACAACTCTAATCACCTTGGCCGATGCCTTCATGATTACGGTAAACACAAACGTCAGAGGCAAATAATCTGGCTAGACCAGTTTGGGGGGATTTCTGAGCAGAGTCAACATCTGATAATTAAAATGTAAGCATTGTAGTGACTATTTTTATGATATCTTTTTATAATTCATAGATTCACTATTAGGGATGCACCGATTGCAAAATTCTGGCCCGATACGATGTTTAAAATAACAATTTGGCCAATAGCCGATACCGATGTTTTAGTTTCTGCTGTTTTTTATTCCCCTTTTGTGCCAGGGAAACAAAGACCTTTTCATTATAGAAAATAACTATAATAAAAATAACTGAGCTGTTTTAAAGTCATTCAGAATTTAATTACACTGCCTTTGAATGAGCACAAATTCAATCATACAAATTTATGAAACAACTTTTAATATAACCTTCATTCACATGAACAATATTCTTATTTTTAATAACTGCTTCAAAAGCCTTTTCGGCTGCTATACAACTACCTACTCAACGAGAACAATGTTTCAGTACTTTCACAGCCCAACAAAAATATTTGCTTTGTGAAACATAAATGAAATGTAAATGTAAAAGTGATTAGAATCATAAGCAGTGTTTCTCACACTCATATTCTACTTGCTCATATATTAACGGCCGCCCCAAGTATATTGGCGACCCATTTTAGCATTTTTCATTATTACTTTTTTATCCGTCCAAGAGAACAATGCCATTCGCGAATGATTAACTGGACTGACTGACTGATTGTAGTGACACATTACGCACACATGAGGTTCGTTCCCATCCAGACAGCAGTGATTGTTTTTAAGAAATCTTGTAAGCCATTGTTTTACTGTTTAATTTTTTGTTGACCATAACGTTCTTGTCGCTGATCTATCTCCGAGACAACAGACAACAGATAAACATCGGTCAGTGCAATTGGCGAATGTCATCTTATTTATGGCAGTCAACAAGGCGAATATCGGCTGATACCAGTGTTCGGACGATAAATCGGTGCATCCCCATTATCTATGTTTTTATTAGACTTACATTAATTCCTTCATTTGTTTGATATTGCTTTTCTTCTTCAGACATTCACAAAAGCAAACAAAAAAGGCCTTGAAAAGATTTTCCAGCTAGAAGTTTTCCTCCTGTATTTCCTGAGAGACAACCCAAGAGCATGTAAAATCTTACAGAAGCAACTCTCTTCTATCGGCTGCACGGTGGAGTTGGATTTTGATGAGGAGGAGGCAGTGGTTAGGGGGGATATTGAGAAAGGGCCTGGAGGAGCCTATGCTGCTGCAGAGACATGGGAGATGCAAGTGGATCGGGTCTTCATCGGTCTCACTGAGAGCTACCACTGCTATCATGTGATGGAGCCAAAAATAGCCCATATCATACGGCAGGACGTCTCCTTTGTGACCGACGATATCAAAGTGTACAAAGTCAGTGGTTATGTCGTGGTTGTGGGAGAAGTTGAGGCTGTAAATGAGAGGATTGCAAAACTGGAAAAGAGCCTGCCAACCCGGAAGGAAATACCAATTGTGGAGAAGCAGTTCAAACTGGTAGAAGAAGAGTTAAGTCGAGAAATGCGAGCACATTACCCAGAAGTTAAAATCCTCATAAGCAGCGTCTTGATCACCTTGGAAGGCCCTGACAAGGAGGTGCAGTCAGTGGCTACGAAAATTGATGAACTAATCACAAAGGTAAAGGAAAAGAGAGTTAAGCTCTGCACAGCTTTAATGAACTTCCTAACATCCAGCGGTGCCGTCTCCAAGTACCAGACTCGCTTCCAGCAGAGCCTCAGAAATCCTGTCTCCCTAGAGGTAGGGTCAGAACTGGTCCTGTCCAGTTTGTCCTCCGAGGCCCTGGATGAGGCTGAGGCAGCAGTGCAGAGAGACCTCGCTGTGGCCAATGTGCCATTACAGGGAGCTTCAGCTGTACCTCCAGATCTAGACAGAGTGAAGGAGATCCTCGACAAAGCCAAGAAGGAGGCAAACTCTCGGGAGTTCAGAGTGGACGTCAGCTTCATCCCAGGACCCAGTGGAACCGCGACCACCAAAGTGCGACTGGTGGGCTATAGTGAAAATGTGAACAAGCTCAAAGAGGTTCTGCATGACTACCAGATGAACCAGGTCGGGACACAAGAAGTGCTGAACCTACCGTATCCTGAACTGATTGACTGTTTTGATCAAATCGTAGACATGATTGGCATGAAGAAGACCAAGGTGACCTTACAAGCCTCGCATTTCCCATACCCTTGTGTGGTTGTGTCCGGTCCCCGTTGTCTGGTCCAAGAGGCCCACCAGGCCCTGATGTCAACTTTAGCCAGTCTGACGTCCGACAAGTTGGTTCTAAATGGTCCGGGGGCTCAGCGGTACTTCCAAGCAGAGGGTAAAGTGGGCAAGGAGCTGGTAGAGAGCTCCTGTCAGGTTCTTATCAGGGAACAGCAAAGTGTGCAGTCCCCAAATGTGACAACTAAACCACGAAGCGTCACCAGCCCCATCCCCAGCAGCCTCGCACCCCGACCCGTCCCCAAATTGCGCCGAAACACTGTTGGAAGCATGGCGGCTAACAAGACCAGTCTGGAGATCAGGCTTGGCAGTTTGGTGGATGAGCAGGTTTGACAATTTCTGTTCTACTTCACATCAAATAATACAGGTGCAACGCAACCACTCACATTGATTTTATTCCACATTATTTCCACAGGTGAATGTGTTGGTGGTCCCCATGCTCAACAGGCAGTTAACTTCTACTAATATTGGTAACTGCCTGTTGAATAAAGCCGGAAATGCAATCAAGTCAAAGTTTGACTCCGTGGCAGCAAATTGTACCATCGCCCCCGGTGATGTTCTGCAGGTTGATGCGCCGCCATCTTTGGGCTGCTCCAAGCTCTTCTTCATTGAGTGCTTGCCGTGGGATGGAGTCAGAGGGAAGAGTGTGCAGGTAAAGTGAAAAACTTCAAGAGGAGTTCAAATTCAAGGTCCACTTATTGACATAAAACCAATGAGGAAGAAGTTAAAATCCTGACTACTTTCTAATTTTTTGCTTTTACGATTTTGAAATTGTTTTTTTAGCTCCAGAATCGATATATTTTCTTATATTAGATACAGAATTATATAAAAACCTGAAAAATACTACTAATAATGGACCCGCCCTTTAAAGTTTAGCTCTACAAAACTAAAATTTTCTCTATGTTAGCTCACTTCACCTTTTTAGAAAGCAATTTGCAATGCAGGGTTAACTTTTGAAAACACTGAGGAAATGTCTGATTTTTGTTTTGCAGGCGCTTGGTAACGGGCTGAAAAAGTGTTTGGACCTTTGTGTACAGCAAGGCTTGTGCTCAGTGGCCTTCCCAATTATCGGACCTGGAATTGTTCTAAAATACCCGCTGAGAGAAGCCACTCAAGTGCTGACTGAGACAATTGGCCAGTTTGGATTATCTGCATCCTCTGGGTCTCTCTCCACCATCCACATCGTCATTAAACCGGACTACCCCGACTCTGTGGAGGTGACTATCAACACTTGGTTTGTAAGATGTGTTCATGCATGATTTATTGATTGAAGTGTTTGTATTTACAGTGCTACCATGAGATCTACAGGCACCTCAGCTTAAATGTGAACCAGGGAGGCCAAGGTAAGCAAATGTATTCATTAGCAATTTAATATTTCACCATTGCCATTTTCAGTTATCAGATTAAATATCAGACAAATATGAAATATATTGTGGCGTTTTTTCCTTTTAGCCATCTTCAGGTCCCTCACCAGTGACCTAGATGATGTCACAATGACAGTGGGAGCCGGGGTTAAACTACAGCTGGTGTTTGGTGACATTACCAATGAGACTACAGACGCTGTGGTGAACACGACCGACTTCGTTAATTTTCAGAATGGTGAGTGAGAGCTGAGGATGACTTTGGTGATCCACTGACTTTTCCTTTATTCCCACCAGCAGGTCAAAGTTTTCACGTATTCAGTCAAATTTCTCAACATCTTCTCACTTGGTACAAAAATGTTACTGCTGTAGATGTTTATGGTTGTGCTAATTTTAACTCCTTTATATATTGTTGGGTAGTTTGATCTACAGAAATGCATCATATTCTACAAGATCATATGCTTGTAGCGTCAAACCACATATCTCTAAAAAGGCAGCTTTTCATGGTTTCAGAGAAACAGCCCTGTTTTCAGCTTTGTGAATATTAATTTTCCAGCTGATCCAAGAGGATTTTAAAATAGTTTATTTAGCTGAAGAAGTAAAACAATTTACTCAACCCATAAAGGAACACTTCATCCTTCAGTTAATCAGAAAATTAAAAATCACAAAATTTGGGTAAAAAGGTACTAAAAATTGCAATTTTAAAAGAAACTAAAGCTGTCAGACACATTACCAATACCATACAGTGAAAGTACTAATACTACACAGTAAAATTACTAATACTACACAGTAAAAGTACTAATACTACAGTGAAAGAACTAATACTACATAGTAAAAGTACTAATACTAAACATTAAAAGTACTAATACCATACAGTGAAAGTACTAATACTACACAGTAAAAATACTAATACAACACAGTAAAAGTACTAATAACACAGTGAAAGTACTAATACTACACAGTGAAAGTACTAATACTACACAGTAAAAGTACTAATACTACACAGTGAAAGTACTAATACTACACAGTTAAAGTACTAATACTACACAGTAAAAGTACTAATACTACACAGTTAAAGTACTATTAACACAGTTAATGTACTAATACTACACAGTAAAATTACTAATACTACACAGTGAAAGTACTAATACTACAGTGAAAGAACTAATACTACACAGTGAAAGTACTAATACTACACAGTGAAAGTACTAATACTACACAGTTAAAGTACTAATACTACACAGTGAAAGTACTAATACTACACAGTGAAAGTACTAATACTACACAGTTAAAGTACTATTAACACAGTTAAAGTACTAATACTACACAGTGAAAGTACTAATACTACACAGTGAAAGTACTAATACTACACAGTTAAAGTACTATTAACACAGTTAAAGTACTAATACTACACAGTGAAAGTACTAATACTACATAGTGAAAGTACTATTAACACAGTTAAAGTACTAATACTACACAGTGAAAGTACTAATACTACACAGTGAAAGTACTAATACTACACAGTGAAAGTACTATTAACACAGTTAAAGTACTAATACTACACAGTGAAAGTACTAATACTACACAGTGAAAGTACTAATACTACACAGTTAAAGTACTAATACTACACAGTGAAAGTACTAATACTACACAGTGAAAGTACTATTAACACAGTTAAAGTACTAATACTACACAGTGAAAGTACTAATACTACACAGTGAAAGTACTATTAACACAGTTAAAGTACTAATACTACACAGTGAAAGTACTAATACTACACAGTGAAAGTACTAATACTACACAGTGAAAGTACTAATACTACACAGTAAAAGTACTAATACTACACAGTTAAAGTACTAATACTACACAGTGAAAGTACTATTAACACAGTTAAAGTACTAATACTACACAGTGAAAGTACTATTAACACAGTTAAAGTACTAATACTACACAGTGAAAGTACTAATACTACACAGTGAAAGTACTATTAACACAGTTAAAGTACTAATACTACACAGTGAAAGTACTAATACTACACAGTGAAAGTACTAATACTACACAGTGAAAGTACTAATACTACACAGTAAAAGTACTAATACTACACAGTGAAAGTACTAATACTACACAGTGAAAGTACTATTAACACAGTTAAAGTACTAATACTACACAGTGAAAGTTTAGTGGAGTAAAAAGTACAATATTTGCCTCTGAGATGTAGTGGATTAGAAGTAGAAAGTCATAAAATGGAAATACTCAAGTAAAGTACAGTAACTTACTTGAGTAAATGTTAGTTTATTCAGTCATACTGATTATAAATACCAATAGACAAGAAGAAAACACATGGGACATGAGCTGACACACACTTTAACACATAATTCACACTTTATCCAAACAATAAGGTTTTTAAATGACAGCTATTAGTCAATTTAAAGATATATGTACTCACCAGTCACAGAATAACTCAGTCACAGCCTCAATGTCCAGTTCAGTTAACAACTAGATAACATAACACAGCGTGGAAACGTATTTTTTTATCATTGGCCATAGTAGTTTAGCTAACTAGCTAACTTTGCTAGTAGCCTACGTCATGGGCCTACGTCTACGTCCTAACGTCTCTCTCTGACGCAGCGCTTTGAACAACCAATCAGAAGAGAGGATCAACAAAGGTCCATTTGTTTTGATGAAACTACAATTATTTATATTTTAATAAGAATTAATATTTTTCATATATTTTTATATTTTATAAAAGTAGCAATACCACGCTGTAAAAATACTCTGTTACAAACAGGCTAAAAGTCCTGCATTCAAAATATGAAGTCTTAAGTAAAAGTACAATAAGTATTATCATCAAAATATTCCTAAAAGTACCAAAGGTGTGGTTTTCTTATTCATTATTATTATTATTACTATTATTATTATTATTATTATTATTATTATTATTATTATTATTATTATTATTATTTTAAGTACCAAAAGTAAAACTACTCATTATGCAGAAAGGCCTATTTCAGAATCATATCTATTATTTTATTGGATTATAAAGAGTGATTATATATATATATATATATATATATATATATTTACTGTATATATATATATATATATATATATTTATTGTATATATATAAATAAAATCACATTAGCGTTGCAGCTGGCAAAGGTGTGGCTGATTTTAGTTACTTTATATACTGCTGGATAGTTTAATCTATAATATATCACCATTTATTAGTTGATTTGTATTAATAATCTAACTCTGCAAAGTAACTAAAGCTATCAAATAAATGTAGGGGAGTAAAAGTACAATATTTGCCTCCAAAATGTAGTGGAGTAGAAAATAGAAATACCTCAAAAGTATAAATACTGTAGGCTACTTGAGTAAATTAAGTTTACATTTTGGTTGTTACATTCCAGCACTGATTATAAATGTATTCTTTATTCTACAGATGGTGTGTGCAAAGACATCTTAACCATAGCTGGACCAGAGGTGGAGGCTGAACTTAGAGCAGGTGAGAAAAGAGGACCGGCTACACGTTTTCAAGCAACACAAACTCAAAAACGTCTTTAATCATATTCCCTGTTTGTGCGTAGCAAAAGAGAACCGAGGAGACATTTTTGTATCCCAGTCTGGACGGTTCCCCTGTGAAGCCATTTTACACGTCTGTGGGGAACAGGATGCAGCCACCATCGAACAACGGGTGTGTCGCATTGTTGAATATTGTGAAACGTTTGGGTTCAAGTCTGTCGCCATTCCTGCCATCTGTGCTGGTGAGTATGATGTAAGACTTTCCAGATTTCCACACTAAATGTACATTTTGTCAGTTTTAATAATTAAACTCTTTTGCAGGAGTCGGTGGGTTGGACGCTGTTGTCGTGGCAGGTGCCATCCTCCGAGGGGTCAAGGCTGCCATGTCGTCCACTCCTCTTTCCTGTCTCACTGACATCCGCCTCGTCCTGATCAAGATCGATGTCTTCTTGGCCTTTAAAGAGGAAGCTATGCAAATGTTCTCCACTGTTGCAATCAACAGAGGTTGGTCATAATCTGTCTCTTTTTTATCAAAATTCTGTTAACTTATTGGGAATTTTCCCTGATTGTTATCGTTTGTCCTACCTTCCGGTGCCAGTATCTCAGTTCCCTCATGTACAACAACAACAACAACAACAACAACAGGCCTCTTCATCTGTGAGCGCAGATCTAAGCATCCTCAGAACCAGCTCCACAAGCCAGCAGTCCGTCTTCCTGTTCATGGGTGTCGCCAGAAAGGACGTTGACGACGCCATGACAAAGCTGAAGGATCTGTACCAGGCTCAGTGCTCCACTCAAACCTTTAAAAAGGAGGAGCTGGAATGCCTCACCCAGGACGACGTGAAGGACCTGGAGCAGCTGGTGAAGACCGAGGGTCTGTACGCGCAGAAGGTCCAGGGAGACTTAACAGTGAGCGGGTTAAAAGACGGGGTCAACCAGGTGATGCAGATGATCAACGCCTCCCAGTTCGGCTCCCTCAGGAGAGAGGTAAGATTCAGGGATGAGGAGGATCTGTACACCCGTGTGGCTTGGTGCATCCTGGGACATAACGGCAACTGGGAGAGACTACCGAAACTGGCCAATCACGACCTGGAAAACAAAGATGTAGCGGGAGGGATAGTGGACGCGCAGGGTGTCCGGTGGATTGTGGATCTACAGAGGATGGAGGCAACGACACGATTAACTGGGCCGATGGCGAAGCTGAAACGACTTGAGCATCTCTCAGGTGAGAAGGTGTTACAAAAAGAGCGCGACTGATACTGGAGTTTGAGACCAATAACAATATGGATCCTTGAGAATGATACAAAATCAAAATAACATAAATGTTGTTAGGTTATGATTTTGTATTAAAGAGGACATATTATGATTTTGTGCTTTTTCCCTTTCCTTTAGCGTGCTATATAGTTATATAGTTTGCGTTGACAAAGCGTTGGTATTTGACACCCTGGGAATGAGAATGGGCTGGAATATCTGACATTTCTCTTCTCGTTCTGTCCTTCTCTCAGATTTCACTCTCCCTCTGTACTGGGACAACATGGCAGCCGGTGAAGCTTCGAAGCTGGTTGCACTGCAGCCGTCCTCCGCAGAGTACCGGACAGTGAAGGAGGCCTTCAAAAGAACCGTCCGCAAGACTGTAATGAAGGTCGGCAGCTTTCACTGGAAAAGACATATCATTTTGGCACCGTCCAGATTAGATCTATGATAGCTTAATAGCTGTATATCTCTATAGTATAATGAACACAATGCATTTGAAAAGATATTTACATCCTTCCAAGGTGAATTTAGCAGCTCAGTATTTTCTTGGCTTTTTCTTTCCTGATAGATCGAGCGCTCACAGAACGTCCATCTGCGACGCGCCTACGAAGCGCAGAAGAAGCAACTCTCTGATAAGAACAAACAGCAGGGTGGAGCCAGTGAAAAGCTTCTGTACCACGGGACGACCCAGGACAACTGTGACTCCATCATGAAAACTGGCTTCAACAGGCGCTTTTCTGGGCAGAACGGTAAAGCTCTTTTAGTAGTCTTTGCTTCATTAGTGTAGGGTCAGACTGTGGCTGCTTGGTCTGATTGGTCAGCCGGCCCACTGTTGTGATTGGTCAACTGGTTGCATCATGACCTCAGTATTTCTAAAGCCCTGATTGAAAGCAACTATACTGGCATCTATTTCTGTGAAAAACTTCTCCTCTGAGACCAAGACAAAAACGACCCATGTTGTTTACATTTTCCTGACCAGCAAGCTCAATGTGTCCAACCACAGTTTGTCTCCTAATAACACTTTCTTAAACCATGATAATCTTTCTTTAACCAAGTCATTTTAGTTGCCTAAACTTAACCAAACCTTTAACTACAGACATGTTACTGTTGTTTAGGTATGACGACTTGTTGTTAATCCCATATTTCCTCTTTTTCGCAGCAACTGTATACGGTCACGGAACCTACTTTGCCGCAAACGCCAACTACTCCGCCCAGCCCACCTACTCCAAGCCGGCCGCTGATGGTTCCCAGTTAATGTTTGTGGCCCGGGTCCTGACCGGCATCTACACTCTGGGTCAAAGCGACATGAGAGTTCCCCCTCCTCGCGATGACCAGCAGACCCACGACCGCTACGACAGCGTGGTGGACAAAGTGGACAATCCCACCATGTACGTTGTGTTCCATGATAACCAAGCGTACCCAGACTACCTCATCACCTTCAAGTGACCATGAGGGGGAAATGATGAATTTTCCATCGTGCAAGTTATATAAATATACAGAAAATGTTCTAGTAAGTAAAGGTAAAGAAAAAAGTAAAAGATAAGCTTTAGATTCTTAGACAGCTATATTTTTCCGGTATATTTAATTAGAGTTACAGCTATAAAGTATATGTATATGTCTTTAGTATTTAATGTTTAAGTGAAAGTTCTCAGGATTATTCCCCAGTTTACATCAAAATGTTTCTGCGCTGCTACTTAACTTTACCTGCAGGGTTATTCCTCCAGCAATGAGGATGATTTACTGTTTTTTTTAGACAGTTTTAAATTTGTTTCGGGAGATTGTAGCTTTACTGCCAATTTAAGCATTAATAAAATTCAGAATCGTTGATGGTGACTCTATGTTGTCTAACTTTTTGATATTGTTGCTCATGAAGTTAAAACGGCACGATGACAACCAATGATCACTCACATGGACACACACCTCCAGGGAACATATTGTCACAAAATGATGCAGTTGTTAATCTTTTATTTGGTTGATATTTGTTCTTGTACAAAGACAAAATGTGAAGAAACAGATGTTATAGGTCGATATAAAGAGGTGGAAAGAGCTCTTTATGCTACTCAAGTAGAAACATTGATATTTAAGTTTAATAGTTGTAGTTGCATAGTGGGACTATGTTTTGAAAACTGTGTCTGTCAGCGTGTTTTGGCATAATTCTGCTCCCTAGTGGCTAAAAAGTGATTAATGCAGCTTTAAAATTAACACAGGCTGTGTCTGAAACCCCTCCTTACTTACTCTATAGCACCCTGTATTTACTTTATGCCATTTTATTTCAGTGTCTGAATTCTGATAAGCGAATTTACAAAGATTGGATTGCGGCCGCTGAATTGCGCATCATTTGCAACCGCTATCTGCCCCGTCTCAAGGTCCGATTCACAAAAGATATTGCGCTGATGACATCACAGCGCAAACACGCTGCACATAACGTTGTGCAGCTGAGTGTAATTTGCCATTTTTTTTGCGCCGGATTTCTATTATCCATGTGGCAAAGTATAAATGTTGCCTTAGCGTCAAGAACACAATAAGCAGACGGGAAATGAAAACTCAGGCAAGGAATTTAACCGTGACATAGAGAAACCATAATTGAGATTTAATATCCCAGTCTGTCAGTGTTTCAGTTACCAACTCTCTGAAGACGTTAATAATATCACTGTAACTGAGTGTGGCTATTAGCGCTGATCTTTGTGAATTGGACTAGTTTTTGCAATGAGGCTCACTTGCACAGAGCCAATTTTGCGCCAATTGTCTGCATATTACCTAATTTAAATATATGCAAATAGCACAGGCACTATTTACTTCAGTGTGAAATGTATGCACGACATATTGCCCTCAAAAGTTCAACAACGGAACAAAAAAAGTAGTGGCCATGACATGTATACTACGATCTGCTAACAATGATTTATTAGTGTCAGAAATCTCTATTTACTGCTCACTATAGAGTAAAATATTGAGTGTTTTATTATATAAAGAGTAGTGAATGATTAAATGAGGGAGTGGTTTCAGAAACAGCCATACTGACTCTGTATTTTTGAGTTAAAATTAATAAACTTTTTGAATATTGAAAAAAATCGTAAGTAGCAATCATAGATTTTCCCATTTGAACATTGCTAGTTATCATAAAAAAGTTCCTCTTTAGCTGTCAAAATGTTTGATATGGTACAAAATGTGTTGTATTATTATTTTTTTAAACTTGCATTAACACACTTTTAAAAATAACTGTATTTTCTAGATCAAAGAGATCTCTCTTTTCTTATGACTAAACTATTGTTATCATAAATGCTGAAGCTACATCTGTTAAACTATAAACTGTAAGCTGTAACTATGTTATATGCTTATATTGTGTACGTGAGTTGAATGTTGTCTGGCGTCAGTGATCCTGCAGCGATCGGCGGCTCAGGGATTGATGGTGACGGACGCCTGGCCGGAGACCTGCCTGAGCTCAGGACAGTCCAGAGAGGCCATCACCCTGCTGATGCCGGCCCTCTGCGGGACGAAAAACTCGCTCCAGGTCAGGGAGGAGTGTCCTGGGAGCAGACTGAAACCAGCAGGAGAAGAGTTAGATGCCAGAAGGACTGGGCTGAGTTTTTGTGTAATTTCCAAAAGAGTCAAAAATATTGAATCAACAAGCAGTAACACTTTACAATAAGGGTACAAAACACCTGCAAACATTTATTTTTTGGCCTTGTGAACTCAAGGTTTACATATCATCAATTAATGAATGTTATTTCAACTGTTTGTTTTTTTTTATTTGCTTTTGCATGGACAGTGAACATATAGACCAAGGCACCTAATTATGCAGAGATGTCTACAGGAGTATGCACAGATACACAGAGATACACCAAATTGCAAAATAAGTGTAAGTGTAAATCAATAATACTAATATTAAAATCAATAATAACAGCAGCAAAAACAACACGGAAAAAATAGGAGAAAAAAAAATAAATATATATATATATATATATATATTCAAAAATAAAATCAAATAAATGATACTGGAAAAATAAATAAATAATATGTTTCCTCTGTGCTGAACTCACCTGTAATATCTGGACTTCAGCGGCATGAGCCCGGGTCCTTCCATGCGAATGGAGACGCCCTGCAGGCTGGTGGTAAAGGGGTTTGTGAACTCCACTTTCGCCATCATCTCTTCATTCACTTTGCCAACTGCGGACACCTGAAGTACAAAAAGGACTTAAAGTCAAGTTGTTGAACTTACTGGTTGGATTGTAGGAAAAGTCATTTTGGAAAAATAAACACATTTTTGCATCTTATACAATCCAGGATGTTTTCCAAAAGGCTGATGCCAACAAATTAGTTTTTTTTTTACGTGTAGCCAGAATAAAAAGCAACAGACCGTGACGGTGAGTTTGGGGTTGTGCAGGGTGACGACTTTCATGGCGGTGACGATCTGGCCGGTCTCCTTGATCTTCCCAGTGGCGATGAAGTGGAGGTTGGCCTGTTCCACCAGATGCTTCATGTAGTCCCTTGACTCGACCGTCACAGACTCCTTCACACCTGGGGAACATACTTTAACTTTAATTGCATGTCTTTTTTAGAGCTGTCAATCGATTCAAATATTTAATCAATCAATATTCAATTTAATAAAGTGGATGACTGAACTTTATTGAGTGCTTTCATGTGTTAAATTATGGTATTTAAGTATGGTAATTATGGTAGTGCTGACATATTACTTTTTTCTTCAGAAATGTTTGTGCAAATTCCCATGAGGTGGTACATCGTAGAAACATGACATTTTCACCAATTATTGGAAGTTTTGTGCAAATGCTGCTCAATATGACCCCAATCAGCCTGATAGGGGCGCTATAACTTAAGATTTCATGAACTTTGAAAAGTCATAACTCCTACGTCCTAAGTCCGATTTACAGACATCCATCTACGATTTTCAACTTCTAATGGTCTAAATTCTTGATACTGTTGTTGTTGTCAGTAGAAATACTTCTGAGTATTAGTCTATTTATGTTGGTAACAAATAAATAAACGCCTTCTCACTTTTGTTTGGCCCAATCGTCACTGAGGGAGTACTGAACAGGAACTCGGTGCTGCTGACTCCGGTGTAAAACACCACGCTCCCGCTGATGTAGGCGTCCACGGTGCGCTCCTGGTCGCTGCGGTTTACGAACTCCAGGTTCAGCTCGAAGTCGTCACCCACGCTGACCTCCAGGGTGGGCAGGACCAGGTCCACGTCAGCCTCAGGAGGGTCGGACTTCTCCCGCTGACAGCCGTACTCTTCCGCTTTTTCCAGGACTGTCCGCTCCTCCGTACTGCCTGGATTGGAAGAATGAAACATGTAAGTGTGTTTGCACATTATTATTATTATTTAAAAGGATAACGTCAATGTTTTTTGGCAACCGGTTTTGCCTTCCTGGTTATCTGCACAAAGTCAGCCTATTTGGGGATATCTGGTCCTCCAGTAAAAATTCTCTGATTCCAGCTTCTTAAATGTGAATATTTTCTTGTTTCTTTACTCCTCTATGACAGCAAACTGGATATCTTTGAGGTGTGGACAAAACAAGACATTTGAGGATTTTGTCTTTCAGTTATAGAAACGGAAATGTATATAAACTATTTGTATATAAAACTTGTACGTGTATTTATCTAAATCAGAAGCCGAGGCTGCTATAAAGAAAATGGTTCTGCTCGCTTTTAAACCACTGCGATCTCTGACCTTCGGGAAACTTGTATTGATCGCTGATGTCGCGGCGGGTCATTTCTCCTGGAGTTTTGGTCAACACCATGCGGCCTACGTGAGTCCGGTTCACTTTGACCGGCTCCATGGTCCCATCCTTACTCCGGGAATAAAACACCACGTCGCTGTTGACCTGACGGGAGACAGACAGAGACTCTCAGTAGGATAATATACTTTTTTACAGAAAATCACACTGAAATAGTGTAATTTAAAGACTCACCTCAGCGAACACAAAGGCAGCGTCAAATGGGAAGCAGATCTGACCATGTTTGATGGCGTGGACTGATGCAGGACCACATCTGTACATGCCTTTATTGATAACAGAGGAAGAGATTTATATTCTGTTAATTCTCTAAAAATAATTGGATTAGCAATTAGCAGAACTCTTAATAAGCCATAACATGTCATTATAAAGCTAGCAATTATTTCTTATAATAATTATGTACCATCACTGGTCTCCTGTGGTGTCGCATCCACAACCTGCCAGCCTCCAAAGCCAGTTGGGAGGTCTGGTCTGGACATGAAGCACTCATTCCAGCAGTGATAGTTCCTGATAAAAAAAAACATGATTTAAAATATCATTAGAGACATTAGTGTGATAAAAGTCCTGTTTTGTTATTATCTAAACTTGTGCATTACTAATAACAGTGTCGTAGTCAAGACCATCTAAACCGAGACCAAGTCAAGACCAAGAACAGAGTGTATCGAGGCCAGACCAAGACTTTGAGGGGTTGAGACCAAGTCAAGACCGAGACCAGTGCGAGTCCCACACTGCATGAAACACTTAAATAAAATGTGGAACCAGAGGCACTTCTGAAATTGATCTGAAAGATCCACATTCCCATAAAAACACCCACAGAAAACAAATTAAAATTTCGTGACATCCCCGCAGTTTTGGTCTTGAGAGCAAGACTGATCTGGAGTAATACAACACTACTAATAGAGGCCTCAAAATAGAAATGTCTCGCGGTCATTAAAATAAAAAATGTTCTTCTAAGGAAGCCTGAATGTATCCAGCAAGTTTGATTGATTACAGTACAAGCTATCTTGAGGTTTTGGTCTGAAGAAGGCCCGATATGAAAGTCCTGGGGAGTTCAAATTGTAAAGGGTTCATCCTCTGAGGTGGTGGTTCCCAACCTTTTTCGACACCTGACTAAGTGACATATTCTATGGATTTCATATTATATTCAATGCATAACAATAATAGTACAGAACAACTGATAGACTGTAGAATTAACCCAGATAGTGAACGCAATAACTGCAGGAAGTTTGTGTTAAATGAGCAATTTGGATGAATTTTTTGGGGCAGATTATTTGATTTCCTGTGAATATCCCATCAGAGATGAGTTTTTCTGTTATTTTTAATACAATTCTCTCTCAATATTATGTATTTTTTTAATTCTATAATGTTCTATTAGCTCTTTGGTTATTTTAACTGCGTACTTTTCTAATGCAGTATGTTTAGCAGAGAGGGTAGGGTGTCTTCATCGTGGTTTGGAACCAGCGCTCCGAGGAGCATGAAAATGCTCAATAAATGTCATAGCAAAATGCTGATTAGATTTTTATATTCCCTGTAAACAAGTCAAACTTTTGGCCTGATTTTGGTGTTTAAGAAAAGTCAGGGAATCATAAAAAAGTATTAGGGTTCATCCTCTGGGGATCATGAATATTGTGTATTGTTACATAATGTTCTCAAGAGTCAAAATCTCCGTGTTATCGTAAACTACATAGAAGATGTGTTACCAGATAGAGTCTCTGGTGCGAGCGCGGTCGATCCTGCCGTTCTCGTCCAGGATGATGTCGGTCTTCAGGTTTCCATCGTTGTCGTGAGCAGAGTAGAAGTTGGTGATGACCCGCGATGGGATGCCGAGACAGCGCAGGACTGGAGGCAAAACATTTAACAAGAAAAGACGGAAATCAAGGAGTGAAAGGAATACATAGAAGCCATGACAAGAGGGATGAAATCATCCCACAACTCTCTGTTTGTGTGACAGATCATTTAGATGATTACGTTGCCCAGTGTAAGTTTAGTTACAGCCTTTTCCCAACTCTTTATGACTTTCTCCTCTGAGGTCTAGAAAATATTTGGAAGGCATTTGGAAAGGTAAAATATCTTTTTTTTAATATAATCTGCTACTTGGGTCTCACAGGAGTTGAAGACGGCGGCGTAGACCCAGCACTGAGCGTAGCAGATGGGCTGCTTGGTGCTTTCGTAGGTGAGCAGGATCTCTGTGCTGCCAGTCCAGGAAGTGGGCGCCACTCCGTAGGTGTAGTCGCCGCTCCAGTTCCCCACCAGCACGCCGCCGTCGTCATCACGAGAGTTCAGCTGAGTGCGACAAAGAGCAGAAATTTATGGAAAGGTCAACTTGACAACCACTATGTCTCAGACATTGTGCTCTTTTTGTATTAGTGTGGATGTAGCCTTAGACTTCATTTTGAAATGCTGGGATTGTCTGAAAAGGCTATTCTGCAAAAGTCTAGCAGATAAAGAATGAACATTTTATGAGAGAAATCATTTAGGTTACAGCTTGTCATATTTCAAGCCAGTGTCACAATTTAAGTTTAGTTTCATGGAAAGAAAACAGCCTCATTATATTCACTGTATCAGTAATGTTGTATGTTTTACTGCACACTAATCTTCTGCATGTATTGATGCACCATTTAACTGCATATCTTATGTAGCTGTAAACCAGTTTCATGTGTTTTAATGGACGTCTCACCATAGCAGAGGCCTTCCTGGTCACCCTGACGGGGTCTCCTCTGTCGGTGATGGGCATGTCAGACCGGTCCATGATGCACAGACAGGCATCCAGGACTCCGTAGTTAAACTAGCAAAAAAACTACCGTTAGTCAGTAAATGATTAGGAAAATCAGTGCTGAAGTCCTCAATTGGTTTTTATTCTACCTGTCCATAGTTCCAGTCTCTTTCAGCGACATCGTCGTAGGCGCCGTGGTAGATGATCCCAATCTCATTCAACACACACTCCTGCCTCTCTTTCTCATCGTCCAGGAACACGGCATCAGCTGAGGAAAAAGCAACGTGGATGTTTATGGACATGAAAGTGAGACAAAAAGCCAATAAAAAGAGTTGTGGTCAAGGAGCCTGAACCGACCTGTAGCCCAGGGGTTGAAGAGGATGTAGAGGTTTCGGCTCTCGTCCTGTCTGGTCCTGCGGATGCCGAAGGGCGTCACCACGGCGACGTACATGTGGTACTTCCCCACGATGCAGTTCGCCGCGGGAGTGATGCCCATGGTGACCGTGTTGCCGGCGGTGTTTGTGATGCGGCCTGCCCAGGAGCTTTGACGGTCCTTGGTGATGAAGACGGGAATGTAGGTGCCCTTGCTGTACTGGGGGTTGGAGCCTGGGTGAGCAGGGAGCAGCGGCAGATTTATGTCATGGACTGACCACGTGACTGTAGGGCATAAAATACCACTTTGAAAACCATTAAAATGACAGTATGCTGGACTCACCGATGACAAACTCCACTGCAAACTTGTCTGTTTCGGGTTTGTAGGGACGGTTGAACTTGATCTTGACCTGGAACTCTTGTCCCCGACGGACGACGAGATAGTCAGAGTTGTACAAGTCGGTGTGGTGTTCAATCTTGTTGCTCTCGTTCCGCTCCTTCAGCATGTCCACCTCCGTGATGTCGAGATACTCTGAATGGACAGAGAGAGAAAAAGAAAGGGAGAGAGAGAGACAGGATGTCTCAAAAACATGTAAATAGATTTCCATGACATTTTATGGAAGGGCCACACCACTGCCTCATTAACAAATCATTGTTTTCTAGCTACGCAGTAGATTGAGACTTGATGTTAAAGGGATAGTTCGGGTGTTTTGAAGTGGGGTTGTATGACGTACTTATCCATAGTCAGTGTATTACCTACAGTAGATGACGGTCAGCACGCCCCCAGTTTGGAGAAGAAGACAGTAGTTAATTATCAGAAACCTCATTGATGTGCATGTCAGTTATCACCACAACCTCTCATTTGTGGCTGTTAACCGTCATCTCACAATAATTCCAGTCATTGCATTCATAAATTCCTGTCACATCTGGATATCTCTCCCTGTGCAGCTCTTTGACCACAACACAGGGTGGAGTGGAGCGCCAAGCTGCAGGATGTGAGCAGAATTTATCCCTGTTTGGACGTCACTCATGTGTCAATCACGTGTCAATCATGCGCAAAAACGATTGGAAACGTTGTCACTGTCGGGAAAAAGACTTAATCTCAAACTGAGAAGTGACATCTGTCTTCTGCCCTTCAATTCTGCTTTTTTTGAGAAACAAATAACTGACTTGGACTTAATAAAACTTAGCAATTCAAGTTAATGTTTTACAGTGTACTGCCTCACCAGTCATAGGTGGAAATCCTCTCGGGCCCGGGAAACCAAAGGGCTCAAACTCAGGTATGTCAGTTGAGTCAGAGTTGGAGCTGGAGATGGGAACGGCGGTGCGGCCACGGTTCGTCGTCTTGGGAGGGGGTCCGCTGGGACGAGGAGGGGCAGTATCGGGGGCAGTATCGGGGGGAGTATCGGGGGGCAGGGTGGCGGCTCTATCAGTCATGGTGGCGATAGGTCAGGGTCGATGATCCGTCGCAGGACTGCAAGAGGAGAGCAGATGGAAAACACACATTTTTTACTCTCTTTACTTGTTTGTATATTTGAAATAACTCAGATATTTCATATAGTAAACAGCATTCTTAGCAGAGGTGCAGCATCCTCCATGAATCTGACTTCACATTTAAAATATGCCCGATCACTAGTTAGTGTCTATGTAGTTTCTTTTAGAGGCTGAATTCCCATCATGCTCTGTTCATTCCTGCATGGCAGGCGAGCTGTTTTCAAACCCATCTGCTTTACATCTGTGGAAAAACTGGAACCATGTCTGTGTGTGTGAGAGAGAGAGAAAGAGAGGCTGAGTCCTTGTCCCTTTTATTCAAGAAGGAAACATTTTCAAAAGCCATTCAAGCAGAATGCATGAAAATATTAGAGCTTGTGAATGATGAAACAACAGAGTGAGATGCTTTTATATTACGCCACATGTGGTCTCCATGTGTGTGTTTGTGGGTTGGGTGGAGGGGAGTTTACGGTCATTCCCCTTCCTGTAAAGAAAGACACTTTTAGTGTTTGGTGATTTATTTTCAACTCATAAATATTGTGTTTGTATATTTTTGTGGTCACAGACAGAGAAACATGAATCATGTCATAATTTAGAGCAGTCACTGAGGGAAACCACAGCGAGTCTTACTGTGGTCGTCTTCTGTGTGGAACCATGTTATTATGAACAAATACTTATATAAATATCCACTGAGACAACTACCCAATGTTGCATGCAGTCAAATTGGGACCAACCAATTAAAGAATTAGTACGTTTTGAAATTAAATAATTGCTATAGGAGTACTGATGGTAGTATTAGCAGTAAAGGAAGGTTAATTAAGTAATTAAGTATCACCAGTGATTATAAAAGTTGTATTATTAGTGATAGCAGTGAGAAATAAAATCAATACAGTATGTATGGAAATAAAGACATTATTACTACTGTACTCCTATTATAATGTTGTGGTTTAAAATTAATATTTGATTTTTTTTTAGTCTCTTTAAGTTAATGAACTGAATATCTTTGAGTTTTGGACTGTTAATTGGACAAAACAAAACAGAAATTTTCACTATTTTCTGACATTTCTTAAAGATTAGTTGAGAAACACAATTCACAATATGAATGATTTGCATGAAAACAACAGTGTGTTAGGAACAGCGTGTACATAAAATGTATCTTTCTATGATTAATGTGTGTGTTTGTGACACTAAATGCTTCATTACATCCCCCCTACCCCTTACTCTTTTATTTCTTCCTCCCTTCTTTTATTTCATTTGGTATTTGTTTGTTTTGTTTTTTAAATTGTATTAATTTATTTAATTAATTAATTTAATTCTTTACTAAGTTACTGACAGCAATGTTCATCTGTTTACTGTTTTATCAAGCTCAGGCTTGTAACTAAATGATGATGATGTTATAAATAATATGAAAGAAATCATAAAATGTCATTATAAAAAAAAAGGTAAAAATATAGATTAATGATCGATCATGAAAATATTTCTTAGGTGCAGCCTTCGAATTGATGATATAATAAGGATTTAAAAAACACAGTAGCATAGTTGTGTACTAGTAATACTTCTACAATATAAGTAGTAGCAGTACTAGTAAAAAGAAGACTTTGTTAAAGTTTCCCAGACAAGTTATTTCCATTCATGACAAACCAAAGTAATTAAAAATAGTCCTAAGTAAAGGTGAAAACAATAAACCAAAAACTGAACACTAGCACGTTCAAACTTGGGTGTGAATCCATCAAACTGCTGTAAACAAAGACCCTCTGTCTACTCAGAGTGACTCATTAAATCCACCAAAATATGAAACAGAACTAAAATGACATCAACCCTTCAGCCCACATGGGGTCGACCTACGACGCCGAGCAGGAAGTTAAAGCCACGGTCGTTATGTAAGCATGTGGTAAGGCTGATTTTACCGTTAAATACACAACAGCTGTTTTCATAAGGTGCTAGCAGAGAGCACTCAGTATGTCAGGTTACAAACACCTGCCTCACTGTTGCATAATGTGGGCGTGTGTTGGTCGACGTTTGGCTGCATGAGTCATCATTTAACACAGTGAAAGTTCTGTTTTCACCTCAAACACCGGTGGCACAGATAAACATGTTACCTTCTGCAGACTGGCAGACAGACAGAGGTGCAAAGAAACACTTTTGAGGTACTTTAGTGGAGTATTTCTATTTTAGTCTACTTTATACGTCAACTCCATCACATTTCAGAGGGAAACATTGCAGTTTTTACTCCACCACTTTATTTCACAGTTTTAGTTTTTTACAAAAAAACGAACATATGATGAGCTTATAATAAAATGTAATATACTACTAAAGCTCCTTGTCATGTGTCAGGTGTCTATGATGTGTCAGCAGTGATTTTCAAATGGTTTTATTTAAAGGGCGGGTCCATTATTTCTGTTTTTTTTAGGTTTTTATATCATTCTGTAGGTTTCCAGTGTTGTTCCTTATGTATTAAAATCAGAACGTTCAAATATTGGTCAAAGTATGTATGTTTTAGCGTCAAAATGTTATTTTCCCAAGCCCTTCTAAAAATGTTTTCCCACGTGAAGTGACGCAGTTTTCTACATGTACAGTATACTGTATATACAGCCTTATAGTCAGTGTATTAACGTTACATAAAGTAGCTTATATGGCAGTCGGCTCCCAGTTTGGAGAATCAGACAGAAGTAACAACACGGAAGCTACTGCTGTGTGGACACCACACGGACTCCAACGGTAGACCAGTAAAATGTTCTGCAAGGTAAAATTACTGTTTTTATAAATGGAGTCTATTCTGGTGGCTTATTGATTAGCTTACTTTGGTAACCTACATCACTGCTTTTTGCAAGTACTGCGTGGGCGTTTCCATTTGAAAAAAATGGAACAGTTCGCAGATGGACCTTTAAGTAACTGCTTGAGGTTTCAAAGAGGTAAAACTCTTGACTATTTCACAAATATAGAAAAATATTAGAGAAAAGTCTAAAATATGAATACAAATTAGTGTAGGAGAACTTAAGGAATCATCTCATGATCACTCAGATTGATCTTGTGACCATTTGGAGGGAGTTCGACCCCTAAGTTGGGAACCACCGGACTAAACAACCTAACTTTATATAAAGTAGTTAAAACTAGCTCCACCTCGGGCCAGCGGCGAAAAGTTAAATGTTACTTCTAATAATGTAATAATATATCAGTCACAGTGCAATGTTTCTGCAGCACAAGTACTTTTACTTTTGATACTTTAAGTATATGTTGATGTTAATACTTCTGTACTGACTTAAATAGCAACTTTTACTCATAATTTAGTTTTTTTTGCATTGTTGTATTGCTACTTATATTGAAGTGATAATTAAGTACTTCTTCCACCACTGTGACAGCACATAATAAATACTATAAAAAGTGTAATAATATGCAAATTGCTGATTTCATAGCAACATGCAAGTCCTAGATAACCTACAAGATTCATGTTAGATAAAGTCATACTTATTTTGAATGGGCACTGGTGGAAGAAACAATAAGTGATTTACTTAAGTAACATTACATTTATTTGTTTATCCAAGTGTGGGTACAACCCTAAAAGTGCAATAACCATGCAACTACAAGTATGCTGATCTACATTAGTTTTTTTTTGTCTTGTTTAGTAACAGTTCTGCATAAAAGCTTTCAAAAGTAAAAGAACTCATCAATAAAACTTTAGAAGTTTGAGGCATAAAATGGAAATAGTCAAGTATGTCAAACTGTACTGAAGTCCAAGGCTGCATATCGGTAACCTAAAACTTTCCCAGTTCTGAGACACTTGTTACATACATTACATGCACACACACGTCTTTAACATAACTTTGCTAAATTCTGACACAGGAGAGACATGCACACATGTTAACCAGCAGAACGGAGCCTTTCTGTGCTCATCATAAATCTCTACGCCAAGAACATAAATTTCCTCGGCAAAAACTCAAGTTAAATGGACGAGGTTTTGCATGTATAATATACTTTTTAGAAGCAAAACAATATTAATTTCAACTGTATGGTAAACCTTATATTTTAGGTAATATTCAGGTAATAACCCCTGGATTTCTAAGTCCACTGTTACCGTTACTACTACTACTAATACTCAGGTAGTGACCGCTGGATTATTGGGATGTAAAGCATCAAAGTGCATCATTAATAATACAATCCTAGTGATGTCCATAGGCTTTGTTTGAGTTATTCAGCTTCAAAGATTGAACAACAACAACCGCAGAATGTTGCGGTTGTTTTTGTGCAATCTCTCCCAGATGTATCAGCATTCACATGCATCTTCACATCTGGATGGCATAAACACAACAAAGTTACAGAGCTGCTGAGGAATTTAGGTGCGATAAAACAGTTGCACCAAAGCAGAGCTCTTAATCACGAGGGCAAAGTTTGTATCTGTAAAGTTTAAGTTTGAGTGCAAAGTGGACGCACCTCAGATGAAGTTGGAGAGAGAAGCTGCTGATGGTTGGAGTTGGTCTGCTGCTGCTGCTGCTGCTGCTGCTGCTCCGTCTTGGGAGACTTCTGCTTCTGCTTATATACCCTACATGGGTGAGGAAGAGTCATCCATGAATGTGTGTGTGTTTAAGTGTGTGTGTGTGTGTGTGTAAGACCTCTGCAGGGAAATAGTGTTGTCGTGGGTGTAACTGGTCAGTCCAACTTAGGAGCAGGATGTGGAATCTACCATCTCTGTACAACCCACAGCTGGATGCAGCTCAGACAGATAAAGTCCGTCTGATGTCTGAGCTCTGCAGCGGTCAGACGGGACACAGTTTGATATACATGCAGGTTTAAATAACTATCTTCATCTTATTACTGGTGATAAAGAAGAGACACGCCTTTGTTTTGTTTCAGTTTTTTTTTTCTTCTGCTGATTTTATGATGTGTTTTCATTAGCCATGATAGCATTCATGGTCCCCAGATGATAAATTGCAATAAGTTAATACAGCCATCATTATTACTGTTAAGACGCTGACATACCAAGCCGTCGGTCGGCCGTCGGTGAGTGTCCGGCCTAGTTTTTCCGGTGTGTCCCGCACCATCGGGCTTCGTCTCTCTCCCTTCTAACGCTCGCACGATGTCTCTCTCTTTTTCTCTGTCTTTACTTTTCATGTCATCAGACAAAGAAAATTGCTCTCCCCTCGTCCTAAAGTGGTCCTATATCGATACTAGTGTACTTCCTTGTTTTATGAATGAATGAAGAAATACACGAGTTGAAGCACCGGCACTGTGTGTGTGCTTGATCAATCAGTGATGGTCATCCCTGCAAACACTACCCCTGTTCTTTAAGAAAGTACTACCATCCGACCAGGGGCTTTTTGGGGGGTAAAAAGACCCCGAAAAATGTCCCCGTAACTTATTTAAGACCCTGGTCACTGCGGTCGAAACGCAATGAGTTCCTCAAAAGGTTCTTATTACAGGGCAACAGTTCCTGCGGGCGAAACAGCACTTTAGTGTTGCTAATAGTTCATGTTTATCTTGCACACAAGTTGTTCCGTTGTTTGTTCACAGGAAAAGCTCCGACTGCTCTATTTTCAGATTGTTTATCTTTACTCGTTCAGAGTTGATTAGGACATTATGTTAATTCTGTCCCTCTTGTTTCCAGTCACAGGTGTGGTCGGTGTGCTTGGAGTCCACTCTCTTTTGATGGTTTGTGGTGGCATATTTACGAGCGAGATGCTTTTATTTGAGTTTTGGTTTGTGTTATCTTTACACAGGTGGGATACTCCCACCGCTCCACCAATAGTATGTCGTCTCCTCTTCCTCTGTTTTGGGGGTTTTAGCCTCTGTTCTAAATAAAGAGGGCAGGAGTTTTGGAAGTTAAGCCACACTGACTGTTGTGGCCTCAGTATGGTTGGTAATTCCTGGTAGGCTACTTATAATTGGAGTATCACTAATAAGAGCCTCTTTACTGGACTCGTGCATGACCTGTGATGAATGACCGGAATAGACCCCAGAGCAGTGGTCTGATTCAGGATGCTGACACTGGCTTAAAGCTGGCCTGTGGTTGGCCCTAGTTTGCACCTCCACTTAAAGGGTACCCTGTTTTTTTTTTGTTTTTTTAAAACAAACTTATGTTTACATTCACAAAACTCACAAAATGCATTGAGTGCATCATTAGCCAAGTTTCCATCCAAATTTAGAGCAACAAATTTCCTAAACTCTCCAGTTGAACAGAAGCTTGAGTTTAAATCACATGCTTCATCTATGTCAAGATTTACTCTGTCTCCATTTCTATTTCCATTTCCTTTGTCACACTGTGTTTTATTGATTCACCAAGTTTTTCACCTCAGCCAAGCATAATTGTTTATTCTTCCAAATTTAAACTTTAAACTCTATTTCCGAATTTCACTTGTTGAGGGATGTCAGGGTTCCAGAAATTTAGTAGTCGATACCGATACCAATGAAATTCCACGATTCTCGATATTACCGTTTGTACATTGTTTTTTGTTAGGAAGTTAAACAGGTCATAATTCCCTCTATTATCTATTTTATATTGCTGTGAAAACATCTCCTTCAAACAACTGGATCTATTCAAGTTTCTCACCGAAAACTACATTTTACAAGATTACATTTGAACACATCATGATAACGTTAGAATTTACCTTAGCCCAATACTCATCCCTCATTTAGTGAATAGAGCCTGAATGTATCATAATGTAAATCAATGGCACCTCCTGCTTTCAAATCAGCAGGACGAGAGCTAGTTAACTGTTAGCAGCCGGTAAGCGGCACAGTCCTGCACGCAGCTAACATCTAACGTTAACTAGCTCTCATCCTGCCGATTTCATCATGGATTTGTTGTTCGCTACGCAGCATTATCAGGAAAAGAAATAGGGTGCGTCCCCTGGATGCGTTGATAGTGACTTTACCACGTCACAAACACATTTTCTATCGTCCCCGGGGTACCTGCAGTACGGTAGAAAAAGGAGTACTGTCAGGCCTCCTAAACTTAAACATTCACCTCCACGTTTACTTGCAAGCAGTCCTCTTCTTCACTGCCTAGTTGGTGCATTTCTACATTTCTTGGCCGCCAACTGTCAATCACAAAAAAAACAGGGACAAACTCCATAGCACTGCTAGTGTCCAAAACATCCACAGGGCACCTTTAACTAATCCAGCTGTTGTCTCACAGTTGGCCTTCTGGTGCCAGTTAACACCTTTACTGTTTGTACTTCTATTACTGCTACTATTACTACGTATATTGCTGATATTACACTACCAACACTACTACTCTATATAATAATACCACCATTATGCTACTACTTCACTGTTACTATTAGTACTCCCACAGTACTTCCTCTAATACTACTTTACTTCTAAGACCACTTTCTGTATTCACTCTAGCGTATAAACAGTTTTCTTTTCCATATTGGCATTGATGCTGTGTTGAATGGTAATAAAGAGGAAGAAATGAGCCACCACATTGCGGGTGCACAAGATGTCCTTATTTTTCATTTTCAGTTTAATCATCTGCTGCTAACATGAGAAAGAATTTCCATCAGTGCTACCCAAAACATTGACATAAAATACAGCTTTATTTCCATCTAAAGCAGAAAGATGCCAGATTCTAATGTTTTGAAATGATTGGGTGTACAAGCTCGACTTTAAAACTGATTCAATGTGGAAGCAAAGCTAAAAATACTCACAAGCTCCACGGCAGAATAACATTACAGAGGGAACACTGTACAGCATGCTCCTGTGTTTATCATTTCCATCACTTATCTTCTTGATTGACCAGTTCATTTCAGGGGCAAACTAATCAGCGAATGCCAATGCAAATTTCTATGTTCCATTAAACTGTGAGCTTCAGTGTTGCTGGTGCAATTTTTTTAGGTCTGTTTTTTATTCATGATTTTAGATGCCTCATATTTGGAGGGAAGTGCTGCTGCTGCAGGGATTCCAATAAAAAGTAATTCATTTGACATTCACAAAAAGCAGCACACATGTGAGAAGGCATCCATCATGTTAATGTTCACCCAACACTTAACAGACCTCAAAACTCGGGTTAATGGCGCCAAATCAATACGGCTGAGTCAGTCCTTTCCATAAACAGGGTTTGTTTGTATTAACCCTGACTGGTGTTAAAGGAAAGGGTGAATCATAAAGGACATGATCTAATGTGTTGCTGTGTGTTTTCATGGGACTGGACATGAGAACATGTTGTACCATGAACGCCACACAGCCAGGCTGCAGTGACAGCAGGCGGGCATGATGCAAGGATACTGGCTCCTCACACAATACGACGACTGTTAGAAAGAAATCACGGTAAGAAATTCATCAATCGTTGGCAGTTCTGTTTTTGTTTTCACCAGTGTTGATTTAGCTTTTACTCCCTTGAACTTAAAGAGGATACAAATATAGAATGTCAATACCATAAATACCATAGACTGTATATAAGAAGTGGACGTAGTCACCGTTTTTTTGCAACAAGAAGTGACACAGTAGGGTGGAGCAAAGTACAACCGAACTCTAAATAAGACATTTTTAGTGGACCAAAACACTAATATTAACTATCATGAACTGAAAACACACTGTGAAAGGGTTAAAGTTGTAAGACAAAAACGCGGACAACTCCCAGACCGGACAACGCCGTGGTAGCAACCTGTCACTCACAAGGTAGCCACGCCCTAAAGCATCCCCTGCTTTATGGTCTATTAGACTCTAAATGGGATCATAATTTACTAAATGAACATCATGCTGTATTGAAGAAGACTTGAAACTAGCGATTGAGACCATAAACTCATGTTTACAATGTTTACTGAGGTGATAAATCAAGTGAGAAGTAGGCTCATTTTCTCATAGACTTCTATACAATCAGACTTCTTTTTGCAACCAGAGGAGTCGCCCCCTGCTGGGTATTAGAAAGAATACAAGTTTAAGGCACTTCCGCATTGGCTTCACTTTTCAGACACGGAGGTTGCCCACTCTTAAAAGCACAAACTCTGAAGTATATGCAGAACAGAAGTGATTGGTAGCACTTTCCTTCAACCCCCTATTTAGTATTTATAATGGTTTATAACACACCAGAAGTTTGATTGAATGCTCCAGAACAATAGCTAAATGGACCTTTGTGGTGAGATTATTTTGTCAGCTCCTGTTTCCTGTGAGGTTACCTCTGTGTCTTTATTATGTAATCAAACAGGTTTGAGAGCAAAACTATCCACACTGCAATCAAAAAATATTTAATCGCAAGTATAATACATTTGTGATTCAAAATGTATTAATGCAAACGTTTTGTTTGTGAATCCAAAAGTTTTGTTTTTGAATACAAAATTTCTGCTTTTCGAATTTGCAAACAAAACTTGCGGATTCACATTAATAGATTTTTACAACAAATTTATTCCACTTGCAATAAAACATTCTCTGATTGCAGTGTTGATAGTTTTGCTCTCAAACCTATTCTGTTTGATTGCATAATAATGGCACATAAGTAACCCCATAGTTTCCAAGATCAAGAATGAACTTTTAAACTTAATATTTGTGTAATGTTAATATAGGGAACTGAATACTGGCTTTATTTTAAACTGAAACAGAGACTAAACTGTTGAACATTCAGTACAGTATGAACCTGATGAAAGATGCTCTTCCTCAGTTGTTGCTGTTACTTTCAATTTGTTGACTATGTGACATTTTGACCCCCAAATTAGTTCTGCTACTTCATGTTGAATCTAAGGAGTTACTGAAATCAATCATATATTACTATAATATTTCATATTTGCACTTCGTATTAAACTAACTTCTTTCTGCTGTTTGCTCATGTTGCACTTTAAAGTCATTTGACAGGCAGGAACTCGTTACCACAAGGGCGAGTTAACTCTGTCTCATTCTGCTTGTGGGTAAAGGAAACAGAAGTGCCACACGTTCACCACAGGACAGCGTCTGCCGGTAATGAGCTCTGCAACTCTGATCATGAAGCTGTGCCTCAGCATGCACATACATGTTCTGCATGTGCATTCATGGATTTATCTTTACAACTCTGTGCAGAAAGCAAACATGCATTTGCATATGTTTTGCAAGCATGTGTCAGAAAAGCTACACCGTGCCATTGTTTAACTTCCTGTCGTTGTGAATGAGAGCACGTTACCAAAACCGCAGGTTGGTCACATGACGCGACAAGTCTTCCACTTTCTGTGTTCAGTTTGTGCGGCACACATCTTCATTTTGGATCAGGGTGTTTATGTTTTCTTTCACAATGATGGTCAAGAAACGCTTCTTGTAAAAGACACACAGGAACCAAAAAGAGGAAGCGGAGAGACAAGAGGAAGAAAGAGGTGATGGACACGACAGATGAGCAGTGCAGTCCAGTCATCGTCACGAATGGTGGTGAGTTCATTCAGAGCTTCTACATTCTTTGTTTAGTTAAGTATTATATATCATTTAAATAAGCTTGTGTAGAGGCAACTTAGTGTGTGAAGTGAATAACACAAGTCTGTACTTTCTGATAGCAAATGCAATTTAATGTTTAGGTATTTCAAGACTAAATGACTGATCACTGTCACACTTCTTCTTGTTTTGTGTCATTCAGCTTACCCGGTACGGTGCACTGAGGAAGTACTTCTCCCTTTCTTCACAGATGAGAGTCTGCAGGCTGCCATGGACTCACAACAGCCTCCTGCCTCCCACAGCCTCCCTCCTGCTCTCCCAGAGCTCAGACTGGTCCTACTGGGCAGGAAAGGAGCAGGGAAGAGCGCAGCGGGCAACACCATCCTGGGAGCAGCGGGAGGCTTCGAGAGCGGGAAGCCCACAGAGGAGTGTGTGAAGAGGCGAGCCGATGTGGCGGGGAGGAAAGTCACGGTGGTGGACACCCCAGGGTGGGAGTGGTACTACCCGCTCAACAGCACCCCCAACTGGGTGAAGAGAGAGACTTTGCGGAGCGTGTCGCTTTGCCCTTCTGGACCCCACGCTGTGCTCCTGGTGATGCGATCATGCGCCTCAGTAACGGAGGACTACATCATTGAGATAGAGGAGCACCTGGAGCCGCTGGGGAAAGGAGTCTGGGAGCACACCATGCTGCTGTTCACCAGAGGAGACGAGCTAGGCCTGGTGTCCATGGAGCAGCGGATCCTAACGAGCGGCCCGGCGCTCCAGAGGCTCCTCCACAAGTGCGGGAACAGATACCATGTCGTGGATAACCGGAGCAAAGGAGACGGGACGCAGGTTAAAGAGCTGATAAGGAAGCTGGAGGAGATGGTGGCGTGGAAGAAGGATGGGAGCAGTCATTTAGAGATGGATAATACGGTGCTGGTGGGTCTGGAAGCAGACGGGAAGAGGAGAGCGAGGGAGAGGAGGAAGAAACAGAGGCAGATGGAGGCGCAGGTGCAGAGAGGGACCATCAAAGCTGCTCTAATGAGTGAGTACTTCAGTCTCTGTAAAATACATTAAATCGTATCACAAATGAGGCACAGAAAACCTCTTGAATGTATACCTATTGGAAAATATAAATGAATGCTTAAAGCTGCAATAATCAATATTTTTATATTAACAGTGGATCATATGACTACTGTAGGTGTGAAATGTGTCGCCCTTAGTGTCAACAGGCAGCTGTTTTCAACAAGTGTGCTACCTCCGGGTCTGAAAAGTGAAGCCAATGAGGAAGTGCCTTAAACTTGCATTCTGGTTGCAAAAAGAAGTCTGATTGTATAGAAGTCTATGAGAAGATGAGCCTACTTCTCACTTGATTTATTACCTCAGTAAACATTGTAAACATGAGTTTATGGTCTCAATCGCTAGTTTCAAGTCTTCTTCAGTACAGCATGATGTTCATTTAGTAAATTATGGTCCCATTTAGAGTCAAATAGACCATAAAGCAGGGTATGCTTTAGGGTGTAGCTACCTTGTGATTGACGGGTCGCTACCACGGCGTTGTCTGGTCTGGGAGTTGTCCGTGATTTCGTCTTACAACTTTAACCCTTTCACAGTGTGTTTTCACTTCATGAAAGTTAATATTAGCGTTTTAGTTGTCTAAAAATGTCTTATTCAGTGTTTGGTTGTACTTAGCTCCACCCTCTCGTGTCAATTCTGGTTGCAACAAACCTAAATGGTGTCGATCACAATGCCGAACTCGAGGCTTCAAAACTGCAGTCCATAAACCAATGGGTGACGTCACGGTGACTACGTCCACTTCTCATATACACCACCGTACACTAAGTTAGCAACTAGCTGGTGAACAAAGTGGAGCATTTAGCAGCTAAAGAGCCTGATATTTCCTTCAGGTGTTGGTGGAGACCAAAAGCTAAATTGGAGAGTGAATATTGGCCATGAATATTAAGTTTGATGAATGAATGTGAGGTAACTTGTTTGCTGACACACAATCTTATTAAGCCAACAAGCTAGTAGTGTCTGTTGTCTTTTTTTTCTTCCTTCATTTAATCAGAGCTGAACTTTGTATGAGCACACACAAAACGTTTCACCACAAATCCGTATTTCTCTCCCTTCCAGGCGATGGTCTTCAGGGTTCCGAGCTAGACGCCCACCAGTCGTTCTCCAAGGCTCCCCGACGTTTACCCGAGGTCAGACTGGTTCTCCTGGGCGAGCGTGAAACAGGAAAGAGCTCTGCCGGGAACACCATCCTGGGCAAAACGAGCTTCTTCCAGGCTGGGGCGGTGACGGAGGAGTGCACCCGACAGCAAGCGGAGGTGGCCATGCGGCTGGTGACGGTGGTGGACACTCCGGGCTGGGAGGGAGGAGTAGCGGGTGCCACGCCTGAGAGGGTGAAGAGGGAGATTGTTAGTAGCATGGCTTTGTGTTCTCCAGGGCCCCACGCGCTGCTTCTGACACTGAGGGTGGACACGCTGGTGAGGGCGGCACACGTGAGGGAACATCTGGAGCTTCTGGGCGAGGGCATATGGAGACACACGATACTGCTGTTCACGCACGGGGATCAGCTTCGGGAGGGGGTGGACATCGAGCAGCACATCCAGGGTGGAGGTAGGGACCTCCAGGGCCTGTTGGAGACGTGCAGGGGCAGGTACCACGTCATTAGCAGTGTAGATGGAGGAGGGAGAGGAAACGGAGGCTCCAGTACGGTGACAGAGCTCCTGAAAGTGGTGGAAAAGATGACGGCGATGAACAGGTGTGAGGCGTTCTCCGGCCTGGTTCAGGAGGTCAGGGATCTGAGCCGGCACAAGAACGAGAAGTTCAACCAGCGCCTGAAGGACATGGGAGATAAAATGCTTCGTCAGGAGGACGAGTTGAAAAAGATGAGAGAGAGGGAGATGAAAAGAATCAGGTGGTTTTTTGACAGGAAGAAAAAGCCGAAATCACCCGGAAAGCCCGACGTTCAAAGGGAAGAGGAGGAGGAGGAGGAAGAGGACAGGAGGATGGACGAGAGGAGGAATGATATCGGGGAGCTGGAGGATAAGATGCGATGGCTGACAGAGGATAAAGAGAGAGAAATTCAGGATCTGAGCGTAGCAAACGAGAGAATCCGCGTAGCACTGAACCAAAGCCGAGGAGAAAGGGACGAGGCGACGCTCAACCTGGAGCTAAAAGAGAGAGAGATCGAGGAGCTGAGAGAAAGAATCGACGAGCAGCAGGTGAAGCTGCTCGACCTTGAATGTGCCGGCGTAGAAATTGAACATGAGAGAAAACAGAGGGAGGAAACCATTAGAGCAAAGAAACAAGAGTGGATGAGTGAGGTTAGGAAATTGGAAGAAAACATAGAGCTGCAGAGGAAAGAGAAAACAGAGTGGATGGAAAAAGTTGATTCTTTAAAAGCAGAAATGGACAAGGCTAAAAGACACCATGATGATGTGGTCGAGAGAAAAGAACAAGACAAAAACAGGGAGATGGCACAGGTGGAGGAACAACTTAAAAAAGAGATGGAAATAAAAGAGAAAGAGCAAGAAGAACTGAGAAAGAAAGTCTCAGAGGAAAAGCAGATAGCTCACAATGACGTAAAACAATATGAAAAAGATATGGAGACGAAAGTTGAAGAAATGAAATCAGAACATAAGAAAGAGATGGAAAGAAAAATGCATGAGAAAGACACGGAGATGCTGCAGCATCAGGATGAGATGACGAGAAAAATCAGTGAATTAGAAAAAATGATGGAGACAATGAACGTTCAACACCAAAAAGAAATGAATCAGAAGTTGAAAGACAATGCAGAAGATATAGAAAGGGTCAAACAACAGCATGACAATGAAATAAAGGACGCACGGCAGGAAAAACAAAGACAGGTTGCAGAGCTGAAAGAGCAGTTTGCCAAAGAAACAGAGGAACAAATGCAAGCAAAAAAGACAGAGATAACAGAGTTAGAGCAAAGGTACGTCGTCCAAAATGAAAAAGAGAAGGAAATGATTCATCTGAATCACAAAAAAGACATGACAGAGCAGATGCAAGACAAAGAAAAAGAGGTAAAAGTGTTAAAACTGCAGCATCAGGAAGAAACGGCGAGAAAAATGAATGAAATGGAAAAACTAATGCAGACGAGGGGAGCTGAACTCAAAGAGGAAACAGACAGAAAGGTGAAAGAGAAGGAGGAAGATGTGGAAAAGGTCCAACAACAATGCAGAGATCAAATAAGAGACATGGAGCAAGAAAGACAAAGAGAGGTGAAAGAGCTGAAACGACAGTTTGCAGAAGAAATTGAGAAACAATTGCAGGAAAGACAAAGAGAGATAAGAGAGCTGGAGCAAAAGCACGCCGCCCAAACAAAAGAGAAGGTGCTAGAAAATGAAAAAGAGAAGGAAGTGATGAATGAAAGTCGTGAAAAATACATCTTGCAACAAATGCATGAGAGAGACGGACTAATAGAGGAGTTAAAACGTCAACACATTCATGAAATCAAAGACAAAATGCAAGAAAGTGAGCAGGAAAAGGAAAGGATTGTTCTGATTGTCAAGAAAGAGATGGAGCAAAGACTGGAGGAAAAAGAAGAGGAGATGGAGGAGATCAAACTGAGTGTGAGAGAAATGAAGGAAGAGCTGCAACAAAAGGAAGAGAAAGAGACAGATCATTTAAATTACAAGCAAGAAATGCAGCAAAAACTGGAGGACAGAGAAAAAGGAATTGAGGAGATGAAACGCAATGTCAAAGACACAAATGAAAAGCTGCAACGAAAGGAAGAGAAAGAGACAGATCATTTGAATTACAAGAAAGAGATGGAGCAAAGACTGGAAGACAGAGAAAGAGAAACAGAAGCGATGAAAGAACATTTAAAAGAACTTGAGCAACAATTGCGGCAGACGGGAGAGGAAAGAGAAAGAGATCGTTTGAATCACAAGAAACAGATGGAGCAAAAACTCCAAGAAAAAGAAAGAATGATAGAGAAATTGAATCAGCATATAAAGGACGTCGACGAAATCCTGCAGAGAAAAGAAGAAGAGAGAGGAGAGATTATTCTGAATCAAAAGAAAGAGGCAGAGCAGCGACTGCAAGACAGAGAACGAGAGATGGAGGAGATGAAACTGCAGCTTTTAGACGACACGGAGAGGAAAGTAAAAGAAAAGGAAAGTGAGATTGAGAGTGTTAAACAACAGGCCGACTCCAGGGAGGCGAGATGGAAGGAAGAGCAGAGGAAGAAGGATGAGAGAGGAGGAAACGAGTCGAACCGACTGTTAGAAATCATTGATGAGAAAACTAAAGAAATAACACAAGCACAGTGTCTTCTTGCAGAGAGAAACAGTGAGATTGATGAGGCGAAAAAGACATGTGCGAACTCCTTAAAAGAAATTGAAGAGCTGAAAGAAAGCATAAACAACCAAACCGCCAGTATCACGGAGATACAGAAGCAGGAGAGGAAAAAAGACACAGAAATGATGGAAAAACTTCGGGAGAAAGAAGAAGAACTGAGAGAAAACGAGAAAGAGATCATCCAGCTGAGGCTGACGATCGAGCAGACAAAGTCCGAGCTGAAGGAGCTCATCAGCAGGATGGAGAAGGAGATGACGAGCATGATTCGGGAATACGAGAAGGAGATCGCGAGGAGGAACGTGAGCGTGGAATCCGTCGCGAAGGAGAGGGATGGCGCCGTGAGTCGCTGGGAGGACGTCGCAGAGAAATACGAGGAGAGTCGGAGGAGAGCTGAGGAGCTGCAGGAGCAAAACGAGAAGCTGAGGAAAGAGACGGACAACCTCAAAATAAAGTGCGAGGAGCTGAGGACGGAGAGCGAAGAAGAAGTTAGAGAACAGCTCAGGGTGAAGAGCATCGAAGCAGAGATACGAGGCCTTCTTAAAGAGAGAGATGTGGAGGTCGAGGGGTTAAAGGAAGCAAATTACAAAGTGCAAGAAGAGATAGAAAGGATACAGAAGGGGAAAGAAAGTGAGAAAGTTAAGGATGAGGAATTCTTGATAAGGGAAAAAGAAGTAAGGGAAAGGGAGCAGGTTATGAGTGGAAACGAAGAAGAGTTGAGCAAAAGAGGGCACGAACTCGGTGCGAAAGAGGAAGAGCTTGCTGAAAAAGAGGTGAAGTTGGATGGTAAGGAAGAAGAGCTTAGCAAATGGGAAGCAAGTCTAGAAAAACAGCAAAAAGAGCAGGCGGGAAAAGAGCAAGATGTAGAGAAAAAGGAGAGGGAGCTGGAGAGCTTGCTCAGAGCGCTGGAGGGCAAACAGAAAGAGTTGAACTGTCACGGTCAAGACCTTCAGGAGAAGGTGAAAGGCCTGAAAGACCACGGGAAGGAGCTGAAAGACAGGGAGTGTTACTTGAGGAACGAGGAGCAGGACCTGCTCGGCTGGAAGTCGGAGCTGCAGATGCAAAACGAGCACGTGAACTCCACGACGCAGCAGCTGGACGAGATGGGGAGAGACTTGGCTCTGCTGAAGGAAGAGCTTCACAACAAGGAGAAGAATCTCAAGGTGTCACTTAAGAAACTGGGCAAATGGGAGCAGAATCTTACAGAACGAGAGGAAGGGTTGCACAGCAGAGAGAAAGGACAATATGAGGTTGATGAGAGGGATTCTTTCGATCTGACGGATGCAGTTGAGAGCTCAGGAGACGACTTGCATGTAATGTACAGAGAGGTCAGCGAGAGAAGGGAGAAGGGAATAGGAAGAGAGTCAGATAGAGGAGATCAGAGGATGAAAACAGCATCGTCAGCTGAAGATAACTGTCACCTTGAAACACTAAAAGAGATAAAGACAGATGAGGAAAAGGAAGAAGGAGAAGAGACGAGTAAGGATCTGGAAAGTGCAAAGGTCATTAGAGATGTTGCGTTTTTATCTGCAAGTCACAGAAGCTCAAACAACAAAGAGCTTCCTGGGTCGGACTTGAGGGTGGTGGTGTTAGGGGAGTCCTGGTCGCCTTGCTCCCCTGCTGGAGTTACCATCCTGTGCGGAGAGGCGTTCAAATCCAACGGCTCCACCTTCAGGCCCTGGAGAGGTCAAGTAGCCGGACGCCGCCTCGCCGTCGCGGAACCGCTAGGTCTGAAATGGAGAGACGGACCGGATCCGACGCAAAGGAGAAGCATCCTCGACAGCGTCTCCTGGTGCCGCCCGGGACCTCACGTCGTCCTCCTGCTCATGCCGGCCTTCTTGACCTGCACACAGAAGTACAGGAGAGCAGCGGAGGAGCACATGAGTTTGATTGGAGGGGAAGATGTTTGGCAACGCACGCTGGTGCTGTTCACGTGGGGGGAAATGTTAGGGGAGAGCGCGGAGCAGCACATCCTGAGGAACGGGGAGCTGACGGGGCTCGTGGAGAGATGCGGGGGCAGGTATCACGTGCTGAGCAGCAAGAGAAGCAACTCTTTGATCGAGGGGTTGTTTGAGAAGATGGAAGATATAGCGGCTTTGAACAGCAGAGAGCTTTGATGAGACTGAACACATTTGTCATGTGAAAATACTGTTTTTCATCTTATGTGAATATTTTTGAATAAATGTAAAAATTGGCGGAAGAAATACTCAGATTACTTATTTATTTCCATCCAATATGGCCTAATGTTTGACCCTGATATAGGTAATTTCATATTGCAATAACTATATATATATATAATGGTATAGATTTGTATAACTGTCTTTTATAAAAAGTGGCAGTTTCTATTTTAATGTATGTATTGTTGTTTTTGTTGTTTTTTAATGACTTTGAGTCTGTCAATAAAAATGAATTGAATTGAATTGATGGAATGTTTTCTGGTAAGTGAATTATAATAGTCTATAACTACACGATAAAGCCTATTTTTGTATACTCCTTTGTGAATTAAATAATGAGTTAATAATATAATAATAATTTAAGAATAAGATTTAGAATAATTTTCTCATTTAATTAAGAACTTTAGTGCAAAATTAACATAAACCGTTTTAAGAAATTATATAGAAAAAATAAATAAATATTTCCATATATATTTGTTAATCGCATTGAACCTAGTGGTAATGTAAAGTGTTATGTAAAAACAAAACTGCAGTTTTCAAATAATATTCCCTCAAAATATTTCACATCAAAGTTTCTGAGAAATTTGAGTTAGTAGCTTATTATCAAGTTAGACGACATAATTGCGTATCACGATATCTCGATATATAATTTAATCACGATTTAATTCCATTTAAAGACGATAAATTGTCTTACTAAATTATTGCCCAGTCCTTGTACCAAAATCACAAAGTAAACATTTTAAAGGTCTTATTGATAACATTTTTATGTAGATGAATATTTCTTGAACATAATACATCCACAGAGCCTTTAGAAAAGTGCAGAATAAAAGTATGGCTCTTCCTGAAAAAAATGATTATGATTGTGAATTGATCATTTTTAAAATTTTGGTGTGTCCAAAATGAATGTTTTGTTTATCTGAGTGGAAGATATCTGACGTTCGGTTCCCACTTCTAACAAGGCTTGTGAGATAAATGGCTGAGATTGACGGTAAGTGCCTGGCAACAACTTGTTGTGAAGTAAATGCAATGGAACGAGGGAGGGAGAATACGACATCTAGTGGCTGAATGTTATTAATAGCAACTTTAAGTAAAAGAACATAAGAATTCTAGTCCAGTAGTTCTCAACTTGGGGGTCTGAAGATAAATCTGATAGATTGTGAAATGATTAACGAGGCAGGAAGGAAGAAAAAACAAATTTCTGACCCACAAATTTGTATTAATTTTTGGACGTTTCTCTAATCTTTGCTTTTTTGGTGAAATATTTGAAAAAGCTGCTTTTTTTGTAAGGGCTCACAAGCAAAAATGATTGACAACCACTGGTTAGATCATGAACAATGCATCATATTTTAGAAGTGTTTATGAGTGTTTTTTATGTGAAATCTTAATATGAAAAGTAACCTACTATACTATAGCTGTCAAATGAATGTAGTGGAGTCTAAGTAGGGCTGCAACTAACGATTACTTTCCTTATCGATTAATCTGCTGATTATTTTCTAGATTAATAGATTAATCGTTTGGTCTATAAAATGTCAGAAAATAGTGAAAAATGTCCATTCCAGTTTCTCAAAGTCTGAGGTGATGTCTTTAAATATTTCATGTTGTCGGTCTAAAACTCAAAGATATTCAGTTTAATATGAGAAAACAGAGGAATCTCCATATTTGAGAGGCTGAAAACAGCATTTTCTGTCATTTTTGCATGAAAATTTACTTTAACGATTAATCAATTATCAAAATATTTTGCGATTATTTTTCTGTCTATTGACTGATCGATTATTCGACTACTAAGTACAATAATTCCCTCTGATATGTAGTGGACTATACGTATAAAGCAGCAGAAAATAGAAATACAAGTAGTAGTAATAGAAGTACTTCAAAATTATACTTAAGTTCAGTAAATGACAATTACTGAATTTAACATCCTGCTTTCTGAATGATCCATATAAATGACTTATTCATTGCTTTAAAAATAAAACATATAAAATTCTGCATGAGCTGCAAATTAAACCAGATGAACCTCAGCTGACCTGCACCGTCTCCACCCGTAAAGGAAAGACTTTCATGCTCTCTCCACAAGATGGGGACCTTGTGTCAGCGTAGAGACGACTCTCTGAGCACCAAAGTAAGTGTTGAAAGTCACTGATGACAAGGAGTTGATGGTGAAAGTGTAGTGAAGCTAGTCAAATGTTTTTTTCTTTTTTTTTTAGCCGTGGTTTTACAATTTTCTGTGTAAATGGCTACTTTTAAAAGGAAAAGAGTACACAAAGCCTGATGAGCAGGCCTGTGCTCCATCTTGACTGGAGGCATTTCAGGAGAACCAAACCGTCTCGCAATTATAACCCCGGGGAGCCTCCCGCACGCTGAGAGGACTCCTGCTTTGACAAGTAAATTATGACTCTTGATGAGAGGAGTACGGCTTTCTCAGAATGCAATTTTTGACAGCCAGGAAAAATGCGAGTGGATACGTACAACAACTTCCATCATCCGCAGTAGAGCCAGATGCAACAGCCAAAAACACTCGTGTGCAATCATCGGGCTAATAATTATGGAGTGTGAGTGCTGGTCTGTATCTAACATGGCAGCAATGTTTTTTTAATCTGTCCATTCAATGCGAGCTGCCTTTAGAGGCGAGATGAGAAGGTGTTGTGTCAAACTGGATCCCCTGCTTTCTTTGATCATCCCTGCAGGGTGGGACTGTTTTTCAAAGCGTCTGGGGAGAAATTAAGAAAAGAAAAAAAAAAAAAGTTGTCAAATTGCAGACATCTTTTTCACACATTTTAGCATAATGTTTTAAACATATCCAACACAAGCCATAATATGTCATAAGCGACGCCCTTTTTCATTTCTAAATCCTCAGACGTACCGTCACATAGCTCATTTAGTATCACAACGCTTGATTTATTGGTTATAAGCTTGGATTGATTACAGAGTGCTTGATGGGGTTTCTGCAAAAATTCAAAGACGTTAATTATTGGTGGTTTATAGTTTAAAAATGTTTTAGGCTGTTTGAAGTTTTAACCTCGTCAACGCTGCGAGACAAAAAAACTTTTGAGTACATCATTAGAAATGCAATGTTGCGCAGCCGAACATTGATAAATAGGTAGACGGGTTGATACCCAGGCTTGATATAGGCGTACAATATTGAGCAAAGACAGCTTTATTCTAAATTGTAGAGGGGAATACGATGTTATCGGAAATATCAAATATCCTCCATTTCCCAAAATGTCAAACTGTTGCTTTCAAACCATGCATTAGCCATTCAGGATATAGTATATTTCTATTTCATGCATGTAGCCAAAAATACATGATGTCCTAATGTTTGTTGTTGGAACAAGACGTTTTTTTAAGCGTATAAAAACCACATTCCTTAACCGTGGCTGAATGAACTGATGATCTAAAAGTTTATTAACACCGAGGTCAGAGAGGTTTAGGCACGAGGATTTAACAAGTATAAGTATGCAAAACATGTTTTTTTATGTGAACTTTGATCCCAACAGCCATCACGCTCTTTCTTCTTTCCATTCAAGGCCATTCAGGAAACAAAAAACACCGCTATATCTGCAAGTTCAAAGGTGAATCCTTGCTCCATATCAGCGAACAGTGAGTGATGAAACCACTCTTGGGCACTCATTTCGGTTTTAGCTGGCATTAGTTCAGATTAAGGCAACATGGTAACCCTAATTTATCTTTATTTGGAGCCTTTTAAGGTCCTGATTGAGGCTTTTTGGGAAATATGGATGAGGCCACATTTACATGCTCTACAATAGACAGGAACAGCGCAGTCAATCATGTCTACAAATGTTTGAAACAAAATTACTGGGCTGCGTTAAAACAGAAGTTAATGGTTGGACTGATTTCTATTAAGGTCTGTGCACTCTCATTTGAATAATGGTGCTTCCAACAATGTTTTTTCTTTTCAGTACTTGACCCAGGAGGGAAATAAATGTGATTCCGTTTAAACACCTCCATCAATATTCAAGTGGCTTTAATACTCAAGGTTTATTTCTGACTCACCGTAATTAGCATGGCAGTCTGGTGCTGGCTTATGATAAATCATGTTCTGATTGTGTGTTTGGATGTTAGTGGAAAAAACTATGGGTGTCATTACAATACAAAAAAGCATAGCTATTGTGAGGAGAGAATACCTAGAAGTCAGTATTTTGAAAGACAAAAATGATTTTGTCATCAAATACATCATTTTCAGTTTCAGGATGACTCATTGTAACACAAAATCAGATTTTCTCGCATGTGAGTGTGTTTCAATCAAAGCGTATCTTGCTTTGAATGAAACTGTTCATTCTTATCACTGCGTTGGTTTAATTTTGAAATTGTTTTTCTTTTATGGCTATTGACAAAAGACAACCTGCTCTCTCAATTTTGTTTTAGACTGTGTAAATTCCTTTGTTACCACTTTCTAATAGAGCACAATTTCAGCCCCTAAAAAAATTGCGTTCCAATACAACTAAACTACATTTTCAATTATGTTTGGAGGGTTTTTTGTCACAGATTACGTGTGTCTTTGACGTGTCACAAATACGTTTGTAATGATAGTCCGTGGAAAGCTGTAGCAAGTGACGTAGCACAACGAGCGACGCGCAGAGAAGGTGACGTAGTGTGTCGAGTTAATGAATGAATTCAAAGTTAAGTGGCATAATAAGGAATATAACGAGCAAGAAAGTCCATTACGGGTGGTTGGTGGGAGGATCAAACAAACACAGGACTTTCCCCCAGGAGGAAGTTGTACAGTAGGTATGAAACTAAAAGTCAACGTTGACTTAAGTAGTTATTATTTCCAAACCATGCATCCATTATCTGTAACCGCTTATCCTATTCAAGGGTTGGAGACGATCCCAGCTGACATTGGGCAAAGGCAGGTCGCCAGACTATCGCAGGGCTGACACATAGAGACAGATAACCATTCACGCTCACATTCACACCTAAAGGTAATTTAGAGTCAACAAGTAACCTAACCTGCATGTCTTTGGACTGTGGGAGGAAGCCGGAGAACCAGAGAAAACCCACGCTGACACGGGGAGAACATGCAAACTCCACACAGTAGTTTTGTTGCCTAAACCTAATGAAGTAGTGTTGTTGCATTTTTTGTTTGGTTTTGTTAACCATGTGTTTAAAATGGTTTAAAACTGCTAACCAAAAGGCGACTGCTCTTTCTCTGTCCTAGCACCCAGACTGTGGAACAATCTCCCCACTTAAGTTAGATCCGAGTCTGTTGACTATCTCAAAATACGTCTAAAACCCTTTTCTTTAAGTTGGCTTTCAATCAGGTTCTATAAGTCCAACGGTTGATGTGTGTGATAACTTGTTGGAGTATGCTTTCGGTGTTTTTAAGTGCATTGCGTCGTATGTATTTTTGATTAGTATTCAATCTTGCATGTGTGTTTTTTGTACTGAGGTTATTGTAAAGCACTTTGTAACCTGTGATTAAAAATGTGCTATATAAAAGTTTTACTTACTTACTTACGGTGACCGGTAATTAATGTCTTTATTAATGGTTAATAAGTCATTTACTTCAGCTTTATAGATATAGATAGTTATAAGACATTAATAGGAAACAACGTTTGGGCTGCCAGGCAGTGGAAAATCCCTCTCCTGCATGACACTTACTTTGTCGTTTTTAGCTCTTTAACTCGGCAGGAAGTCCCCTCAAATGGACTAATTTGACCACTCTATAGGTTCATGTTAATAAATGGATATTGGTTCAGATGTGGTCAAACAGTCCATTTGAGGAGACTTCCTGATGAGTTTGGGACATTAACTTTAATAATTCCTTTTCCTGCAGACGTCACCGCTCATGAAATAGCAGGCAAAGGCCGAAGTGGCGTCCGGTGTGGTGGACAGGTAGACATTTGCATGATCGTGGCTGTAAAGGTCAATGCTGGTCCCTCGAGGGCGAGGATTTATATTCAACCTGATGGACCATGAGGAGTTCCAGATCTGCCCCCACCCCGACCACCTCCCAGGGGGCACGTTTAGATAACGTTAGCCTTTCAGAATTTGATAGCCCGCCCTGACCAGTTACATAAACCACCCATGGTCCCACACAGGCCCTCTGGAGTCTGTACCCAAAATAGTTTTAGCGAAAAGGGAGGGCCACAAAAGCACACAGTGTTCCGCCTGGGGTAAAGAGGTGGCCAGATGTCTGCGAGAACACACGCTTCACCTTCGGCTGATCTCGAAAGAAGCCTCAACTGTTGATGTGTGAAATCATGGTTTTTAAATAACTAAGCGTTGAATGTTTTCAAGAAAATTAGGAACAAATACTTGATTTTGGCATTTTTGTGCTTCTCTGTGTGTTCTACTTTCTCGCCTCCCCCTGCCCACTCCTTTCCCGAAGAGAGAGGGGAGAGAGAAAGAGCGAGGAAGAGGAGACGATGCCGCAGATGATGAATCCCCCTCTGGACTGCATCCTTTCCGGCTGAGTGCGTCCAGTGGGCCAGAGCCAGGTCCTGGAATCTAGCTAATGAGACACACCCCCCCGAGGGCCCCGTGGCGTCCTATTGGCTGAGAGGCTGGCGGCGGCCGAGGCGATTGGCTCATCTAGTCTTGTGCAAGCAGCTGTCAGAGCGTGTCGCAAATCAAAACTCGCAGTGTTCTTATCCAGCATGGCACGCAGTAAAGAAGCTAAATGAGCGGAGTGAAATGTATACTCAAAGTTACGTTTGCTAAAAAAACAATGATGACGAAGGATTTTTTACATTTTCAATATACATACTGTATCTTAAGCAATTTCATACAGCACATTTAACTCTGTATCTACAGCAGGTTTACTGTATTTGATCTCAAGCTTCCCTCTTATGACTGAATAAGTTACGATGCCTCCGCAGTGAATCGTTTTTCAGGGATGTAATTCATTCTTTTTTCAAGGACCCATTGAACTGAAACACACCAAGACATCCTCCAGATATGACAGCTTACTTCCACTTGCTGAGAAAAAAAAATAAATGCATATAGATTTTATTTATTCAGTGCGATATCTGAGGAGGGCCTTTGACAATGAAAGCGACATGTCGTGTATCTTGCAGCATGAATTAAAGATTGTATTTTTTACCGTGAGCAAAAGGCAGAACCTCTCATCTGGAATGTCCTACAAATATTTTTAGTTGCACTTCTTTGACTGGGATAAACTGGCCTAAACGCAATCTGGACATTTGGTACACAGAGGTGTTGATGTTGAAAAATATATACATAATAGGTGAATTATATTTTTTTCAGTATTTTAAGAGATGCAAGGCAAGTACAAGACATTAGAAAAAGTACTGCAGTCCAGCAAAGGATGTGAGAAAAGTCAGACCTGCTGCTTTTTCACCCCATCTTTGACATTTTGCTCCTCCGTCTCGGCGGCCTCCTCGGAGCTGTGAGGCGAGTTCAGCTGCAGGTCAGGACGCAAGAGGAAGGGGATGATGAGCATTTCTGGTTAGTAGTGAGCGTCCTCTGATCAGCTCATGGTGGCAGATGCCTGAAGGCTGAAGAAAAAAAAAGAGAGCAGCGGGAGGAGGAAGAGGCTAGTATGACTACAACCAAGAGGGAAACAGAGGGAACGAGGAAATTGACGATGTGGGATAGAAATAGGGATGCACAATTAATCTAATAGTAGTCGCGATCACAATTTTGGTTTACCACAATTAAATGAACATGATCGACTGCGATGTATAAATGCTATAATGTTATAATTAACTTTGATGAAAACACACTGCGAAAGGGTTAAAGTTGTAAGACGAAAACACGGACAACTTCCAAGCCTTAAAGTTTTGGTCGAATTTAATTTCGTTCCTAGGAGACGCACTTTGAATAAGGACCAGTCTTAATTTGATGCAAAGATTTTTACATTAGCAGAAATGTAGCCCAACATGGAAGAAAAAGCAGTGCTCTGTTTATTCGTGCAATAAAATATTTTGTCCCTAAAATCAATGAATAATCGGGATCGAAATAATCGTGATTATCATTTTGGCCGTAATCACGCAGCCCTAGATAGAAAGCATGGCTGGATAATAAGACAGCTTGTCCCGGGGCACAGACATGTAAAATTCCTCCCACCCCTCCTGCATAGGAGCAAGACACCCAGACTGAAAGAGACACAAAATGACTACGAACGACATGGCTGTGGCATTTGTAGTCATTTTGTGTCTCTTTGCAGCTGCTAAAGCCTGTTCAATAATCCATCCATGGGAGAAAGGGATAAAAGAGTACAGATCGGAGATCAGCTGAGAGAGACAGAAAGCTGCTGTGTATTTTAATCCACACCGTCACAGCAACATGTCTTTGAGTGCATCTAGCAGAACACACTCGCATCTATGACCACTCCTGTCAGCTCCTCTCTTCTTCCTCCTCATCCCACGTTGTTTCATAGTTTGTCAATTTGCATCACTTCACGCTCTCCGTTTGCTTTGCCCCCCTTTAATTGTCCGGCGTCGGCTCCGTCCTCATTTGGACAGTCATAGAGTCAGTGCGTACCATCCTATTCGCCTAATTAATCAAAGCCGGATCACATAATAACAGATGTGATATTGTCTGAATGCCCAGCAGCGGGGGTCAAAAGTTCACAGAGGATGAGCGCTCTCTAGTGGTGAACACGCTGTCCCATCTGTACAGCATGTACTCTATGCTGCGTTTTGCTCGTTATTTAATGCATGCAGATGTATAACACTGTAGAGATGCACGCATGCCTGAATGTTTTGTCCGTGTACGTTGTTTTTTTTACGTCGTCTCATACTGTGTACAGACACAGAAGTACACACACACACACACACACACACATACACACAGTCAGCCCGCAGCAGATCCTTGAATGGCCCGTTCACCTTATCTAAGCTGCATTATATAATACTGGGAAAAAATCTTTGTACGACAGACTAGCAGGGAATTACATGACTGTACAAACTTATGAAACACTCACGCACCCTGACACACTCTCTCTCTCTTATGTCAACTGCAGCAACAGACCCTCATCTAAACTCCTTACTTCCTTAATCTCTTGATAAAAAAGAACAATTCCTGTCATGTTTTAGTACAAAATGTCCAAGTTTATGCAGGATAGACTTAACCTCATGTAGAATATTCTATTGGGATGAAATTCAATGGCCGTGCGAGCATCACCTTTGGGTGGAAAAAGCTAATTCACAGAGCCGCCTGGCACCTTTTAACACCTTGAACACGTTTTTCTTTCACCTTTCCTCTGGGATTATATGGAAGGAGCGGTTATTCCATTTCAGGTTTATCTCGATTACCCTCATGAAAGTTTGATGGGCCGGCAGAGAGCGGGATTCACAGCTCTGGGTGGAGGTGAGGAGCAGATTAAAGATTTATAGTGTGAGTATAATGAAGTCAATCTTGGAAGGACTATTTTTCTTCTACTTAGATCAAGAGTGTTTGCACGCTGGCTGGAGAAATAAACAAAATAACCAGAACACCATGTGATATTGGACTTTAGAGCTGGATTGGGAGCATTTGGGCTGTAAAAGAGGCGTTTCATACTAGTGTGTACAAGTTCTTAAAATAAAATATGGCAACTAAAAGAAATCAAAGGGCCAAGTCACTGGTTCTTAACTTGTAGAGAAGAAGGAAGGAAAGAAGCAATGAAGAGAAGAAGGAACGAAAGAAGGAAGTATGGAAGGAAAAAAGGAAGTATGGAAGGAAGGGAATAAGGGAGGGAAGAAGGAAAGGAGGAAAGGAAGAGGGAAGGATGGGAGGAGAGAAGGAAGGAACGAACGAACGAAGGAATTATGAAAGGAAAGAAGGAACGGAGGTAAGGAAGAAAGACCTGCTAGTTTGATGAGATGCTTTGACTATTTTCCAATAAAAATCAACTCGTTTCAGGAATTGTACGAGTTTCTTTTCTCTTGATTCTGCTTTATTCTGTCTCGTTTCAAACTACTGACACATTTCTAGAAAATTCTTGAAACAAGTTGATCTGGTATTGGAAACATGTTGAAATAATCTTTCTTGCTGGACAACTATAAATGATTTACACGGTGGAGATTTTTTACAGAGCATGACCGGTACCAAACTAACTGCATGATGCACAATCACAAGTTGACCGTCACGGATACCATCAATGGACTCAACTCACAAGAAAGATAAATTACAGCGCTGCCCTACCACCTCTGTGCCACAAGGACTCACAACCTGAATCGCAACCTTCGAAACATGATCTGATTAGTTGTTTGTCATCATTTGATCCCACATCAACACCGGTTCACATCTGCAGAGCCAAAGAACGCCTTCAGGTCAGATGATTTCTCTGCGTGGTCGTAATACAGTATGGAGCCATTTTTCCTTCTTTTCCTCGTTTCGTTGCTACAGTCCGAGATCATCAGGCCTCAATACGCACTGCCAGAATACAGTGGAGCATCTTCCATGGCCTCAACGGACACCAGACCTCACCCACATCTTGGAAAAAGCAACAGATACTGTGACCGTTTTTTGTGAGTGTGCGAGTTAAAATTTCACATGGTCGCATTCATACGAGTGCATGATGATCGTTATCATTGGTGCCCCCGCCGGCACTTGGTGCCCTTCGCACAGTGTGTGATGTGCGTGTACGTAGCGGTGCAGAGCTCTGTACAGTGCATGATTTTCTTTATTCCTCAAAGACCAGCAGGCTTTTTTCCTAGAAGAAAGGTCTAATGTTCAACTACACACAGTTCATGACTTGAATTACAGCATACCAAGTAGGATTGAGGTTGTTCTGGGGGCAAAACAGTGACCTTAGTCCTTATCAGGGGCTTACTGTTAGTTTATTGTTAGTTTCAATTACTCTTTTGATCCTCTAATTACTTGGTAAAAAACACAATATGCATGACTCACTTTGTATTCGACAAATCACTTTAAACCCTCACTTGATTTGACCTAAAGAAATGCACGGGTTGAGGTGCTTTGGCCTGATGTTGGTTTTGTTTAGCACTCAAATGAATCCACACTGTGTATATTTTCATAGAGTTCTACAATGACCTTTCCGTGACTTTCACAAAAAAACATTGCATTAAGTTTGTGTTATTTTATCCTTTTTAAATACAATTTAGTTTAATTTGATAGCACCGAACATTTTTGATTCAATGCCGCTTTTTTTCAAATAAACACCATCTCATTTTTAATAACTCTTTCTTCACATTTGGATCTGTAGCCAGGACAAGGCCACGGTCAGGAGGGCAAGAAAAGTCATGTTTAACACGACTAGTAAGGTGACCTTGTGATAAAAGAAGCAATCCTGTAATGGCGATATCACTGCTTCAATATTTGCAGCAGTTTGTGTCTTTTATCGTGTTGCTCCTCTACATGAGCTGAAAGAATTTCAAAACAAATCCCTGAACCACCAAGTTTAAATTGAAAGGTACCTGGCCTGGAGGTTGTTTACCTCCAACCACATGAATGCAGCTTTCAAAACTAACAATTTAGCAATTCACTTCAGCTTAGTTTAATTCCCGTCATTTGAATTTTATACAGCCAATTAAATGGGTACAAAGTAGAGACAAAAATCTCTCCATCAGTTGTATACAGTAGTGCTACAGTATCTCCCTTTAAGGTACATTTTGAACGGATAAAAAATGTGTATTTAATTTGTGATTAATCGCGATTAACTATGGACAATCATGCGATTAATTGCAATTAAATATTTCAAATAATTGACAACCCTAATTATTATTAATAAACTGAATAAAAAAAAAAACATGCTTGGTACCGAGGATAAAGTGCTACATGACAGAATACAATGTTGGTCTGCTGCAAATACAGCGACATGAATGCTCAACAACAAAAGTCGGTCAAGTATGTCTTTGTGTATGTACAGTAAAGCCTGCAGCCTGCATGTAGTAGCCTGTAGGAAAGCATGCAGTAGTAGGCCCGTGAGGTTGCTGTAGCATTGCTGTGACTCACATTACGCCAGAAGCCATCAATGCATATGTGCATCCTAGTCTGTCAAATTAGGTCTACAGTTGGTTTAGCTGCGTGTGTGAGTCACATATAGCAGATTAGGCCATTTGATTCATATGCAAGCCAGGGCTGCAGAACATTCTTTTCAATATACTTTTAATTTACATTTATCAATCCCTGTCTGCAGTGAGATTTATCTTGGTTGTAGAACCTGTTGCTTATAAAAGATACTGCCTATGTCATCACATTTATATACAGAGGAGGTAAAGACGCAGATTATACTGTATAGATTCATCATACAGTATGTGTGCTGCTGCTGCTGCTGCAAAGCCCCAGAGCCTGTGAGCGAAGTAAATCGTTCAACCTCTGCAAGTAAGTAGGCCCACATCATAAAAAATGCATACAGTGGCATATGGTGTGCCAAGCTGCGTTAGAGGCAATGTAGCTACAGCCCATACACTCATAAATCCATATCCATTACTGCCAGTTCTATTTTTTTAAAGGCCGAGGTCAACAGTTCACATCCCATCACACAGGAGAAAACCCCTCAACATCTGCTTCTGTTGCCACGGCAACTGGCTGCTGCTGCCACCACTGTGGCCTGACAGATGTGGAGAGAAGGAAGGAGAGAGAGAGGGAGAGAGAGTGAGAGTTTTTTATATGACTGCAGGTGTATTTTAATGCGTTTTGACGCATTCAGAAGAGCATGGACGCCCGCTTTTCAGGATCGCTGCAGGTCTCGGTCCTCAATCCTCTCACACACCTCGACTATTACAAGTGTTTTTCCAACACATCGGTACACATCTTATTCACCTGTTCCTGAGGGACAGAGGTGTGCAGCACAGTACATGTAGAGCAGTCATATATATATACCAAAGTAATGTATTAAATGAATTTGTTGTACTGCGTTCTAGCATACTATAGATACTGATACTATAAAGAACGTATATTGCTCAGAAGTGAAAGTCAATTATACATTTAATTGCAACGCCAGCAAATCCCCCATTTTGGACTGTAATCGAGTCGACTACCATAATGACGCCAGTTAAACGTCCGCCTACAAAGTGCCGTACAAAAGTAAAACAAAATAATTTCTATTCTTTTGTCAAATATTTAATGTTTCTACCAAAATATCCTGTGTTGAACAATACAAATATTATAAATATGCATACTATTATAACTATTTACATACTTACTTATTTATTTATTAAACTTTTTTGCTTCCCAGAGGAGCATAAAGTGAGCGATGGACATAAATAGAAATTAAACTAAATCCATCACACAGATTTTAAAAGCAATCTCACACTTTTTCATGTCAGAGACCTCCAAAATCGATGTCCAATAGACCACAGATCATGGATGTATAAGAAGTTGTGTCTTGTGCTTTTCCCCTGCGTGTTAGTAAATATCCTACAACTACATTAAATTCTGTTTATGTCATCCTACCAGCACTACTAGCTACTGGCCGATAGCCGGTTGTTTGGGAACAGAGACGTTAATACATCCACCACGGTACAGGCTTACAGCATGCAGCCCATGGGTGTATTATAAGATAATTAAAGTGATGAATTACAGTCAATATATCCATTATTACAGCCGCATACAGCTAGCAGGAAGCTGGCAGAACAGGCAGCATTAATGAAAAATAAGAAACTCATAGTGCAACATACTAAGGGATTCATGTAGCTAGTGTGTAGCTCATCTGTGCATGCAGAAGGAACATGTAGTAAACTAGTGGGCCTTTAGCATGACGTAGTAAGTGTAGTTGTTCCATCAATTTTAAATGCAACTTCAAAGTGTATTTTTTTTATTTCAACATCCCTGACCTCCATTCAAACCTTGCACACCAATGACATCTGAGAATATATAACATAAATATATTTACTCAGTCGTGAACTTCATGCGATCTCCAGTAATTATGTTTGTATTCTGCCTCCACACGTGTTAACCTCCGTTTAACCGCTTCACTGTGAAGCACACACTCACCTTCTGGCTGCTTTAAAGGGACACACACACACACACACACACACACACACACACTAATGCAGCCGAAAGGGCTACTGTTGTGTATGCGCCACTGGAAAGCCAATCTAATTATAAAATAACCACTGGACATTACATTTTAAAAGTACTATAGACACAACTCTGCTATAGGCCTCATGTGACTATTGCAGAAAAAGTGACCTCTGGCTTTTTTCTTGAACAGAGCAGCACACATAACATGATGATGTGGAGGATCTGAATTTGTTTTCAATATTTAGTTTCATTCATGTTTTATTCTATCCTCTGCTGAATCTCTTCTCCTCTCGACTTGTTTGAAAAGAAATATTAGCATATCTCCACTGGCAAACAAATTGAGCTATTACACAAATTAATACTTAAATTAGCTGTATGGAGTTTTTTTTTTTTCTTCCCCTCACAAACTGCGTTCAAATCTAAAATTAATTTCCCTAAATCTGTTTTCAAATTAACAAGAGGGTTAATGCGGGGCTATTAGAAAAATATTTTTCTCACCATCACATTAATTTAATTTTATGTTTAATCGTACGCACCGGAGATTGGAATAATAACAATAATAATGATGGTGATAAAAAAAAAAAAAGGCACCAATTAGCGTGCTCATCTGTGGTTCTGATTGTGTGATGAATTATTCATGAAATCAGAGTTAACAAGAAGGAGGATGAAGGGATCAGCTTGCCCACTGAGGAGGGATTGCTATAAAGACAGGAGTCACTGCTGCCTTTTCTTCAACGACACACAGTCAGTCTGCTGCTGGTTGGTGGATACAACTGCACAGATCAGGTACTTTTTTCTCTTATAAATATAGTAATTTATACTGATACTATTACAATTATGCATATTTTTATTTATTTGAAAAATTTCATTTAAAAAATAGCAAATGTTTTCTACATATGACGATTTATAGTGCTATTATTACATTTATATATATCAAAATGACATCTTGAAAAATACATTACATTTACTGCTTTTACCCATTTGCTTTGAAAGAAATTGTAGAAAAGATTAGTCAAATGCATATATTACATTGCATGCTACAATATGTTAATATTTTATTAATTGCTAAAAAATTTAAAGCTATTTAATCAAGTGGAATTTCAAAGAGGATTGCTTTAAATTTCCCTGCACACGAGGAAGAATGAGAAAATTAAAAGATTTTTTTAAAAAATGGCATTCATTATTTTTCTACTCTTCATTCATCATACAGAAAAAACGTAGAAATTATAAACAAGTCCCTCAACATGGGGAGATCCTCCCCGACAACAACCGACTCTAGGACCCGGCAGCCCCAGCGTGGCCGGGTCCCTGTGCGCAGTGCATTCACAGTTCACAGGCATCTCGACCTAAATGCGATGTGACGGGAGAACCTTTACTGAAACAAACGGGAATATAGTATCAGGGAAGGCTGACCGAGCTGTGAACCGGGGCCCTAACACAGAGCAAATTAACATCAGCAAAAATAGCTCTGCGTTTTTCAGATCGCTTATGTGGCAGCAAATGCATCAAGCGCTGTCAGGTCGTTTTAGCCCGCAGATGTCTCACATGTGAGGGGGCTCCTTTTCGGCCCGGGCATCGTCCTCGAACTCTGACCACCGGGCTGGACGGGCTCCTGAGGTGCTGCTGTTTTGTGTCCTGCGGGGCAAACATCCCTGGGTCTGAGCTTTCAGCCCCACTATATCCATGAGATCTCTTTCGTGATGTCCTAGGCTGAGCTGAGTAGTCTAATGATGCCACTCTGCCTAGCCAGCTGAACACACAGATGGGAGAGAGCTGCCTTCTATGAATGCAGTTTGATTTTAAGGCCACTAAAGGGTCCCAGCATCCCTGCTCTTGTGCACCAGCTATGAATTCTGGGTAAGCAAGGTCGACTTCTCAAACCCATGACAGTGATGTACAGCTGTCGTGTCAAAGCTTCTGCTTCTGACTTACCGGCAGTCCATCATAGAGCACCAGTGTGGACCGGTTTAGGTCAGATGCCAGAGGAGAAGACAAAGCTTGATGAGGGTTAAGTCGAGACTAAAGGCCTTTGCACACCAAGTCTGTATTTTTTTGTCCGAAATTGTTGCACGTTTAAAAATAAATATGACCTCACATTGTGGCAATCACGTTTACACACGACTCCAAAACTTTCGTCCGTCATGAAAGTTTTTCGGAACGATTTTCTGTGTTTTTTTCAAATCTGTCGAAAGCCACTCAGAGCCACTGTCCGTGCAAATGTCAAGGGATGCACCAATACCATTCCCGGTTCGGATATCGGGCTGATACTAACTGAAATAGCTGACCGGGTATCGGTGACAATAAAGCCGATTTATTCAATTATATGTTAATATACTATATAAATGATATGCTGGAATTTTAATTCCTGTTTAAGTTTTGGCCATTTTGTTGCTGCATTAAAAAGGTTTACACTTGAATTGTAATTCCTGTTAATTTTTAAGATATTTTACCAAGTTGCTGGTGTATGATTTATTATTTTAATAATAAATACAAATTAAATTAGTATTTATTAGTTACATTTTGTTTTACAAATTTAAGAAAATAATGTTTAAGTCAAGCCTGATGTTACTTTACACATAAAAGAATGATCCCAGTCACTTTCACACAGTGAGGCATACAGCTTATTAATTAAACACTGGTATCGGATCGGTAGACGGTATCGGCCGATACCCAAAGCCCGGGTATCAGTATCAGTATCGGGATTTAAAAAGTCGGATCTGTGCATCTCTACAAACGTCATAATCCAAAATGGCAAGATAAACTATTAACTTCAGCTCTCAGCACAAAGCACTTTAGCGTAAAGAAATAAAAGAATACAGAGAAGCAAAATTAAAAGATGGATTGTGACAGGTGATTGCAGAACAGCTTGGAATCGGGGATGGTTGCAAAACAAAGGATGTAGGAAAGATTAGGCACTAGTGATTGTGCTCTAGACAGCTAAATGATAGCTTCTTGCTAATGTCATTCATTCATTAGCCCCGTTTGGGACTAGCACCATCCATTGTAGTCTTCTACTGCAAATTTTCGCAACAAATGGAATAATAAAACACATCAGACTCAGCGTTCAAGGTTTTCTGTGCTTTTATCGGATGACAGATTCAAAAAACACGGCTTTGGTGTGCAAAGACCTTAAGACCAGTGCAAATTGAGTCTTATTCAATATCAAAATAGTCAATAACCAGTGTGTGTACAATGATCAATGGGGAGTTTGTAAGCATGAACAGAGATCTGCTTCTATCTGACTGTATATTACTACACCCACACAAAAATCTGAAAGACTAATTCCTTTAACACTCTGGATTCAAGAGTCAAACAATCTCGCCAAAGTCCAGTTTCAGTTTCAGACATGTAGTTGAATCAGTAGAAGGTCGGGGAATCAGATAAAAAGAAGAACTGTGAAGACTGAAACTGGAGATGATTAAGCCAATTGTAGGGTAGTATTGCAGAACGGGCAAAAAATAACAAGTAGTGGATGAATGAAACAGGGTAATTGAAATAAGTGTTTAAATTTGGTGTTTTTAGATACAAGCTCCAGAAATCAAACCAAAAATAGGGAAAGACACACCTGCAGGGGAGGAAATGGACAGAGGTGAGAGATAGTCCGCCCCCCCCTTCCCTTCGCTGCTTCACAGCCCATTAGGTCAGAGCAGAGCAGGGAGCGCCGCTTTTAGGCTGGCGGTGTAATATTGGCGAGGACACGGCTGAAGGAAGGCCCGCAGAGGTTTTTAAAAGCCTGCGTTGGCTGTGTGGGTGAGGTGAGATGTCATTTCCTCTCACTGCCTGAGAGCACCATCGCAGTGATATAAAAGCATGCAGCTGCTGACGGGCAGCAACTCGACGAGGAGGAGGATGAGGAAGGTACTAACATCTGTATGGATTATCCGAATGTTCTAAAGCAATCATGTCTTTTTGTTTGCGATAAATAACAACAGCTTTAGCACTAAAGATTTGTGGTTTTCCTGTGACCCCTAAGACGAAAAACAATGTCTACTTGTGACCCATCGTAACTGGTTGAATATGTGAATGTATTAAACTGATTTTTCTTCCCCTTGTTTTATCTGAATCATTTCTAGAGGCCTGAAAATGTAAAATTATCCAATAATTCACAAGTGAAAAAGCAAAAATTAGGGGAACTTCTTAAGAAATAAATATAATTTTGTGAAGAATAAATGTTTTTTCGCTGCTTTCCTAACACTATGACTTTCAAGGATTGGTAATTATACATATACAAACATGTAACATATATATTGACAGATTAAACTCTCGTCTTTTTGGTTATTGTGGTTATTTTTGAAAACTACGCCCCGTTGGAAAATAATTATCCAGATGCATTTACTCAAACCAATTATCAAAATAGTTGGCGATTAATTTAACAGTTGACAACTAATCGATTAATCGTTGCAGTTCTACCTTTAAGTGCAATTTACAGCAGCTAAAAATGTGTTTGCCGAGTTGCAGTGGTTCAACTTCTCCCCTTGCAGCAGTGAATTGTACAGGTGTGTCAGTCCTCCGTGACATCACTGTTGGGTGTGTTTTACGGGTGCAACAGAGCACAGTTCTGACCACACCCAGTACACGCATACTTAAAGTTACTCTTTACATTTTCAGTCACAAAAGGTTCTACATGTGCATTAGAGATAGAGAACAAGTAGGGGTGGCAATCACCAGAGGCCCCACGAAACAATATTACTGCGTCACAATACGATTTTATTGCGATTTTGAACATTTAGCAGCTTTAAGACTGAGCCTGCTACAACCTCGGAAAGAAGATTGTTTAAATGTTAATTTTTATATATAATAAAAGGTTGATACTTGACGTCTGTGTATCGATGCACAAAATATTGCGATACTATGCTGTATCGACTTTTTCCCCTACCCCTACTTACTAATAAACAGCTTTACAAACACAAGTCCTTTTTCTACACCTGAAGGAAACTCTGCAGTCTGCATTATCCTCCATGACTCACACAATGACCTTGTACTATACGTGCTGTTTGTGTGCATGTACATTACAGTATATGTCTAATTCCATGTTGTCATGCAGTATGTCAACCTCAACTTTCCTGTATGTGTTCACAGCTGCATCTGTGGAGGTGTTTCCCTCTGTATATTCATGCAGATGTTGTACATTTCTTCTACCTCTACTGTACCTCTGCATGTCTCCAGGGGAATTTTAGATTATTTTATACAACTTCGAACCACTGGTGTTTGAGCTGAACAGAGAACAATGGTACCCTTTAACACCCTCTCTTTGTCCTTAGCCTCTCAGTATCCTTTCAAATCTGTTCTCTTCTCTGCACATTAGCATTATCAGAGGTGAGAGGACACCTGGGAACCAGAGGAGCCAGACACCGGTCCGGGGTGTGACTTAACCCCGATTTCTCATGCCCAGGCTTCTTTTCACACTTTGATCACAATTGTGAAGGGCGACCCCGGGTCAAGCATGTGGAAGATACCCTCGCCCGACTCGGAGAGGCAACACTGAGCATGCTCACGACCTGGCTATACGGGTCATATCTCCCTCCCTGAGGGTGTGCAGACACATGATAACGCACATGAAGGCATACACACTTTAACGCCAACACTTGATGAAGACGGGCAGATGTGAACGCATGAAGGCGCACATGTATCGCATCCACACATTTTCAAATTAGATTATCATATAAGGGAGTGCTTATAACACACAAACACACCTAGTGATACAAAGTATATCTGACAGAGTATCTGAGCCATATGGCCTAACACCATATGTTGCAGCTGATGTCAACGTATACAGTACACGTGTGACAACAGAGAAACACACGACTGTGCTAAAAAAAACACATCTGCCGTTGTCACATGAGCTGTAAGAGCATAACACACACAGCACAGTAGGTGTCTGCATGCAGACTGGACTGCAAATGTAGGGAGAGCCCCAAACATGCCAGACGGGATCAGAATCCGCTGCTCTGTGCCCTGCTGCCGCCGCGACCCCGGGTAAGAGGAGCTGGACAGGAAGGGTGGCAGACCTTAGTGTCGGCACGGTGGGGGGGATGCCAGGGGAGGTGAGGATCACACACACAGAGCCGATAGACACACACACACACACTCACAGACTTGTATGTACGTGGGCGGAAATAACAAATGAAACTGGTTCTTCTTACTGCATCTGAGTCGCTGTCACCGCTCTCAAACGCCTTGTTTCTAGCAGCAGCAGGCAGCTGTTTATAGCAATAACAAAAAAAACACTACACTACCTGCCCAGCACCAAACAGCAGACAATGTTAGTGAAGCTAGCTGGTGGACATAGTGAAGTATTCAGCTGCTATAGAGCAGGATATTTCCCTCAGGAGTAGGTGGAGACCAAAACAGAGCTAAAAGGAGAGTGAATATTGGACTTGATTCATCAGGTTGCCAGAAACACGACTCTAAATAAATGATAATGTTGCTCTGTGTCTGCTGGATGTGTAAATAAACAACACAATTGCCATATCTACTTTATAAGGTGAAAATATGTCAGTGTTGGAAGTATAGCTTGTTTCCCCTGCAGTTAATGCAGCTTTAAAGCCTTTTTCCCGCTGGACAACTGGGGACACACCAAGCCGACGTCAAAGAACTAGAGGCTCACGTCGCCTTTGTTTTGGCCGACTAGCTGCACTTGAACACACCGCAAAGACTACAGCTGACGGCCAGTTAGCACGTATACGTTCTGCGCCTGCTTGAGATGAAATAACTCTCCCTACCAGCAGGCGGCGGTAGTCTGTATTCGTCATTCAAAAAGTGAAACCGGGAGACCGAGGACTGCGAATATACAAGCCGTTGTTATGATACGTATATGAAACAAAGTGAAAATGTCCGTGTGTTGGAATGATCAGATGAGATGAAGATGAAAAATGAAAGAGCCTCCTGTGTTTTCCTCTTGACTTAACTCTTAGACTTGCTTTCCTCACGTCCGTTTCTCTTCTTCTAGCCAATCAGAGTGAGTTTTTCTCAAAGTCGGGCTCCGACACCAGTTCAACATCCTGAATCGGCCGAAAAACACCCAACACAGGCAGACTAGAGGACACACCGAAAAAACTCGGCCGACGGACACTAACCGACAGCCCCAAACTGTCCGACAGCCGACCATCGGCTTGGTGTGTCAGGGCCTTAACACCCTCTAACATCTGTGGGAAAGGTTACAATCAGCATTCATTCCCGGGACAAATGACTCCGCAATAATCACAGGCAGTGATGGAAACATGACACCCGGGTAGACACGCTAATTTTTGCTGCGTGATACTATGTGGCGCGCATTGAAGTGAATATATAATAAATAAAATCAACAGAGATTTGGACAATTATTATACTTTATTAACCAATTAATATGCTCTCCTCAAAGCCACCAGACTCCATTGACAGAAACAGTCATTTTACCTCGCTTATCTTCGGAAAACACACCTCCTTCTAACTCGACAGAAACAAAATAAAACTCATCAAAACCGTCTTTGTTAGTCTGTCCACTGTTCCAACAATCACCAACTCTGGTTTGAGAGTTTGAAAGAGGCTGAATAAGTAACAGATATAAAAAAAATAAGTAACCGCCGTAACCTTTTCACTGTTTACTAACCCAGCTTCCGGTGCCAGCTGGCATGTCCGTGATGTCCAAAGTACCACAGCAGGATAAAATAACAGAAAGGCCAGTGCAACAACACGGCATACTCGCATAATGGGAAAAGAGTTTATCGCATATTTTAGCAGGATTTCCTGTGTTTAAATAAATAAAAATTTGGTGGAAAACACTATAAACATATTGCATCTAATTGGGTCTCGCATCAGAAATGTACAAAATATCTGTTTTTAAAACTAAAAGTCCTATTCAGGTTTATATTTGGCAAAACAGACATTGTGGCATCACATTGACAAACAGCTACAATGGAGTTTGATTGCAGAAATATTTTTAGTGCTCCATCAAAAGGTTTTTGGTGTTGCCACTTCCAAATAAAAAAAGAGTGAAAATATTTTTAATCACCAGAAAACATCAGCAATCACAAATAAACCTTTCAGCTGCAGCAAATTGAGTCAAACTGAGCACTGACAGCTCTCTATTTAATCCCAGTACAGGGACACTGGTTTGATGATTTGAATTTTTTCATGCTTTACATTTTTTGGGTACTTCGTTCAGTTTTCTTTTTAAAACGGGAGAACTTTGTTTGAACTTTGTGTCCTTGTTGTTTTGCAGCACGAAAACAGCATTTTAACGTCAACACTGGTGATTTTTACATCTGCTGAAAAGGGAACTCTTCTCCAACCTCTTAAACTTATGAACCCTTTTCATAATCAACTTGATAAAGTGCTCGTTGTCAAACTGGGAAAAAAAAGCATATGTTGTTTCTCCCGGAAATATTACAATATTAGAATAAACTACTTTTTTTCAGGTGTTTTCTACTCATTTTACCACAATTTCATTGATGACATTTAAATGAGCTGATATTTCAAGTGGAATTCACCAAAGGATATTATAATAAAGTATATGTATGTGTTCAAAATAGCACTTTCCAGAGCTCTGAAGCCGATTGCAAACAATAGATATGAATTAATTATCACTGTTATTCAATAATGTGTTCTGATTTACATGTGAATTGTGGCATATTAAGTCTTCGGGGTTAAGTTTAGGTCTATTTCAGTTTCAGTTGAGCTTGATAAAACACTCACAGCATCATATCCTGCATCAATAATACAGCGATCAACATGGCGTACACAGGCTATGAGGCTACATCCTTTTAGTCGTGTCGGTCCAAATGGATCTCAATGTTTCTGCATGTAGCTGCCATGCTGCTGAATTATTTAAGGTGGTAATTAGGCGAGTGTGGCTGCTGTTCGTCTCCGGAGAGCAAAGTAACGGTCAGAGCATTGTTCGTTTTTTTTTTTTATCCTCCCCCCACCACTCCCCTCCCTTTGCTTATTGTGTTTATTTTGGCCTAATTCCAGCTTCATAAAAGGAGCAAAATACACGCACTTAAATTGAATAGATGAAAAACCCCAGGCAAAAAGAAGCTTTACACTGTGCGCGGGCCCGTGTGTCGTTCACTTCCTGTCGTATCATGTTTGTCTAGGCAAGAGTGTGTACACATTATAAAGTGGCCGACTGTCCCGAAGCTGTTGTGGTATCGCTGTCCCGATGGCATTTGCATTTTTACGTCATGTTATCTCTACCAACACCACATTTTATGGCTATAATCAGGATGCGTGTCACGAGAACAATGGGTTTTGTGGAGCGTTGCCCCGCTGATGAACCAGATGAGCCAATGCTCCGTGACCTGGATAGAAGAAGGGAGGTCGCCATATTAGAAAGGGTCGCGGTGTCAGCGGCAAACACACAATCGTGTTAAGGGAAGCAATCACACACATATGCAACGCATATATGACAAACTGCTCGCACATGCAGAGTGAACTTGCTATAGCCGTGTGTCACGGTGGTTGCGTTTCAGTTCGTTTTCTTAAAGCTTTACGTTCGTGTGCAGGTTAGTAGTGCAAAGAGGTGATCGCTGCCGCTGTTCGAGTGCTATCTCCTGACGGAAAAGGATCGGATACAGTGTAAATTTGACCTTGTTAATGGTGTTGCAAAGCCGAGAGGTTGATCTTCGCAGCTTTACACACAAGCAGAGTGCGAGTTCACACAGCAGCTGAACCAGTAAACGTGGAGGTCACGGCAAAGTCCGGGAGGTTCATGTGGGGGAAGAAGGAAAAGACGTTCTTTTCTTATGAATGCCGCAGTACTGAATCTATATACACAGTTATACACTTAAGAATAAAGGCAAAAATGCACAGAAAATAGAAAAAAAAAACATAGTGTCTGATGACTTTCAGCCTCCTTTTGCTGATATTACCCTGGTTGTAAATATGTGCTAATGCTTTATAGTTCAGTTATAAATCTGGCAGTTTGACATCTGTTTATCTTCTTCCAGCTTTGTCTTTTTAGTTCTTTTGTTCATCACTCGAATGGACCACTTGACCTCTGACCTTCTGGAAAATTGCTTTAGAGCATCTGGTCCAAGATCCGTTTATTAACAAATTATTAAAATTTCCAATTTAAGACTTGATGGATTGATGTAAAAAACACTTTGTTGTTAACATGATGACTTATAACATTTGCTGTTTGCTTCATAGAAATTGAGAAACCTGTGATCTGTGAAGTAACTTCTTACTAGAATGTGGTACCAAATAGCGAATATCACTTTTATTTAATATTTTATTTTATAGAAGAGGTTGGATCAAGGCACTGTTTTGCAAGTCAAAAGTAAGTCTCAAGTCTTTGTACTCAAGTCCCAAGTCCTAAACTTTGAGTTTTGAGTCCTAAACAAGTCATAATGCGCTCTTCACCAAATGTAATGCCAACAACAAAGTAATAATATACATTTTTAAAGAAGAAGAAGAAGAAGAAGAAGAAGAAATGAATTAAATAAATAAATGCTTTTTACATTTTTTATTTATTTGTTAAAGTGAAGTCATTAATCACTGGTGTTTAAGTCCAAGTCGAGTTGCAAGTCTGACTTGCGTCGAAGTCATGTGACTGAAGTCCAAATCTGGCTGATAGTATTTATGTACTTTAAGCTGAATTGTGCAAAAAGTGCCATCGTACAGCTGATGGTCGATACTCTATAGTGCTGCTGCAGCTATTTTACAGAACAGCTGTGCTTGAAAATTCTTAAATGTTGTAGTTCTCTATAAATCAGATCGCTTATGGATGCATCTCTGAAGCTAGCAGTGTTAATTTATGTATAGTTTTCTCTTCTTAAATGTTTTAAGTTCTTAGTCTGTTTACTGTCATGAATTTCATGAATTTACAGCAATAGAGCCGCCAACGCTGCTTTCTAAATTTATATATTCATCAGTTTATTTACTTGTTGTATGGAGAAAGTGGAGACTGACATGTACTTTTTTAAGTTTAAATTTGACTCCTGAAATCGTGGACATAATGCTACTGATTATGTTTCTCATTCATTCTGTCACAATCAATCGTTTACTCTTGCTCCTGGTTTCTTTAACCTTTACCCCTGATCACAGAAACCAGTTTACTCATTTACATAAGCACAAAAGCTGCGTCCCTGGGTGGGCTTGAACCACCAACCTTTCGGTTAACAGCCGAACGCGCTAACCAATTGCGCCACAGAGACGGCTCTGTCCTGACAAAGAGGTATGCAGACTTGACATTCAAGCCCCACCTACCAGCATGTGCTATTTATGTCTAGAAAGTAGTGCAAAATGATCATTCAGAAACTGGATTCACTCACTTGTTCACTAAACTAATCCTCATTTTACGTAGTTTTAGTCTTGTTTTCGTTGTGAAAAATAGGTCCCCAAAGAATAGGTTTCCTCATTAGTGATACCAAAATTGGTTTGGAAATTAACTCTGGAAGCTAGTGTGAGTCTGATCTCAAGTTCTCTTAAGAGGTCATGCTAATTTATAGGATTCATTCTTTAGATCTGGAGGTAGTTATGTAGTATGTCAAGTTAAAATAGTTCCTTTTCACAGGAGCTGGTAAGCAAGTAACTAGCACTTTCAATTGTAATAAGAGCAGCTCCACCACATTTAATCCAAAACATCTGTTAAAGATTAGAGGACGAATTACAGGAAAGGGGCGATTGATGTTAAAAGTACAGCCGATAGCAGGAAGACGTGACAACCAACAGATGGACTAAATCCCCCTCAGGTTTGAGGAGAGTTGTGCTGGCTTCTTGAGAGTAATTACAACCTAAAACTAAATAAAACAGGACTGGTCTGCCATAAAATAGTCTGAGCTTTACCAGCTCCTCCCATGCGTAGTCAAACAATATACACACATAATGTATCTTTTCCTTTTCTCTCCTTTCCCCTCGCTGACCTTTAAGGCCTCCCTCTCTCATTTTCTCACTATCTCAGTCCTTTCGTCTTTCTCTCCTTCCCTCTGGTCGTTTCTGCTGAACTGTGAGGATTGAAGGATGTGGAAGAAAAAAAGCTTGGGATCATGGGAAGGTGTGATGGCGGTATGTCTGTCGGGACCTCGGGGATGAAAGAGCTCGGGAAAGGAGAGGCGAAGTAAAAAAACAAAAAGGATTTCCTTTCCTTTCTCAACGCTGATTGAAGGAGTAACACCTTCAATCAGCGCTGAGAGAATCTAGATGTCCGGTGGCAGCAGTGGCTCAGCTGTTGGGTCATCGACAGGTGCAAAAAAGATGTGCTTTCTGCCCACGTATGTGACTTACGGATTAATCTGATCACGGAAGCATTCGCCATGTTGCGTGCTCCACGTGCTACAACTGCACCTCCTCTCGTTTGACACTTTAATTCACACGTGGCACAAAAATGTCTTTTAGACGGGGATCTCTACTCGCCATTCATTTATCTCACTGTCATCTGATCTGATCATACCCGTCAGTGGCAGAACCATGCTTCTTCTTCTTCTTCTTCTTCTTCTTCTTCTTCTTCTAACCCTCCCGCCCATCCATCACCTCAATCCTCGCCCTAAACACGCCCTGGTACAGCACACTGAGGGAGGTCGCCGTGCGGTCACTGCGCAAAGCCTGGTCGCATTGTGACTCGGAGCTGCAGAATGTGCCATGGTGCATTAGCGCGCTGCCGCCTGGCTGAGCATGAGGCACAGAGAGAGAGAGAGAGAGAGAGAGAGAGAGAGGAGAAGGAATAAAGGAAAAGAGATAAGAGGAGGAGCTAAGGGATGGAGTAAAATGTGAAAGGATGGGGAAGCAAAAGAGGGAGGAGGATAAGAGGAAAGAGGAGGAGGAAAGTGAGGGCATCAGCGCACTTACACAAGCAGAGTTCAGAAGCCCCAGGGGCACAGGGTCTCTGTAAGGTGGCTCATCAAATATGGAGGCATATCAAGGTTGTGTGTTCGCTCTGGTATCTTCTCCTCTCTCTCTCTCTCTGTTCAACAGCCTCACTTCTTAACTCTTTTCTCTTCTCAATCACTTTTCTTGCTCACTGTTTTCTGCCCTCTGTCACTTTTGTCTCTTCTTGAAACTCTCACTCGATGATAACAACTTTTCCATTCTAATATTCTTTCCATAAAAACGTATGACACACCAGTTTTCTGTTTGTAAAAAGGCAGCTGAATTTCCAAGCTGTTTCTTTTCAGGTAGAGCTGACCCGAATCCTTCGAAGCTTCGACCGTTGCCATGGTATTCTACCTCCAAATCAGTATTCGAATGCTTCTTTTTTTTTATACGTAACAAAAAGAAAAGTTTATAGAGCGCACAAGACTGCATGTATTTCCATCCCATGTGCACAGAGTCCTGTTAAATAAAAGCAGATGGGATGCGATTGGATGATGTAACGTACCAATGGGAGAGCCCGTCGCCAGGCTGCTGGCACATGATCTCACTTTCATCCTCGCCCTGAGTAGGTTTAGACAGCTCTGATCGGCCCGTTGCTAATCTGCTCTGCACCAACTGGATGTGCTGTAGCTAATGCGTGCATGCACACTCGCAGCACGCACGCACACACACACACACACACAAGTTTCATTGTATTTTTTGAACGCAGTGAGTATCTCAGAGTAGGAGAGATACTTTTATAAAAGGTACGTCTTTGAACTTAGAGTCAAAACAGTTACATAAGCACTTGCTCTCATCTAAATTTCTTGTAAACTGTGCTACAGACGTCATGTGGCAGAAAGCTTTTTTATGTACGTATTAAATATATTTAAATGAAGTGTAACATGTTTGCATAATGTGCTTACTAGATCCTAAACCTGATTAATAAGGAAATTATACTAAGACTGATTAATGAGCTGCTGAGATCAGGACTGAACGGGACAGCTGTCAAAATTGGATAAATATGACATTTGAATATCCTCTCTAAAAAAACACATAGGTTCGATCTATTCAAATATCTATTTTTGCGCATTAGGTCCATGACACCATGTTCTACTGCAACCGTTTTGAGCTGAACTTTTGTGGGACGCCCTGTTTATATGTCGTTCACTTTGAAAGCGCTGCAGCGGACGAGGAACGGCTGATTCATGTAGTTGAAATGAGGAGTCATCTATACGATACCTCCTCATTTCACTACAAAAACCTAAACAAGGTGACAGTTGGCTAGAGGGAGATCACCAGGAGATCGTCTGAAAGTTTCCTACTTGCTGTTGGCTACATTGTAAGTCATTTCTAGTAAATATCACAATATAAAACGTGTGTTTTCTGTTTGAAAAGTACAAACTTTAGAAGATAGCAAGTACTACTCAACCATCTTTTAAGTGGTCGCCAGTCTGATTGTGATACGTGGTTTGTTTACATGACATAACGCAACGATTCCTGTTAGGACACGGTGTCACTCGCTTTGTGACCGAGTTCTCTGCCATCATTACGGTTGTTGTTGAATTATTCCTCGTTCAGCTTCACCTAACGTTACATTTAATTTTCAAATAATGAAAGTGACATTGCGCGACTCCCGTCATGTGGCAAATTCAGTGCACGCGAGGCAGACAGCATCAAATGATTCATAACTGATATATTATTCAATAGCCTGATTTCCATACAAGTAATATTCATACTGGTTTAAATAATCAGTTTGATAGTAGTTCCCATCTTTGCTGAGCAAGAGTTTTGGGCAAAATGAATTAAAGGCCTGTCCCATATAGACGCCGGTTGAGTTTAGTGATTGAAGCAATTAAAAGCCTGAGCTATTAATTGCAGTTTTACAGTGTCAGTGTCATTTTCCGCTGAGCATGAAAAAGAAATAATAATAGAAAGCTTTTAAAATTTGAAGGAGCATACACTCTCATACAGACTGAATTTGACAGTACATGGACTATGAAACACACACACACTCAACTGTCAGAATAAAGAGGTCATGTCGAGGGTCGTCGTCCGGGGACTTGCGCTGAAAGTCAAACATGAAAGAGCTCTACAACTGAAGGCTCCGTACAACCTCCATGACATGTGACCGAGGTCAAAGGAAGCCGCTGTGGCCGCAGCGGGGCCGCGCTCTTACTATTAACCCGTATGCACTCACATGGACTGTATACACATTCATGTGCACATAAACACACACATACACAGTTTACTTGTACTCACTCTTTCTGCGCACACTCATGCATTTGTCATCGAAGTAGCAATGTGGCCGTGTTGTGATAAAGGCGAAGGCTCTGGGGGGTTGGAGCTCGGAGCAGAAAGCCGGGGGTTCATGGCCCGTCCTTGACCCTCCACTGGACCTTGACAGCTCTGAGTGACGGAGAATAAAAGGAGGAAGTCACAAAGGGAAGAACTGAATGAAAATACACAGCTGCAGTTTTTACAGCCAAGACTGAAATGTGAAAAATCTAGTAAGCAGACATTGAGGTTAAAGTGTTTGACGAACTAAAAAAATATGAAAAAGATGCTCATTCAGTAATTGTCATTGTGACGATGATGAAGGTGATGAGAATGGTGATGATCGTTGTTGTATTGTAACTGTAGACGTTTCCATCACCACTATACAGTATATATGTGAGTCATTCTTCTTGTTTCTCATTTGTTCCCTCTTCTCTTTATTCCTTTACTATGTTTTTGCTTTATTCTGGTAAAATAAAGATAAGTTAATAATAGGTATTTTCAGTTAAAGGTATTAGAATAAGGGAAGAAATGGGGGCATCCAAATAGCAGATTTAAGGCAAGGTCACACATGCGCAAATTTAACATTCGCCTCCCGTTCAATTCCATTCTATGCGAGTCAAGAGGTGAAAAAAAGATTTGCATCATTGCATTTGAAATGAAGTTCAACTTTGGTGAACTTCCAGGCGAATATCGCACATGTGTGACCGCGCCCAAACAGTTGAGAGAGTAATTTGATTTCAGAATTTAAATTTGGGTTAAGGAAGTTTGATGCTGCATAGATAGAGAGGGTACGTTTAATTTTAACAACGCTGTGTGGCTAGACTTTCCATTCTCTAGGATTTAGCATCTCACAGAAAATTGAGCAAATATATGAGAAACACAACTTTACACCCTTAATAAAGTAGATTTAAGTGAGTTTGGTGATTCTGAATCTTTTGAATCCCCTAAATTCTGACTTGCTAAAAAGTAAATACTGTAAACCCATACTATAATATCTCTGCCATGACACACATTTTCCCCCACGCTGCACATGTGCCTACACTCAGTTCAGTCAGGGTCAAGTGGTCAATAGCAGTGATCAGAGTGGCCTGCAGCCCGATGAGCCCATCGACCCCTCCGCCCCACAGAGACATGGAGAACATCACCGTGCCGATTCATACCGGCCTCACGCGTGGCGGCAGGTCCGGGCACTCTGAGGCCTCCGCAGCAGTGGCAGGATTGATCTGCTTTACTCAGGCCAAGTGCGAGCTGACAATGTTAATGCACTGTCAATACAAACCCACCAGGGATGTATGAGGAGAGAGCTGTGGACTCTACATGGAAGGGTAGAAGTATCCATTTCTGTCGTGCCTGAAGCCACTCATCTGCCCGTATCTGTCACAAGCTATTACATTGACTCAGACCCAACAGGTGTTATTGAATATGCTGTACAGAATTGCCTATTGATGAATACTGTATTTATGAAACATACTGTTAGTGTGGCTACCGGATAAAAAAAATGATCATATCAAGTGGCTGTCCCTGCAGTTTTTGAGATTTTTTTCCCCACATTTTCTTTTCTGATTTGAGCATCTGCAGCCCCTGTGCTGCAAAAGTGAGGTAAAAAATAAAAAAAGAAGGAAATTCACTTCTTTTTATCACAAGTTCAACTTACTGTTTCAGTTTTCAGTTACATACTTAAAAAATAGATAGAAAAGAGGAAAAAAAAGACAAAGTGGACGTCAAATAAACAGTATTGGAGGTGCTCCATCATGACTCAACAGCACAGAACCAAGAAAAATAAGAAGGACATACTTATAGGCTTTTCTTATTAGATACCCAAACAAACATATCCGCCCTTACAATATGGTTTGACGTTATACCTTTGTTAACTGTATATATGATACCATGCAAATAATACAGTAAATATGTTGGGGGATGTCCTTATGGGAGTGTTATAGGCATTTTCAGTGGCTTTTAAGGTGGAAAATGACTACTTGAACTACTTTGTACACATGCAAAACCTGAAAATTACACAATTTTTTCACATTTTCACATTTCCCCACACAGATTAACACAGGTGACAATTCATCTTAAATAAATAAAATATATTTCCCAAGTATACTTTATGTAATAAGTACTAAAATCAATGCACCAGTAGTATATTTGTAAGTGTACTACTTGAATACTTCTTGGGACTAAATTGGCCAACTTTTTACTTTATAAAAGAATATTTTTAAGTGCCCTTTAAGTGTAAGAATAGTAAACTTTGAGTACACAACTAGTTTACATCTAAGTTGTATTTTGTACTGCAATTATACTATGAAGTGAACTATACTACAAGGGAACTTACTGTATAGGTATACTGTTAGTTTACTAGTTATATACTTGTAGCCCACTTTTTAGTTGATGAAAGTACACTTTATTTTTTTACTGCAAGTATACTTGTAAGTTTTCTTTAACTTTTAGTACTTAGCCAGTGATTTATGCATTACATAAGGCTTATTTTGCTATTTGACTTGTGATGAGGAGTGTTATAGGCATTTTCAATGGCTTTTAAGGTGGAAAATGACTACTTGAACTACTTTGGACACATGCAAAACCTGAAAATTACAGTTTTACATAATAAACCTTTTCACATTACCCACACAGATTAACACAGATGACAATTCAGGTGAGCACATACCTGTTTTGCGCAGTTTGCTGTCAATTTTGGTAGCAAAGCCCATAAATATCATTATTTTTACCTGAGGTTTGGTTTATAATCTGCGTCTTGTGGGCACCGAGGAGTTTAAACCCAAGTTTTTCTTCAAAAGGCAGACTTTCAAGCGTGTGCCGTCGAAAATAATTTACATCGTTCATGTTTACCGCAGTTAGCTACTTCTTTATGAACAACCAAATGACGTCAACAGGTAATCAGTTTTGCGCATGCGCATTATTGTTTTCCAACTCTGGCCACTAGTTGGTGTTTGCACTGATTAAATTGTAGGATAATAATAAATAACAGCAGCAACCGATGATTGTTTTATGTCATGTTTTAATCCAGATTAGGCTATGTTAATTTTTTAATTACTCGGTACCACTAAAATTTACTAAAACCACTTTTTTTTCTGATGCTAGCAGGTAGCGCTACCGTTACCTCCATGCTTTTTCATTTTATACCATAAAAGACACATTTAGGCCAATTTAGTGTGTGACTCTACGACGGAGTATTAAGGCCACATTGAGAAAAAAAAAATCGGAGATCTCGAGAATAATGTCATAACTTTACTAGAAAAAAACTTTTAATATTACGAGAATAAAGTCGTTAATTTACGAGAAAAAAAGCTGTAATATTAAGAGAATAAAGTTGTAATTTTACGAGAAAAAAGTCGAAAATTACGAGAATAAAGTCGTAATTTTAAGAGAAAAAAATCGTAATATCACAAGAATAAAGTCGGAATTTTACGAGAAAAAAAGTTGTAATATTACGAGAATGGTATAGGAGAAAAGTTAAGAATTTATTCTCGTAAAGTTATGACTTTATTCTCGTAATATTACGACTTTTTTTCTCGTGAAGTTATGACTTTATTCTCCTAATATTACAACTTTTTTTCTCGTAAAGTTACGACTTTATTCTCGTAATTTTACGACTTTTTTCTCGTGAAGTTACGACTTTATTCTCATAATAAAATCTCAGATTTTTTTCCTCTCAATGTGGCCCTAATACTCCGTCGCATGACTCAGATTAAATAACAACATTTGGGTTATTAGTAATACACCCTGTACTGTATATTATTTCACATTTGTACTCTTAAAAGAAATTTGCTTGTTGCTGTGTTGTGGTAAATCAAGGTTCGTTTCCAGGTTACCACGTTTCCACGGCAACCATGGAACGCGTCAACAAACCTGGAAAACGGAGACATGGGAGATGTAAAAACAGGTAAATAATGTATATATTATATGTTATATATTAGTCAAGCTGGCTGTTTTGAGCGCTTTAGTTTGTTATGTGAACATTACATTTTTGTATTCACCGAAAATCACCACTTTCATTGTCCAAGTTGGTTGAAGTTAGCTTAATTCTCCCTCATGGTGCCTTATTATTGTGTTAATATCATTTACAACAGTACAGTCTGTCTGTCTGTCTGGTTTCATTTTGCAGGAAACGTCGCCACGGATCTCCTCCAGACGGGTCCATGTCTCCAGCTGTTGCTGCTGGGAGCCCAGAGGAGCTGGATGTCAGTGTGAACAGACAGGTAGGCTCATTACACTATGGGGACATATATACTGTAGATGTTGTCCACTCTAGTGATATGACCATAACCACCACAAATACTAGCCTACCACATACATAAACACAAATAAACACTTACGAAAAAGTAGTATACTTCAAGTTTATTTTATGAAGTAAAATATTTCATTCATTTCATTTCAAAATTTATTTCGAACATGTAGAATACAAAAAATAAATAAAGAAAAAGAATGATCATACCAACAGTGGACAGTCAGAAACAAGTTGTATTTACATACAATGAAAAGCATAAGTAAAATAAATTGTCAAACACTTGATGCCTTGATTTACATATTTGAAAAGGAGTGAGAAGAAGTATAAACTTATTTAATCCCACCCCTTCTCCATAAGTCAATTATTAATTATTAACCAGCTTCCTTATTGAGCCATACATATACTCTAATTAAATTTACCTAAATTTGTCTAACTATAATTATTATTATTTATAATTTTTCTAACTATAATTATTACCTTTAATCTGTGTCATACAGAAATATAAATTAATTACTGATATAATTATCCTTATCAAAATATAAATTTGTTATCAATCCAGAATACCAATTCTGGATATATTTCCCAAGTATACTTTAGGTAATAAGTATTAAAATCAATGCACTAGTAGTATACTTTATTAGATTAAAAAAATAAATAAAAATTACTTTTTCTCGCATGCCTTCACGGTGAACAGAGGATGCAAAAATTGCCAGTACTTGAACATCACATTACTAAATGTAATTTATTTCCACATGTGCACCTTCCATTGCTTGTCATAGAAGGGAACACACAGGTGTAAGAAATAACACTCCATATCATTATCCGTGTAAGCCATGCTATTGAGAAAGCCTACAATACTGCATGCTTAACTTGTGTTTCATCCTCCAGGATCTGCCAGCGTTCCACACGGCCTGCCTCCACGGCCAGCTGGCTGGTGTTCAGGGGATCATGGCTACTGTTCAGAAGCTCCTGGTGGAGTCCATGCAGGACTGGTTGATCAACAGCAGCGACCTCCAGGGTCGCCGTCCCATTCACATGGTCCTGTCCTCCCGGAGCGCCCCCAACACCTCCTCCTGCCTCGTATACCTGCTGGAGAACGGGGCCGAAGTCAACGCGTAGGGAGCCCTATTTTGTGAATAATTGGAATTCACTTTAGGATGCTGTATTTTCTATCATGGGTTCATTTATAAATTCTGTCAGCTGGATCCAGTGGCACTCAGCTGGCTGTTACATGCTTATTCAATCACCAAAGTAAAGCGTTTTAAAAGACACTGAATAAAAAAAAAAACACTGCAGAGTGCAAAAGTAAACTTATGATTACAATGAGACGATGGTGAAAGTTTATAGCTGCTGTTGCAAGGGATAATGATGATGATTATGATGGCAACAGTAATGGTGGGGATGATGATGAAAGCTGAGAAGACAGTTTTTAAAATATGTTGTTCTGTTATTACCAGTATCACAGATTCAGGGACGACCCCGCTGCACCTGGCCGCCTCTGAGGGCCTCCTGGACTGTGTAGAGATCCTCACGCAGGCCGGAGCAGATGTGTTGGCCCAGGACAGCACGGGTTTCACTCCTCTGGATTTAGCTCACATCTGGTGCCACAGGAAGGTGGCAAGGTAACGAGCTAAAACAACAAATTTACACCAAAATGAAAAAGTTCGGTTGAAAATTGACAGACTTCTTGTGTTTTTGTGCAGGCATCTGAAAAGCTGCATGTGGCAGAGGAATAAGAAGAAAGAAATGCAGGAGAGGAAGCTAGCACAGACTTTATACAGTGATCTTGTGGATCTGGTCAAACTGAATGATCCCAATGAAAAGGTTAGTTTGTATGTTGCGGAAATCCAATCATCTAAAATTTGGAAGTTTGGAAATTTAGGAAGTCAGACGGCGGCTGGCAGTACCACGGTTTAGCACTCTGTGGCTCACGTTACCGCAGTTTCACAAGCATGTCGGATAAAAAGCCAGAGCTAGAGCTTGAACAATGTGATCAATGTTCAGGTTACATTTTTCCAGTAGTGTAAGAATCTTAATATGTACCAACTAACGAGTTAAAGGTCAGTCAGTATTTTTGGTTGCTATAAATGAAATTTGCGGCATATTTCTAACATATCTAAGAAACTAATCACACAAGGTTTTCCTCTCCTAAAGGATTTCTCCCCCAAAGTCACGTTGAGCAAGTACCACACAAAGTGCATCCCATTGGATCAGTTGAGGCAGCAGCCAGGAGATCCTCTGGAGGATGAGAGCACCTCCGCTGAGCAACCTCCAGCCTCGTCCTCCAGACCCTGGACCGTCTTATCGGGCCTCCAGCCTGAGGACATCCTCAAAGAGCCGGACCTCCGGGACAGCGTCACGGTGTGGAGGGACAGCAGCGGCGGGCTGCCTTGGTACGCCACCAAGTGGGACAGCACGCGTCAACCCGCCCCTGACTTGTCTCTGGATGTCCTGGAGAAGGTGTTGTTCCCCAGGGAGTTCCCTTCAAGGATTGCCTGGTTTGAGCCACAGGACATCGATGAGGTCCAGCACAAAGGGCACCCCCAGGGGCGGAGCACCTCCCCCTGGACGGAGGTGGCCATGCACCTGGCTGAGGTGCTGGAGCCCGGACACTACTGATCAAAAAAATTTATTAAAACTCATCTGGTATTGAAATAATTCATATATTTTTTGCATCAAATTTGGTGGGCGGTTGAAAGAACATTTTTTAGATTTAACACATCTTCATTTTTTATATCAAATAACGTGGAAATTAATATTGTAATTAGAGTATATTTTAAGGAAACATGTATTGTAGAGACATCTGGCAGTATAACAGCAGACCTTTTCTAACAAAATACCCTGCCACCCCACGACTTCACCTCAAAGTGACAAAATTAAAAAGACGCCGCGCCTCCAAAAAAGCGGGGTGAGCGGAGGGGTGAGTGAAAGGGGAGAAAACCTCAGTGAACTGGGTCACCTGTCTCCGATGTATCCCTGCACTTTCACTGCTCCCCCCCGGGGAACAGACTGGGGATCCAGGTGAGGGCTTGTCAACAGCATGTGTGTGTTAAATGCGAGCTGTGGCCTGTCAACTAAGGGTGTGTGTGTGTGTTGCGTTTTTCCCTTTACTTCACACCTCAGCGGGGGTCAAAGTGCACACCAGCCTCAACCTGGTGCGCCCACTGTTACCGAGCCACATGGGACTTGGATAACGTGATGCCATCCAGCTAGGCTGTCTGGCACACACACACATATTTTTGAGTGGAGTTCAGGGTGTGACGACAGGAAAATCCATCGTACTGCAAAATAAAATTTAACACCGAATGGGTGAATTAACCTGATTTAATTGGAAATGACGAGGATCTGTTTTTGCCTTTATTTCCCGTGAAAAGAACCATTTAATCTGCGAGTTATTTCAACAAAATCTTTTATTATACATTTGTGTGCATACCAGCCTACAATGAATCGCACTCCGTAATTGGTAAAAAGAATTTCGCCCTCTTTTAATAGCACTTTCATCAAACCGCTTTGAGCGGCTTTTGTCCCCGACACACCAGAGTCATTGCACAGGTTCGATTTTCACAAGTTTTCATTAGTCGTCTGACGTGTACAAAAATTGGTTTGTTATTACTGTGAATTTTTAAAAACAGTCCAAAAAAGACAGGCAGGTTGCAGACTACAACGCTGGTGATTAATGACTCTGTAGATGCAAGCAAAAAAGTCAACGTAGTGCATCGTTTTTGTGTCCACATGTAAATGATCTAGACTGGGAGATACCCATAGTAGCTCACTTTAATTTAAGAGTGTTTAAATTAAACTTCAGACTGCGCTTTCTCATTTAAAGTAATCGTAATAAGCACTTCTGTGGCATTTTTCCTGCAACTTTGCCGGAAATCTTCACACCAAAATCTAAGCTTGGACATCAGGATTTAGCCAGAAAGTACCTTTAAGCTGTTTCACTTATCTCCAACCTTCTTCATCTGAGGAGACAAAGTTGTCACTAGTTCTATTTCGTCTCCTAACCTATCTTCAAAGCTACTTTGTGTGTATTGAATCTGATCAAGTGTGAGACCTACAACACACAAATGACAGCATCTCAAGAAGAAAACTGATGATTTATCTGCCAAAGTCAAAACGTACATGTATTTGTCAGTTGTTAGTTTCATACACATTTGAATACCAAAGCTTAAAAAATGGAGGAGTCCAACATGACGATAAGAAAGCGTTGCGCTACGGACAAGACCCCCGACAAAGAGGTCTCTAGTAGATGTCGTTGGCAGTCAGTACAAACAGACAGAAAAACAAAGAGACGAACGTGGCCTGTGTAAACTCGTCCAGCAGGAAGCTCTGCTCCGTTCATTGGTCCGTCCTCTTAGTGTGCTCCTCTTCCACTTTGGACACTGTTTTCGTTTTTAAGTCCCATCCAGAAACAAATTTCCAAAGTCTTTCCTGCTTCCCCTTAATCTCCAACACACACACTCACTCACACACACCCTGACCCCCGAGGTTTCACCCCGAGTCCGAGCTCCTCAGTACATTTTCTGTCGGCTGGGCAGCACTGCCTCCTTGAGGAAAGAGAACACGAGGAGGATCCCGGACCTCTTCCCTCTCTTGCCCTTGGTGAAGTAATTAGACACCACATCATCTAAAAGGAAAGAAAAGAAAAGGGCAGTTAGTATGCTGTTGTTTTTATACTGTGCTGACACCTGGAAATATATCCAAATAAGGAAAGGATGGTAGTAATGTGAACGATATACAGTATATGTCTAAGTCTCTAAAAAGATTAAGAGTCTCATGTGAGCTAGAAGGGCTAATATTAGCACAGGCGCTAGTATTAATGCATGGACTGAACTTGACCTGTTCTGTCAACCATAAGAGACCCACTACAGAACCAGTTTTTGTCTTTTTTAGGGGGGTTCCGGTGGTCTTAAGGGAGGGATAGCAGGTCAGCAGTAGATGTCACATAGTGGTGTGCATCATCTGAAAGCTGGGAACCTGGAGATTAATTTGAGATGCAGCTCAGCACTGTGTGTCAAGGTGTCATGAATCTACAATAAACATGAATAAAAAAATAAATCGTGACAGCAATTTTTGAGTTCATACTATTTGTTACACAGATTTGGTGCTTAATTAAACCATTTTTTGATCAATAATCCCTCCAAAATACCACATTAAGACACCAAGAGCTTGAGGAACACCATAGAAAACGCCATGCTGTGATTTGATATCAAAAACTTGTGACATTTGTATATTTCTGCAAGAAAATGTATGTAGAAATATTCAAATACACCATTTAGAGAAAAGGCAAAATAACACATTTGTACTGCATGCAGCTACAGCCTCTTAAGGACATGTTTTTCCCTTGATTACAATGTACTTTTGACATTATAAAATACGCTTTGAAGGGGATTTTCAGAAGTGCAAGGGATCCAAGAATTTCCTAGATTCTTTGAAGAACTTGACAAGATAGAGAGAACGCAATAAAACTTACCGAAGCCTCAACTGCTCCGATCAAAAACAACGTACAGCTGAAGAGACAAAAAAAAAGCTCACCTCCTTGTTGCATGGTGGACGGAAGCACGTTTTCCCCCGCTGACAGTGACACAAAGAAGGCGAAGGGGATCACCCACAGGCAGATGGTGAAGTACGCCAGCACCTTGATGCCAAACGAAAGATTATATAAAACAAGTATAGGAGAAATTAGAATTCCTAAAAAGACAGTACGTGGTATCATTAATCTGAGACGAACTTACCTCTGAGAATGGATAATACTCTTGTGCAAAGTACTGGAAGGCCATATAATGGTTCACCACTACCAACACTGGAGAAGGAAGAATAAACAATGTTAAAATAGAAACAGGAAAAAAAAAAAAAGACATCCATGTACATGTCACTATGAGATAACGTGCGTCATACGTACCACAAGAGAGGATGAAGTTCGGGGAGCTCAGCAGTATGTAGGGGAAAGTCTGCAGGAGGCCGAAGTACACCAGGTTGGTGAAGAGGCCGACTCCCACCATCAACACTGGGAAACCTTCAAAGAGATAGAGACCTGCCAGCATGCCTGTCGAGAACTGGACACATTCACACAAACAGCGAAACAGAACACGGGCGTTGTTAACTACATATTTTAATACAGTATATTCTTAAAAAATGACATCACTCTACATCCACTTACTCACCATTATCATGTACTTTATTATTCGACTGGTGGCTACTGTGTATTCCTCTATTAGTTCGGCCAAGTAGTACAGGCCAGCAGCTGGGTGGAGAAGAAAAAAGATAAGGCGATAAGCAACCAAACAGGTAAAACAACAAAAACAGAGAGAGAATTCTTTGTCATCGGTGCTGAAAAACAGCACTTTCACAGATTCATTTATTAACTTAATCCGCCACTTTTGCTGGAAATCAACTCATATTTAGGTTTCCAAAAAAAAAAGAAAGGTGATCTGTTAATTTCGATAGTGTGGTGGAGATTATTTCAGAATACGCCGGACAGGAGGATAGTGTTATCTTCACTGCAGTTAACAGTAGCGCTTGGTATTGTTTGAAACTTTTTTAAACTAATACGATACAATACCTGAGTTTTGGTACCACTAGAGCTTCAACAATTAATCAATTCATTATTAAATTATCGGCAACTATTTTTTAACTATTTTTGAAGACAGAAATTCTCTGATTCCAGCTTCTTAAATGTGAATATTTTCTGGTTTCTTTACACCTCTATGACAGTAAACTTAATATCTTTGAGTTGTGGACAAAACAAAACAATTGAGGACGTCATCTTGGGCTTTGAGAAACACTGAACAACACTTTTCACCATTTTCTGACATTTTATAGACCAAACAACTAATCGATTAATCGAGAAAATAATCAACGATTAATCAACAATAAAAATAAGTTAGTTGCAGCCCTAGGTACATTTACAAAAATGACACTTAAAGAAAATGATGTGTCATTTTTGTAGTCCACATCACTGCAACGTCCCGGGTTCGATTCCAGCCTTGGGACCTTTGTTGCATGTCATACCCCTGTCTCTCCACTCATTTCTAGTCTCTGTCTCTAAAACTGTCAAATAAATGCAAAAAAAAGAATTTAAAAAAAAGAAAATTATCATTCAATACTTTAATTTGAGGAATATCAACACACTTTTCTACAATCTTTTTCTCCTCTCTCAAATGTTACAGATTTTTATTCAAAAAACTTTGGATACAAATCTGTATCAAAGCTAAACGGATCAAAGAGTAAGTAAAGGAGAGTATGAATCGGACCAGAGAGTCAAAGTCGACTTTCAGTACTGGAAGGTTTTCTATTCTTGGTGCTAAAGACACATTTCAGTCAGGACCCAAAAGATACATATAGTCAATATATTGCTAATGAACAGCTAAGGCCAAGCAAGAAAGACAGGCCAAATATCAGTTCAGTCGAGTGAGTTAATAAAAATACAGACATGACCCAGAGTTACTGAGCCCATGTGGAATGAAGGCCAAACACAGCCAAAAAGACTGCACGTCAAAACATGTATGTCAGAGGTGACGGCTCACAGAGCAGAGGCTCATGGGAGAGTCCGAGAGCTTCAGAAGAATAGCGACAGCAAACTGCCTTGCTCTTTTGATCTCCTTATTTGACAGACACTCGCCGTAAACTTTGATCCTCCCTCATCATTGGACAAATCACCACAATAAAGAAAATATGAAACAACAAAGTATCGCTGCTTGCTGGATTTACCGGAGAAAAAGACTGATAAGAACACTGCCTGAATGAAATACAGTATACAGCAAACACAATTGTGATTCAAATGAGGCAATAACGGATAAGAAAAAGTAAACAAACTAAGAATCTGATGAAGCATGTGATGCCAATTCCTACTAATAAGATACTGTATGATACGCAATCACAGGTTACGCATGCTCTTTCACCTAGTTTTGATTACAAAGCAGCTTATGAGCAGCAACAAAAAGCCGGAAGAAAAGCTACTAAGTAAGGTAGTCACTGGTAATAAATCAAGTCCGTACCACTTTCTCATAATGCACATATTACGGAGGATTATAAATGTATCTAACGGCTAAATCATTTCCAAATGCTTCACAGATCAGTTATAAGACATTTGTTTGTTGACAGGTTGTGAGAAATCCTTTTGGCTTTTGATGACTCTTTCTATTCAGTAATAATGTAGTAATGAATGCTGGTAATCCATTACTTAAATGCTCACTTTCTGAGAAGCCATGAGTGCCCTGTTAATGTCAATAAGTTGCTAATAAAAGGCGTTTTGTCTTTCGGTCTGATTTGCACCTTTGGTAATATGCGTGCTCAAGATCATGTCAAACTGCAGCGCATGATCAAGACAGCAAGCAGGATCACTGGGATCGATCAGGTGTCTGCAGCACAGCTGTATAGGGACCTTATTCTAACAAAAGCAGATCAGATCCTCAACGATCCTACCCATCCTCTCCATCAGAAACTCAAAAGGAGTAGCAGATCAAATAGCAGATTCCTGCAGAAAAAAATGATGCATTTGGGTTGTGCGCAGAATCCTGGGAAGTGTGTGAGGTTTTTATATGTTGTTTTTAAGAGACATGTATATGACCACATGAATTTCTGCTTGTGGGATAATAAAGTTGACCTTTGACCTTCGACCTTTAATAAACAGATGCTTTTTGTGATGAAAAAGACAAAGCAAATGTCATGCTCAAGCAGAGAAGACACCAACCAAAACGATTTTCACAGCCTGACTAACAAAAAGTTGTTCATATTAATGGATTATAACTGCCCTATACAGCATTAGTAAATGTTTTATTTAACATTGATAAACAGAGGTTGCCTTATTAGAAAGTGGTACCATCATTTCATTTAATAAATGTTTTAAGCTGGATTCAATTTAGCAAACAAACTGGAAATCCTTGTTCTTTGATCCCCCCCCCAAAAAAAACACATGCACACACACGCAGAGACCTGACAGGTGAGTGTGACAGACACTACCAGAGGTTGACAGTCAAGCAGCCACACCTGCACCTGACAGCTGCTGCAGGTGTTTACGTGGCCAGGTAGCTAACTAACTGGCAACGTGGACAGACTCTCTGCCAAGTTTCTTATAAAATAAAAGGTTTTGGAGCAACATATTGTTGGTACAGCTTGTGACAGGCACATGTTATGTAGCCAGCATGTCAACTGACCTACTAGATTATATAATGTAAACAAAAAGGCTAGATTTTTAAGCAATATAGGTTCATATAAGCTTACATAATGACCTTAAAGACAGTTGCTGGATGCTACTTTATCTACTGCATACCAGACATTATGACCACACTAATGCTGCAACTGATTGATTAGTTAATATCGATTAAAAAGGTTGAAGAAGAGAGAGAGAGAGAGAGAAATGCAAACTATTAGCAAACATCCTGCAGAAGCTAGCTAGCTAAACATGCTAGCAGCACTTCTGTGAACTAACACGTGTAACTTATTTATTCTTTAGGCAGATTGACTTTTTCTCTTTGCATTTTATCATCAACTCAATGCTCAGTGTTAATACAGTCGCAGCTTTGAGAAACGGAGCCTCCTTTGATGTTAAATGGTGCAACATCTCCTGGTCCGCTAGCATTAGCAGGCGAATATTAGCTAGGGATTTCCCAGCATGCACTCACTTACCTATTGCTAGAGTGACGAAGGATATCTGGATGACTAGCGACAGCCAGCTGAGTAAATAAATAAACCACATCTCTCTGCATGTGAAACGACACACAAATATATGAAAATAAGACAGAAAACGAGATAGCAGGGCTGCTAACTAGCGCTGTGGAGCACCGGTCAAAGTTCCTGCCCCTCAGTGTGTTCAGTAGAGGCCGAGGAGAGGAGACAAGAAGGGCCTGCACTCAGGCTGGTTCTGGGTGTAGCATCACCTGAGGTTGGAGGTGGAAGTGCAGTAGTCTGACAGATAACATAACACAAGTTCTGTATTTTAGTTCCCTGAGAAATACATTATAAATGGATGTATTTACTCAAAGCACTTAATTATTTGGATAAACAGAAAGGCAATCCAGGCACTCCAAAATATAAAAAAAGTAGCAACGAGGAAGAGAATATATTAAAAAGCCTTTATTGTAGTGGCTAAATCATTTAAAAATAAATAAAATAAATATGTCATTAAATGTAGCCATTAACTAATTGATCAAATGTGACATAAATTGATATTTCTGTTTTGATTTGCTCCTTTATTTATTAATCTTTGTATTAATTCCCTTATTTATTTACTCATATTTGAGTATGGAGGACAGAACCTGCCAGAATAAAAAAAATAATAAATAAATGACTATTTACTGTAAATAAATAAACAAATAGACAAACAAATAGACAAATAAGTAAATAAATAAATAAATATATCATTAAATGTAGCAATTAATTAATAAGGTAAGATAAGATAAGATGAACCTTTATTAATCCCCGGGGGGGGAATTCAGGTGTCAAAGCAGCAAAGCGCAGATACAGAGGTACAGGTGTACAAAAAGATTATAAAACATAAATAGAAATACAGAATATACACAGTGAATGAACATAGTGAATGGAAATAGCGTGTACCGTCCATCAATAAAATAAAATGTAGTGTACAATAAATAGATGTAATATGTGCAGTTTATAAAATGGTATATGGGATGTAGTGTAAAGTAAGTGGTGCACCAGTGGTTAGGAGAGGTGGTTGCAGGTAGTGCAGATAGATGCAGATAGTCCAGATAGTGCAGTTTTCATGTGGGGGTCAGCCTTGGTTGTGGAGCCTGATGGCTACCAGCAAGATGAAGATTTTTATTATTATTAAATTGTATTTATTTATTTTTGCATTTATTTTTATTTATTAATTTATTGTTTGTTTTATTTTTGATTTATGTATTTTTGCATTTATTTTGTATTTATTCATTTATTTTTGCATTTATTATTTATTTATTTTGTTTTTGCATTCTTTTAATTTTTATATTTATTCTAAAATGTATGTATTTACTTACAGTATGTTTTTGTGCATTTGTTTATTTATTTGAGTGTTTGAATATGGGAGCCCATGAAAATAAAAAAAACTTTCATTATGTCAAAACTATGACAAAAGATTGATTTACTAAATCAAAATATGGTATACTAAATCAAAATTATGCATATTAAACCATTTATTAAAACAAAAACCATTTTATATAAATATTAAGTGTTGCACTGGTAGGGTAATAGCTGTTACATCTCCACAGCTTACCTATGCTATTGGCTAAGTTTAACCTAGAAATATCACAGTTGAACCAAGGAAATAACACTGTAAAAAAGCTTATTGAAAGGCAAACAACAAAACAATTTTACTGTTGTATGCCCATACATTTGCCATATCTCTGTCTACATTCATGAAATTAGCTGGTTTCTCAGGACCTTCAATATGGTCATATTTGTTTCAGGAATTGTAGCTTAGGTAAAGGTCGTACATACAAACATGCATTAAGCTGTGAAACATACTGTAGGACCACACTGCCTGCAGTGTAATACACAGTTCAGGTGTTAATGCCACTCAGTATCACTATCGTCTCTTGTGAACACGTCCTTTATGTTTGTATCGGTATCAGTTTCAGAACCTCCTGTCTCGCTTTCATTACCTGTATGTCTCTATCTCCTGCTTTCTTTCTTTCTCTCTCTCTACACACACACTCACACACTGGCTTTCATGTGCATTGATTCAATAACACTGAGGGGCCAGAATACATTACTGCATCCCGAAAGCTCAAACACCTTTGAGACCGACCGAGGATGAAAACAATAAAAAATGTATGCGGGAGAGTGAAAAGGCAGGCCTTCTAGTAAAAAGAGCTAAATAAAGTAAATATATAATGTGAAACAGTGTGAGGACACTAAAATGGTGTCGGAGTCAAAGGTGAGAGTAATTTCATCTTTTCAAATGCTTTTAACAAATGCAGATAGATAGATGGTGTGGTGTGAGGGTGAACTCACTCATGCATGCATGCACACACACATATATACAATATCTGTGTGGAGGTGAGAAAACAAAAGGCGACCTGCCCCATTTAAAGATACTTTCAGGAGGAAAGCGCCCAGATCACCTGAGGCTCTTATCTCAACAACACCTCTGGGCTCTGGGTGTGAGAGCTTTAATAAATGGCAGCTTCCATCCTTCTGCTGGATCGAGCTTTAAGAGGCAGACACCTCGGAAGAGAAGTGGGTAAGGGTATTCATATAATAAAGTGTATTTTTTATGGCTCAGGCTATTTTTCATCTATATTCTGTAGCATAAAAAATCCTAGGACTTGCACTTAGATCAGCTGAAACCCAGGCACCCAAAAGGAACAATGTTGGACATTAAACACGGCTGAATGAGTTTCATTTCCTTTGACACGCAACAAGTACTGGCTATTTGAAGCAGACCTGGTTTAAATGGCATTTGAAACAAATATCTTTTCTTCGTTTTTTCTTTAGATGTCTAAAACACGAAAAAGTGCCTTCTAGGGAACCTTTTCAGTGGAGAAAACGAGATGAAGTGCCCTCTAGGATGGCCTTTCAGTGGAGAAATTTGGATAAAGTGCCCTCTAAGGTGCCCTTTCAGGGAAGAAGACTAGAAAAGGTCCCTCTAGGGTGCCCTTCCAGTGGAGCAAATTGGATATATTGTCCTCTAGGGTGCCCTTCCAGTGGAGAAAACATGATAAAGAGCCCTCTAGGGTGCCCTTCCAGTGGAGACAATTGGATATATTGTCCTCTAGGGTGCCCTTCCAGCGGAGAAAACATGATAAAGAGCCCTCTAGGGTGCCCTTCCAGTGGAGACAATTGGATATATTGTCCTCTAGGGTGCCCTTCCATTGGAGAAAACATGATAAAGTGCCCTCTAGGGTGCCCTTCAAGTGGAGAAAACGAGATAAAATGTCCTCTATGGTGCCCTTCCTGTGGAGAAAACATGATAAAGTGCCCTCTAGGGTGCCCTTCTAGTGGAGAAAACAAGATAAAGTGCCCTCTAGGGTGCCCTTCCAGTGGAGAAAACGAGATAAAGTGCCCTCTAGGGTGCCCTTCCAGTGGAGAAAACGAGATAAAGTGCCCTCTAGGGTGCCCTTCTAGTGGAGAAAACGAGATAAAGTGCCCTCTAGGGTGCCCTTCCAGTGGAGAAAAGGAGACGTAGTGTACTAATGGGTGGCCTTAAAATGGAGAAAACATGACACAGTGCCGTATAGGCTGTACTACATACTTTATTCGCGTTGGTGCCCCTTTTATTTTTTCGCCCCTCAGACAGCCTGAGTCCACTACTGGCCCTGAATGTGGGATTCTATGTTTGTTTGCAATGTACACCTCCCGTCCGTTACTCTCAGGAGGATAAAACAAACATTAGGAACAATTTTCTGACATTATTTGATCCCTAAGTGATCACAACTCAAGTCTTTACTTTCAAGATCAACTGACATTTTATTATAAATGATCACAAAAGAAAAGCATTCATGTATTAATTCAATACATATTCAAAAAAGATATAATTTGCAAAAGAGATATTCAGGAAAATCACTGAAATTTAAAAAAAAAAGTATTGCAGGTGCAGTTTACTCAACAAACAACCATGACATTAAGACTTCCTGTAGCAGCTCTCACTTTTCTTGGCTGACGATCAGTGCTGATGCTCTGATGCGAGAGTCTCTCTTCTCTCTGTTCTGTCTCAGCCTCCGGAGCACCGGGGCACTGCTGCTCTCGCCGGCCCAGGGCCTGTCTCCTGCTGCTGGGACACACTGAGCACCTGCCTGAGGGTCTGACCAAGAGATAAGGCACAAATCCAGCCAATGAGAAGTGAAGAATGGGCTATAAAAGCTGACCACAGTGATATGATAAAGCTCTTTGTTCTGCTTATAAATATTGCAGAGGATACCCTTGCGTGCGGATCAAATGTTGAGCCTGGAGGAGAATACTTCTTAATCTTTCCTTTTGAATACATTAAAGCATATTTGCAGGACTCTTTGTAAAAGTCATATGTCACAGTGCATCACTATAGGAAGGAAATATTTATAAATAGCATTAGTAAATATTAATGCAATCATTAAAAAAGCATGAAATCATTCAAAAAATTATAAAACAATGAAAATAAAAGGCACATCAGTTTCTTTCCCTATTAGTGGCCTCATAATATTAAAGGAACACTCCAACATTTCTGAGCATTCACTTGCTTGGTGTTAAACTGTCCATTTAGCAGTATATTCGTTCCTTTGAGAGACAAAAATATGCTGTCAAAAGACCACAAAACTGTCTTATTATCTCCGTTTTTCAACTCAGATCTTATTTAAAATGTCTCTCATAGCTTTAATATTGAGAAACATATAACGGTTCTGCTTTTCACTGGGCTCAAACACATGTAGTCTAAAGGGGAATCATTTAGGCCCTTAGTCGTACAGCTATCTGTGATATATAGCATACCTCTGTCTCTAATAAGGACACACAAGAGACCAGACAAAACATAAACAGTAGCAATATTAACCAAAACCCATTTAACGAATGACAAAACACAGAGGAGTGACAGGACAACGTACCCTGTGTCTGATCCTGGTGCTCCCCCATCGCTCTCCTCCTCCTCTGGAGCACCTGCAGGAGCTCTGGTGCCCCGATGTTTCGGCCCATTCCCCGTCTGGATGGCACCCTGCGGAGGTGCTGAACTTTCATGTTGTCCTGGCGTGTAGAACGGTTAAAGGTGTTTTAAAACACAGGGGTTTGAGTCGCCATTTATCACTCAAGTGTTTGGGCCAAGTGGAAGTACATTACCAGCATTCCTTTCAACTCCAGGACGGCTGATTTTCTGTTTTCACTCCTCTGGTCCTGCAGGAAGATTTGGGAATGTTTTGGAACTGAACTGCTTTATAATAAAAAAGGAACAAACAGGTATGAAGATAACTGACCTTCCATGAGCTGTCATCCTCCTGTGAGCAGAGAAGACAGACGTTAGAAATCAGAGTTTATTATTTACTGCTTTGGGTTTTGTTCTTCATCATCATATAAACGCCTAAAATGGGGAATTTAAACAAACAAACATGTAAGAAGTCTTTGTGGATACAATTTGTCCACCTGTATTCTCGTGATGGGCCTCAGGCGGATGCCATTCTTTATTCTCTTCATCATTTCATCCACCGCTTTCGTCTTCATGTCCAACAAGGGTGCTGCTTCTTCTTAAAGATTAGAGATTGATAAATTATATAGAACTGTTTCAAACCTTTAGAGCTGATATCTTATTGTTGGTGGTGTTTGTGGAATACGTATACTAGATCAAATTTTTATTTAAATTGGAGTAAAAGTAAAGTATTGTGTTTTGGAAAACCAGAAAGAAAATGTCATAAAAATCCAAGAATCCAGGATAAATCAGGACGAAAAGTATGTTTTATGTGACATTGTTGCAGCTGAATGAAAGGTGTGAAACTCACTGTTTTGATCAGCTTTGCCGGCTCTTTCTTTTCTCCTGCTTCTCAATAAATCAAGTGGACTTAGCACAAAGAGAGACAGAGAGAGAGAGAGAGGTCACAGGGGTCAAATTGTCATACGCAGTGAGCTGGTGTTTTACAATTCATAACTTATAAAAGCCTCTGATACAGTATATAAACAATCATGTGAAACTAAGACCGTCCATCACCGGGCTTAAGTTAAACATACTCGGTGACAGCAGTTGGAGGTGGAGGTGGAGGAGGAGGTGGTGGAGGTGGAGGAGGCGGTGGAGCTGGAGTTGTTTTCTCCTCTGGCTCATCAGTCACATCCTCCTTGCTCAGTGTATCTTGTAACTGCCTCACTGCAAAGGAAGATTGTAAAACATTTCCTCTGACCGTCAGTATCACAAGCTGAGAGAACATTCAAAATGATATTGATCCATATTAAATTAAACACCTTCTCATTCAGAGAGACGGACACAAGCTTAGGCTTTTTTAGCCTTAAGACAAGGATTTCGCAGAAAGTACAATTTCTATTAGGCAACGACAAGATGAGTCAGCGAGGAGGCGCTTGAGTCCACAGCTTGTAGGAACTAGCGCATGTGACGTCTTTGAAGCACAGATATGTAGGAGGAGTGTGAGGAGTCAGGAAATCCATTTACTGCAGCAAGATGGAGCTGAGGTGGGGTAGGCCAACACTTCTTAATCAAGCCTCCAATTAAAGGTACAGTGTGTGGGATTTGGCGGCATCTAGTGGTGTGGTTGCAGATTGCAACCAACTGAGTACCCCTCCGTTCAATCCTCCCCTTTCAGGACTACGGTAACGTGAGTCACGGAGTGCAAAACTGTGGTCGCCATTCGCCTCGCTCAGAGGTCATCCATACCATAATACAGGCTGTTCTCACACACTGTTTGTCGCAATACCTACAAAAAATAATGCACTGTAATTCGTGTAAATTCCACAAAATCAATTTGTGTGTAATTAACGTAATCGTAAACCACGAAGTATAAAGAGCAGCAAACGCCACATTGGGGGGAAGTCGGGGCGGACATGTGGGTCAAAAAATACCTGACTTTTGCCCAGGAGTCTGGTGTTCGTACCTCTTGTTAAACCAGAAGTCAACATTGATTTATTTGTCACGTAAGTTACGTACTTAAGTAACGCCACTTCCGGAGTTATTTTAACCCAAACCACAATCTTTTCCTAAACCTAACTAAGTAGTTTTGTTGCCAAAACCTAAGGAAGTTGTTTTTTCTTTATTTTGAAAAGACTGTATGCATGTAACGTGTGGAAATTGACATGTGTTGCTGGACATTCGTGGGAAAAGGAACGAGAAAGGAGGAATAACTTTATGAGACCATTGTATGAGAATACGTCACATAATAACACTACTTTAGGAACAGTGGAAGTCAGACTGCGGCTGGGCTGGGCTACTGTAGAAACAGGGCGGAGCAACATAGCGGACTCCGTGAAGAGGACCCGCTCCGTATGAAGACATAGTTATAAATATTATATTCCATTTGAAATGCTACACACTGTTCCTTTAAAATCTTCTTAGTTGAACATTATTTTTCAAAATCACCACCAAACACACATAAGAAGAAGTGAGATTAGTGACGGAAACCAAACATTGGTGTTTTTAAGGTGTTGCATGTGGAGTTTTTTGCATGAGGCGATTCCACATTGGCTTCAACATTCAGCCATTGCTTTTGACCCTTTTCTGCACCACTACCATAAAGCATGTTTTCTCCACTAGCAGCTACCTTCCTCCTGGAGCTGTGTCACGGTCCCGTTAGTTTCAGACAGCTGAGTCTCTAAGGCCTTCCTCTCCTCCTCGCTCTTCTCCAGCTGCTCTCTCAGGTTCTGCAGCTCAGAGACGACACCTCTCTCTTTTACCTGAACACAGGGATTAAAGAATCAGAGGAAAGGATGAAGAACATGTATAGACCATTTTGCTCTATATCATCCCATCTACACAAACCTGGTCCTGGTAACGGCGTTGTATATCCCACAGGGCCGTGCTGATGCTGGAGATCTGCTCCAGCGCCTGCTGCAGCTGCAGGCCGGTCTCTGAGCTCCGCGTCAGCATCACGCTCTCTTTCTTCTGCACCAACATCTGACAAGACAAATTCACCTTTTTGACATCTTGAACACATCTTTATGATTATCCACTTCTACGAAAATGTGAAAAAGAAATCCATTAATGACAATGAGCCACAATTAAGAGGAAAACTAAAGTGAGATCTGAATGGCTGGCTGTTAATTTTCTCCCCCAGGAGGTTGTCACAATGCAGAGAGTGTTTTCAAACCGCCGTTTGACTGAACAATGACTCCGAATTACTCATCGGCTTCATTGAAGAGTAGCAACAATGCAAACAGGATGATTTAGCCATGAGACAAAGCCTAATTTTTCCCACTTTATGATAAGTGGCTTGTAAGAAAAAATGGAAAATGTCAAGCTTTGCCTTGATTCACTGACAAAATCAGATTCTTTCTTCTACGGTGTGACAAATAAATACCACAAATTTAGAGATAATAGATGATCCGAGTGCTATAAACAAACATTTTGTTATTTTGCATGAGCGTGTGTGATGTTTAATATTGTATCTACAGGTGAACATGTGGGTATTGGTCAGTTAGATTAGATTAGACAACGCTATTAATCCTCAAAGGGAAGCTAGTTTGGTTTCCCATGCACATCAAGTTACAGCAGACAACATATGAAAGACATACCGCCATTAACACGTATTCAAATACCACAAACTCATTTGTGGAAGTGGTTTCTGGGACAAATGTGAAGACATTTTCAAAATCAGTCAAACCATTTGGCTGAAAAGTCAGCTTTTCTTATCATATCATATCTCAGTTTTGGGCACATTTGTTGTTTTTGCAATAAATTACATATAGCATGATAAGAAAATGGTTGTATCTCAGAAACTACAAAGAGCACAATCAAGTATTTGGTATCTATGAACTCATAACAAGTTGAATATCAAAGATATGCACACATATGCAGTGTAAACAAAATATTTCATATAGAAAATGTGTTTAATAAACACAATGTTTTTCTTGTTTTTCCTCATTTTAAAAAAAACCCGATTTTGAATAATAATAAAAGTGTGATTTTTCATGTGATCTAAAAATTTCAAATTTGTACTGTTGGATACTTGCCCAAAGTATGTCTGCGCCAAATTGTAAGACTTTAGACCAATCAGTGCCAATGTTTTTCCTTATCATACTAAATATAGTCTTAGGGCACAACTGGGTTAAAGTAGCATGTATATATATATGTATTTTTTTTAATATATTTACCAGCGATCAAGAAATATACAAAAGGCCGATCATAACTGATGCGCCTGAAAATATGACCTGTTTTTATTATTTTAATTCCAGAAACAGACACATTTTGAATATTGATTCCCCAAAAATATCAGAATGATGTGTAATGTGTGTGTGTAATTGTGTCATTGGCAGAAACAATACAACGGACATGATCTCAGTGTATTCATATTGGATTCATTGTTGTATTTGTGAGAGCAGGTCTATGATCAGAGAACAGGAAGTGTGATAAAAAGGTGGGTTTTCATTTCTGTGTTTTTAGCTTTACTGAGCTCTGTTTCAGCACACGGCGCGCTGCAAACCACACCGCTCTAATCCCGGGTCTCCCTTCAGCGGAGAGAGACATTTTCACACAGCAATTAGCACAATTATTTCATACACACAGACGCAACCAAACACACGGCTACACAAAGAGACAAAGACGCACACACACACACTCCAAATTGTTTCCTGTTTTGAGGCCCTGCGTCATTATACCGCCGCGCATCACAGAGGAGAGGTGTGAATGCTCGGTGTTTTCAAAACACATGAAAACAGACAAATAGTAGTGCATACAAGAGGCAATCAGCGCAGGGGGGTCTTTTGCCATGAATTGAGAGTAAAGGGGATGTGGGGGGGGGGGATTGTGTGAACAGTTGGGGGTCCTTTTCACAGGTAAGGACCCCTGCGAGGCGGCCCATTGTGCGCCTGTCCGGTAAATGGAGGCCGCCGCGCACAAAGGCGACAATTGCTATATGCTCGGCAAAACATAAAGGTGTCAGACGAAGACAGGTTGTGCTTAAAGACCACTATTCTCCTCCAGCGGCAGTGATGACCGCTAATTATGGGGGAGGGAGGGGCGAAATGGGAAGGGGACGGGAACAGAGAGGCGTTTTTTGAAAGAGAAGGCCTTCATTATGGGAGCAGCTGTGTGTGTGTGTGTGTGTGTGTGTGTTTGGGTATGTGGATTTTAAGTGAATTGGTGTTTTTACAGCTTGTGTCTGCTTTTGTCTTGTGTGTGTGTGAAAGCTTTGCCTCACACAGATTTGACCAAAGTGTCATCGGTGTGAAAACAGAGAATGGAGATCTCCTTCTCCTGTCCCGCCACGTCAGCTGACAGCGGAAGTGTGTGTGTGTGTGTGTGTGTGTGTGTGTCCGTCTGTTTCGCCGTAGCCGCCCGAAGGTCAGCGCTCCCAACACTCGCGCTCCCTTCCCGTGGCACGACCTGTCACCCTCAGTATCCATAGGTGTGAATGTATGACAAAATGTTTTGTGTGACGTGCAGACAACACACACACACACACACACACACACACACACATATAGGCACGCCACGCGCTCACACCTGGTGGGCGAAGACTTCAGCGTGCTGCCGGAGGCCCTGCTCCAGCTCCAGCTTCTGAGACATTTCTGTGAACTCCTCGGTGACGAGCTGGGACACTGTGCATAAACACACACACACACACACACACACACACACAAAATTAAGTGGTATTTACGATGGCATTCATGATGTTTTTGACGGAGAAACTGAAAATGAAATGATTCATTGCTTAATAGATTAGTCAATCTGCAGAAAATTAAACACATTTGATAATAAACTAATCATCTTGAGTCATTTATGAAGCAAAAATGTCATTTATTTACTCATTTAAGTCTCTCAAATTATGAGGATTTGCTGCTTTTTTCTGTCATTACAGTCACAATTACATGACACACACACACATTCATTGTATTGATTTGGCACCAGAAATCTGAGAGACAGATATCTCAAATCCCAAAACTGTGTGTAGGGCTGCAACTAATTATTTTCTTGATTAATGGATTAGTTTTTTGGTCTATAAAACGTCAGGAAATGTTGATCAGTGTTTCCCAAACCCCAGGATGACATCCTCAAATGTCTTGTTTTGTCCACAGATATTTAGTTTACTGTCATAGAGGAGTAAAGAAACCAGAAAATATTCACATTTAAGAAACTGGAATCAGAGAATTTGGGCTTCTTTGTCTTAAAAAATGACTCAAACGGATTATCAAAACAGTTTGCGATTAATTTAATAGTTGACTAATCGATTAATAATTGCAGCTCTATCTGTGTGGTTAGATATCACTACATGGAAGACCAAATGATTTTTTAAATTTGGGTGAAAGGACACTTTAAATACCTTCTTTAGATTTTGGACTGTTGGATGGACGAAACAAAAAATGGAAGCAAGAAAAGGCTATTTTCACGATTTCTTTTTACTTTTTTTAGATAAAAAATAAATAAATTATAGATAAATAAATAATGAAAATAATTATTAGCTGCAGTCTAAATGTAACGAGGACTCACCGCGTTTGATTTTATTCATGGTTTTGCTCTGTTTGCCCATTCTCCTCAGTATGGCCTCTTTCTCCTCGACCTCCAGAGTGAGCTAAGAGAAAACAGACTGTAATGAGACTCCATGTACGCACACACACACGCACACACGCACACAAACACACACAGTAATGTACCTGCTCTCGGAGTTGGACCTGCTCTTTAGTCAGATCCTCCACTTGTTGCTCCAGCTGCAGCTTCTCAGCCAGCAGACCGTCCACTGACGCCTGCAGCTCTGAAACATGTTTATGATGAGTTATAGTTTGCCTGTGATGCTGATCTGATTATGCATGATTTTGGAGCACCTTAGTATGGAAAAATATGGAACAAAAATTATAGGGGAAAAATGTTTTAAATGTTTCCCCTGTAAGGTTTGGATAGGGAACACCGTGTGACCAAATCCCTATATATAAATTATATAATAAATACATGAATTAACTGCAATTAAATGGCTTCGTTCTTCAACTAATTGGCTGAAATAAATAAAATTATAATAAAATATTTTGAGATTTATGATCCCACTCCTTTGGCAATTCATTTTCAAATTGGTTTACTGGGCAGACTAAAACAAAATGCTGTAATCCCAGTTCGACGTCTAATTTTGAATCAAGTGCTGCAGTGTCGTCTAACCTGCGATCTTGGCTTGATCCTCCAGCAGCAGCGTCTCCTCACCGAAATCGACCACGTCGTCACCGTTAACCGCGGGGTCGGCCTCCGGGTCAAAGGTCGCGGCAGCCAAGTTTTCAGGCAGCTCGGGGATGAGCGGCATCAGCATCTGGCTCGTCCTCTTCAGGACTTTGTTCTCTTTGGTCACCTAGGCAACAGAGGGGACTATGGCGAGTCTGGACGTTCATCGTTATATATATATATATATTATAAGGTTATCATGTGACGTACAGTACGTGAAGCCACGTCTTACTTCAGTCTCCTGACATGTCAGAAGAGGAAAGGAAAGGACACAAAATGAAATAAAAGGACAAAAAGAAGTAAAGAAAAGAGCATAGCAAAGAAAAGTGAAGGAAACGACAGGACGGTAAAGGAATGAAAAGGAAACGTTAAAGAAAGGACGTATCGAAATGTGGGAGAGGGCACAAGAAAAGAAAGGATAGGAAAGGACATACAGCGGGAAAGGAAATGGCATGGGGGAAAAAAGGAGGGAAAGGACATAGGAAAGGAAAGGAGCAACACTACAGTAGTAAAAAGACATACTTTGACAGCCAGCGCCTCAGCACTCTCCCTGCAGGAGCGCTCAATCTGGAACTGCATCTCCAGCACGTTTATCTCTTTCAAGAGCTGATTGGAGGCTGCAAAATGAAAGGAGGAGAGATGTTAGTCATGGTCATCTCAAGAGACGAGAGATTTGAACTAAATCACACAAAATCAACCTGAAATTTAAGATTATTTTAAACCATTTCTGTGTGAAATTTGCACATCTATAACTGAATAAATGATTCTCACCTTCCTCCAGTTCAGACAGTCTCTGATTGGCTTCATCCCTCTGAATTTCCAGGATCTCACACTAACAAGAACAACAACAAGCAAAAACCGGAGAAAAAGATCACAACAAGTTGATGTATTTTATTCACATTTTATTATTTTATAATCAGATGATTGAGGCACCAAAATTGCATTTTGTCCTGTAATCAAGTTTGTTTTAGAGCTTTTTTTAATTCGATATTTATTTCTTACTTAAAATATGTGATCTGTGAAGGCAAAATAATATGTTTTCTCTGATTAAACATCACACATATTTTTCTTTTTTAGCATCACATAGGAATATTACAGCAGGATATTCAGCGTTTCCTCCCATATTGATTGTCTCAGTTGCACATTACAAAGTGGCATTAATTAGCCGGTAATTTACTGCCTGTCACCAAAAGTGATACCTGAATGACTCCCTCGTCTTCGGAGGATAAATCACTCTCTCCGTCAGACTCTGTGGGGAAAAGAAAACCATCTTATCTTCACGCAACAGGCAGATTGTCAAACAGAGAATCGAGAAAACCCTCAGCTGGGAGGCGCCATAATCAAAAGGTCCTCACATCCTGTCTGTGTGACTGCAAGAGGAACTTCACGAGGCCGTCTGAAGGAGGTCGGCGAGAGAAATACAGGAAGTGAAATCACAGTTTCACTTTCTGTGACCTCTGATTCACAGGAGTTTCCTGCTATACTTCACTTTATCCAACAAACTGAGAGCTTTGAGCTCTTTAAGCAATTGTTTGACATTTTGGGAAAGATATTAATTGATACCATTCTCAAGCCAACCAAGAACCAGTCCAGCACATAATCCACATCATTTTTAAACTATACACTGTTTTTGTGCGCATTAAACAAACAAGGCATGTTAAACTAGTGAACTTTAGAGGTGCTGGTAGGCAGATTTTGTCTTGTTTTGTCCACAGATATTTAGTTTACTGTCATAGAGGAGTAAAGAAACCAGAAAATATTCACATTTAAGAAGCTGGAATCAGAGAAATTTGTCTTCTTTGTCTTAAAAAATCACTCAAACCGATTATCAAAACAGTTGGCGATTAATTTAATAGTTGACTAATCGATTAATCAGTGCAGCTCTTTCTGTGTGGCTAGATATCAATACATGGAAGACCAAATGTTTTTTGTAATTTGGGTGAAATGACACTTTAAATACCTTCTTTAGGTTTTGGACTGTTGGATGGACGAAACAAAAAATGGAAGCAAGAAAAGGCTATTTTCACTATTTTTTTTCTAACTTTTTCTAGATTTAATTAATTAATTTGAAATTATAGATAAATAACTAATTAACTAGTGAACTTTAGAGGTGCTGGTGGGCAGATTTTGCTATCTTTGGACAGCCAGGCTAGCTGTTTCCCTCTGTTTCCAGCCTTTGTGCTAAGCTAAGCTCACTGGCCGGTAGCTGTGGCTTCATATTTACAGGACAGATATGAGAATGATGAATTAGTGTATTTAGTGGTTAAACATAAACCCTAAGCTGTGTCTCAATTTGGATGCTTCCGTTCGTAGCCGACACTCCCATGTAGTACACTGTGTGCACTATATGTACTAGTGTGTGATTTTCGACAGGGTAGTGCGAGTGTCTCTACTTGATTTACATTTGTATAGTGCGGTGTTCACTGGTGCAACCGGAACCGCTGGAACCTCCCCTTCCGCTACGTATACAAGATGTTAACGCCTGAGGGTGAGCAGTGTCCAGCGATCCACTCTCAAATTTTATGAGTTATGAATACACCATTTGTACTGCATTTTGCCATACGTATGCACTCAAAATAGCAAGTATGGAAGTATGCAAATTGAGATACAGCACCAGTCTTTATGCTAAGCTGCGTTAAGCGGCTGCTGGCTGTAGCTGCATATTTAACAGACAGACATGAGAGTGGTATTGATCTTCTGATCTAACTCTCATCAGGAAAATGAATTAGCATTTTGTGAACTTTTGCTGTAATGAAGCATCCATTCATTCATTCCAGCTAATATTTTATTCAAGCACTGTTTTGGGATTTCTTAAAGCAATTTTAAATGAGCGTGTTGGAAATAATCAAATAAAGATCACTGAAAGAACCATTTAAAAAAACTATAAAACATGCTTTTATTGAATGAACAACTGCACAAATGGAGGCATTTTGTTGATAATGAAAAGGTAACCTTCAACTTTTGCACCAAATCTCCAAAATTCAATAAATAAATAAAATCCCCTGATTATTTTACTCCACAAGTCCACAGTAAATAACATTATTGAAAAGGTGATCATAGGACTAAAATAAGTATCTCAGCACCAGTTCATATCCATATTATCAAGTCTTACCTGCCACTGCATTGTCTTCACCTTGCACCCACATGCTGCCGTCTGCACAGTTTTCAAGTTTTTATCTCCAGCACAAACACAAAAACAGTCTTCTGTCTGAGCAGCGGTCGGCTTATAGGAAGCAAGTAGGAATTTCTGCTTAAACCCTCCCCCAGTGCCTCAATCTCAAAAAGAGGAACTTTTTCCCTACTCATTTCAGCCAAAAGACGATCCTAATCATCACAGTGTAATGTAGATTTATAACCTAATGCATCAAATATGAATAATATTTGCTGAGTTAGAGGTGAAGTGAGTTAGAGGACGAGGTGTTTGAACTTTTCCCCCCTTTTCATGCAGCGAAAAGAGGAAAATGTAGCCTCTGTCCGTGCATGTGGTCTCTAAGGGACGACACTGTCTCTCTACTGCAAGATCAATGTCACTCAAGCAGCCGGAGCGAGGGCGAAGCTGCTTTTACTCCTCTATTAGCATCTGTGCTCAGAGTTCATGACCTTTGAAACATCGGACCTGCCATGGGAACCAAATTCTGGGTGATAAATCAGGAGATGACGGCGGCAGTGATGATGTCGATGACACACATTGCTCCTCTATGAATAATTTAAAAACTTCTACTTCGTGTTTTATTTATTCACCTGCCTTCCAGGAGTTTATTTCTACGAGTATGTAGAGAGGTTGGTCAGGGTTAAGTACAACTCGTCTTTAAACTGTTAGCGGTTGACTTAGCCGCCTTGGTGCTCCGGATGGGATCCCCATTGGTTCCTAAAAGCAGCTCACAAATATAATTTTTTCATTTTTAAAACAGGCTCAGTAATTTTCTAAAACAGCTGGGCACTGTAGTTTTTAATAATCATAACTCAAACAGGAGGAAATGGGGCATTTGTCGGGGACTATTTTCAGCGGTGGATGAATACACATTTAGCTCCCTAGTAAGTATTTTACAGCAACAGGACTGTATGTGTGCGTTTGACCCCAAATAAACAGTGTCCACGTTTATGGTAATGAAGGAACATTAATGTGCACATGGTTATTTCTATAAAATAAAAAAAATATTCGTTAAACATTCACATTTTGTGCTGAAACGCGCCACTGTTCAATAGCAGCCTCGAAAAGCTACTTTTCAAATTTTGAACGATGATATTGGCTGCAAGATTTCTTTATTTGCAACACAAACATGGGACAATAACTATCTTTAATCATGGTCTAATCTAAAATAATCAAAAGACCTCATTCGTATTTTTGCTTTTAAATCACCTTCAACGTGCACACGGACCACCTGCTAAGCCGAAGGATAAAAAGCTGCGGTGATTCATGCCAGTGACGTCCTTGTGATTTAATGAGTCTTTTCTCTCTCAGTGTGTTGCTCTCTTTACAGGCACCACCTGAGCACCAAAACCTCCTCCAGCCTGTCACCCCGACCTTTACTAATGATTCTTCACCATGTTAATAAAGGTGAAATTGTCACTTAACATTAGCTGTTGTCTGGTGTGTCTTTCAGTGGGCGACATTGTCAGAAAACTCCTCATTAAAACTGGGCCTATTGAGAAATCTAGTATTTTCTGTAGTAATCTTCTCTGTAAGGCGTGGCAGTATGACAAATACAGGCTTTTTTTTTTTTATCAATATATATATATATATCAATATTGCCGCAATATCATCTTATAATTGGCATTTTATTCTATAAAATATAAATGGACAAAACAAGCCTAAATGTTGTCAGCAAGACCAACACTGAGGTCATGTGCTCAGTATTTGTTTCTGGGACTTCTGGAGATTTTAGCAACCTGTTGGGAGTTCGTTAAAAACTACTGCTAACTGGTATTAAGTCGGACTTTTTGGCATTTATTAGTAATATATAACTATTTTAAAAAATGCTTTATGACACGTTATAACAATATTAAATAATAATAATAATAATAATAATAATAATACAAAATTGATTCAGCATTTACCTAACTGTGGAATCAAAAATCAAAATATCTATTTAGTTATTTATTTTTCCTTTCCTTCTTGGTATAGTCATGTTATGTGTGTGTAAATGTATGTATAATACAAAAAAAAATCAAAATATCTGAATCTAAATGTTTTAGATCTTCATGATGGGAAAATAATAATAATTTTCAATGAATGAAAAAATATGAAAATATTCAAATATTTTAGTTTTTTTTGTATACATATATTATTTAATATAATAATAGATTTTAATTTGACCCCCCAAAAATAACTCAAGTATTTCTAAAATCATGGAATATTCATTTTTTTATTTGTTTATTAAGTTCATTATTTTCTATTGAAAATGTATATCTTTATTTTACCATGCGCATAATCATGAATTACATACAGTAGAAATAATCCCAATTGCTTAACAGCTGTGCTCAACAACCTATTTGTGTTAGTTGAAGGCATGACTGAGCTTCACAAACATCTATTTCAAGCTGCAAAAATCGGTCAAAGGTTATTCCTTCAAAATAAAAGTCTCAGATGATAAAAAAAACAAGCTACTTTCGATTCGACTGAAATGTAGAAGTTGCAGATTACTAAAGTGTCAGCAACGCTAATAAGTTATTCTCATGTGTTAATGAGTATTGTCATCGCAGTGCTTCCTAAAAGGTTTCTGTCAGAAGGGGGATTCGAACCCCCGCCTCCAGGGGAGACTGCGACCTGAACGCAGCGCCTTAGACCGCTCGGCCATCCTGACACATTATAAACGCATAACACATATATAAATAAACATAACAGGTCGGGAAATAGACATTTTTGTGATTTATTGATGGATATCACATGTTTTCAATAAAAAAAAAAATACATAAGAAAATATAATATTTAAATAAATACATTTTAATTAATAATGAATAATTTAATTTTTTTTTTTTTTTTTAAGAAATTAAAATATAATCAGACTTACCCTCCTCTTAGGATGTCTCAAGTGCAGTATGTTTCCTGTCATTTCACACACCTGCTGCAGTTCTTGCCCTCAACATAAAGAGCTGCAAATTCAAGGTGAAAGTTCAAGTTTATGATCATTTGATAGCATTAAAAAAAGTAGATAAACAAGGTCCTGCAAGCCTCCTTAAAACAGTAACCCCTTAATATACAGTTGCATTTCACTACATGTTTTTTTACAGCTGCATCAGTCCATTAAATAGAAATATTTTAGATGTGATCTGCAGCATTTTATACATTTAAAAAAAAAAGTCACTCGACATATTTGGTAACTTTTAGGTCTCAGCTAAAATTAAAAATAAAATGATTTGAGTTTGAGTTCATAATAAATTGAATGAATGAATGAATGAATGAAAGACTTTATTTCGAACATAAATATAAATAAAAACAGATACAAAATAATAACAAACAAAACAAGAGTAATAGTGTCCAAAAAGGAGTAGGTAGAAGTAAAACTTCTATTTCCCTACCCCTTTCTCACTTCTCCTCTAATAACTCATATATCATAGAATGATAATATAATATAATATATAAACTATCCCAGATTTTTTTACATCCCAAATGAAATATATGAACAGCATCCCAAGTTTATTTACAACCCACATGTCCATCCGGAGTTAAAAAGTAGATGTAAACCAACCGTTAACGCAACTCTTCCTCAACCATATAACTCCCAAAAATATCTTTTTTGTATAGCTTTTTAAAGTGATTTATATTTGTGCTCCGCTTCAACCCATCACCTAACCCATTCCACAAATCCACCCCACAGACTGAATATAGTTGACCACTAGCAGGATAGGGGTATTTTACATAACATTTTAACATACTGCATACTGTGAGAATTTGTTGTCTGTGTTTCACTGTTAAGAGTCCAAGATGGTCAAATATGGTAAAATATATACTATTATTATATATTATTGTGTGTTATTTTTCAATTTTCTAAATGGGTTGCCTCATCAGAATACCTACCAGTGTTTTTGGCACTTCAGACACTATTTAGGTGCAATAGTCTGAAAATTTTTTGCACATGGTCAATTAAGATGTTGGAGAAACACAACTCAATATAAAAAGTAGGGCTGTCAAAGTTAACACGATAATAACGCGTTAACGTAAATTCGTTTTAACGCCACAAATTTCTTTAACACATTGCGATTTTTAGGTTGTAGCGTACTCAGTTTTAAGCAAAGGAAACTAAATAATGCTCCAAACTTACGTTAAATTTTGGCGAGGAAAAACGGGCATAGCCATTTTCGAAGGGGTCCCTTGACCTCTGACCTCAAGATATGTGAATGAAAATGGGTTCTATGGGTACCCACGAGTCTCCCCTTTACAGACTTGCCCACTTTATGATGATCACATGCAGTTTGGGGCAAGTCATAGTCAAGTCAGCACACTGACACACTGACAGCTGTTGTTGCCTGTTGAGCTGCAGTTTGCATAGAGATTTGAGCATATTTTTTATGCTAAATGCAGTACCTGTGAGGGCTTCTGGACAATATTTGTCATTGTTTTGTGTTGTTAATTGATTTCCAGTAATAGATATATACATACATTAGCATAAAGCAAGCATATTTGCCCACAATGTGCAACCTGACTAAGGCAGACAGATCAAATGCTTTTGGAATAGTTTCACGCAAATACACTGCAAAGACGATAGGTGACGCTGGCGGCTGAAGCGCATGCCTGCAGGATTACTGATCAGTCTTTTTTAACAGTCTCATTATAGCCTGGAAAATTGAGAATATGTCAGATAAAAAGTTACAAGAAGTGAGACTGGACAAAAAGCAGTGAAGATGAACAACCAGTCGAGGAGCTCCCACCAAGCAACACTGCCAGATGCATCATGAAAACCCATGTTGATAAGAGTATTAAATACTTGACAAATCTCCCTTTAAGGTACATTTTGAACAGATACAAAAAATGTGCAATTAATTTACGATTAATCACGATTAACTATGGATAATCATGTGATTAATCGCAATTAAATATTTGCATCGATTGACAGCCCTAATAAAAAGACACATAGATCATGAATCATCTATTAAAAGTAGAAATACAATGCCATAATGCATGTCATACTGTTGCATTTGGGCTAAAATTATTATTTTCTAAATTGTAATTAATCAAGTAGGTTCCACTAACATTAAAAGGGAGATGGACAGACAGACAAGACAGCATGAAACAATAATAAAGACCAAATTAAAAGGCGTGGGCACCATCTTACTAAAATTATTCTTCCTCTTTTAATTTTAATTGGTCTTTAAAATCATTAAGAGACAAGTTTTTTCTTCATAGAGGCAGAGATCGTGCTGCGTTTCCTCCCAAACTCTGCTGCAGCTCTGGAGGACCGCCAAAAGAAGCAAAGAAACCCCAGCAGCTTATCTTTTTTACATCTCTGCCATGATTGGCTCAGACGTCACACATGCCTTTCATCCTGGAAATCTCAAACCTGGCAACCCCTCCCTCATCTGCATCCACACAAGGATTCTAAAACGAAACAGAGGTTTAATGAAGCTGCAACGTCTGGTTTAGTTTACTGTAGCATCTGGTCGTTTGATACTCGGAGCAGAATTAGACCGACGTGACAGATTTCAACGCCACTGATCTGATGTGTTTCTGAGCATGTGACAAAGAGGAGAAGCTTGTGATTATCTGTTAAAATCTACATGTGTGAAATGAGCAAAAAAATGTAGTAAGAGATTATGAGAGAGAGGGCGACACAAACACACACTCACCTGCTCCGGCTCTGGCCTACTCAGCACTAATGACTGTGTGATTGGATTATCCGGGCTTTTAGCAGCACCACAGCTGCAGCTGACAGAGAAGCTAACCTGCAAAGGCCAAGCTGGGGTCAACAAGAGGTCACCTGGGTCGCGACCTTTCCATAAGACGAGGGCCTTGGGCGGGACGGCAGAGGAGAGGCGTAGAATGAAAGACGAGTGATAAGAGGGAGGTGTTTTTTTTAGCAGGATGGTGACAGACAGGATCCATGTTTCTGGGAATCCAGAGATGCTGGAAAGAGAGGAGGAGGAGGGAGGAAGGATGGAGAAGGGAGACGGGATACGTTGTGACAGAAGAGCCTCGCAGACACTGCTGGCCTCCTGGTGACTCCACTGTACGCTGGAAACACAAACAAACAACTCTCCTTTTTTCTCTCTCTCACACTTACTGCCTTCTCTATCATAACAAAAACGTGTCCGAGCCATTACGTTTTGTCCAAACAGACCTCAAAACAGAGGATATCATTTCCCATGACCCCGAACTATCCTTTAACCATCTGCTAGGATGCCAGCAGGGATTTTTATAAGCACTTAATGGGATATTTGATATGTGGGCCACGTTCACCCCTTCATATGACATCACCATGTAGTCACAGATTTAAATTTGTACGTGCTGAGATCAGACTGGACAACAACAGTCTCCGCTCCATTGTCTGACTGATTATATACCTCGCCATACTCGATATTCTATTCAAGTCTATGGTATATTGCTGTACTATATTTATGCCGTATACTCAGTGGTGTAGTGGCAACAGACCGTTGCTATGTATAACAGACTGTTGCTATGGGCACAATTCTGATCTCGGACTCTGGCCGACCGTTTTTGTGTCAAATCATTGATTTCTTCAGTAAGCAGCCGTGTAATAAGCGGGATAATGTACAGCTAGCGGGTCATTATTGTGAAATAAACCCTTTCAGGGCGATGCAAGACCCCTCCACTTGTCGGGGTTTATTTCACAACAATGAACGCCTTGCTGTTCATTATCCCTTACTGTGCTACTATATTACTAGATGACTACACCTTATACTAAGTCTCATATTCCATACTATATAATGTACCATATTATACTATATTGTGTTAATATCTAGACAAACACAGAGTACCATTACTTAAGGAGGACCTATAGAGAGGCGAAGTCCCGCCCCTTCCGGTGGGACCTTATTTGGGAAAAAATATGAACAGTAGTCAACGGCGAGAGACAAATATTTTTTTGATTCACACACATATGATGTTTGTTGAAAATACGTAATTAGAAAGACTACACACCCTAAGTCGTGTAGTGACGTCTCTCTCGCTGAAGCTACGATGCCTGTGTGTTTCATACTGGGATGTACTCACACCAGCAACGGGTCTGATCGTTCTTTCTCTTCCCGGCTGATAAAAAGACAATGGTCAATGGTCGACAAAGTTACAAAGCCCAAAGTCCACGCCAAAGGGAGTTACTCTCCCCCACAGAAACACTGCTCCTGAACTGCCTGAAACCCCTTGATTGAAGTCCCGCCTTTTCTTCCGTAACATGGTGATGTCACCAAGTAACGCATTTGCATAATACCTGCCTATCAGCTAGTTTGGCACGCCCTCAAACATGTTCTAGTAGAAACCCAAAATACAAGTATGCACCCTGAAATAAACATGATATGTCCTCTTTAATCACATCATATATTAGTCTGGTGTACACTGTTTACATAGACTTGTTGACTCTACTGCTATCAATCCCACTACTGTGACTTTACTCTGTCATCTGTCTCCAAATGCTCTGCATACTTAGTTTGTTATATTATTATTTATTTCTGTTATGTTCAATACTATATAACTGCATTTAATTCTGTCCCTGTGCTGCTGCAATAGCTGAATTTCCCCGCTGGGAATCAATATCTTAAAGTGAATTCATGTTACTGTATTTTATGAGTCACTACTACGCTGACATAGGAGACACATGAATATTTGAGGCTGCAGGTGTAAATGAATGAGTCCAGTCCAGAGCTGAGAATAGCCGCCCGTGAGTCAATTCCCTGCAGGGGATTTGTCTCTGCATTAGCTTAGACCAGAGGATGATGACCGAGTCTATTAGAGTGAGTAAATGACAATACTCTCAGCGCATGTTACACACACACAGATTCACACACTGATCCACTGAGCTGAGGGAGAATATTCACGAGCAGTGTGCTGCTGGCTACTGTTGTTATTGATCATCCTGCTAACTCCACAGGAGTAGAGAACGCAAACTATTTAAAAACTGTAATCATTAATGGATTCAGGTGGATTTCTTTAGGATTTTACGTAGCTCAATTGTGTATTTATTGTACATTTTATAATTAATGTTTCCAACTCATTTATCCTGTAAAGGGCCAAGTTTTGTATGAATGTTTTGTGCATTAGTCTCCCTTTATTTTACTGTATTGGTTATCCAAACCTCTAAACTCTTTTTTCCAAAATGTGTGAAGATGTATGAAAACAAGTCCCTAAAGCTAGAACTGAACACTCGTGGAGACTCTTTGTCTTGTTTACTCAGTCTAAGATCAAATATTTCCTCATACAAATCATACTTTTTATTAATTGTTTTGGATTGTGTGCTGTGGCAACCTGTGGCTTGCAGAGCAAACAAGCTCTAGCACGTTTTTACATACTGTAATGTGGTTAACACTGTTGTCTTTTCATTTTTTCCCGTCTTTTCATCTTTTAATCACTACTAAAATGTGTTATAGAGTTTTTTTGTGTTTATTATATTTGCATATATATATACAGTATATATGCATACATTTTAATTTACATTTGCCTTAAATTCTGCCTCCAAAGATAAATAATTTAATTTAATTTAATTTAATTTAATTTAATTTAATTTAATTTAATTTAATTTAATTTAATTTAATTTAATTTAATTTAATTAAGCGTTTTTGACTCTATTTTATTTGGGTAATGTTCTTGTGTAGCTGCGTTGTGTTAAGACAAAATTAAACAACAGCGGATTTGAGAGGTTTCTCTAATTTTCTTAAAAAGAAAAAGGGTTTTGTAGAAAATCATGTTTACTTCAATGAGGTATTGAAAATAGTATTACTTCAGTATATTTACTGAAAACTTAACTATAATATGAATCCTGGTATTGAAAATGTTCAACAATACTCAGGATTTAGTTTAAATTAGATGGCTGGAATTAAATAGAAAATACAAATTAGAAGAAATTATACTCCTAAAGAAAGCCACCTGATCACTCTAAAGTCCCTGTAAACTAATTATAGTTTATATCTCTATTCTTTTATTAGTCCATCTAGTTTGTCCGTCACCTTTATAACACTCTGAACTCCACTAAACAGTATGTTTGGTTGACTGATGTATTCTTGTTGCACTGTGTATGTATTTGTTTTTTATAAAAGCCTAACTGCAAATTAGCTAAATGCCATTTTTATATGATATTTATCCATCCCTGCAGAAAAACCTTAATCTCAATTTATCAAGGCCATAGTTGCTGTGACAGAAAACAAACTTACATGTTAACCATCCACTCTGTCAGGCTGTACGTGTGTATTAAATAGCTGCAGCTGGTGGTTTTTCCACCCTGAGCTCTGTAGGTGTCACTCTAACTCTGTGATCGGCCACCTGTTGCTCCGACACAGTTCTTCAGTACTGAGCTCGAAGTCTTTAGAACTGCACGGGAAGGAATTTAACTTGGTATTTGAATAGAAAAATAAATAAATTACTAACAAAAAAGTGAAAAAATATATATATTTTTTTATCTATAAGAAGGTATAAATTAAAAACAATTTGCATAGTGTATATTTTCTCCCACAAAAATGTTTTATTTAGTAGTGTTTATTATTATGAATGGGATTTTATGATTTTTCCCCCTTTGAATTTCCTGTTTTGTCCCTTATACACCCTTATACACCTGAGTTTTTGTTTTTTTTAAATAATAATATCCCCTTTAATTTCTGTGCTCATGCCAGACTAAACTGTAAAAGTCTGTACGAAAAGAACACGTCACTGTAGTCAGCACTGTACGCCCGACGAAATACCAGACACCCTGTCAGCGTCTCCTGTAACGGCAGCTACATCACCGTCTCACAGTGATGATGTCAGAGGGGAAGCCGTCTGCTGAACCCGGCACAAAGTGGCACAGTCTCCTCCGGGTTACGACAGGAAAGGAAGCGGGGTGTCTGGTCATGGTGGGCACACAGTGGCACAGTCTGCTCACACAGATACATGCATTCACACACTGCAGCTCATAGATAGACGCATCTGTCTGGGAATTAACAGCATAAATTAGCGTGATTTTCTTTGTTACAAAGAATTATTTCTCGCTCTTAAATCATAACTTGCTGTACGTTTAGTCGCCTCACCTTGATTGCTGCTTATTTTCTCTTCAATAAAGCCAATTTGCTCTTATCAGTGTTACCTGATTGCACTCTTATTTCTCATGAACGCTGGCTTTAAATGCAATCACATCATTTCTGCTTAAATGTCAATGATCTCAAATTTAGATCCTAATATTTATTTTACTGCAAATGGACAAATTTGAATGAGCTACAATATACAGAATACTCATACAGAGGAGAGGTTTAACCAGTAAGGATATTATAAATATGCTTCTCTGTAAAAGACACGTCTCAAAGGGCAAAGGTCAACACCAGACTCCCTTACGAAAAAGTAGTATACTTCAACTTTATTTTATGAAGTAAACTTCAGTAAAGTATATTTCCCAAGTATACCTTACGTAGTAAGTACTAAAATCAATGCACTAGTATACTTGTAAGTGTACTACTAAATCGGCCCACTTCTTAGTTTATAAAAGTATACTTTTAAGTGTGCTTTAAGTGTAAGAATAGTAAACTTTGAGTATACAACTAGTTCTAAGTTGTATTTTGTACTACAACTGAAGTGAACTATACGTATAGGTATACTATTAGTTTGCTAGTTATATACTTGTAGCCCACTTTTTAGTTTAAGAAAGTACACTCTATGTAAACTACTAGTTTGATAGCTTTTACTGCAAGTCTTCTTTAACTTATAGTACTTAGCCAGTGATTGATGCACTACATGCTGTAAGGCTCCTTTTGAGATAAAAAAAAATGCCTTCACGGTGAACAGAGAATTAAAAAACATAGATGATTTGAAGTAAATAAATATCCAAATATACGATTACAAACTCTCACACACTCTAAAAGGCTACTCTACCAAAAAGTAAGCATAAGCCAAGTATACTTAGACTTTCTGTATACTTCTAAGTATGAGCAAAGTATACTTAAGTATACTTTTGTTAAGTATATCTCTGATAAGTACATAAAAAGTAAACTGAAAGCATACTCTCTTATTTTAAACTTAAAAGAAGTATACTAATAGCACACTTGAATAAACTTCTCCTCCACATATACTGGAATGAGAGCAACTATATGTGATTAAAACATAAACTGCTGCTTGTTTTAATACTGAGATTAAGCCGGTCACGTTTCATTCTCACGTCCATTTTTCGCTCATCTTTCAAACTGTCTTTCTCTTGTTATTGGTCTCACAGCATTACACAACTTCTTCTCACAAGGTCACACTCTGTGTCTATACCAACTTTAGAAGACGAAGTGTTCGGCTGAAAATAAGTCTAAAAGTCCAGTATGAAAACAGGGTTAAAAGACGGAGATGAGATGACACAAGACATGAAAAACATCTGTATTCATCACCAAGGCCACGCCCATTCCTCCCCCTCTATATCTCCCTCCATCCCATCATCACACCATCACTCCTCCCTGTATACTGCCTGTACTCCTCATCCTCGACTGGCCCTGACACTCTTTTTCATCCTTACCTTGCATTTCCTGTTGCTCATCCTCTCTCTTTCCCTCCTTCTATCCATTTTGTTTCCTCTTTTTTTAAAATCCTGTTCCTTTTCTAACGTTTTCCCAACTTTTCTCTTCCTAAAATGTTCTCCCTCAAACTCCCTTCTCCATCCTCCTTCCCCCCTCCCACTCTTCTTCTCCTCATCCTCGCCATTTCTCCTCCCACTCCCCTGATCTTCCTATCCATCCCTTTTTGTCTTTATTCACTCTTCATATTTTTTTCCCCCTACCTTCCTCCCTCCTCCTCCTCCTCTATGTGCAGCTGGTGGGGCCCTTCCATTAGTCCTGACATGCAGAGGCACTGATTCTGTAAAGGTCGTGACCTCTCGCAGCGGGCTTCGCCAGGGCTTAGTCCTGCTACACACTCACACATCTGCGTGCCCCGGGATGCCCGCCGCATGCATAACTCACCCTTTACACACACACACACACACACACACTGGGCGGCGCAGACACACACTCATATCTGCAGAGTATACTGTATATACGTACGTGCACGCTTAGATTCACACAACTCTGGCCTTCTTTCATCATGCTGACTTAACCCCTCCCTCAATAACACCAACTGACTGCACAGCTGCTGTGTATGTGTGTGTGTGTGTGTGTGAGAGTCAGATGTGGAGTGGGAGAAATCCTGCTTAATTGGACTGCTGCAGGCTTGGGAAAGACCCATGGTCACTCTCTTTTTCTCACCCCTCTCTCTCTCCCTTTTTATCGTCCACCTGTACTCTTTATAATCCTGTGTTTCTATGATCAACAGCGGCGGTGGTTGTACAGTATACGCTGCGCAGCTGCACTGAATGTAGGTGTGCTTTGGGAATCCACTCAAACATAACAAAAAGAAGAGAAAAAAAAAAGCTAAGAGGCAAATTACTGATCATCATCCGTCATTTACAACATCGGCAAACAGGCGTTTATATTTAGCCACAGTCATCAGGTGTGCTGCCTTTCACAAGCACAATATCAGATGGGAGAAAAAAAATGAAGGACACACTGCGGTTCAGCTTTAGAATCAGTATTATCAACTATCAACTCAAGGTTTTCACAATACTAGAACTGATTGACTGAGTAGAAGTGCAAGAAACTTTTCTCCAGTTTGGTGACAGCTGGTAGCAGCTACGCACAAGGCCGATGCCTTAAGAAAGTAGTAATGCAGAATTTATGTTGAATTTTCCGTTTCTTTCTTTTCATTTTTGACCACTACTAGTTTCTTTTTTTTTTTTAGATTGTGTGACAGTATTGTATTTATTATATTGACATTTATCTTTGTATTTATTTAAACCCATTTGCATATATTTATATTTTCTTTTGTGGTGGTCTCAAATCCCGCCTTTAGAGATGAATCATTTTAATCAATTGATTTAATTACGTTTTAGTTTTTAGTTTTAATTTTTGACTATTTTATTTAAGCAATGTTCTTGTGTAGCTGCGTTGTGTTAAGACGAAAACAGTGCATTTGAGAAGTCTTGTCTGATTTTTTGCGTAAAAGTTGAAATAATTTGCATTTAAATTGCTCAATCATACCTTTTACATATAGTCTTTATGAAATCACATTTTGCATTACTTTAGGGTATTTAATGTAATGTAATTACCTTTATAATTTAAATAATAAAACATAAAACATAAATGTAATTTATCATATTAATTCTATGTTTTTTTTTGATAATTTGATAACACAGCATGAATTAATTAACAAATAAAATAAATATAAAAAATATATATTAAACTACATTGCAATAATGTAAAAAAACATAAAAAATAATGTAATTCATCATAATTAATTCTGTGATTTCTTTTCGATGTGATATCCTGATTTTATGTTAAGTCAGTGATGTTAAGTCAGTGATATACTAGTGAAAAGAGCGTCTAACTATTTTTAAACACATTTTTGCTGCAACTTGTGGCACAATTATTTTCTATTACATTTACACATACAAGGGTTTTAGCAACAAGTATGTTTATGGAAAAGTTGCGATCAAATTGAAATTGAATGAACATAATGAAAAAACTTCTGAACTCAATGCAAATAATAAAGTGAATCTCTTGTTACTATGAACATGATGCTACGACATTAACCCCAGCAGATATACCTGAGGCTTTTCACAGTTTGGTATCACCTTTAATTCTTTCACTTTTATAGATGATCAGCATCAGAAAATGAAGCACTCGCTTTTGGCGAGTAGAGACAGTTCTGTTCTTTCTTTAAATAGATAATCAAGCACAACAATCATCATAATGCTGTTCTACATAAAGTTTTGCAAAAGCGGGTCTAACACATGTGGACCCAGTGGTCCATCTGAGTTAAAACACGTAAAGTTCCTGCTGTTTGTGAATGAAACCCACACACTCTGTAGATTTCCATACTGAAAACAACTTTCCCTCCACAGTCTCGCCTCTTTCTTGCCCTTTTACCCAACCAGTATATGTCTTCATCTCATTTTACCACTGTTTTCATCTACTGAACATCTCCCCTTCCTCAGCTCTGCTCTTTCATCTTCTCTCCCCTCCTCCCTCCCTGAACCCGTCACTGCTCACTGTAACTGGCAACTTTGCTTCTCTCCCCTTTTGTGGCGGTGACAAAGGGGGCCGGTGCCCTCTCGCAGGCTATGTTACAGGCTGTCACATGAGGCGGACACTCTGGGACGGCCCAGCGTTATCTGCTGTGACAACTCAGATTACTTCCACAGCCTCCCATCTGATCAGCACATCCAATTCAATTAGTGGCAATTAGTCCTGGTCCTCCCCCCCTGTGTCTCCACAAAAAAGCAAAGCTGCCGAGCTCAACCTGGCAGGCTGGCTGGTGAACAACTTTTGGAGCAACTTGTAGTTCCCCCCACCCGTCATCCCCCAATTACCCTCACACACACACACAATGACTCATTCACACATTCATACTCATATTCACCGTCAGAGCACATATTCAAAGTGACACATCACATAGAAGCCACAGTTTTCTGCACATAAACTCCCACACATCCAATTCAGCGGCAACACAGAGGGACGTGCATGAATGCAATCTGCACCTAAACGAGTACAAAATTAAAGCAACTATAATCAATATTTTTTATAATAACAAAGGATCAAATGACTACATGTTATAGCGATGAAAACATAGATTTATCGCCTAACTTTGCAGTTCCTCTCAGCTTTATGGAGCATTTTAGCATCTTTTAGCTCATTGTTTTGGTTTTCTGGCTCGCAACGTTATTGTTTTTGTTCACTCCCATTGCTGTCTTAGAATTGGCTGCAGCAGGTAGCTATTTACCAAAAGGCAGGCAGACAAAGTTAGCGACTAGCTGGGGAACATAGTGGAGCTTTAAAGAGCCAAATATTTCCCTCAGGAGTTGGTGGAGACCAAAACAGAGCTAAAAAACAGTGATTATTGGACTTGTGTTCACTAAGTGACCAGAAACTCTACTTCAAATAGATGCTAATGTAACGTGAGGGTTCAATATGTGGTGGTTCATCACTCTTGTCCAGAAAAAACAGCTGGATGGAAACGGATAACTATCTTAAGCAGCAATTTACTTACTTTTCTGGTCTTCACACTTCGTCCGCTTCACACCTCCTTGTTCCTAACTCACATGTGACTGAACTAACCAATCAGAAACAAGGAGGACTGAGCCTGAGGTAAATGTGAGGAAAACCACAGAGGTAGATTCAGACCAGGAACGGCGTGTCAATATGCGCTCGTTACAAGCATAGTGTCCTTTCAAAATTAACTTCCATTTTTAGGAAGTCGTGGTTGACATTAACTTCATTGACGTGTGACTCACGTGACTAAAGACTGACGTGAAAAAATAAGTCAACGTTACTTTTAGTTTCATACGAGACACAAACACTGGTTTCCTGGTTGAAAGTCTTGTTTATTTGACCCATCCAACACCCAACATCCAACACTCCCGCCGGCCCTTAGCGCAATCTCACGCTATCAATACTACGTCACTTGCTCTGACTGTCGAATAATGCCGCGAGTGGGTTTACATTGGAGTTAGTTGAAAGCCCAGTTCGTCACATACTATTGCTAAAGGGTGCCTCCGTGCGTTAGTTTCGGATGCCTATTGTCACTTACCAAATGACAGTATCTGACGAGTTGGGAATGAGAACGGGTTTGGCTAGAGGACAACAGGTTCAAAAAGTCTACTTTGTTTTATTTCAATGATTTTGGAGGCATAAAAAGGTAAAATTATCGAGTCATACAATAAGTCTGAAACATAAACAGATTTGTGTAACAGAGATATGTTTCTGTTCTGCTTTCATCTCCTATTAATCTTCTTGTGACCCCTCAGGTTCATCTTGTGACCCCTTGTGGGGTCCCGACCCACAGGTTGGCAACTACTGGTTTAGTGTTTAAATTCACACAAACTGAAAACACATTCAAACAACTACAAAACTTGAAAGAATATGCCAGAAAAAGAAAGTCTGCACCGATGCCCTCTGGTTTGTGGAACCCTTTTGTGTGCCGCCCACCCCCTTTTTCCCCCACACTCGCCCGTCCTCACCCCCCCTTACTGTGGGCCCGCGCACACCTGGCCTTCGCAAATTAGGGCCCTGTAAAAAACCAGCGAGCGGAGAGAAAAGCGGGATGCATGGTGGAACGAGGGGAGGGGAAGGGGAAGGGGGGAAGTTTGGTCGACGGGGTCTTTCAGCATTCCGATGGAGCAAAAAGTTAATGACGGCTCTATTGTGTTGTGAGAAAGCTGGCCGGAGGAGAAGTGTTACAGGGAATCACGGCCTGTGCCAGTGAGCAGTGACAAAAGGGGGCCGGTCATGAGCATGCATTGAGTTTTTACCATATTTATATCGCTTACATGGTCGCTGAAAAAAGTGCACTCACTCATCCTCGCTTCGGAAACAAAAGCAAATTTGTTTGGCGCGGCAAAGCGGCAAATAATGAGAGGACTTTGTTTTCCTGAGACAAACACATCAAGGTTATCAAGAGAGGCCCGAATTGTGTTTAAGGCCTCAAAGAAAAATGTTTTAATGCTCATTTTTTAAATCATATCCAATCACTTTTTTCGCTCCTTAACTCCCTCCCTCGCCTCCCTCTTCATAAAAGCCGCCCTAACACGCCCGCCTTCCGCACAGGCCTTAATGCATGCTGACAGCTTCCCTCCGTAATTGGTGATCACACCCAGATGGATGGTTCCTTAATTTGCTGTTCCCAATAAAGCCAGGCCGCTCAGGGGAAAAGGGGCTGCAGGGGGAGTTGAGCTGTGGAGGTGGTGGTGAGGGGGATCTTTGATTTGTTGGTTATAGATACAAGAGCAGTAAACACCCAAGGCTTCGGGCCCGACAGTTTGACCGGGCTTTTGTTCACACGTCCATTGAAAAGCAGAGAGGGGCCCCTTCCTCCTCCTCCTCCGCCTCCCTTCCTCTTCCCCAATAATCCCGTTGTGAGCCCCTGCTCCGGCTCTCTCACTAGCTCCCTCTGTTTTCAGTCCGGCCCGGAAATGCTCTGCATGAGGATGTATGAGTGTGTGTGTGTGTGTGTGTGGGGGCGTCCTGCGTTTGAGGCGAGGGCAGCAGGACGAGGAAGTGATCTCTTGTGTGCATGTGTGTCTTTTCCCTTTTCATTGATAAAAACAGATTGCTGCAGTCCGACTGAATGAAGTATGAATGGAGGCAGTGAAGTTCCCGAGGTTATAGGTTACGGTCCGGGTAGGAACCTCGGTTCATGTGTGGTCGTTTTAGGCTCTATTAGGGAGAACGCAAATAGGGTGACGGACTGGGTCGAGGTGGAGACCCCCTGTTACTAATGAGGGCAACCTGCAGTGACCCCGGGGCTGCAGAGGGTCAAGCCGAGCCTGATGGGATGATCCAAGTGTGAAACCAAGATTTAGAAATGAGACATTTTTATATGCAATACCAGTTACAAGTTTGGACTTCACTAAAGGTACAATATATAATATCAGAATGCAAATTATGCATCATTAACCACAAAATAATTACGTTAAACTTGACAAATAACCCCCTAAAATACACCCAAATTTGACAAAATGACATCTTATATGAAAGCCCTGTTTAGGACTGAACCTCCACTGCGTCCTACAGGCCATTATATCAGAAAATATGCTAACATCAGCAACGCCCTGCTCTTTTTTGGATTTGGGAAATTTTACACCCTGGTAACCACAGCCAAAGTGATAATGTAATTTAGTGCTTTGTCCACCTATGCATTTCTAGCATCCAAACAGGGTTGTGTTAGCATGAATTGCTATTTAAATTTAACTTTTATAATACCGTTCTAAAATATAGCTCCACACTGCAATGTAAGAATGATAAAATTGTAATAATATAAAATTTACATGGTACAACAAATAGCGGTACACGGACGTTCGAGTCTAATACGTACACCCTGTGATGGCGAAATGTACGTGGTGGACCCCTGCATACTCGCAGACGCGGAGAGTATAACTTCGGCTTAAAGGGACCTATTTTGCTTTTCCTCTTTCCTTTAGTGTGTTATATCGTTTTTTTGTTCATGTAAAAGGTCTGCAAAGTAACAAAGCCCAAAGTTCACACAGAAACACTGCTCCTGAACTGCCTGAAACACCGTGCTTGAAGTCCCGCCTTTTCTTCCATAACGTGGTGATGTCACCAAGTAACGTATTTGCATAATACTTGTCTAGTGGCACGCCCTCAAACAAAGCTAGTTAGAGCGGAGCTGGAGTGGAGTCTGAAGAGTTTGGGTCAGTTGACCAATCACAACAGAGTGGGCCAGCTGACCAATCAGAGCAGACTGGGCTTTTCTGTTTCAGACGGAGGATGAGAAGAGATGCTGCAGCACAGCCAGTATGAGACAAATAATGTGTTTTTTGAAAATTAAAGCACGTTGTAGTAGAAACCAAAATACAACCTGAAGATGAGGATAATAGGTCCTCTTTAAGAATGGTGACTTTGGCCTGGGACCTGTTAGCCTCAGTCTTCTTTTAGCACACTAGCTGTATCATGTTTGCAGCCATCATATTCATATTTAGGACACTTCAACATGTTTCTTCTTTTAAAACAAGTCAGCTGAAAGCCTTCAAAAGTCAGCGACTGAAGTTTTCAGCCAAATCATGGAGTTAGTGTTGTTAAACTAGCTGATTAAATCTGCCAGCGACAGTCTGCATTTCAGTTGGCAAAACCGTCAGCTAGAAATGAGAAACATGCCATGGACACGGATAATTAAAATCACACAAAGGACGATCACTTAAATCTGCTTTAGAAATGATCATGGCACAATCAATATCTGCCTAAAGAGACACAAATATCCTCAGAAAACTTCATTCATATGAGACGAGTGGCCTTAAAGCTTTCAATGAGATACTCAATACTCCAGTAGAGCCACAAGTGACTGACATCTAAACATACAAGGACATATAAGCACTCTCTATTAAGATTGTCTTAATGAATAAAATCTTAAGTACTTTCTTCCCTCTCCTCTTTCTTTCAGACTAAATGCTGCACTTTCCACCACGGACTGCACTCTACTCATCATCACCTCACCTGTTATTTCCTAAAAAGGACTTTCTTGTGCCGTTCTAAATCCTTCTCAGTGTCGCTGAATATGTAATTAGCTATTGTCGGTTTGCCTTTGAATGCGTCGCCGGTTCACCGAGTCTTGAAGCATGATAGAATATAAGAATGTTTCTGCACACAACCTTGCATTCATTAGCGGAGAGAAGCACTCTGCTGTGCATTAACGCCGTGCTTTACTCTTAAAGTGAAGGTGGAGGAAGAAAGTGAAAGACATTATTGGCGGATTTAAAAGCAGAATTCATCAACTTTGCTCGAAATCCAAGGAGTTCAAGGTTTCGAGACTGTTTGCGGTGGTTAACGGTGAAAGATCATGTGCTTTAGAGGCCGGGTGCATTGTGCTCCGGGAGACAAACGAAGGTGCCATGTTGTGTCCTTGGGGGTGTGATCACTTTCTGAAAACCCACTGACCTAATCGAGGAAGATAAGCGCTGGAATGGCCGCCCCGCTACAAAAGCAGCTTTACACCCAAGGCCAAAGTCAATCTGCAGCTCTGTCCGCTGATTCACAGCACAACACGACACGACACAAGAATGCCTGACGCTTGTTTCATATCATCTGAATGCACACTAAACACTCACAGTACGAACGCAGAGGTGAAGAGGTGATGCAAACATTTGGGTGCGCAGACAAAAGATAAAGAAGGAGGAGAAGCGTCCTTGAATACGACAGAAAAGTGTAAATTGAAAAGAAAACTTAGGTAGCAGAGTCATTGTCCTGTTACACCATTGCTCACCAGGTTCGTTGTAAAGGAGGTTAGAATATAATTAGTTTCACGTCTTCAGCTGCGTTTCTTTGTGTCGCCGCGGCGAGATTCATTCAGCTCTGTGAAAGGTGGAGAAATTGAAAATGGGAACAGTGCGATGATGTGTTGTCACGAGAGAGTGTGTAACAATGCCACAAAACACAACAATGGTGGTCCACCTACAATTGTTTGGTCTAAATGCCTGTTTGCCTTTGCACAACAATGAATCAGTAAAAAAAACACTTAAAATACTTACAATAAAGTGGTCCTGTTGTCTCTTATTAAATGCTAAATATATGTCCAAAAAACAAACAGTGTTTTTACACCAACCCCAAAACTTTTACATATTTTTCAAGCTAGATACTCTTGAAATGCCGTTTCAGCTTGACTTTAAATGTCTCCAAAGGCCTTTTTCAATGCCGATATTTTGACTTGTCATAGTAGAAAATGCACAGGTGTCGCTAATAACACTAACGATGACTCTGTTCAGCTCAAGTGTCCCAGTAAGTCATGTGACAGCGAACAGGGAAGCACAAAACCATGACCCTGAAACTGAGGCTACGTTCCAAATCGCGTACTTTTTCTGTTTACTTTTACTGCAGCTGCCCTCACAAAGTACATACTGTTGCATGCTGTATGCATATTACGACAAACTACTTCTTCACAACATTGCGCCTTGAACTTTGACCCTCTAGCTCAAGTGTGCAGAGGATTGTTGGTCAGAATAGCCAGAAAAGCATGCTGGCTTGTATACTGCAAAATGTGACCGGATGTAGCAGTAGTACTTTTTGTACATACTATGTATTGGGACATACTAAATCTTTTTCTGGCATACTAAATAGTACATAAGTATTGGAACGCACAGTGAAGCAGCTAAATGGATCTTTAATTGTGTGCTTCAACCTGTTCTTTCTTGGGCTATAAAACCCATACACAATTTACTTTTTAATAGTTAACATGCTTAATATATTGTACATTTCAATGCACACATTCCACTGCCTCTTTCATCATCTCACATCCTTCCTTTGCTCCTTTTAAATCCTTCAATCTGGTCCGTCTCTCTCTCTCTGGACGATTTTGGGTCGGTTTGGTTCTCACAGGAATGCAGCTGTGAATCTTTTCGGCGAGCTTAAGCCCCGACTCTTGTGTGAATCGTGTCAAAACACGCAGACATCACTTAGTCCAGCGAGAGCCGAGAGAGGCAGGCGGGCTCGGGGCCTCCGCTGAGCTGTCCGGCCCTTAAGGTCACCTGGCAATTAACCTCTGACCGGGCAGCGTGTCCCCGCCCGAATTTCTTAACGTGTCTTTCGCTCTGTCCTCTCACTCTTCCTCTAGATTTCTCTGCTTGTATCCACTTTGGAGACTTTCATTTTCATGTTCTTGGTTTGCTTTGTTTTTCCTGGCTCGGTCAAATATAAAGGGATAGTGAAACTGCCTGTAAATGTGTGGGAAAATCGAACCAAATTCATGCTCGCTGGTGTTGCTCAACAGCCGACAAACCCAACTACTATTCCATCATCTCCCTCCTCTCTTCGTCTGCTCAGCCAAACTAATCCAAACCCTCCCTCTCCTCTCCTCGCCCCCCCGACAACGCGACCCTTGACCCTACGCACCTCTTTGAATGTCACATGACCGTGCAGGTGTGGAGGGGTCTCTGCCCCGGCCAACCCCCAATTAGTGACCCTAATTAGTGAAGGGGCCCCCCTGCTGGGCCGCTGAGCTGCTTTATAGGAGGAGGAGGAGGGATGGAGGAAGGAGGGCAGGGGGAGGAAAGGTGGGGGGGGGGTGGTGGCAGGAAAGTGATGCATTCCTAAAGGTCCGTGGACCCTCCAGAATCACACACAAACACATACGGCAGCTGTTAAAAAAGAAAACACGGAGCCAACATGGAGCTGAGAGTTCATCAGTTGATGCACAACAAACAGCTTTTGAGTGCTGATGTGGAGTTGATCCAGAGCTCGCTGTTAAACATGAGACAAGTGGGAAGCATCAGGTGCACATCACAGACAAACACAACATGCATCCTCTCTATATTTTCTTTCATTTGTTTGTATATATTGAATTTTTTTTCTAATCCTGCATCCCGTTGTTGATTTTTCATAACAAACATCCCTCCATTTAACATTTTATAAACACACTATTGCATGCAGCTATAAGGACATTTTAATTGTTTATTAATGTGCAGTATTTGTTGGCAATTATAACTTCTCCTATGAAGACATAGTTTACTGTACTGTCATTTATTATCCATTTATACACCAGCATCCACTAGTATATACAGTGTAGTTGTTGACAAATACATTAATAAACACTTATATCTACTTACAACTAAATTAAAGGGTGTTAAATGTTAATATATGACTTATAAATACTAAAAATAAATAAAATAATAATAATAATAATAATTATAACAATAATAATATATCTTATTGTATAATAAATACTTAAAAAAATTACATAAAAATCCCTACAACGTTAACATATTTTGATGACTTTTGATGATTCTATTTAATTTTATCTTTAACAAAATTCTAATAAGGAAATAGGAAATAAATGTGTAATGTAATTCTGAGACAGTTCTTTTTAAAGTTTTATTTTATTTCATTTTATTTTATTTTAAAATATAAATTAAAAAAATAAAGTTGTGAGTCAGTTATTTTTAGAATTTAATTTAATTCAATTTTAAAATTAAATAAATAAATAAATTTCTGAGCTTGTTATTAAAGTTTATTCAGATGTGTTGGCTTTCCAAACAATTTTTAATTTCCAAAGGATTTACTCGAAAATGATTGTTTATTGATTATTAAGTTAATTGAGTTTATTCTTATGTTGAATTGTAGGCTTCCCTGGAGACAAATTTAATGTTTGCATTTTCAGCTGACCTGCTGTGACTAAAAGACTAGATATTAATTGGAAATAATTAATTGGAAAAGTACCAATTAACATATGTTTTTATATATAAATACCAAATTACATTGCCCTTTCTAGGAACCTTTTATAGTAACAAATCAAATCCTTTCTAGAAAATCTTTAGAAAACAATAACATAACATATTCTGCTTTAAATATAATAATAATATATTACTATTAATACTTTATTAACTGCTCAGTATTTCTCTGCACACCATTAGTTAATATGGCCACTGATGAGAGATTACCAATTAAACCCCAATAAAATGCCAGTTAGTGGAGTTGTGTAGCTGCTGACTGGAGGCTGTTAACGGCCACAGTTTGTTCCTCTGCTGCAGGAAATCCCCTCCTGTCCGTCCCCTCCCGGCCCTCCGACCGTCCTCTACAGCAGGCCACCCATCTGGTCTCCTTTCTGCCGGCCCTCTCGCCTTTTCCTCGCTCAAATAAAGGTGCCAATCACTATAATTGGCACCCTGCAGATCAATTGTCCAAGCTTGAAGGAGTGCCCCTCGCTGAAGTCTGGGGGATATACGTTACCTTTTTTTACAGCTTAATAAAACCTACACTTGTTCTTTCTTTCTTATTGTTTATTCTTTATTTGACACATAGTTTTAGTAGAAAATAGTTAATAGTGAGTTAGCTGACACATTTTAGGTTTTTAAATCAGCGAGCTGAACTGTTTTATAGTCACAGAGCATCCCACAGCCAGCATCCCTCCTGTGTCAGTCCAGGTAACATGCAACAGGTGGCAACAGATGGAGGCCCAAAGTGTTTTTCAGTGGCGGAAGAAGTACTCAGATCTTTTACTTAATTAAACCACAATGTGGAAATGCTTTGTTAGAAGTAAAAGTATTAGTATTAGCATAAAAATATACTGCTAGTAAAAGTACTCACAATACAGAATGGTCCATTTCAGAATAATGTATATTATATGGATTATAAATACTGATGCATTAATGTGTACATCACTTTAATGTTGCAGCTGGTGAAGATGGAGCTGATTTTAATTACTTTATATACTTATGGGTATAGCTTGTGAATGTCAATATAGTCTTAACTGATAATAATACGTCAGATTTATGTGTTGATTATATTTTGTATTATTAATCCCAATATGCAAAGTAATTAACGTTATTAGTGGAGTAAAATGTACAATATTTGCCCCTAAAATGTGTTGGAGTAGAAGTATAAAGTAAAGCAGCAGAAAATGGGAATACTCAAGTAAAGTACAAGTACATCAGGATTCGTGATCAATATTACTGTAGGACTGGAGATGTTATTTTTGGTGTTTAAATGACAGTTATATACAGATGACTATGCATTCTCTCTCTTCTTTTTGTCTACCGTTATATAGTAGTATAGTATATATATCGTCTATAGTTGAAACTGTCACACAAAATTAACTGTTTTGTTGTCTTGTGCAAAAATTACAAACTACTCCAACTACAGGATCAAATCTTTTGGTTACCAAAAATATACTCTAAAGGGACATTTAGGCATCAAATTAGTCCCTCACTTTTAGTTTTTGGAACTATTTGATCAAAAGGAGATATTACTTTCATCTGGCATTTTTCAATATTGTTCAAAATTGTGTATTTATTGTTCGGGGAAAGAAAGATTCTACTCCGATCTCTTTATATGAAGTCAATTAAACTTGTGGTTTCATTAGCAGTCCTGTATAAAAACACTGTACTTCCGCTAATTTTTCATTCTAATAAAATTCTTTTTTTTGTCATGAAAATATGAGATTTATTTATGACAGACGTGAAGCAGAATAGCTCGGGTCATTCCACATTTGGGAAGTATGTTCTCATAATTTCATCCAATTAATGTCCCAAGGGCAGCTCAGTCAATTCAGCCTTTGTGAGCCACCGACCAAACCAAAACAGAATTAAAAGTGCAAAGTATTTAACGGCCTACGCAGAGAGACCCGGAAAGGTGAAATGTCCACTGCATTGATGTTTTCGCCACGCTGATGGGGAGGACAAAGGAGCCAAGGTTCTTTTGCAAAGGCACGCCCCAAAATCCTCGCCGTGAATAGAAAGAGCTCCGACGTGCAGATGTCAGTCATGTTTGTGGATTTTGATACAAACAGAAACTCATATTTTTACTGAATAGTCCTTTAAAAGTGGACATTTCTTTGTGGTGGCGAAACTGTCCACAGGCATCTCCGATTTTAGTTTCCGTGGCCTTGACGCAGGCGAGAAAGTGAAGAAAACACAGGAGGCAAATTACATAGACATATATTTATATGCATATGAATAAAAATACATATACATATTGTACAATATCTCGGCCGAGCGTGAAAACAGCTCTGTCAGCCCAGAAACAGAAGTAAGCCTCTTTTAAATAAGTGCAAAATGTTAATGAGACAAAGAATTGTAAAGCATATATAAAGTCTTTTTTTCTGAATCTTCCATCGCATTTTTTGTTTTTCCTGTTAAAATCACATGGAGCGGACATGGAGATAACTTGTGCAAAGACCCATTTATATATATTCATATATAAATTTATATCTATGTACATAAGAGTTTGTTCATCATAAGTAGTAGCTGGTGCCATTAGCTTGACATTACTGCTTAAAGAAAAGAAGTTATGGCCTATGCAGGGCCTTGGCTGTGCATAAAGAAACAAAAATAAAATATTTCCACACAATCTCAAAAGGACTTTACCCCATCAGAGGAACTCATGATGGCGTAGTGAGAAAAGGCCCTTCATGAGATGGTGGTGACCTAAACAAGTGCAAGATGTCACACAACAAAAGCAACACGTCCACTCAGCTGGGATGAGAAGAAACCTAAGAAGAAGCTAAAGAGGGGAAAATAAAAAAACAAAAAAGGCTTTGTTTAACTGATGCAAGGCTTTACAAAGCTTCTCTCTGTCCAAGACAAGTGGCATCTCCCTCAATCTTCACCTAGCCTCGCCATGACTGAGCGTACGATACAGTAACTGCAGATTTACATTACAAAACACCACCGTACAGTGACAGAACATGGAGTCAGTGCTGATTCTCAATGTCGAGGGAAACCACAAATGTCCTGAAAATGGGATCAATTTAGAGAGTTTTTTTTACAGAGTTCATGTATCTGCCATCGTGTGCAGCTCTAAATCATGCAACAAATGTTGAATATTCCAGCAAAAAAAGGGGGGAAACTGACTGTGTTTTGCTTAGGACACAGCAGGAAAGCAACTTAGCTTAGACCCTCTTGTGAGTAAAGATGAGGGTTTGTGAAAAGGCCTTACACGAGAAGCAAGCCTCCTGACCTCTCAGCTCCATCTCCCTGCTTAATATTTGATGCCGCAGCGTGTGAATTATGGATGGTGCTTATAGAAAATAATACAGTGTTCGACAACAGCATAGGTGCGCCGCTGCAAAGAGCCGCGAGTGGATGACAGGGGTTCTCGGGGCCTGAACACAACAACAACAAATCACCTTCTACACAGCCGGCGCTACACGGGTGCAAAAAGGCCCCGGTGAGCCGCCAGACGGGGTGTTTTCAGAGGCTGAGGTCAGAACAGCGTGCATTTATCTGCAGCTGGAAACATGTCTTTGCTGCAGCCTGGCCTTTACTCGTGAGCAGCTTTTTAAATTGAGAGTGTCCGTGAGAGAAAAACGTATTAAACCACACAATGAGAGCAAACCTAGACATGAATAGATACATGAGGTGAAAATGAGAAGTTATGAAAAGGGGGCGAGAGCTCATCTGACACACACAAATTGAGGGCAAACTGTTGGGAATGGCAGGTTCTCGCAGGTGAGTTTTGGTTTTGTTTGGACAACAAGAAAATCTGGCTTCATATGGAGGGAAAAATAGCACAGCTGATCCTGTTTCTCTCCTCCTTCAGCCTGGCGTGCATGAATTTGACGTCTCAAAGTGGGCTGTTTTTTCGGATCCTGAAGAAAATTTAGGTTAATTTAAAAATATAGCTGAAGGAAAACTGTAGCTTATCTGGCTTTAATTCTGAAAAAACACCTTTCTAAGAATAAACTGACTCCAAACCCTGACTCTTACTAAAGCTGGGAGGTTATTTTGGGGGGGGGGGAGAAACAGGAAGATGAATAAAAACCTACAAACATAAAGTGCTTTCAATGAGAGGCGAGCAGACGGGCTGCAGTCTAACGGGAGGGCGAGCTAGTAGTCATCGTAAAACATCAAAAAGGGGGGAAACACAAATTTAAAGAAAAATCATCGAAAAGATTCACATGTGATGCTGCATCCTATGTGCACACAGTAAAAGTTGAGTAACAGATTTCTTGTGATCATTATGGATATGACCTGATGAATCGGTGCTTCTGATAGTTATGATGTTGTTGCAAATAGAGCTGTCCTCGACCGAAGAAATTCTACGTCGACTAATCGATTAGTTGATTTAATCGACAGATCTGTAAAACTGAGTTTCTCCACAAAGAATCGAACTTTAAATCTGTTGAAATAAGTAATTCAGCATGAAAAAAAACATTAAAAAATGACTAATCGACTAAAGAGATCTTAGTCGACTAAAAGGGAGCAGCCCTAGTTGCAAACCATAAAATGGGCAACTTAAAAAAGAAGAAGTTTAAGTGTTTGGGGGTAAAACAGCAGCAAATTCTACAGATGTCATGGCTCATTTTGAAGTTGCGTATTAGTCCCAACTTGGGCTGCGACTGTTAACTGATTAATCTGCCAACTATTTGTCTGTAAAAATGTTAAAAAAACTGTGAAAAACTTACAATTTCTCAGAGGCCGTGGTGATTTACTGTCATATGTGACAAAGAAAAACAGCAAATTATCACGTTTTTGAAGCAGAAAATGTTGAGTATTTTTCCAAAAAATCATTTAACAGATTATCAAAACTGTTGCAGATTACTTTTCTGTCGATTAATCAACTAATCGTTGCAGCTCGGGTCTCAACCACGCTGATAAACAAGATGTAAAACTGACTGAAACTGACTCCTTTTGAAAAGCGGCTTTCATTTCCGGCCTACAAGTTTGGTTCTGTGGATAAAAAAAATTTCCAAAAAACTCGGCCAGATGTTTCTATTTTATTTAGTGTCTCTTAGACGTTTCCGTGAATCAAAGATTGAAAAGTTAATCTGGGTTCAAAGGTCATGACCTTGCTTCAGTGATTGGAGGACACCTCCAAAGCTTAATATCCATAAATGCTTTGGCAGACTCTGACCAGCTATTCTCCTCATGTTCTTTTATATTAAACTATCGGATCTAGATATGTGATTTTTGCACCGTTTGTCCAGATCCTACCACATATTATTTCATACACAAACACAACCAAATAAAGAATTTACAAAAGCTACTGCTGGACACCAAACAGACTGATATTAAATGCTACGATTCTTTTTTTTTTTTCTTCCGTGTTTCTTCCATATCATGATAGCACATTAACTAAAATCAAACATGGCCACTTATGTACTGAAATGTGTACAAACTGCTCTCTTTGAAACACCACTCCTCTCATTCAGACTCTGATTCAGTCTGAACTATCCACGTCAAGTATGTTTTTTTTTTCCTGAACAGTAAATGAAGGCCTGTATAGAGAGAAAACCACACACACAAACGCACTGGACAAAAGAGTGAAGAGTCACTTGAAACCACTGCGAAGAGAGCGGTGATAAAAACATCTGTCTGTCAGGGTTCACGCAACATACACACACACAGCATTTCTGCAAAAATTCACAAGTTTTTTTTTGTTTTTTTTTATGTGTCTCCGTCACATTGCGTCCTTTTTCACCATTTTGTGTCCCAACAGTGCTGTGGCACAAAATGGCGCCACGAGGGACCTTTTTTCACATTTCTCATGATCCAGTGTCAACGAACGACTGAGGAGAAACGCTCTTACAAAGACCAGTCCCCTGGCGTCCTAAAAGAGGGACACGTTACTTAAGAAACCGTCTTCTTCCCTCCCAGATCCGTCTCCTTCCTGTCCAGCCGCATGTACGGCTCAAAAGCCGAAGAACCGCAACCGTAGGCGGACGTCAGTTCGTGATGAGCGCCCCCAAGCAGCGGCATGGAGAAGCAGAGGGAGTGCGGTGGCGGGACGCCCAGCCGCGGTGACGGTGGGGTGCCGCCCAGCGACGGCAGCGACAGCCCGAAAGTCCCCCCAGATAGGGAGTTGGGAGGGGTATTGCTGCTGATCCCCGGAGAGGTGGAGGAGCCGCCCGGGCTGCTCAGTAGGGAGCCGTTGGGGTGCTGCGGGGGACCCAGGAGGGAGTTGTGTGGGATGGGGCCCGACAGGAGGCGACCCTGCTCCAGGAGGCGCAGGATGTTGCAGGTGGCCAACGACTCGTTGGAGGAGGAGGAGCGTTTGTCTGAATCCTTGGTGGTGTCCTTCTTCTGTTTGGTCCGGCGGTTTTGGAACCACACCTTGACCTGCAACAACCAGCAGGAAAGATTCACATTATTGTTTGGTCCCAAACACACACTTGAGTCAGCAAAATCAGAAATGAAAAGGCTTGAAAACTTTACAAAGGCTTGTCATCACAACACTGATTCAAAAGAAGAAGTTTCATATGTTCTTTACGTCATAAAAATAACTAAATCCTTCTGATTATATGTACATTTTAAAGTTATTTTGTGTCCGTATTGTACCACAAAGCTCCTACTATCAGAGGTGTGGACCTCAGGCATATGACTTGAGTCACAAATTTGATGACTTCAGACTCGAGTCGACTTGAGAAAGTCAAAAAAGACTCGCAACTCGACTTGGACTCTAACACTAGTGATTAAGACCAGTGAAAAATATTGACAGACGCAAATGACAATACATTTGAAGAAGATTACATCATGACTTGTTTAGGACTCGAAACTCAAAGTTAAGGACTTGTGACTTGACTCTGGACTTGACAGTCTTGACTCGGGACTTGACTCAGGACTTGACAGTCTTGACTCGGGACTTGACTCAGGACTTGTCAATCTTGACTTGGGTTTTGACTCGGGACTTGTCAGTCGTGACTTGGGACTTGACCGTCTTGATTTGGAACTTGACAGTCTTGACTTGGGACTTATCAGTCTTGACTTGGGACTTGAGTGCAAAGACTTGAGACTTGCAAAACAATGACTTGGTCCCACCTCTGTCTACTGATAAAAGTGATTCATAACTCGTGAATTATTCACATCGTTTTCTTCCTTTTAACATGATAACGTGTCGCAGATCACTGAAGTTTCACTAACTAACACTAACTCATCCTGACATTATCCTCTTCCTTTACATGCCTAAAAGTTGATAGTTTGCACAGGCTGAACACACGTGTAGCTGACTTCTTTGTGACCTCTGCTTGATGCATATCTATGCTCCGTGAGCTCACGGTTTGCGAGCGGTGAGAGCACGCAACACCTTCGCAGTAAACCGGTCATACACGCATAAATCCGTGCCGAACAAGCAGAGATGCTGTAATCCCCCGGCACCAGCCGTTGGATCAACTCTGTTGTTCTCTGCACATTTGATCATGGTTGGTCCCATGCACTTTACCTCCTCTCACACTTCCAAGACTAGAAATGTACATGTGGGGACAGGCAGTGACATGAGAGCTATAAAGCAGAGTGAGAATATTGTCAGTCACGATAGAGACACTGAAAATAGAAAGATATGTTCGCAGAAGTCTAAATATAGCCTCAGAAAATGGAAAATAAAAGTATGCAAATGCACCACAAATCAAGCTTTTCTGGCTCTAGAGGAAAAAGAAAGTGAAAATGTAAAACAGAAAAAGTCAGCATCTGCACTATCATCATCTTTCACGGCAGCAAACTTCAGACTTGGGACTTGACTCCAGACTTGTCAGTCTTTACTTGGAACCTGGCTTGGGACTTGTCAGTCTTAACTTGGGACTTGACTCGGGCCTTGTCAGTCTTAACTTGGGACTTGACTCGGGCCTTGTCAGTCTTAACTTGGGACTTGACAGGGGACTTGTATGTGTTTACTTGGGACTTAACTCTGGACTTGTCAGTGTTGATTTGGGACTTGACTTGGGACTTGTCTGTCTTGACTTGGGACTTGACTTGAGACTTGACTTGGGACTTGTCATGTGTTGAGTGGACTTGTCAGTCTTGACTTGGGACTTAACTAGGGACTTGTCAGTCTTGACTTGGGATGTGTCTGTCTTGACTTGGGACTTGACTTGAGACTTGACTTGGGACTTAACTTGGGACTTGACTTGGGACTTAACATGGGACTTGACTTGGGACTTGCCTGTCTTGACTTCAGGCTTGACTTAGAACTTGTCAGTCTTGACTTGGGACTTGACTCTAGACTTGTCAGTCCTTACTTGGGACTTGACTTGGGACTTGTCTGGGGACTTGTCAGTCTTAACTCTGTACTTGTCTTGGGACAGGCAGTCTTGATAGAGACACTGAAAATAGAAAGATATGTGTGCAAGTCTAAATATAGCCTCAGAACATGGAGAACAAAAGTATGCAAATGCAAATCAAGCTTTTGTGGCTCTAGAGGAAAAAGAAAGTGAAGATGTAACACAAAAAAAAGTCATCATCTGCACCATCGTCTTCTCTCACGGCAACAAACTTCAGAGTTTCACCACACCAGCCGTCACGCCACTTGCAGCAGATTGAGCAAAGCTCGGTGAACTCTGCCTGTCCCTGCTCGCCGTGTTTAATTGATGGGAGTGCAGCGCAGCTTTAATGTATAGCGTGTGGAAATGTCGGGGCTTGGTGGGATGTTGATTGGAGGGCACGCCGGGGTCAGAGGAGATCGCTGCACGGAGAGCAGCCTCAGAGACGAATCACACACATGAAAAATGTATATCATCCTGACCGAGTTTCACTACAGCACCGCTCGCTGTGTGGCATGCAGGATGGTGGTTAGTGTTTTCATCTTGCTGTCATATGGGGAGCATTTAAATGAAATATTGTTACCGTCTTGTTATGATACGAGGTGATGATAAAAATTTAAACATGTACAAAACTTCTGGGAAAATCTTGTTTTTCACCTTAAGAATTAATTTTACAGCCAATCTTTCATTTCTTCCGACAATTTTTTTCTGGATTACTATAAGATTAACCCATTTGTGCCCAAAGACTATATTTAGTATGATAAGGAAAAATGACACAACATTTGTTCTGATTGGTCTAAAGTCTTGAAATTTGGTACAGACATACTTTGGGTACATATCTAACAGTACAACTTTGAAATTATTAGATCACATGAAAAAGCTCACTTTTATTAATAGTCAAAATCAGGATTTTTTTTTAAAAATGAGAAAAAACAATATTGTTTATTAAAGGTTTTCCATATGAAATATTTTTAACACAGCATATGCGTACATATCTTTGATATTCAACTTGTTATGTGTTCATAGATACCAAATACTTGATTGTGCTCCTTGTATCTTCTTAGACAAAGACATTTTCTTATCGTGCTATATTTAGTATATTGCAACAGTAGTCCCATGTACCCAAAGACTAGATGATGATATGATTTATGATAAGAAAAACTCACTTTTCAGCCAAACAGTTTCACTGATTTTGAAAATTTCTTCATAACACTTCCACCAAAGGAAATTAAAATTTCAGTTGCGGGCACAAATGGGTTAAAAAGGGACTGTGTGATAAGTTGGTCGGTGTAATTGATTGTTTTTCTTAAGAAACGACTGAAACCGATTAATCAATAATCAAGATTGTTGACGATTAGTTGACGATTAATCGATTAATTATTGCAGCTGTAATGTCTACGATGTCTTGATTTGTTCCACCAACAGCCCAAAACTCAAACATGATCAAATTAGAATGATAGAAAACCGAGAAAAGAAGCAAATCCATCCCATTGAGTAGCAGGAATGAATTGGGGAATTTTGTGTCAAAAATGACATTAATATGACGTATTATCTTCTGAGCACATCTAAAAACTTAAATGTTTTGTTGTTGTGTTGATTCAAGTGTGGAGAAGTTGATTAAAAGACCATTTTCTTTTGGTTAAAACCAGAGTTTGCATAATCAAAATCTTTCAATCCGTCAATGAAGACAACATTTAAGCAAAACGATTGCTTGAAAAGATTTATGTTGTAAAGCACAAAGTATGTTTGTGTAGATAGAAATCAGCGGAACAAACAAACATGTTTATCCGTCCTCTATTTTCTACTCATCCTCTTCTACATTACAACACTACATTGAAAGTTATTTCTGCATACGGCAGACTGTCCGTCAGCCTCATCGCGATTCTTCGTAGAACTCCAGTAATCTAATCCCTGATACGTGGGGATTGGAAGCAGACGACTTAACGGGAAACTCCTCTAACAGCAGAAATGCGTAAGCCTGTGAAGGGTCGGTGGCTTGATTCAATTAAAAGTTTCATAATCATTTGTTGGCTGCACAACAGCCAGACGACACACGTAGATTCCACGAATAAAGCCATGAAGATACAACGCAAACACAGCAGGACTGTGTGAGCACACACACACTCACAGAGGTCACATGAGGCCTGAACATGCGACAGTCTCTCTCACACACACACACACACACACACACACTTGCAGTGAGCGAACCTCTCACATGACCCCAATAATCAGTGAGACCCACTGCTCTGTCAGAGGACCTTTGGGTGTCGAGAACCTCGTCACTGTGCAGGTGTAAAACAACGATCTGGAGTTGATATCAGAACGATTTTAAGGTTTTCACAGACGTTACAGAGTTCAAATAGCGCCTTAACTTCAGAGGATCATCAAACACACTGAGTTGGCACTTAAAGTTTCATCTCAACCTGCTCTTAAGTTAGGGTCAGACCACTACAACAAAACATTGACTAAATCACTGGTATGTAAACTAAGTAAAATATGTATGTAAACTAAGTAAAATAAGCATGCATGGCAATTACAGCATGGTTAGGGAAAGATGACGGTTATGTGAAATAAACTGTGGTTATAATATGGTTCAACCCGATTTCACGGGAAAGTGTATATATATCAAGACATTACAAGGACATTTCGCTTGTCATGACGACGCACTTTTTCGCTTTTTGCGTCATTTTCTTTTTGTGTCATTTGTACACCACGCAACAAAACTATGGTAACGTCTGCAGTTAAGTTTAGGCAACAACAACATTCAGTGAGGTTTAGGAAAAACATCATAGTTGGGCTTAAAATAAGTACGTAAACTAAGTAAAATATGAATGTAAACTAAGTAAATTATGAATGTAAACTAAGTAAATTATGAATGTAAAGTAAGTAAATTATGAATGTAAAGTAAGTATGTAAACTAAGTAAAATATGTATGTAAACTAAGTAAAATATGTATGTAAACTAAGTAAAATAAGTATGTAAACTAAGTAAAATATGTATGTAAACTAAGTAAAATATGTATGTAAACTAAGTAAATTATGAATGTAAAGTAAGTATGTAAACTAAGTAAAATATGTATGTAAACTAAGTAAAATATGTATGTAAACTAAGTAAATTATGAATGTAAACTAAGTAAATTATGAATGTAAAGTAAGTATGTAAACTAAGTAAAATATGTATGTAAACTAAGTAAAATATGTATGTAAACTAAGTAAAATAAGTATGTAAACTAAGTAAAATAAGTATGTAAACTAAGTAAAATATGTATGTAAACTAAGTAAATTATGAATGTAAACTAAGTAAATTATGAATGTAAAGTAAGTATGTAAACTAAGTAAAATATGTATGTAAACTAAGTAAAATATGTATGTAAACTAAGTAAAATAAGTATGTAAACTAAGTAAAATATGTATGTAAACTAAGTAAAATATGTATGTAAACTAAGTAAATTATGAATGTAAAGTAAGTATGTAAACTAAGTAAAATATGTATGTAAACTAAGTAAAATATGTATGTAAACTAAGTAAATTATGAATGTAAAGTAAGTATGTAAACTAAGTAAAATATGTATGTAAACTAAGTAAATTATGAATGTAAAGTAAGTATGTAAACTAAGTAAAATATGTATGTAAACTAAGTAAAATATGTATGTAAACTAAGTAAAATAAGTATGTAAACTAAGTAAAATATGTATGTAAACTAAGTAAAATATGTATGTAAACTAAGTAAATTATGTATGTAAACTAAGTAAATTATGAATGTAAAGTAAGTATGTAAACTAAGTAAAATATGTATGTAAACTAAGTAAAATAAGTATGTAAACTAAGTAAATTATGAATGTAAAGTAAGTATGTAAACTAAGTAAAATATGTATGTAAACTAAGTAAATTATGAATGTAAAGTAAGTATGTAAACTAAGTAAAATAAGTATGTAAACTAAGTAAACACGTCACAAATGTCACTAAAAAACGCGTCACAAGCATCACTAACGTAACTCAGAAAACAAAACAACGGTCTCCTGGTTGGAAGTCCTGTGTTTGTTGGACCCATCCACCTCCCCTGCCGCTTCATACGCTTTTTTTGTGCGACCAGGCTGTATGGCTAGTGTTAAGCAACTAAAACACTTGTTTAAGGTAGGAAAAGCTTGTGGTTACAGATTAAAAAAGACAAATATTGACTACAGGTGTGTAACTGGATTCAAACTCTGGTTTCCTGCATGAAAGTCAGATTTACTTTCAGCCTCGCTACATAAGGGGAAGTATTTCCTGCACTGGCATCGATGCTCCCCAGTGATTCCTCTATTCTCTTCTAGTCTGTAGCGTGTCACCTAGGCACCTTCGTGCAGCTGGCATGAGTTTATCTTGTAAATGACGAGGAGCTTGTGTGGAGGTGATCAGGCTGTAACTATAGTATCACTGCACTCTAAAGGCTCAACGGGCAGCGGGTGCAAGTGAGATCATAGTTTCAACGACTGACCACGACACAAATAATGGGATCGGAGAGGATCCAGCAGCTCAGAGAGGAATAATGACGCCAGCAAGTCTTACTGTAAAGACCCAAAAGAGGCACAGAGGGGGGGATAGTGGAGATGGAGATAAGATAGAGGGAGGGAGGGATAAGCAGCAGAAAGCTTCTACATTTCTTCCTCGTTAGCTCACAAACCGCCTCTCTAAAATCTCTCTCTACATTTTACTCATGCGCCACCGCCTGCCAAACACCCACATCCCTTTAAAAGCTTTCACTACCGATGAAACTCCCAACCAATCCCTCTCCTTTATCCCAGCACTGTGGGTGTGTCTCCGTCTTCTGTTCACTCCACAGTCCTCCTATCCATCGGCGGGGGGAAAAGGGGAAAAAAAAAAAGCTTTCTGGTGTTTTACTGGGATTTTATTAGAGGGGGAAAATGATGAGAAGAGAAGAAAGCAAAGCTGCCTTTGGTACATCTACACTATTGGATGTAAATCCTTTTTAATGGGATCCAGGGTTCAGAGCTGGGGCAGAGATTACCGAGGGAGATCTGGATCTGGCGTGACCTGCATCTGCCCCGGCCGCGCCCTCTGCACCCCGCCCTGTTGCACTCTGGCCTACCGGGGCGAGGCCGGGGCGATGAGTCGAGGTCGGCAAACCCAAGACTGGTGGAAGTATTCACATTATTAACCATGTTATTGTGTTTTTAGGTCAAGCACATCTTGAACAGTGATTGTCCTCTTGTCTTTTTGTTGAATGTTGATTAATTCGATGTTGATTTAATGACAAGAAAACGCTGCCATTTAAGGAAAAGTCTGATGTTATTCTGTATTTTCCGTACGGTACCAACCTGACTACCCTGCCCTGTGCTCAGTGATTACTACTGAAGACGTAAATCTTTACAAATACCTCACAAATATATGGTTTCTTCTCTTTCTTTCTTTTTTTCAGTCGATTAGACTGTTTTCAGGCTATTGAATAGGAGTTATCGGTCGCTATAAGCCCCATAGATGTGGGTCAATAGGGGCCTACTAAACCCAACAGTAGGTTTTATCATCCATCTAAAAATCTAAAAAAAACACAGTGTTTTTCCCTACGTAGTTTTGTTGCCTAAACCTAAAGAAGCCTTTTGGTTTCATTGGTTTCATTCAGTTTTACAACGTGTTAGAATGCGTTGCTTTTAAGTTTCATTTTCACTTTTATAACGTAGCAAGCAACCCACATGGTTATAGCGACCGATAAGGCCTATTCACTAAATCAGCTGGGCACTGTAGTTTTTATCAAACATCACTCAAACAGGAGTAAATAGTGCATTTGTTGGGGACTATTTTCGCCTGCTGATGAATACACATTTGGTGCTCAAGTGAGTATTTAAAGCAGCAGAACAGTGTATGTCAGACTGACTGAAATAAACTACAGTGCCCACGTTTACTGTAATGAAGGAACATGTCACCCAGTGCAACAGTGTGACACATAGATGTGTTTTTAATTGTTTTTGAACCACTGAGAGGAATAAGATATATTAAGCTTTGGCTTAGTAGTCGGAACAATTCATTTTTAGTTTTGATCTTTTTATGGAACATTTTGACAATGAGAAGAATTATATGTTATCGCCAGCCGTGTCATTTAAGACAGCTGCAGATTTAGTTAATTTCTATGTGTAAATTGCATCTGAAAGAGAAGACTGTGAGTGATTATGTATGGAAAATCGTTAAATTACATTTTTATGATTTGCAAAGCAGCAGGAGGAGTCGGTTGACAGATTTTTCCTTTTTCCTCTTGTTTTTATTACTTTCCATCTACATGACAGTCAGTTCTTTAAACATGTATGTGCCACTCTGTGGGAATTTATAATAATAATAATAAACTTTATTTATATAGCACCTTTAATACAGGGGGAGTAGTTCAAAGTGCTTTACAACAAAGTGAAGAAACAAGAGAATAAATAAAAACAGATTAAAACGTGCAAATACTGCACTATAAAATCAAGCAAAAAAACAAAGGAAGGCATAAGAACAATAAAACAAGTTAAAGATAAGTATAAAACAAAGGAAGAGTGACAGGTTGTTAATGTTGCAATGCCGAATAAATACGTTTTAAATTGTCGTTTAAAAATGTTCACAGAGATTGCATCTCTTATAGCCTTGGGTAGTAAATTCCAGTCTTGGTGCATAGTTAAAAACGGTTGAGCTGCCAATTTTCTTATTTGTGTGATAGTTTGTATTTTCCTAATTCTAATGAAAAGTTTATTTTTTAAATCAGTGCAAGACAAAGAAATTGTGTCAGCACAACATTAGGAATATAGGTGTAAAGACGAAGAGAATATATATTAAGGGTAACACAAAAAGTGGTTTATATATTGTATGTATATATTCACAAGAGGAGAGCAGGAATATAATGTAAATGTTTTATGAGTTTGTTGCAATCAATGTGATGTACTATCGTTTTAGAATTAAATTTAAGACATCATGTTTTAGCCCCTTTACAGCAATTCCCCCTTACTACCAGGTCAGCTGCCACATTTAAAAAAACGACTGTATTGACTGATATTTTTATATATTTTTTATATTAACACTTAGTAACTGTGCTGCCCATGGAAATAAAGTTGACTTACTTAATTATATACTTCATTGTAATCTGATGATTACAGGAAAAGGTAGGAGTTCTGGTTGTGGGTATTTGTATGTGTCAATATGATTATTATAGTATGTTGAGAAAAGACAAAAATATAAAAAAACGTAAGAAAATCTTAAAGGTCTTATTGATAAAAAATTTTATGTAGACAAATATTATTTAAAACACATTTTTTTTATAAAAAATAAATAAAAGTATGGCTTTTCCTGAAGAAAAAAAAAAGATTATGATTGAAAAGAATTGGCGGGTCCAAAATTAATGTTTTGTTTACACCTGTGGAAGATATCTGACATTTGGTTCCCACTTCTAACAAGGCTTGTGAGCCAATAGTAAAACAACATTGGTATCACGTTGTATCTCTGGGTCGTCATTTAACGTGGAAAAAAACGGATAAATGGCTGAGATTGACGGTAAGAGCCTGGCAACGACTTGTTGTGAAGTGAAAGCAATGGAACGGGGGAGGTAAAATGCAACATGCAGTGGCTGAATGTTATCAATAGCACCTTTAAACAATTGCCTCTATATGTAACTGTATGCATATAAAGTCCTCACGCTTCCACAACAAAATCTTTCATCTAATCTGATTGATTTCAACTGGAAATACAAATCAAGGAAGCAAGAAACAGCAACTGTCAAGCAAGAGAGAGGTGGGACGTCACTGATGAACGAGGACAACAACAACAACAACAACAAGGTAGGGGATAAAAACGAGAGGACGGGTGTAAGTGTAAGCAGGGCGGGGTAAACTGAAGGTCAGCGAGAGATGATCAGGCCACCATGCGTGAATACATAGAGGTCAGCCAATCAGAGGCCTGCGCTGTGAATCTAGACAGCTGCAAAGAGAGCGGCAGGCGAACTGGGCTAGAGGTAGAAAGGTTAAGCCAGATGAAGACCCAACGGACAGATCAACTGGGCATCCATATGTGTCCATACAATAAAGCAGCTAAGCTCTGCCCCCCAACATGTTAAAGTTGGACTAAAGATGATTTGTTTGATGTTTTTCTATAATTCTATCTCCTGTATATTTATCACTCTGTTTTTAATCACTTTACTGCGATGCAATAAAGCTGAACTGATCTAAGCTACGACGATGGAGAGCATTAACTAAAAACATCTCATCAACACTCTCCTGCCCGGTCGTATAATGCCGATAATGCAGAGTGAAATGCAGGATTGTGACCGTAAAGTCTTTAAGAAGGACACTTTGGTGACAGTCTTTCACACTTTCTATGACCCCTCCAGCAGCCCGGTGCTCCCGCTGTGACCTCGTTCAGACCCTCTGATCCCAGGCATGTGATGAGCCGCGGCATACAATGAAAACTCTTTACCATGGAGCGGACCAGCGGCTATTCAACCGTACGTAACAAACCAGCGGATACTCAACTATATGTAATGTAAAGCACCAATGGAAACCAGTGTGCGTTCAGCTGTACTGTGTGTGACGGACCAGTGGTCGCCATTATTGAAGAAACCAAAAAGTAATGGGCTGAACCAATGACTTACTCAATTGTGTGTGATGGATCAAACACATCAGTCTTTTTAAACATCATATAATGACACCAGCACCAATTATTTACAATAAAATGATTGTCTTTTAACTTAAACTGTGTCCCCTAGTGGATGTCTAAATGCACCAGACACCTCTGTTTAGAGTATTTTCATGTTTATGCTGATGTTTTATTTATCTTGTTCGCGTATTTTTTGATATGTCCATGCATTTGTTGTATTATTTTGTCTAGCCCAAGCACACATCAAGATAAATTTCAATACATTTTTCAGTGACATAGTAATACATTTATTTAAACTTGAATCTTAATGAAAACTGGCGACTGTTTCTGTAAATTTAACTTTTTCTTTTCATGTTAACAGAGCCATTTGACGGATCATTAACCTCACAGAAAAGTTTACTTATTAATTTAAGATAATGTTGTTGGATAATTTAATGTAAGAGACCATGTAAAATATTAAACAAACAAATATTTATTTATTTATTTATTTATTTATTTATTGTCTTTTATAATGAAAACTGGCAACTGTTTTGTTACATTAAAGTTTTACTTTTAGAGCCATTTGACAGATAAATGATTAAAAAAAATAGGCCCGTTAACCCTAAAGAAAATGTGTTTAGAAATAAACTAAAACAGTTAGTTATTCGTTTCTTATTCTATTTTGGTAAAAATACAAATCGGGATGCAAGTTGTATAATTTGTGTAAGCATATGCACTTAAACGGACGTCTATCTCAAGCTAAATATGGGCCAACATTGTTTTAATTAAAACATTTCCTGCGTTATTTATTTATATGATCAAGTCTCTCGGTCAATCAGTGTCTTTTTCACACCAGAAGAGGGTTGTTTGACCACTCAGAGCCAACGTCCGTGCAAAACAAAGGATGAGGGAAAGATTAGACACTAGTGATGGTGTTCTAGACAGCTTAACGATAGTTTAGCCACATTTGGGACTAGCGCTATCCATTGCATCAACATAATTAATTCAGTTGTGTCTTGTATTGCAAATTTTCGCAATGAGCAGAATAATAAAATGCATCAGACTTAGTGTGCAAGGTTTCTGTGCCTAACGTTTTTTTTTATTGGATGACGGATAATAAAAAAAACTCAAAATACAGACTTGTGTGCAAAGACTTTACATATGAAGGGAGACAGTGCATTTCCTTTCTGTGCCACTAAACTTGGGAATAGTTTACCTCCAATTCAGTTGACAATTTTAAAAACATTGCACGCTTTTCTTAAGTTATGCTCTATTGTTCTGTGATTTTTTCTGTTTTGTTAATTATATTCTTTTGTTTGTTGTTTTTGTTACAACCGTGCAGGGCCGGCTCGAGCCCTTTTGGTGCCCTCAGCGAAATTTGGATTTGGACCCCCCGCTCTAGGGTCGCTCTAGATTCTAAAAGATTTTTATTTTCATAAATAACTGTATTTATTATCATGTAAATAAACCATTGGTCCCTGATATTGTTAGCTTAAAAGTGTTTAGTCAGTTTCACTACAATTTACACTTTTATTAACAAATAAGTGCGGCCGGGCAGATGAAAAAGTGAGTTACGGGGGTGAAAAGTGTATTTCTTTCTTTCTTTCTTTCTTTCTTTCTTTCTTTGTTCATTTGTCACCTCAATGCAGAAAATGAGGAAGGGCGCCCAACGTCATTTTTAAAATGTTTTTAAATACATTTATTTTTTTAGAGGACGACCAGCGCCCCCCAGAAGGTGACGCCCTAGGCGACCGCCTATATGGCCTATGCCCTAAGCCGGCCCTGCAACCGTGTCTTTTTGATCATTTGTGTTACATGCTTTTATTGTGAAGAAGTTCTGTTTTAAAACAGCTATGTAAACAGGGCCGTGTCTTCACAGAGGACAGGACCTCAGTCTTGTTTCTGGGCTTTTTGAAGGAATAAAACGGTCTCTGGCATTGTGCAGGTGGTTTTTACAGCAGCATTTAGATCTTGAGCAGAAACTGTACAAACTGACCCAAATCTTTTTTGTTTTGTTTTTCAAATCCATCAGTATTAGGATTACAGAACCAAAGATCACCAAGGGTCACTTCATGTGAGACAACAGCCCGGTTCTGCTCTTCAAGACTCTTCCCGCAAGCACATCCAGCATCGGCCGACCTCACCTCCATCTTCCTCTTCTTCCTCTCCTCCTCATCATGCTGTACATTCAACCTGCCTCGCATCTTCTTACACCCTCAAACCCGTGCCAATGTCTCCACCGTCACATTTCACCTGACCCCAACACCTCGAAGCCCTCCATCACCTAAATTTGCCCGAATAAACCCGTACCGTAGCACATGTCCAGCCAGGTTCAAACAGGGGTTAACCCCGTCTTATAGAATCGCTGGTAGATATGGCTGCTTAATCCTCCTTAGCGCAAAAGCACTTGGGACTGTTATGAGGCCCACCTCTCTCTCTCTCTCTCTCTCTCTCTCCACCCTTCCTTCCCATCCTCCGTCCGTTCACCGCCCTCGCTCCCCACGCCCCAGTGAACCCCACCAGGTTCAGATAACAGCCTCCACCTCCACCGCCCTTCTCACACTGTAATGTTAGAGATGTGCTGCACTCATTCAGCCAACCAAACCAGCAGGTGTTTGAATGTGGTCCATGACTTTTCTTGCATGTCACCCCGCAGTCACTCGAATCACCTCCGGCAAAAAACAAATCGGGCGTCGTGTCTTTGTTCTTTTAGGAATCATATTTGATTTTGTTGTCACAGCTGGCAAAAGCGAGACACAGAGTTCTTAAAACTGAGGACAGTTTCACAATTCAGCTGCAACACACTTTTATCCCTATATTTTACATCTCTACACATAACATCTATTGCACGTCTGTCTGTTCTGGAGAGCGGGATGTGTGCATATATTTGCAACTTGTTATGAGTCCATAGAAGAGTCCAAATACTTGATCGTGCTCCTCGTAGTTTCTGAGATGCAGACATTTTCGTATCATACTATATCTAGACTTTGGGCACACGAGACTACTGTTTTTTAAAATATAATGGAGTATATTGCAAAAACAGTAGTTTATGTGCCCAAATATTAGATGTAGTATGATAATAAAAACAAAATTTTCAGCCAAATGTTCTGACTAATTTTGAAAATTTGAGCAATCCCAGAGAACATTTTCACCAAAGGAAATTAAAAATTTCAGTTGTGGGCAAAAATGGGTTCACGTTTTTATATATATATAATATTTTCATTAAATTGTACCCACATTTTGATTAATTGGTGGGCACGAATTAAATAATTTTGCCAGTGCACAAGGCTCAGTCATTCATTCCAGCTTAATAAGTCCCTTGTTCTTGGTTGTAGATAGCTGCAGTCTGGACAGAGACTCTGTAAGCTTTACTTTATCTTGGGGATGAGTTATCAAGACATGTTGACTCCGCTTTGCAAAGGATTATTGTTAGTAAAAGGTAATTAAGGAGGATACTGAGAGCTTGTGGATGATGATATGCTGATTTGGAGGATGCTATCGGCTTTATTGTAAAACGATTTCATTAATTGAGGCCACAAATTACATCTCATTCGCACACATTTCTCTCTCTGTGGCCACTCGTTGTATGAGGATAGAGGGCGTCGTTCGCTGCACAGATGGTAAAGCCCTTTGAGACAAATTTGTAATTCATGATTTTGGAAGTGGTGGAAAGTAACCAAGTACATTTACTCAAGTAAAGTATTTCTATTTTTACTTCTACTTTGCTGTAATATTGCACGCCTTACTCCACTGAATTTAACAGTTATAGTTACTTTTTCAGACAAGTTTACAAAACGTGGTGTAAAAACAACATAGACCACCCCAAAACTGAAAACCTGAAAATGCTATCTAAATAAAGAAAATATCTAGAATAAATCACTCAGAAGAAATAGCTCCTTCACTACCAATAGTATCCTCTGGAGTCTATTCATCTGTGAATACACTGATCATGTTTTATTTACAGTAACTTTATTTATACATCATGTAGAGACAAGCTGAGAACACCAGTGTTGATGTGGGATTTTGTATGAACACAGACTGACATAGTTTTATTTACATTTTTCTGCTGTATTTTAGGGGTGTAAATCACAAGTTGCATATGATTTTACAATTGTATTACTGGGCTCTTCCAGACATTTAAATGAAAAACAATCTATTGTTTTTAATAAAAAGAATAAATATACATTTCTAAATAAAGGTGTATCTTAAAGATGACGATACGTATGGATGTTTTCACTTTGCATCGATGATATTGGATCGTTGAATAGATATATTGATACAGATCAATGTATCGTTACACCCCTACGGTATTTGTGTGTATAAAATAGTGAAACAATATCGTTTTTACACATAGAACGGCTCTATAATAATACTTTGAGTGATTATAACTAAAGATTTGTACATGTTTATGTCATTTTTCATGTATTTTGGGTTCCTGGCAGATTTATATAATACAGTTCAATTGAAAAAATGAAAAGTCTGACTTCCTAAACAAGAACGCTAATCTGCATAACGAGTACTTTCACTTTTGATAATTGAAGTACACCTTGCAGAAAATAATTTTACGTGAGCGTTTGTGAGGATTCTTACGTTCCCTCTCCACTGGTGCTCCCATGCAGGTAAATCTGCCAGTTTAACTGTGTTACACATTTGCTTGGCGAATGACACAAAGTGGTTACATGGACGACCTTTGACCCCAATGGCAACTTGAGGTCTTGTGTGTGTGTGTGTGTGTGTGTGCGTAAAAAGTGAAAACCTCTTGTGTCCAATTTTGCTGATTTCCCCGCTTTCACGTCAGTTGAAGGATTACATGTTCCTCCATATGTTTGGAAAATTGCACCATCCTTGGCCTCACACACACTTCACTCTGCCAGAAGCTGATGAAACGAGTCAATTCAGTCTGAGAGAGTGATTAAGGACAAATGCAAATACGACTTAATTGCTATTATGTCCTTCTGATTATCTAATCAGTTGATTAGATAATCAGAGCCTCGCGGGTTTCTTCCCTGACCATCAGTCGGACAAAAGTTCCCGTTCTGAGGACGATGATGCTCTCGCTTTAGGTCACCGCGGAGGAAAGTTTCTTTACGACGACAAACATTTGAACTGAAAGCACAAAGCAGCAAGTGTCCGACCGTCTGTCTGTGTCCCTTCCTATCTCTTTCTCTATTCGGAGTGTTTGGACAATCCCCGCACTGTGCTGCCTCGTCTCCGCTACATCTGCACGGCTATACGTCATTGCCGGGTCCTCGACGCTCCAGACGAGTGGCCAGACACCGTCTGTCTGGGCCGTCATGGAGAACAATGCACACAACGAGGACATTCACTGTACGCAGACACATAGACGCAACTTGTCATCTTGGAAACGCAGATTTCCTACAGTACGTGGTACCAAACTGAGTCTTTTGAGAGGAAAAAAGAGCTGACATTTTTCTGTTTTCGAGCCCAGAGTGTCTATTTACCACTACAACTAAACAATTACACAATCCTTAATTCAAACAAATGCTCCGAGATTAAATTTGACACCAATAGCACAAGAAGGTGTAACTTCATAACAGGGACTTTAGATTTACCAGGTTTCATAAGAGCTTACTCTCTGGGTTCTTCACACTACTCACAATAATACTACTAATACGTTTTAGTAAGAGATCGCTTTTCAAGATACTCAACGATGCTTTACATGTTAAAAAAAGATCCTAGCAGGACAATAGCAGCTCCAGCTCCGACCCTGACCTCTAAACCTCCAAGCCAAGAGGCAAAAAAAAAATACAAGACAGCAACAAGAAGCATCACTTTAAAGTTTTCACAGCGAGCACACTAAACTGTGCTCGAGGCTGTTTGGTATCAGAGAGTCGTCCGTCTGAGAGAAAAGACAGCAGGCGGAACATGAGAGGAAGTGTGACGCTGATCTCAGACGACTTGCACACCTGTCGCAGGTCAGCTGTTTCTTAAATCATGTCAAGTATCACTAACTTAAAAAATGTGTTTCCGGCAGATAAATCAGTAATGGTCGCATGATGTAGTGGCTGAAACAACATTCATATAATCAATGCCTTCATGAGAAAAAAATAGAGCTGTCACAGTTAACGCGATAATAACACGTTAACGCAAATTTGTTTTAATGTGACGTGTCCATTTTCAAAGGGGTCCCTTGACCTCTGACCTCAAGATATGTTAATGAAAATGGGTTCTATGGGTACCCACGAGTCTCCCCTTTACAGACATGCCCACTTTATGATGATCACATGCAGTTTGGGGCAAGTCATAGTCAAGTCAGCACACTGACACACTGACAGCCGTTGTTGCCTGTTGGGCTGCAGTTTGCCATGTTATGATTTGAGCATATTTTTTATGTTAAATGCAGTACCTGTGAGGGTTTCTGGACAATATTTGTTATTGTTTTGTTTCCTCCATGACCGCTCGGGGATTCTAACATATATATACATACATTAGCATAAAGCAGCATATTTTCCCACCCCCATGTTGATAAGAGTATTAAATACTTGACAAACCTCCCTTTAAGGTACATTTTGAGCAGATAAAAAAAAAAAATTGTAATTAATCGTGTTTAACTATGGACAATCATACGATTAATCATGATTAAATATTTGAATCGTTTGACGGACCTAAAAAAAATAAAAAATACAATGAATTTGTCCCTACCTGGCTTCCGTATATCTCTTTGAGTGTGAGCCAATAAAATCAAAGCCACGTGTCTAAACTTTAGCAAACGCTAATTTATTCTTATAAAATGTACATATCTCTATTCTAACAGCAGGTACGTCATTTTAGTTTACTAGTTCTTGAGTCAAAAAGTTGAAGTTTCAAACACTGAAACTAACCAGAGTTTAAGTCGAATGCATGGACCCTGATAGCAACAACTTCACAATCAAATAGTCCATCTTCTCCTCATCCTCGTGTAAACAGATCTACAATGACCTGCAGGTGTTTTCTGTGATAAAAAATGAGAAAGGTTTAGGAGCTTTCTCTGTGTTTTAAAGCCCAAGGTTGCACGTAAAATCAATCCAACACACAAGCACATAGGGCTGCAACTAACCATTATTTTCATTGTCGGTTAATCTGTTGATTATTTTCTTGATTAATTGATTAGTTGTTTGGTCTATAAAATGGTGAAAAATGTCGATCAGTGTTTCCCAAAGCCCAAGATGACGTCCTTAAATGTCTTGTTTTGTCCACAACTCAAAGACATTCAGTTTACTGTCATGGAGGAGTAAAGAAACCAGAAAATATTCACATTTAAGAAGCTGCAATCAGAGAATTTAAATGTTTTTTCTTGAAAAATTACTCAAACCGATTATCAACAACATCCTCATGACAACTAATTGATTAATCGTTGCAGCTCTACACATACAGTATATACCACATCTCAGGGTCTGGATGATAAAGTTGTTCCTACACACTGTAAATAACGGTGTTATTCTCTCTGTTACACATACAGTTTGCATAATAATTCAATCATTCTAATTATTTATGCTCATTAAAGTCACAAATACATTTTAAAAGGGGAATTTATCACCTTATTAACTAATTTTAAATAACAAATGGTCTGTTTGTGTGCTTAGAAATAACACCTGTTTGATAATAAATGTCCCCAAAAATGACAATTATTTTGGCACTTGCATTTTTACATCCTGACTAGTTAGTCCAGTGTTTACCAGTAAGAAGGTAGCAATTTAATAGCCATGCATTTCAAAAAATAAAAACCTGCCTCCACTTATCGCTCTATCACAGCTTTTTAAATGACAAAATTATAAGAATTGTGGTGTTTTGGGGGATTTTCACATCTGGTTTCCTTCTCTTAAAACACAACATCTGGCCTGAATTTAATTACATTGAAAATCTTTAACTTTGTGACTGCTAAATATTAAGCGCAAGGCCTTTTTTGCCACTTTAAAACACAATTGAACAGTCTCTTCCTAAGTTATATCCACTTTATAGCAGAATCAAATTGATATCCTCAAACATCTGTGACCAAAAAAAAGGACATTTGCTCACATCATGTGTATTGTCCACCCAGCTTTACATTAAAGATTAAACATGGCTCCGTCACTGAGCTCTCTCCCATTTGCTGCAGGATTAAAAACCAGTTTAACACGGCCCAGAGACCATTAAACCCATAGCTTCTCCATGGAAGGGCTGCGAACAACAATAGGCTGATACAATGGCAGCGTGTACGTCAGCTGCACTCAACTCAGGAGGGACTGTGGAAGAGCTTAAAGTGACCACACAGCATGGCGTCCTAAAATCTGCTCAAGTCACACTGTCAAACCTGTCGGAGCAGGCAGGACACGTCCAGGAATGTGTGAAAGTCTTTTATCATGCAAGAAAAAGGAAGTAGTTTGACACATTTTCAGGGGAAATGTGAGGAAAACAGGAGCCAAAATGTCCATTTAATTACTAAGAGGTACACCTAAAGAGCCTCTTTCTCCTCTTTAGACAGGAATAAACAGGAAAAAACAGCAGTTTCTCTGTGTGACAGTAGATTCACACAGTTTTCAAACATGAATTAATCCTAAAACAACACACACATGCAGGAAAAACAAGTTCACAATAAGAGCTGAAGCATCCCTGAACATCTATGGGCAAACTGATCACTGTGTGTGTGTGTGTGTGTGTGTGTGTGTGTGTGTGTGTGTGTGTGTGTGTGTGGCACCCCCTCCTGCTGTGTTACCCTGTAGCTGGGAGCCACCTGCTGGGACGAAGAGGAGAGGTAACGGATTACTCAGTAACGCGTTACTGCAGCGTGATTACTGAACGCACAAAGAGTTGTAGGTTTCCTCTCATGATGCTGCAGCTACTAAGAGGCAAAAATAAGTTTATATACTTGTGGTTTGGCCACATTTTGAGGCTCCAATATCATAATGAGGTTAAATTATCCATTTATTTAGGCCTATTTTGATTATTTCAGGCTGATCTGAAGTATAATTTGGAGGAAAAGTGGCTGTTTTCTTCTTCTGCAGGTGGAACTTTGAAATATTTGCACTTTTTTGACGGAGCATTAATGTTGAATATTAACTCATTTACAAGTCTTGGAGGATGAAATTGAAAAGTAAAGAAATGCAGACTAACGTAATTTAAATAATTACTGACTAATATATGAGATATACATATACATACATATATAAGATAATATATGCATCTGTTTATATCATGTTTATTTTTTTGTTTAAAGCTTATTTTGTATATTGTATATTGGTAGAAATTCAATTTCTTTATTCTTATTTTATTCTAACGTTTTTATCTATTCTTTTGTTATTATACTGTTTGACTTGCACCAACAAAACCAAAGCAAATTCCTAGTGTATACCTCTTACACCTGGCAATAAACACCATTCTGATTCTGATTCTGATCTTATTAATGTTTGTGTTACTTCTGAAGCAAGTAAGAAATAAGCAGTATTTTTCTTTTCCAGATCAGCAGCAGCTGCCTCGGATGAGACTCCATCCAGCTGGACGCACCTTTATGCAGCTTTTTCTTCTTTTTTTTAACCTGTTTTCTTATTTTACACATATTTGTCCTGTTTATTGAACAGCTGTGGGTCTTTGCTGACTTAGTTTTTATCAAGAGAATAGTTTTTGGAGAAGAAATTGTGCGCAATGGTCACCAAAAATCCTCAATTTAAAAAATAGAATTCAGGTTTTATGTTTAATCCAAGTTATGTGCGTCTCGGCGAGACACTTTGGAGACAAAATATTCAAATTATTTCTAATATTCTTATTTTCAGACATCACTCAAGTTGTCTTTAAAAAAAAAAATCCACTTTTCTTTCTATAATTCTGTCATAAATTTTACATTTTAGCCCCTTTTTTGTATTTTGCGTGCGTGTATGTTTCTGCTGCCTCATTGCCTCAGTGATGACCAGTTTGAATACCTGACCAAACTAATTGGAGTTACATTATGGGTCAACGACCAAATCCCCAAACATTGTTAAAAAACACTTAACGATCCAATCTCCCATGTTACTGAAATTAGTATTTGTGTTTCAGAATCAGAATCAGAATCAGAATCAGAATCAGAATCAGAATGGTGTTTATTGCCAGGTGTAAGAGGTATACACTAGGAATTTGCTTTGGTTTTGTTGGTGCAAGTTAAACAGTATAATAACAAAAGAATAGATATAAACGTTAGAATAAAATAAGAATAAAAAAATTTAATTTCTACCAATATACAATATACAAAATAAGCTATAAACAAAATAAACATGACATAGACAGATAGTGTAAATATTGCCGGTGTGCAGTCACAGATAAAGAGGCCTGTCATGGTCATAAATAAAGTTTATAAAAAAAGGTGTCAGATGATGTTTTAGGTGCTAATGTTTCTGAAACCAGAAGGGAAAGTTCACTTGTTTGATTTGAATTGAAAACAAGTTGTTGTTTTTTTTTTGTCAGATTTTTTGGTTAAAATTCAAGTGTAAGATTTCATTATGTATAAAGAGTTGAGTGGGAGTTTGGCACAACGAAAGTTGGAAGGCGCAGTTAGTTTTACTTTATAGCTTATTAAGGTTTATTAAGTAACAATGAGTAGCCAGACAAAACGAAAACAGATGATTTTCTGTTTAAATTTTCATCATACAAGTAAATATTTCGATTGCAATTTCTGAATCTAATCGGAATAAAAGAGAGAAAAAGTTTGAGCTCGAAAAAAAACATTGAAAAAAGACCCACAAACTCGAAGTTATTCCAGGTTTCAATGCCTTTTGTTGCTTTGAAATGAAGCGTATACAGCCTCCTTTTGCTCCAAAACCTCCAAAACCTCCAAACCCAACCAACTGCAGAAAAAGAACAGTTTTTCAACCCCCAACAGAAACCATGTAGCTTTAAAAACCTGGAGAAAACTGTAATAGATAGATAGATAGATAGATAGATAGATAGATAGATAGATAAGATAGATAGATAGATAGATAGATAGATAGATAGATAGATAGATAGATAGATAGATAGATAGATAGATAGATAGAATGGAGCTGCTTTAGTGGTCTGTAAAACCTGTGAAAACCTTGAATAGTGAACTAAAAAGCCCTTCAACAAACACTGTATAAATCACCTGAAACCAACAAAACAGCACAAACAACTCACTTAAAAAGGACCTACAACTTTGAGAGAGCCTCCATCCATCTTTCCTTTTGTGATTAGCCTTGAATGTTGCATTTGCTTAAAAAATATGCTCCAATAGAAAAGAGATAATGAGAAGAAAAGAGAAGTAATGCCAACTAAAAGCCTTTCGATCACGCGTAAAAGCTGCCTTTCAATGCCACATTAAGGAGATTCAGAGCGAAAAGGGTTCAATATTTGACGCCATTACTGAGGAGACTTTTATTATTTACATTTTTGTTCTCACTTGAAGGTCAGGCAGTTTTTCCATTCAGCCAATCCGCTGCTGCCCAGAGTCTCCTCAGCAGCAGCAGCAGGAAGCTGAGGCCCTCCCATTAACACCCCTAGTGTCAGCACTAATGAGGGACACAGTGGCTGCTCTGTGTGCTCTCACACACACACACACACACGCACACACACACAGAAACCTTAAACTGAAACATGAAAGTCAGTAAATAAAGGTGTTATTCTCTCTGTTACACATACATTTTACATTATAATTCAATCATTCTAGTTATTTATGCTCATTAAAGTCACAAATTCTTTAAAAAGGGGAATTTATCACCTTGTTATAGCTAATTTTAAATAACAAATGGTCTGTTTGTGTGCTTAGAAATAACACCTGTTTGATAATAAATGTGAGTCAGATATGATCAGATATGATCAGTTTGACCAGAAATGTTCAGTGATGTTTCAGCTCTTATTGTGAAGGTGTGTTTCCTGCATGTGGGTGTTGTTTTAGGATTACTTCATGTTTGAAAACTGTGTGAATTTAGTGTACCACAGAGAAACTGCTGTTTTCCCTGTTTATTCCTGTCTAAAGAGGAGAAAGAGGCTCTTTAGGTGTACCTCTTAGTAATTAAATGAAAATGTTGGCTCCTGTTTTCTTCACATTTACCTGAAAATGTGTCAAACTACTTCCTTTTTCTTGCATGAAACACACACTCACACACACACACACACAGATATTAATGTTGGTGTACTCCACAGTGATGATGCGTAAAGCTGCTGCAACAAGTGTTTTATGCACAAGAGGTGATTTAAGTCTGCAAAAGGCCTCCAATCAAAATACATTTCAACCTACTTTCATTTTATTTCCTGGATTTATTTTCGAGGTTTTCGTTTCTGAAACCTGTCACCATCACTACATCCCATAATTATACCCTTTGTTTTGGTGACGTCTATATTGACATGTTAGTTAGTTCCTTATGATGTGCGCACAAATATCCAATGCACTCACAGACACTCACTTAGATCTGTATTTGGAGACTATATGGCTCCAATAATAAGTGCACTGTTATAATACATAAATAAAACACTCCAAGAGTTCAGCAGCTCGTCCTTCATAGCGCCACATTGCGTAAAATCATGTAAAAATTTGATAAAATGCGCAATATATACACTTCTCGCACGAATGGCCTCAAAAAAAAAAGTCTGAAATTGACAAGATACAACACCAATACGCATATTATTCTATAAACCTGCAGTATGTTGACTAAATCACATTTATATTGGCTATAGGTGAACGTCAAGTTAAGATTTGTGGAAAACTATACTTTACAAGTGCAATTACCTCTGTTTACATTACATCTATTTTTACATTTTATACTTCTAGTGTAACACTTCTGTTTATATTTATTTATTACATCTACTTTACCTGTTTTATATTGCTTTATAACTGTGTGTGTTTTACCTGTTGTATGTTTTATCTGCCTCGTTTAATCTTGTCAAGTATTTGTTTTAAAGCACTGACCAGAAGTGGCAACTGTGAATCTCGTTGTACTTAATATAATGACAATAAAGCTCTCTATTCTATTGTATTTATTCTATTCTATTCTATTCTATACGTGTTTTAATGGTGCATAAATAGACGATTCTTTTGTGATTTGTAGGTAAAAAAAACAACGAATTAAACCTGCAGTTCAGTGCATTATTACTGCATGAGTAAACGAGATAGAAAATCATAGTTAGTCTACTTCAATAAACATAATAATATATAAGCTTTAGTCTGCAGTGTGTGAGTGATGACGCACATAATACACACATAGGGGTCTATTTCTATTATTATTATTTAAGTAGCCTTCAACCAAGTAACCTATAATGACGAATAAAATTAGTCTGCTTTTTTGCCTTTTTGCCTTTTTGCAGGATTCAGGTGCAACCACTACGCATGACTTATGCTCCTGTCACGCGCATGCAATAGCCTATTATACGCAATTATTATTTTTCTTATGTAAATGTGGACACATTTTTGATTTTTTTAAAAGAACCTGGGCTATACATGAATTATCTGACCTATATAAATACACTGACTTATTATAAAAATGTAAGACTATAGTCATAGTAATGTAGTGTATAGGCTTCATGCAACATTTAAGGCCTTTATTGGCGCGTGCGCAAACCCCTGCATGGGGCTTATTTATTTATGGGTGACTTTTTTATATCTGTTTGTGCCGCAGTATACACCTGAATTAACATTAAGCATCATAAAAAAACTATTTTCCAAATGATCCTATTTTGAACTGAATTAGCTGCCTTGCTTCTTCAGAGTATGTGGTTGTATAGTTTTTCGGATAAAATGTTACTTTTGTAAAAGGCTTCATCACAGGCATCCAACTGCATCCAAAAAAAATTAAAACAAAAATAAAGTCCTTCAGTGTCCCTTTTGTGCCATTTTTTATATTATTCCAGTGGGTTTGTTTTTATATTGATACCAATGTCAGAATCATGTAAAACAACTTAATCAAATCTTTCATCAAATAAAACCAATGATGTTTATGTTATATTATGTTGCTTGTTATTGATGATGATATTCTTATAGATGCTCCTTGTGTAAAGCAAATTCCCCCCTAGAGGCAATAAAGGTTTCATTCATTCAAAATCTTGTAAACATGTTTCAGCCTGGATTTAAGACCCGGATGTGTCCATTTAAGGAGTGTTCTGGGCGGAGCTTCTTCTACTCCTCCTCTCTGATTGGCCGAGGAGCCAATTAAAGGCCCACAAACTCACCTGTGACTGAATCATTTGAAAGATCGTAATAAGCTACAACCTTTGAATTTGGTCAATAAATAAGATAAGCTAACACTTTATTATTAAAATATATTTCCATCTCCATCCTCTTTCTTACCTGTGTTTCCGAGAGATTCAGCTGCCTCGCGAGCTCGGTGCGCTCGCGGCCCACCACGTACTGGCACCGCTGGAACTCGAGCTCGAGCCGGTACAGCTGTTCGGCAGTGAACGAAGTCCGCGTGCGCTTCGGCCGGTCCAGGTCGAGGCCCTTCGGCAGCACGATCTCACGGATGGTGCCTTTGGCGTCTGTTAGAGAATAAAAACAACAAAATAAAGTAATTTTTTAGAAGCAAATGCAACAACAACTTCCTGTTTACATAAGTTCAATAATAAATAATAATATATTTATTTATATAGCACTTCTCAAAACAGATGTTACAAAGTGCTTTACAAGACAATAAAAGCAGATAAATAGAGTAAAATATATGGTAACTGTTAAAGCAGAACATCACAGAACAATCCAATACTAATAGAGGTGGTAAAATGGTAGGACAAGTTGATAAAATAAATATACAGTATAAAATAATAATAATAATAATAATTAAAAAAATGTATATAGCACTTCTCAAAACAGATGTAGCAAAGTGCTTCACAAGACAATAAAAGCAGATAAATAAAGTAAAAGATATGGTAACTGCTAAAACAGAACATCAGACAATAAAAGCAGTAAATCAAATATGGTAACTGCTAAAGCAGAACATCACAGAACATATCAATAATAATAGAAGTGGTACTTGGTGGTAAAAAAAAGTGTTTTCAAAAGTTTTTTAAAAGTGGATACAGAGTTAGATGATTGTATCTCTATATAGGAAGTGCATTCCAGAGTTTGGAAGAAAAGCACTCAACTGAGACTATTATTATTATTATAAACTAAAATATCTAAATGGAATCACTTCCAATAGGTTAGAAACAGATAAACATCTCTTTAAGGCTGGAGTGAATCTATAGACTACATAGTGCCAAACGGATGTAATATTAATGAGTATCAGACTAATGGATTTAAAGAGAAAGACATGGATGGTTGCGCGTCTTTGAGATAAATGTGTTGTGTTTTTATGCACCAAATATTTTGAACAAGCTCCCAGAAACCTGGAGGACCAACTCCAACTCTTTTAAATCAAAGCTTGAAACTTTCCTGTTTGCTGCTGTCTTTTATTAAACCAGATAATGATCTTATATACTGCACTAGAGCTTTTGCTCTTGTGTGTTATATTCTATTTTAGCTTCTATCCTAGCTTTTATTTTTAGCTTGTTTTTATTTTCTAATCTTTAATGTTTTTATAACTGTTTTAATTATGTCTTAATGTTCTTTTGCACTTTGTCGCAATGTTTAGATACATTTTCTTTTTTTTCTGTACTGCTTCTTTTGTATGTATTTCATTTCTTTCTATTGGATTGTTTTCCACTGTTTGGTTAGGTTTCTCTGCACATTTTGTGTACTTCCTGTTGTTGTTTAACTTTTGTTGTATTTTTTTAATTATGTTAGTTTAGATCTTTCTTCCTTCTATGTTATTGTTTTTTTTCTCCTGGGGTTGGGGGGAGATCCTTTGTATAAGCCTGTGGCTTCTTGACCTCTCCTGACACATTTCTTATTTGTTTTTCTCATTGACTGGATTTTGTGCAGTTTTATATATGTGCAAATAAAAAATAAAAAAATGTTCTTGAATGTTTATGTAAAGCACTTTGAATTTCCCTGTTGCTGAAATGTGCTCTACAAATAAAGCTGCCTTGCCTTGCCTTTTAGCACAACGGAGTGTTAATAACACGCTTGTGCTCTGTGGAAAAAAAAGGCCAGTTTGTTATTATGTATGTACACAAGTGTGGTGAAAATAACACTTTTCTGTAATTATGCTTAAATTACTGGCTGGTATAAAAAAAAAACTCATATAGTTTGCCATTATTATACTCACTATAATCTATATTCAGTAGCTGAATGTATCAAATATTATAATCGAACGCGTAAATCCTCGTTCCACTAGCTGCGTAATGTTGCTCCACGTGATTGTAGATGCAGACTATACATCAGTTTTGAGTACTTAAACATGAAAATATCTAGCATCTGTATAGCTAGAATACTTTATTAGAAAAAAACACATTTTTTAAAATTATAAATAAGGGGTGATTAAAATACACACACACACACACACACACACACACACACACACACACAAGGAGAATTCTGCTCAGTTTTGCCCCAATTTCTCTCCATCGGAGTGAGTATGAGCACTGGATATCTGTCCTGGGCTATTAAGGGTTTTCCAATGAGTGGCGTTGCAAAAAAAAAAAAGGTGGCACAGCTTTGTTTATGTGGATTAAGTGCCAATCAAATGCTTCACTCTCTCCTGTTTCTAAAGTTAGAGGTCTGTGCGTCAGTATCTATCCACAACAACAATAACACTGTGGGTGAGTGTTGTTTTTTGGGACAAACTATGATTAAATATTGTAAATGTTTTTGGTTAGGCGTGGTTTTGGTAGGGCTTATTCGTGTTATTTTATTTTTCTATTTTATTTTATTTGTAGTTTATTACTCACTGCAGGCTATCTGATATTAATCTCACTTGATTTATTTTAAGAATTTGCTGCTTTGATAATTTTTTATACATATTGTAATTTTTTTTGGTTAGGCGTGGTTTTTGGTAGGGCTTATTCGTGTTATTTTATTTTTCTATTTTATTTTATTTGTAGTTTATTACACACTGTAGGCTATCTGCTATTAATCTCAGTTGATTTCTTTTAAGAAATTGCTGCTTTGATAATATTTTATTACAAAGATTGTCTGAAAAATCTGAACTTTTTAGATAGAAGAACAAAAATGTATATAGGACGTCATAGGAAACATTGAAACATACATTTTTTTTTTATCTGAGCTGTACCAGTGTTTGTTGTTGGGGTTTTTTTGGTTTTTTTATTGTGTTTGTGAAAATAAGAAAACCCAATAAACATATTAGGGGGAAAAAAATAAAATAAAAAAAAAGATAGAAGAAAAAAAACTTGAGAGCACGAAAACAACATATATTAAAAAAATTGAGTGCATTCAGATATTAGAGCGATATCCTGGATGGGTCATTACACCCAGAAGCCCTCGAGTTATTGTCTACCAAAAAAAAAATCACAATCTTTACTTTAATTTTGCTACAATCGACCAATTCTGGAATTTTAAAGACGCGTTCCATTCGATAGAATCTTCGTATTTTTTGGCTCCACTGAATATTTGTTCGTATTTATCACATTGAATGGAAGCGCAGAGGCCAGACAAGTCCTCCTCTTTGTCCAGGGTTTTTAGGTCATAAAATATGCAATTCAATAAAATATGAAGAGCTCTGAATTAAATATGAAACAAAACTGATTGAACCGAACATCCATAGTGTTTCTATAGGAAGGATTCCGGTTAGAGTAACCAAAACTCTGAGGTAACTTAAGTTTATTATTAATTTTATTTATTTTTGTTAGCTATAAAAGGAGATTTGGACATGTATTAAAGGCAGATCTTCGCTTTAAATCACGTATTTTTAAAGCGTGGTACAAAAAAAAATATCTGAGGTACAGCAGGTGTAGAGGAATGATATTTCATTAATTTATTCAACCTTTATTTTAACTCGGAAATACATTGAGGAAGAGAATCAGTGCGTAAAAGGTAAAATTGTGGGCTGTGTTTTGCCACATAATGGGAATTAAAAGAATTAATAAAATGCAGTAAAATAAATCAGTTAGAACGCCCTAATCTGCATTATTTCAATCACAGTATAGACAGTTATTCTTCAGTGTTTGGTTATAGCCTACAGGCCTTTGAAGCTACGTTATGAAACGTACCATGATGTCTCCATCTTTAAGCACGCGTAAATTGTCGCCAGGCAAATAATATTCTGCACCAGAGATGCTATAAAAACCTTCATAATATTTGTTTATTTGTTTAGCACAATTTAAGACTATACAACATAACAAAAAAAAAAAAGAATAATATAAAGTGCAGGAAGAGGCAAAAAAAAAACACTGGGCTTATCTGAAGCCTCCACCTAGAGACAAGATTAATATAAAGAAATAAAATGACTACATAATATAAATATTCAGACATACATTTACAGATTTTCTTCACTGGCCCCAGAGCAATAAAAAAAAAAAAAAATAACAGCTCAAACTGTGATGGAAACATTTGTGTGAGCAGAGGAGGAAACTGTCGCAGACATGCTGACCTCTTGGTGACCTCTCTGCAGAAAAACCCAGAGCATCCAGCAGGCTTAGCTTCAAAAACAAATCCTGACAGTATAGCTGTACAGTAAACCTTCACCAAAACACACACCTCCTCCTCTGGAGAGACACCATTAACCAGCGACTGATGCAACACTGTATGTTTTACTCAACTACCTTTGTTTACATTTATTTATTTATTACATCTACCCCAAAAAAGGCTAGTTACACATTAATGCAGCAAAATAAGTTATGCAATTATAACATATTGCAACTGACAGATCATCACATAATAAGTACTTCTTTATGTATATTTTACTATTAATGTTTACACAACAAGTACACATTTAATTGTTTTATTTTAACATTATTGCTCCGTTTACTCAAGTAAACGATCACAATAGTTTCCACCACCATTTGTTATAAGGGGTTAAATAAGAAACTACTGTGCAATATATCCTTGATGCAATATACACCTCAAGTGCAACTACCTTTGTTTACATTTTATTTATTCCATTTACCCATCTACCTGTTTTACAAGTGCAATTACCTCTGTTTACATTACATCTATTTTTATATTTTATACTTCTAGTGTAACACTTCTGTTTATATGTATTTATTACACCTACTTTACCTGTTTTTTTATTTGCTTTATATAACTGTGTGTGTTTTACCTGTTATATGTTTTAACGGCCTCGTTTAGACTTGTCAAGTATTTCTTTTAAAGCACTGACCAGAAGTGGCAAACTGTGAATCTCGTTGTATCTAATACAGTGACAACAAAGCTTTCTATTCTAGTAGAGACTATATATGAACACCTGATCTCATGTGAAAAAAAACAAGAATGCATTTAATTTAAAAGAAGCTGTCTTAAGTCTCTCTCTCGCCATTTTTCCTCGTGTGTCTCCTCCCCTCACCTTCTCTGTGTGATTTACTATTTTAAATTTCTCGTTTTATATATATTTATTGTACTATTCTCTGGCTAAACGAGCTGCCTTTTGTGTGCCACAGATACACGTTCAATAAAAAGATCAAACTAAGCAGCCTGCAACCATAATATTCACAACATCCGCCTACAACCGAGGACTGATAGGCCGGCATATTGATTCTGTCTACAGTAGAAACAGCTACACACCGATGCAACAAATATTGCACAAAAAATACCAGTTGCAATTTAAAATTTGCATTTTTCTTATGCAACTGAACTGAACAGTGCAATCTGCTGAGTTTCTGTTCTTGGAAAACATTAAATAAAAAAATCTCCTTCGTGGAAAACTTCACAATGACTCACATTCATATGTCACACATAATAATATATTTTAAATTCTCTATTTTTTTTCCCCCTCATTGTGTGCTTCTATTTACGTGCTTATATAAGTATTGCAAATGTCCTGAATGCAAGTAACCTTAAATAACCTCCAGGTTTAGACAGATTTATGCATGTTTTCTTTATGTTATTGGACGCTTGAAGCTTCCCTGTATAAGTATATAACACACATTTCATTTTCCATAATTTAACGTGCAAACATACATTAAATACAAATGTTTTAAGGCTATTTAGACTTAAAATATGACTCCAAAACCATCTATAATTATACAGATTTAAAAAAAAAATTTAAAAACACACCAGTGTTTGCTGTCTGTGGTGATTTTATCTTAATTTTCTGGATTTGATTTTATTTTTCTAACCTCTCATCCAGAGGCTGCAGGCCTCCTGCGATGGGGCGTGGACACTCATATTAAATTAAATATTATTCTCATGTTCATTAGCATAACGTTGGCACACAAAGACTCCCACACACACATCGCTTTATCGATGGAGAGCTGAATGATGTTTTCTTTCTTTCTATGAGCTTCTTTTGTTGATAAAAGCGACACAAACAGCCTGAATTTCTCGTAATTATCTTCCTTTGTTATCTTTTCTTTCCTCCGGTCTGATTTTCAACCTTCAGAGAATTATTCACTATACATGTGTGAGACAAATAATAAGGCAATGTATTAAGACAAGTCATTGTTTTGACTTCTAACCTGACCTATCCATTTGTTCTAAATGAACCAAAGGAGTTGTCACAGACTGTGCCAAAATATAGTGTTTTAATTCTATATTGCAATACATAGTTTTTATTTTAATAAATATCTAAGGGGTGTGTATCACGGAAGTGAAAGTAGCCTATTGTTACTACAGCAGGAGAAACCAGAGGTGTTGTATTGTTCAGCATCAGTCCAACTTTAAAAACACTTTTATGTTTAAATATCTGCTTCCTTTTCAGTTGAGGATATTTTATTGTAGCATTTTGGATATTTTTAAAAGGGAGAACTCCAAATTCCAAATTCCAGGTTCCAAATTCTAAGTTCCAAATGTATCATATATATTTATTCTTGAATTCTATGATTTGTAATTGCAGTGTCTGTGATGAAGCCTATATTTATATGTGTGTGTTGTATTGTTCAGCATCAGTCCAACTTTTAACACACTTTTATGTTTAAATATCTGCTTCCTTTTCAGTTCAGGATATTTTATTGTAGCAGTTTGGATCATTTTTTTAAAGGGAGAACTCCACATTCCAAATTCCAGGTTCCAAATTCTAAGTTTCAAATGTATGATATATATTTATTCTTGAATTCTATGATTCTAATTGCAGTGTCTGTGGTTGAAGCCTATATATTGATTGTGGATAGAATAACAGTGGGAGTTAAAATAGCCTTCCTGGAAAACTCTCACAGGTTTGATTTTTACGCAAAGAACAAAATCAGTGTCTTACCTCTCACTAATATCCTCCGACAGTAGTCAGGGTCCACTCCCAGAAGTTTGTCTTGTCCGTCTTCGCTGGAGGACGTCGGGGTGGACGCAGATGTCCCCGGGGTGTCCGTGGAGCTCTGCACCGGAGACCGGCACTTTGTCTCCATCCGGTCCGGACACAGTGGGTTGTTGGGTCCACAACGGTGGTTCCCATCGCCCATAGTGGTCGTGGCCTGATCAAACATCTAAACAAGTAACTTCTACTAAGATCTCTCTCTGTCCTTTATGTGGCTGCTGCTTTCACTCTCGTCTTTCTACTTTCTCCTCTTTGCAAGTGTTCTCCAGAGACGACTTTGAGAGCATGCCCTCCTCCTCTTCCTCTATAGCATCCAAAAAAAAAAAAAAAAAAAGTAGATCCACTTACAAAGGATGCATGATGCGGTCCTGCAGCAGCAACGGAACCGAGGTGCGCTTCAGGTGTCGCGGCATGACATGACGCACGGACGGGTCCGGAGTCCAAACCAAAGCTCAGCTCTGGATCCTGCTCTAACTTACAGGAGCCACAAGAAATGCATGATGGTGCAAGCTTGGAAAAAAAGGTACAAGGAGGGGGGCAAGCAAGCAAGGGAGGTGCCACAAACACACACACACACACACACACACTGCTCACCCACGTAGAAATAAAGTGAGAGGCGGTTGCGCGTAAAAACAAACCCACACAGAGCCAGGGAATAAAAGTTTCTCCTGGTGAGTCCTGGAGCAGCAGCCTGTTACTTCACCTCCTGCTCACATCGACTGCATCTGCGGATCCAGGGTTGCATTGCATGTTGTTGGTGCCACATAAGGGGCAAAGCATTTTGGAGCAAAGCTGTCTGTGTCTGCACCTCTTCAGGAGGAGTGGGAATGGGAAATAATGGGCACCTTTACGCACAGATATAAACGCGCTCTGGTGTTTTTTTTATCATTTCAAAGCTGGAAACATCACGTCTGCGCTGAACAGAGCAGAGCAGAGCAGAGCAGAGATGTTGGTTGGTGTGTGTGTGTGGAGGATATTTGTGGTGACACACGGTTGCACTTTACAGAGAGGCAGAAGCAGAAACATCGCGCGTCATTTCCTGCCCACGCAGGGTCGCAGCTGATTGGTCCACCGGCTGGGTGCACGTTTGTGACAACAAGAGGATGAGAGGCGCTGCTGCAGACAGACCGGAGATCAGCCGAGGAGGCATGACACCATGGTTGGGTTGTGTGCGCTTTCCTGCTCTGGAAGCCCACTGTTTTAGAATTTCCCAGTAAAATAACAGTAAAGAAACTGGCAGCAGGGTTGCCTTTATGATACTGTAAAATTAACAATATTATACTGTCGCTGAAATTTACAGCTTGGTACTGTTAATGAAAAATACAGTTTGAACAGTTTTTTTTTTAATTAATTTCACAGTATTTTACAGTTAATTTACTGTTCAAAGATACATTATACAGCTGTTTTTCACCTTTCTTTTATCTTACTGATTTGTTTTAATGCACTATTTAGGTTGTATTATTTACATACATTTTAATAAACATAATTTTTTTGTCCTAGATGAATAGACTTAGCAGGTTACAGACATAGGAATAGTCATACTAAATACAATTAAAGGCACTTGTTAGTGGAAAAAGGCTAAAATAGACTTGTTGACACTTTTCCCAAAAATGTCTGTCTCTAGCTGGCTACAAGCACAGAATGCAAACCAGAACAACATGTGAGTGAAGAACAGAGCTAATGCACTGATTTTACAATCATGTACAATGTACAAGCCTCACATGTGCAGACCAGGTCCCAGAATTAAAAAAATACTGCATGAAACTGTTACTGATGATACTTTAGACAGTTGATCAGCAGTAAAGTGCTGTTTTTTAAGAATGCATTATAGTTCAGTTAAAAAATGACCTATGAGCGTAATTTAACAGGTTTTATTTTGTATTAACAGTAAAGCACTGTTTTTAGCAATAACAGTGTTAATACTGTTGAAATCCTGCTGTAAATTAACAGAAATTGTTTACAGTGCAGCTCTCCGTCAGACTCTGACTCCTCTGCTTTTTTGTTTTAACTTTGAGCTCTGCAAAGAGAGAAACAGCAGTTCAACATCAAGGCTATGTATTTATTTTGCATTTGTTTTATGTTGTGGCGTCTGAAACTTTAATGTATGTTTAAATGCTGCTGTCTTGGGCCAGGTCTCTCTTGCAAAAGAGATTCTTAATCTCAATGAGTACTACCTGGTTAAATAAAGGTTAAATAAAATAAATAAATAAAGAAGCACTTCTGACCCAGTGAGGTAAAACTTAAATTACATTTAAGTTATTCTCTTTAGATCTCACTCATTCATGGGCCTCAAAATTCATAATATGAAAAGAAGATCTTAAAAACTGAATTTAATCAACATACATTAGGGCTGGGCAATATAATATTAATATCATGATATGAGACTAGATAATATATCATAATATGTTGTCTTTCCTGGTTTTAAAGACTTCACAGTAAAGGGATGTCATTTTCTGAACTCACCAGACTATTCTAGCTGTTCTATTATTTGCGTTAGTCATTATATTCACATTACTGATGATTATTTAGCAAATAGCAATAGTCAACTCTACAATATCGATATCGAGGTATTTGATTTTCTCCATATTGCCCAGTTCTATATGACCCAGTGAGGTAAAACTTAAATTAAATTTAAAGTGTATCACAAGTTATTCCCTTCAGATCTCACTCATTCATGGGCCTCAAAATTCAAAATATGAAAATAGGAGTTTAATCAACATAGACTACATGCATGCATAGTGTGTATAGGCCAATATATCAAGGCCAGCATTGGATTTTTAATAAATAGGCTACTGGATAATCATGTCTGATATGATTTAGGTTTCTATAAACAGAAATCCTGTAGTCACATCACTGCAAAAATGTATATATATTTGTCTAATTACTAGTCAAATATGTTATAACTTTTAATATAAGACACAATCACCTAACAAGTAACATTTCAGTGACTTGTTCTCAGACAATGCATCTTGTATATCTTGTTAAGTGACAAAATACTACTTTTGAGGCTTATTTATGACACACAACACTTCCTAATATTAGTGAAATAAAGCTCAAAATTAGTTTTCCCAGCTAATTTCAAAATCTCTTTTTATCCTTAAAGGCATAAACAGCACATTTTGTTTCCAGAAATCTTACCAAGAGAATTTTCACTTGTTCCATTGGCAGATTATTTTACTTATTATAAGCAAAATTACCTTGTATTCATGGTGTTTTTACATATTTTTAGAGTGGCTTTTTTCAGTTTCTTTTACAGCCACATTTTCTAAATGCATTCTTCATTAAAATACGTGATGTACCCCAGAGGTAGCAGTGACTTATTCACTAAGTATGGTGATGTGTTTAACGTTTTTTTTCGTTTCAGAAGTAGGGCTGTCAATCAATTAAAATATTTAATCGTGATTAATCACATGATTTTCCATAGTTAATCATGATTGATCGCAAATTAATCACACATTTTTTTATCTGTTCAAAATGTACCTTAAAGGTAGATTTGAAAAAAGTTAATAATCTTATCAACATGGGAGTGGGCAAATATGCTGCTTTATGTAAATGTATGTATATATTTATTATTGGAAATCAATTAACAACACAAAACAATGACAAATATTGTCCAGAAACCCTCACAGGTACTGCATTTAGCATAAAACATATGCTCAAATCATAACATGGCAAACTGAAGCCCAAAAGGCAGCAACAGCTGTCAGTGTGTCAGTGTGCTGACTTGACTCTGACTTGCCACAAACTGCATGTGATTATCATAAAGTGGGCATGTCTGTAAAGGGGAGACTCGTGGGTGCCCATAGAACCCATTTTCATTCACATATCTTGAGGTCAGAGGTCAAGGGACCCCTTTGAAAATGGTCACGAAAATGTAGCATAAGATTGGAGCGTTATTTAACCTCCTTCTTGACAAGCTAGTACGACATAGTTGGTACCAATGGATTCCTTAGGTTTTGTAGTTTCATATGATGCCAGTATCTTCACTCTAGCTTTAAATGAGCCAGCTACAACCTAAAAAAACACAAGTTAATGCGTTAAAGAAATTAGTGGCCTTAAAACAAATTTGCGTTATCACATTAAATTCGACAGCCCCTATTCTGAAGATGAGAATTAAGATGAGAATGACAATTCTGGTTAAAACAATGAAGAAAAAATTCAAATATCTGTAATATAAGCACAAAATATCACCTGTGTAGCATCTAGAAATAAGATTTATGGCCTCAACAACTCATATTGGTCACATCTTGTTACATATTCTGATATAATACAGTCCAATAACACCACAAACTAAAGCCTGAAAGACAGAGAGAGTAAAATTGTTAGATTCAACAGGTGTTCCTGTTATTTTGTCCACCCCCTCTCCATACACAAGTCTTGTTTTATGAAACGGTGATAGCACCCTGTTAACACACGATCTGCTCTGAGCACTACATGATGAAAAAAGAGCATAAAGTGATGTTTCTATTTGTTTTCCATTGCAGATAAAACACCTCATTCACAGTCATTTACAGTCATTTACTGTATATATGCAGCGGGGCCCATTCTCTGCTGTTGATGGTGCAGCCTGCAGTTTGTTGTGATTGTGAGATAATTTCAGTCGCAGGAATGATTGAAATACTGGGTGGAATTTCCTCTTTACAGGTGAACCATCTTTGAAAACACTGCAGAGAAGAAGAAGAGGGGGAAAAAAGGGGATTTTGAGCGGGATTATATAATTATAGTTTTGCCGTGTGTGTTTTTTCTTATTTTTCCTTATCCGAGGCCGTAATTACTGCACACAGCCGTGGGTCGTTACTCCTTTCAGCTGGCCTAATCTCACAGAGGATGAATAGAAACTGTCAATCAGACGCTGCACTCAGCAGCGAGACAAGAGGGGACTGATTGCTGCTGCTGTGCTGCCACACACACACACACACAAACACACACACACACACATACACACACACACACACACTAGTTCTTCCTCCTCTCCAGTGTTTTCACCCTCTCTGCCTTCAACTAAAAGTCTCCAAAAAAGCAGATTTTTACCACGTTTAACTTTTCTAAATGGACATTAAGGGGGTTTCTGAGCAGTTTACAGAACAGAAGTGCTCGCCATCTAATCGCCTGAAAAATGAAATACTTGCAGAAATCTCCAAATGTCAAAAGTTTTGGATTCCAAATCACAGCTTGACTTTTTCTATGGTGTTCCTCAAGGTCTTGGTGTCTTAATGTGGTATTTTGGAGGGATTATTGATCATTTTGATACATTTTTGAGTGGTAAAAAAAGGTTAAATTTAGCACCAAATCTGTGTAACAAACGGTATCAACCCAAAAATTGCTGCAACATCTTATGAGACATAATAGAGCGTGGGAATGACCATCATATACTTCTATCATGATGTTCTAAGCCCTTATACACTTTCACTAGTTATTTTAATTAATTTTTATTACAGATTCATGATTAGAACAACTTGACACACAGTGCTGAGCTGCATCTCAAATTAATCTTCAGGTTTCCAGCTTTCAGATGATGTACACCACTTGTATGTCACATCTACCGTTGACCTGCTATCGCCCCCTAAAGACCCCCTGTATCCCCCTGGAAAAGACAAAAACGGGTCTATTGTGGGTCTTAGAGGGTTAATATGCACAAATATATACACGGAACAATATTTAGGTATTAAAGAAACAAAATAACATGAGGAAGATAAATATAACAATTAATAATAGTCAGTTTAGAATTAAATCATTTGTGCCCAAAAAATAGATATAATATGACAAGGAAAAATGCCACAACCTTTGTTCTGATTGGTTGGACACGGACATACTTTGTGGAAGTATCTAACAGTACAACTTTGACATTTTTCAATCACATGAAAAATCACATTTTTATTAATAGTTTATTAATAGTCAGGAAATTTGAAAAAATTAGGAAAAATGTGTTTATTAAATGTTTTACATATGAAATATTTGTTTACACTGCATATGTGTGCATATCTTTGATATTCAACTTGTTATGAGATACAGCCATTTTATTATCGTACTATATCTAGTATATTGATAAAAACAGTAGTCCCATGTGCCCAAAGACAAGATATACTATCATAAGAAAAACTCACTTTTCAGCCAAATGGTTTGACCAATTTTTAAAATGTCTTCACATTTGTGCTTTGGGCAAGCCCAGACAACACTTCCACCAAATGAAAAAAAAAAATAATGCATAGATCAAGTATAAATAGTAAAAAAATAGCTTAATCTTGACCAGCTTCAGCATTATAAAATCTTCCACAATGAGCTCTACTTTATTTTGCTGATAGTACTTCTGTACTTAAATCAGGACTTTTACTTGCAACAGAGTGTTTTAACACTACTATTACTTTTACTTGATTAAAGGAACTGACTGCCTCTTCCACCACTAACAGTCGGTGTCCTCTTTGACCTCTTTGTCCTCTCTGTGTCCTTCTTAGTCATTTTTCATTCACTGCACGTCATGTTTTTTTTTAATCACTTCATCAGTAGGAGAGATGAATAACCACGTTTCCCTACTTTTGAAATGTTAACTGCCTTGAGGAGATGTTTATTAGCCTATAGGATAATTGAATTATTGTGTAGTTGTATGACCCCCATGGTGATCTGAAGCTTGAGACCACTGCAATCAGGGGGAAAAAATATGTTATTTTTTCTTGATGATGATTAAATCTAAACTCATTCCTCTAAACGTCAACCCTATTTTATTTGAATCCTATTTCTGCTACACTCAAAATCCAAATTACACCACACTGATGCCTATAGCCAGAGTGAAAACCCACATCTATACTCTCTGCCTGTATTTGCCTGCAGGCCAAAAGGGAAAAAAAGAAAATATTTGCACCAAGCACCGACTGCCTCATCTCCGTCCCCTCCACCCCCCCTCGTGTGCGGCTGGATTGCGGCCTCGTGGAGATGAATCTGATCAATCAGATCAATCAGCAGAGATTACTGTAATCCCAGAATCCCAGAGGTCAGAGGGAGGGCACCGGGCCACTCAGAGTTCACACATCCACACACACACACAAGCTCCAGACAAATCTGTGCAGGAATGGCAAACACGTATAGGAGTCCTGTGGAAAGTGTGATTTTAATGGAAAGATTAATTTCAGATGATTTATTCAGCCTGGTGCTGCGTTCAGGCGCGACTCAGCCATCATCATTAAGAACTTTAAACATGCACTGTCTGCTTTTAAACATGCACTATCTGCCTTTAAACATGCACTATCTGCCTTTAAACATGCACTATCTACCTTTAACATGCACTATTTACCTTCAAACATGCACGATCTACCTTTAAACATGCACTATATGCCTTTAAACATGCACTATCTGCCTTTAAACATGCACTATCTGCCTTTAAACATGCACTATCTGCAACCATCTTGGACTCTAACCACTGGCGCACTTTACACTTACTTTACACTATACATCCTATACCACTTTATAGACTGCACATATGTAAGTAACTACATGTATTTATTGACGGACTGTACAAACTATGTTCACCCATTCACTCTGTATTTTTTATATCTCTATTATTGTTTTTATAATTTTTGTATACCGTTACCTCTCCTGTGTTTCACTCTGTTTGCTGATGTTGCTGCTTTGACACCTGAATTTCCCTCTGGGGATTAATTAAAGGTTCATCTTATCTTATCTTATCAGAAAAAAACATGATTTATATCATAAAAATAAAAATGCATGTATTTATGATTTTCCAAGCCTTTATAAGAGGCAGTATTGCAAATTGTTTATTTTACGCACGTTATATCACACGCGTAAATTGGTTGGATCCAGTATGAATGTCGTATAACTGCTGCTGCTTTAACTAGAGATCCTGGAGAGAAAAAATAAATCAGGATTCAGGTGCGTTTACGTTGAAATACAAGCTTGGAAGGAGGAGGGAATGTAAAATTACGCATGATGGAGACGCAGCTTTACGCACCATTTATTAGAGTTTATTTATTTATTATTAGTCTTTATGATAAAATCTCAGAAGGCCTCTTTAAGTTTAGATACAAAAATATCTTGATGTTTTCTTCCTTCACTCTCAGAAGGACAACTTTTGTTTACAAGCTGTTATTCGAACGTTCCTGGCGCGTACAATGCGCGAAATTCTATCTGCTATATGATGCAGATCAGCGCAATGCAAATAAGGAAACATATAAGAAAATTCTAGAATCTATTATTTCGTTCAACTGAACCACTAAAAAACAGGACCACCGTGCAGAACTGCACTTCATTTTAACGAAATGTAGGCCGTTTTATAAATATATGAATTGTTATTAGTAGAAAATATTTTTTTTGTAGCAACTAAGTGCTACTAAAGGAAGTGTACAGGCAACACGTGAGTATAATAATAATACACGTATTATAGGAATTTATATTTACTAACCTTCAGTGAAAAATTCCGTTTCTGCCAGGTACCCAAAAAATACTGATAAAATAAAATTAATTTATCAGTATTTTTCAAATACATTTTATTTTATTTTATTTATATGTATGAATATATGATTATCCGTTTTGAACTTGTAAAAACGGATAATCATATATTCATACATATAAATAAAATAAAATATATTTTACTAGAGTATTTGTTGCATTAAAGGGACAAACTGTAGATTATTTGCAATAAAGGTTTAGGATGAATAATTGTAAAATCTTCATATTAATATTTCTCGCTTTTAACCACCTGCAGAGTTTAACAATATTTCTTATCAATAGGCTACAAACAGTAACATGTGAATTATTTAGACGCTGAAACGAGCTCATAGTTAATGCATGTTTACTCCATATGAATAACACTGTACACCACCACCAATACTACTAGGAACAATAATTAAACACCTGTTCTGTAGACAAATTAATAGTTTTCTTCACGATTTTAAAGCATTTTTTTTTTTATAACCTTACACCTGCTCGTAGTGTTGTTATAAAATCATAAGAGCAAGAAATATACTTTACATGTGCAAGAAAAAGAAGCAAAATTAAAAAAATATTTCTCCTGGTTTTCTTACAGAATGGATCCCTCCGCAGCTCTGCATCACTACTCTTCTTCTGATGATATTTAGTTTCATAGAGTATTAGTAGTAGTAGTTATAGTAGTAGTAGTGGTAGTGGTAATAGTAGTAGTAGCAGTAGTAGTAGTAGTAGTAGTAGAAGTAGTAGTAGTAGCAGTAGTATTAGTAGTAGCATTAGTAGTAGTAGTAGTATTAGTAGTAGCATTAGTAGTAGTAGTAGTAGCATTAGTAGTAGTAGTAGTAGTAGTAGAAGTAGTAGTAGTAGCAGTAGTATTAGTAGTAGCATTAGTAGTAGTAGTAGTATTAGTAGTAGCATTAGTAGTAGTAGTAGTATTAGTAGTAGCATTAGTAGTAGTAGTAGTATTAGTAGTAGCATTAGTAGTAGTAGTAGTAGCATTAGTAGTAGTAGTAGTAGTAGTAGTAGTAGCATTAGTAGTAGTAGTAGTAGTAGTAGTAGGATAGTAGTAGTAGTAGTAGGATAGTAGTAGTAGTAGTAGTAGTAGTAGTAGTAGTAGCATTAGTAGTAGTAGTAGTAGTAGTAGTAGTAGTAGTAGTAGTAGTAGCATTAGTAGTAGTAGTAGTAGTAGGATAGTAGTAGTAGTAGTAGGATAGTAGTAGTAGTAGTAGTAGTAGCATTAGTAGTAGTAGTAGTAGTAGTAGTAGTAGTAGTAGTAGTAGTAGGATAGTAGTAGTAGTAGTAGTAGTAGTAGTAGTAGCATTAGTAGTAGTAGTAGTAGTAGTAGTAGGATAGTAGTGGTAGTAGGATAGTAGTAGTAGTAGTAGTAGTAGTAGTGGTAGTAGTAGTAATAGTAGTAGTAGTAGTAGTAGGATAGTAGTAGTAGTAGTAGTAATAGTAGTAGTAGTAGTAGTAATAGTAGTAGTAGTAGTAGTAGGATAGTAGTAGTGATAGTAGTAGTAATAGTAGTAGTAGTAGTAGTAGGATAGTAGTAGTAGTAGTAGTAATAGTAGTAGTAGTAGTAGTAGTAGAAGTAGTAGGCTAGTAGTAGTAGTAGTAGTAGTAGTAATAGTAGTAGTAGTAGTAGTAGTAGAAGTAGTAGGCTAGTAGTAGTAGTAGTAGTAGTAGTAGTAGTAGTAGTAATAGTAGTAGTAGTAGTAGTAGTAGAAGTAGTAATAGTAGTAGTAGTAGTAGTAGTAGAAGTAGTAGGCTAGTAGTAGTAGTAGTAGTAGTAGTAGTAATAGTAGTAGTAGTAGTAGTAGTAGAAGTAGTAGGCTAGTAGTAGTAGTAGTAGTAGTAGAAGTAGTAGGCTAGTAGTAGTAGTAGTAGTAGTAGTAGTAATAGTAGTAGTAGTAGTAGTAGTAGAAGTAGTAGGCTAGTAGTAGTAGTAGTAGTAGTAGTAGTAGTAGCGGTGCTGTTGTGTCCAGGTTTAGTTCAGGACTCAAAGTGTCCCACACGGAGGAGAGAGCAGAGGACTCTGCAGAGTTTCTGTCAACTTTTCTTTGTTTCTGAACCCAGACACACACACGCACACACACAGTTAGTCATGTTTATATCCTCCCAAACATAATTCAAACAGCCAATACTGAATTATTTTTGAATGTCACATGTATATTTAACATTTTCATGGCATAAGTTGAGTGTTAATGGTGCATTTGGTGCTGTTTAATTTGCATTTTTCAGTAGTATTTATTGGCTGGAAATGAGCCAGAGAAAATCCACAAAGCCCTCACCTAATTTTTGTAGTTTACTTTGTCAGTAATGTTCAAATCTGAAAATAAAGTTTTAAATTTAAGCTTTGAAGCACAAACTCACAGTGATACTGTAATACCTCCTAATGCACTTTTGTCCCTAAATATTCATAATTATATTGATAATGTGGATTTAAAGGGCAGCAGGTCATGGAACAGCTTCAACTAAACTCCTTCTTTAATATCTAGAGATCTACACACAGACTGGTTAGCCTGACCTGGTCAACTGTTTAGTGTTGTTTTAGTAGTATTTTAGTGGAGGTAATACACTGATGTAAATCTCCAGTCAAGTGAAGGATGTAAAAGTTACTTTGAGTGAAGGTTTGTTGTTGCACTTTATCAATTTATGCTGTTTTTAGTGATCAGTTATGAGGCTTTTGTAAGCGCAGAGTAACCTCACAGATTTCACTGATCAGTGTTGGATTACTGCTCTATAATTACAATAGCATGTAATAATATTGGACACATTCTGATTTCTAATAAAATGCATTTTGTAACTAAAATTTCCTAAGTGAACCCAAATTATTATAGTCTATATATATATACTCCTTTATGAATCTTGAAAGCAATTATTCCCATCAACTATTTCTTAATTTTGCCATGTACAATACATCCATATTTAAAGCTAATCAAAGACTTTGAGAGGCAAAACATTTTTTTTTAAAGAACATTAACAGTTAATCAATAAGAAAGTATACGTTTTTTGAAGAAAAAAAAACATGTTTTCTATGCAAATCTTTAAAAGTATAAAGCAGCAAAGGAATCCACACTGGAATGAGACCATCAGAAAAATCTAGAAATTAGAAGGTACCATATACAGAAGTCTGATGTTTGCGGTAAGCTGCTAAAATATTTTTTTAATTGGTGTGATTTCAAATATTTGTCTATTTTAAGTGAAATTTCCGACTTAAATAAATATTAAAAAAGAAACACAAGTAAAAAGGTACAGATTTTGTACCTCAGTCCGGTACAGTGACTGAACAGTAGGTTCAGTAAAAGTGTTGTAGAGTCTTAAAACTACTTGTTGAATATTAAAAACAGGTTTATTCTCACACCTCTGGGGCTGATTTCACACTCACAGTGCAACATGCAGTGTTTCAATAAGTTAAAATGATCTATTCGTTCTTGCTCTTTATACCAAACATAATTCATGCTCTGTTAGGACCAGTTAATCTTGTAATTTCTAAGAATCTGAAATGTTTATATTTTATTATTACTTTAATCTCCACATGAGAACATATTTTGTGTAACATCGGTGTAGCGGTGTAGACTGCTACCTAGTGTCTCTGCTATGAACTGACAGAAGCCGAAATAAGTACCAAAACTCAAACACACATTTTTATTCATTTTTGACATTATAAAGTACAAATCACACACACAGAAGACAGATATCAACAAATAAACTGCTACATTCTTGAAACTATTGAGCATTTCAGTTTTACGCTAAGAAGAAACAAAGCAGACTTTGACCTGTTACTCGCAAGCAAACATCAAATAATTGTATATAATCTGTACCAACAGCTTGTGGTCGACTATGAAGAGAAATTACACACAGAATAATTTTCTTTAAGGCTGATGTATTCGATAGGGTATAAGAAAAACACAGAGGAAATGTCAGGATCATGGCACTAATGTATATTAAGCAGATCAGGCCTGGCAACTCTCTATGATCTGCACTCGTACTGTGATGAGAGCGATGGGTAGAGGATGGATAAGAGAGACAGACACATCTGTCTGAGGCAAGCCGGTGGAAGAAGTGGGATTTAACACTGGAAAGACAACAAAGTATGTGACCGGATGTGCAGGAGATGGTAAAACAACATCAGAAAGAGGACGGTACAATGAAAGGCACTTTGCGTGGCATGTGTGTTCTGAAGGCTTCATGAATTCAAACACCCGAACTCTGCTGGACCGGCTGCAGGAAGTTCTCTTAAAGGAAAAATCCACCCAAAACAAGATTATTCTTATTGTTGATTAATCTTATTGTTGATTAATCTAATTCCCGATTAGTGGATTAAAGGGATTGTATGTAAGTTTTTACAAATATAAACAGTTTTAATTGTTTTTTTTACTGCAAATGTGTGAACAAGTTGTAACCGAAACAAAAAATGAGACCTTCTGTGACTTTCTGAGTTTCCTCTATCAGCCCGTAGACTGCTTTTAATGTGACATTTTTCCAGGAAAATCGAATGGATGTGACGTCATGCACGTTCGCGAGTGCCTTTGCTCTCTTCAGCTCAGTTAAAAATTTTGTTTGGTTAGAAATGGAGTTCGCTAACGCCAACAAACAGCCAGCCCCCACCACAAATCAGACTCTAGTGAAGCCCATCTTGCAAAAACAGGAATGTGACCGACGTTGGGGGGGAAAACGAGGATCAACATCGGCCGGGCCTTCGATTCATGGAGGGATCTTTGTTTGGTTTTGGGTATCAAAACTGACCAAAATGGCAAAATTCCTATTGGACAGGTAAGCTAACATTACTGCCAAGCATGTGTAATATATATATAGTGATATTGTGGTTTTAGCTGTCAATCACGTTCAGTCTCGTGTGTGTCGCCTCACTGTTTTGACCGATGCTCGCTCGCGTCTAAGTAGTGCTAGCACAAGCGCGAGCAACAGGACGCTGACTGTCGTTGACGTAACGGCCACAGGTGTCACTGTTAACAAGCAATTTCTCATTCTTACATAGAGCCCCTTTAAGAGTTTGATCTGTTCAATGTCAGAGAATACAGAAAAAATGTCCAGTCTTCAAATGTCTTGTTTTCTCGGACCAACAGTCCAAAACCCAGAAATTTATATAAAGAAAATCCTCACATTTGCAGAGCTGACACCAGAGAATATTTGGCATCTCGGCTTGAAAAATGTCTTAATTCACTAATTTATTAATCAGAATAGCTGCACATTAAAGAGTAACTTCAGTATTTTTCAACCTGGACCGTATCTTTCCATGATTTTGTGTCTAACTGACTAATAGGAACAACAACTTCTGAAATTGGTCCAGTATTGAGGGAGAGCACTGCAGATAGCGGCTGCTCACAGGCTGTAATATGGTGCTATTGGGGCAAGCTGGCTGCGTCATTAACGTCCACTAAAAGTGCTTGTTTTTGCCATGACAGGCTTTGATTGTTATTAGAAGTGTCTGACAACATTATGGAAAGAGTCTCCCTCAAGGAGAAGTCTCGTTCTGAAATCTGGTGAGGTGGCGTAGACACAATAACAAACAGACCAAGCGAAAGGTAAGAAAACCGTTTTATTTCTCTGTTGGGTTCTTTCCATAATGTTGTCAGACACTGTCGGCGGCAAAAACAAGCACTTTTAGTGAACTTAATGTTACATTGATGCTGCTCACTTCAGCTTTATTTATTACCCTTAAAAACGGCTTGTACATTTCTTTAATTCTGTGGAAAGTGGCAAAACACAACAACATGTCAAAAGTTTGGTAGCAGAGATCTAAAACACAGACACTAAATATCTCATAATAATGAAAGACGAAGCGCTTCTTCCTAGATGCACTATTGCACACAAATGTTTCATCATCATGCAGGGAGATCCATCACAGAAAAAATACCTCAATAGATTAATGCACATGTTTAAGTGTTATTCATGTTCAGTTTTTCCCCCCTCTTTCTATTATTATTGCTTCCTCACCTAAATCTATTGAAATAAGTTCACACATGTTCTTTGGGATTTCCTGGGAAATACAGAAAAGATAGTTAATAACCTATATAACAATATAAGAGCACACTAGTTGGATTTTTCCTTTAAATGGAGAAATGTGACACTGCAGCAGTTTGTCCCCAAAAAGCCTTCAGATTGGATGAGCTTTACATACAGAGGTCTGCAGTGCCCCCTTATGGTTAAACAGAGACATTACAGGCTCAACTAATAAGTTAAACTCTTTTCCCCCTGAATTGTGCAGATTTATATTTCTTCCTATAGGTCAATTTGAAGCTACTTAATTAATAAAAGAGCCCTTGTTTAGTCCCTCACCTATAAATCCATGTGGGATTCAGTTTGCACTTCAGGAAAAAGAGGGAACCGGAGGTGAAAATGGATCTGATGCTGCACTGATTCAAAGAGCGCTGCCGCCCTCTAGTAGTTCAACGAGGGAAACACAGATTACCAACAGAAATGGAGACAAAATGAAGAGCGGGAGGAAACTAGTCTGTTCAGATGTTGTGAAAAGTTGCAGCAGAGGAATGTTTTTTTTTGCATGTAAATGTTCTCAGGACACAAACATCCTCTGAATCCAACACTGAACACTTGAAATGCTTTATGTACATTACGTGGCACTAAATCATTTGTGTGTACACTTTTTCCTATTTGGTGTGTGTATAATGTGGGAAGCGTACACTTCTATGTTGGAAAGTATGTATGTGTGTGTGTGTGTGTGTGTGTGTGTGTGTGTGTGTGTGTGTGTGTGTGTGTACTTCAGGTGGAAGGGGAGCTTGAGCTTTAGTCGAATCCCTGCCAGTCGCTCTGTTCAGAGTCGTACTCCAGCTCCACCCCGATGCAGCGGACTCCCTCCAGCAGCATGGGGGTACCGTGGTGACGATCTAGATGAGAGGAAGAGAGAGAAAAATAAATTCACTTTACTTTCAAACCTTAACAAGCAATGGGCTAAAGACTTTGATCCATATGCATTAGACATGGTTTATTTCAAGCAATGGGCTAAAGACTTTGATCCATATGCATTAGACATGGTTTATTTCAAGCTATGAACAACTCAGTTGTTCAGATAAAATGTGACATAAATAGTTGCACCAAGAATGAACAAAGAGAGCTAGAGAGAGAAGTTCAGACCCTGACGAGTCTGACGCTGTAGCAGGCTCAGTCTTAAAGCTAGAGTGAAGATACTGGTATCATATGAAACTATGAAACCTAACGAATGGTTGGTACCAACCATGTCATGTTAGCTTGTCGGGAAGGAGGCTAAATAACGCTACGAAGTTAGGCTAAATTTTGGTGAGGTAAAACTGTAATGGCCATTTTCACAGGGATCCCTTGACCTCTGACCTCAAGATATGTGAATGGTTCTATGGGTACCCCCGAGTCTCCCCTTTACAGACATGCCCACTTTGTGATAATCACATGCATTTTTCGGAAAAAAACATGCAGTTTTATGCATGCAGTGCAATTGTGTTATTTCCGTCTATTCTAAAAATGGTGTATTTTAATATTTCTGCATACTGGGCTCCCTCACAGTGCTGAGCTGCATCTCAAATTAAGCTTCAGGTTCCCAGCTTTCAGATGATGTACACCACTTCTATGTGGCATCTACTGCTGACCTGCTATCTCGCCCTAAAGACCCCCTGCTCCCCCTAAAAAAGACAGAAATGGGTCTATGTGGGTCTCTTCGGGACATGTAGCCTGCAGTAGCCTTTGAGAATAATATCAGCATCAAAACTCACAGTGAAAGGATGCAAGGATGTGAATGATTTGTCCTTTCTTTTCTCGCAGCAATAGCAAGTCTTGAGGCCGCATTTTGAACAAGCTGCAGGAAAAGAGCAACTGACTTTTGGCTGAGACGCAAATGAAGAGCGTGTTTCTCAAGATCTGTGAGGGTTAAAACTAGTTTCATTCTGGCTCCATTGAACCAAACAGAGTCACTTATTGTTAAATGAAAGGTTTCAGTCATATCAGTCCCACATTGCAAGATTATAATCCATGCGGTGTGTACACGGCGTAGGAGAAAGAACTGACTGGCTGAGACGCTCCGGTCAGGGCTACCCTTCCCCCTCCAACTGGAAGTATCTGCTTCTATGCAGTTCCTGACCCTCCCATGTGGAACACAGGAGCCTCCCATGTGGACGTCTCAAGTCTTAAAAGCTGTAGAGCGTAACGCAACAGATGATCACAGAAATCAGAACAGGAGTTAAACCTATTCACTCTGTACTGTTACGAACTGGTCAACCGCTTCAGTTCTCTGTCATAGTGCTTATGAACAAGGCAGCGTTGGTAACACATGTAAGTTGAATTTAACACGTACAATGAACATGTTTTAACCACTTGTGATGCAATGTTTCGCAGTGGGACAATTTAAATCACTAGCGTAATATTTTTATATTTCACTAATCTGTGTCTTGCTCACTATTAAAATTTCTTGTTGCCATAGAAACAGTCTCAAATGCATTGGTGGTTCAGTGGTAGAATTCTCGCCTGCCACGCGGGAGGCCCGGGTTCGATTCCCGGCCAATGCAATAACTTTAATTTTTCCACCATATCCATCATGTAATAGACTGCAGGGAATGACTGCAGACACACATAAATATATCCAATATAAAAAACAGTATTTATAATCATTAGGGCTGTAGCAAATGACTATATTCAGTATCAATTCATTATTTTTAAATTCATTATTTGGTCTTTGAATTGTCGATAAATAGGGAAATTGCTCTTTACAATTTCCCAGAGCCCAAAATGACGTCTTCAAATCAGCGTGTTTTGTTCAAACGACCATCCAAAACCTAAAGACATTTTATTTACAACAATATAAATCATAGAAAAGAAGCAAATCCTCACAATTGAGAAGCTGGAACTGACAAATATTTGTTTATTCTTGCTCGATGAAAGACTTGAATAATTAAGCGATTATTAAAATAGTCATACTTTTTTTTGCCAGTTGACTAATTGAAGTAATGATTACAACAAACACAACCTCAAAGATATTAACAGGCTTTATATAAGGCATTTATAATGACTGAAATGTTTGTTTTAAGCGTGTTTGTTCTCAATTACACACCGACATCTGGACAGATGTTCAGGTCACGTTCTGTGAGTAAAAATATACCAACACAACCACCAATCATCCTAAAGCGCACACTATCGCTACTATATTTACGCTGCCACTAATGGAAACACACATATGCCCTCTTTACCTAATTCTCCATCTGCTGACACAAATGCCAGCGTCTAATTCAGTCTCACTGACACAGATTTAAGTGGAGAAAATGCAAATTAATTACAGGCTCTTCTCTGCCTTCAAAGAGCTTTACAATAGAAGAGAGCAGGACAATAATGTTGCAGTGTTTGTTACACCTGAAAAACAACTTTGCATTTTATAAAATACCAAGGATTTGAACTGAAAAGATCCTCTGCACAGAGTCACCAGCAGGTACAGAGTCACCAGCAGGTGGCGGTAGCACACAAGTGAAAATAGTGCCCTCAGTTTCTGACTTTAAAACTAGAAGAGGAAGAAATAAGAGACTCTCAGCAGTCAGCTGTAGTAAAACTAATGGGCTTCAAAATGCTGATTATAAAAAAATTAGATCCAATTAGTGTGAAAGAACTTGCTGCTCCCACGTTGACATTAAAATGTGCTCATTAAAAACTCTGGATGAGGACTCTCTTCTGTGGAAAACTACATTTCTAAAATTCTATAAAGTATTGCTGAATGATAAGTCAATTATTCGATTAGTCAGTTGACAGAAAATGTATTGGCAGCTATTTTGATTGAAAAAATGCCAATGCCAACAGTGTCTTGTTCCAGCTTCTCGATCGTATCTTTTGGTTTCGGAAAGTTGGTCGGACAAAAGAAGCGATTAAAAGATATCACATTGGATTTTAGGACACTGGAATTGATTGTGAAAACTTTTCACAATTGTTTCACTTTTATGGACCAAACGATTAAAGTTGGCGGCATCTAGTGGTGAGGTTGCAGATTGCAACTAACTTAAACCTCTTCCGTGTGCCAAGCGTGGTGGAGAACTACCATGGCGAAAGACGAATGGCCCTACCTAGAGCTGTTGTAAGGGCAGCGTAGGCCATTTGGAGAGTAGCAGAGCCAGAGTGTGTGTGTGTGTACGAGGGAAATGAGTGTTGAAGCAAGAGAGAGAGAGCGGAGGCGGCGTTATTGACTCCGGCCCAAGCAGGAAAAAGTTAAGTGTTTGGTTTGTCCGTTATGGGCAACTATAGAAACATGGCGGCCGGCTCCGTGAAGAGGACCCGCTCCGTATGGATATATAAACGGCTCATTCTAAGCTAACGAAATCACAGATTAACTGATTGTGAAAATAATCGTTAGTTGCAGCCTTACTATAAAGATAAAAAGGGCAGTACGATGTTGAGTTTTAACAGCAAAAACTACAGTTGTTTTCATACGCAAATTGTAAATGTGCATAAAAACAGGCAGATGGAAACACTTTCAGTTCCCCATCTGTCAAAAACGAAGCTCCTCTACAAGCTACAGTGTGTTGCAAAGATGATTATCGCGTATATCGCTAAAGTCGCCTCACCCATGACTCTGGCGTGAACTCTGACTTTAACACAGACGTCCTCGTTGGTCTCGCTCAGCAGCAGCACCTCCTCACACAGAACCCCCTCCTGCTGGGCCATGTACTCGCACGTCACCTTCAGACCTCCTGGGAAACACACACACAGAGAAAAATACAAAGATGAAGAGGGGTTGGATTTCCTCACACACACGTAACACACTCTTTCTTTGTCTCTCTGCGTGAGGCGATGTTTTGAATATGGATCAGACTGATACGAGACGATCAAGAGAACAAAATGATGGTCACGAACATATTAAAACACACACACACACGCACGTAAACTCACACCTGTCGCTGTTAACATCAGCTGACCCAGCTCCAGACACAGTATGTAATAAAAAAGGGTGTGAAAGTGAGCTCACAGTAAAGGTCAATGACCTGCTTCAGTTACAGGCATTTAGTGGGCCCAGAAACATTAGAGGATCACTTTTGGCCCAAATCAGCAGGTTTAGTGGTGAGAGGGGAATCCATTTAAGACTCACACACGTGTAAAGTTTGCCATTTCATAGGTGTTTACAACCTCTGAGATCACAACGAGTGACGGGAATACAAGACAAACGCAGGAAAGTGTTTTGTTTTTATGATTTTTTTATGATTCCTCAGAGACAGATTGCTGCGCTAACGCTGTCTCGACTGTCTGTTCCTGTAATCCTCAGCCATCTGGTCCTCCACGCAGCCTGTAACAATGCCACCGAGAGTTAACTCGCAAAGTATTTCACATCAGGTCTGCCTGCAACACAAACAGGCGCATGCTAAACGTGTTTTTGCATTTGTATATTACACTGGATGAATGTTGCGTAGGATGTGGCTCAGAGAAGATAACTTGTGATACTGTTTGAGCCTAACCCCGAATTTCAAAGCGTCGGGTCGCAAAAGAGCGGCCAAACTCTGGCTTTGGCAATACTTTCGAGTATTCCTGATCTATTTTTCCATCAGCACTGATGCATATGATTCATTTACAACAGGTTACAGTTTTCTCTGAGTCCGAGCAAGGCCCAACTATTACATTATTACACTAAACAGTAAAGAAAACTATATTTGTGTACCACTTTTCAAAATGGAATCAATAAACAAACACTAATAAATGAAAAACAAGCCATCGGAAACTATAATGTCAAAGAAAAATGTCAGATAATGCTAAAATAAAGATAATATGATAATAAATAATAAGATAAAATAATGATAAAACTGTAAAATATGTAGTAAATTGTAATAATATAGTAAAGTAGTAGTGTTTATTGGCCGTCAACCTCTCGTTTACGCGCGTAGTATCGGGAAAAAAATAGACTTGAAGCCTAAATAAACGCTTCAGGTGGCGGTTATGCCCGGGAGACGCAGCCGAGACACAAGCCTGCACAGAGCTGGTGCAGACAGCTGCATGTCTGATGCCGTCTAGACGGGTTTTATTAAGAAAACTAATTTAAAGGGGATTTAAATAATTAATGACATTTAAGAGCTGCGTTTGCAGCTTGCAGCAACATCATCACAAGAGCAGTTTGATGGCAAATTAAAACAGAGATCTGACAGAAATGTCTACTGATCAAAATGCAACATACTGGAATTATAACACTGCTGTGCAATTTAGGGCTTGAGCTTACAGAGTGTGGGAGGATAAGATAAGAAGATAAGATAAGATAGAACTGTATTTATCCCGAAGGAAATTATTGTGTAGGAGTTGCAGAAACAAAGTAGGGAAGAGTGGAGGGGTTAAAGGTCAGAACTCGCCAGATAAATTATTGACGTCAACGTATATGTCCAGCCGATAGGTGACCAGAACTTGAAGTACAGAAATGCCAAACTAGGTTTGAGGTCATTTCCAAATAGTGTCATCTTTACATAGTTTGACCACCAGAGAGCGCTGGAGAAGAGACTTTTCAACTGTAAAATGTCCATTTCAATTCATATTGTGGTCACAATTTTAAAATAAAAGTAATTAATGGGATCCTTCTCAATAATTTAATTTTATGCTTGTGTAAAAAATTATAATATATAGTACTATTATTGGACTGTATCAGGCTGGTCATATATCAAAGTTATCCTTAAGTATGGCATTTACAAATGACCTTATCTAGTGCAGATTATTATGGTCATTTTGCCTCTTCAACAGTGGTTTCCAAGATGTTTTTTTGCAGCACAGACTGTTTTTTAATTAACAACATTGTTGAGGGCTGTCTGAAGAGGGTGTATTACTAAAAGTGGTTTACAGATAATGTATAACTTAAGTATTATTCTTATTATTCAGTGTGTTTTATTTTCCATTTTATGTCATGCATTATATGTATAACATTTCATCTTATTTTTTTTCAATCTTATTTTAAAATGCGTCACAGTTATTAGTCATCTGTTAAGCACCTGCCTTCATTAGCAGTTTGATTTATTCAGCCGCAGCCGGATAAACGGGGGCAGAGACCAACAAACTCGGCTCCCTGTCTGTCTTCCTCTAGAGTCCAACAATATACAGTTCAGTGTTTGTCAGGCTTTAATAGAATCCAACGCACGCATGGTGTGAAGTCATTTTATTATATTTGTAGGAACCAATTATGCACATATTTATATTTGGTATAATTGTTTATGTTATCAGCTGCAGTAACGTTGTAACTGATTCTCAAATAAACCCTGGCTCCCTGGCTCCTGGGAGTACATTGAGTCTTCCAAAAAAGAAGGGTTGAAATTGATTGGAGCACGAGTCAGAACTGAGATACCTTGCAGACTAATGGTACGTGTCCACAGCCTCCGTCCTTTCCAAGCTTCCTATTAGCTGTGCAATGCATTCTGGTAGTGTGGCGGCACGATTCGAGAGACGGGGCGTCACGTTGGCCGCTCCTGGTTTGCATAAAGTTGAGGTCTAGGCTACTTTATGCAAATCAGGGGCGTCCGGTGCGACTCGCTGCCTCTGGAAACTTCCGAGAAACTTTTAAACAGTCGTTGATCCAAAATAAAGACAGATTCAGCACCTGCGCAGCTTATTTCTCGCGGAAAGTGTTTGTCCAATCAGGAGCCTAGTGCCTTGTGTCTAGTGGCAGCCCATTAAGCGTCCAATGCTGGGAAGCGGGGCGATCTCTCGCGTTCCAAAAAACACCCCTGTGAACACGCACCCTTATAGCCCAACTGCCAGATGGGAGAAACTCGGAGTTGATCAAAATGTTAAAATGCAAATCAGTTATTAGTCATCGGTTAAGCACCTGCCTTCATTAGCAGTTTTATTAATGTAGCCACAACCGGTTAAACGGGGGCTGAGAGACCAGCAAACTAGACTCCCTGTCCAACAAAGCTGCAATATACAGTTCACTGTTTGTTCAGTATTAATCTCTTAATGGTGGTACTTCAGGGAAGCTTGATAAATATTGTGATAACACTGTTGACCATGATATTTAGCATGAAAATGTAGTAACCTTACCAGAGCTAATTGAGCAATAGAGAAGTTCTTTATATATTTTATATTTTAAAGAGCTTCTTTTAGATGCAAACTCTGCTGTGTTTATTCATGTTTGGTTTTTGATCTCACCCTCTGGTGCCGGTGTGATATCAGTGATCCGGAGGTGTGGACTGGGTACTCGAGCCGGACACACATCCTTCCCCAGAGCCGGGACCTCAGGCAAGGTGAACACTATTTCATAGCGGTGCTGCGTCTTTAGGAAGCCGACCTGCAGAGAGGGAGAGGGAGAGATATTTAGGGAGCTGAAAGGGAAAGATTTAGGAGGGAAAACAATGGCTGTCTTTCTCTCTCCCTCAAACTTTGGACTAATCCGTCTGTAACATAGGGAGAGGGGTTTATAGAGAGGCAAACAGACTTTGGCATGGCCTCACATTGCATAGTGTAAGTCCATTACAGCTCAATAAATAAAGGATTAATGAGAAACATGGATAAGTAATTCTTATAAGCACTGCACTGTTGGGCTGAGTTTTCCTTGAGGGAGTCCTCTAATTTAAATCATTAGTTATTGCTCTGCTGATCTTAATCCCCCCTCACCTCTGCCAAATTGGCAATTTCAGCCTGATGGGAAATAAAAATGAATCACCTCCTGGATTTCACTCAACTCCAAAAATATTCCAATAATACTAATCCCCTGTGAATAGATTTGTCAGTAATTCAAGAGCCTAATATTATTCATGGTTACACCTTCTACAGCGGTTTGGAGAGTGAAGCAGAGACGCCAGCATGGACCCCCAGAAGGACAAAATTCACTTGGCAGTTGGCAGGGATTTTTCTGTGTTAGCAATCAACAAGTTGAGTATTTCTGACCTTTGTTGATCTTTAGCAGAGCCAGAGCTACAGCTGCAATGATTAGTCGATCAACAGAAGGTTAATCTGCAACTATTTTGATAATTGATTAATCATTTAAAAAGGTACAGTGTGTAGGATTTGGCAATATCTAGAGGTGTGGTTGCAGACTGCGACCAACTGAGTCCGCTCACTCCTGGTTTTAGCTTCTCAAATGTGAATAAGTGCAGCTTTTTCTGATTCATATCACTGGACTTTGAATATCATGGGGTTTTGGGAATCTTGGTCAGACAAAACAACTAATTGGAAGACTTTGCCTCGCTATTTTCTGACATTTTACAATATAAACAATTAAAAGAAATGATCAACAGATAAATCAATAATGAAACCAATCAGTCGCAGCCGTATACAAGATCATGCATCAGGTTGTACGTGAATTTTCAGATACCTTTTTTAAATTCATACTAGCAACATGCAACATTTAAAAGGAGACTATAAGGTAGGGGAAGTGAGATCAAGAGCAGCAGACAAGGTAGAGAGATGGGGAGTGATGCAGAGGAAGCTGTGTAACTTTAGCAAAGAGAAACATTCATGAGGGAGTCGTCAGAGAGGAGTGAAGAAAGCCTCACAGACGAGTCGGGATAAAAAAAAGAGACACAGCGAGAGAGAGAGAGAGAGAGAAGGCCGCAGGGAAGTGCAGGCGAGGACAGATAAGCACCAAAGCCCCTCCGGCTAGAGCTGCAAACGGCAGCTACAGCCCCACACGACCCCCCGGTTAAAGCAGCAGAGCAGAGGCTGCAAACAGCAAGAAGTGAGAAGGGAGAGAGGGAACAGTGGAGCAGCGCTGCAGAGAAACACAATAATCATTCTTAGAGCGTAGTCCCACGCATGTCCAGACACTGTGAGCTGCGTCTGAAAAATTGATTTAATATGAATTTCATGCCGCGGATTCGGACCAAAAGAGAGGTTGCTTCGATGATGGAGACGGAGAAGTGATAACCAATATGAAACATTTTAGTTAGTAAGCAATTTAAAAGTCTAGTTTACGAGTGCACTGCCGAGCGATGACAGTGGTGTTTCTGAAGATGTGTAACACTGGGAGTGGCACACACCCAGAGACACAAACGGCTCATTGTTCATCAAAAGAAAATGGTGTAATTCTTCACTGAACTTGACTTGAGGAGGAAATACCACACATTTTATGAACTTGTATGTCCAGTTCACCGAGATGATTCAGTCAGTATATATGAACATGCAACACTCTTTACTAGCTACAAACTGGAGATCGTTACATGTACTGTAAGATGTCACTGGGAGGAAAAAAAAACGACAATCCTCCACAGACAGTGAATGAGGCACTAACCTATACGATTTGTGAGCTCTTTTATATTCTGGTTTACAGCTGTTGGCAGTGCTAGAATATAAAATGAATGTTGCTGTGACTCCAGATGGTAACTCAGTAAAGTCATTTTCATTCATTGAAAGTGCTGGCAAACCATTTTAAATGAAAAGTGTGTAAAATTTCAGGGGCTCTATTAGCAGATATTCATAACTATGTTTTCATTAGTGTACAATCACCTAAGAATCGTGTAATGAGCCTTGGTGCTACGCAGGTAACGTACCGTGGGTTTATCAGAGCTTGTTCGATGAAAACAACCGCTTACTGTGCCTGTAAACTACGCTGATGAGAGTGGTGAGACTGAACCAAAACAGTTTGGTTCAGTAAAGCTGAGGGTAACTGCTGTGTCAGACTATGGTTAGTTCAGATTCACCAAAGTCACACAATAACACAAACAAACTAACCGATCGAGGCAGTGGTAGACCAGCAACCCCGCTTTTCTGCGTGGTAAAATTGCAGTTTTTTTCCAATGGAGTCTGGTGGCTTTTGCGAGAACATATATGGATACAACGGCTTCAGTTCCTCGTCTGAAAGGGCTATCTGACGGCAAGGCAAAGCGGTGAAAATATTCTAAATATAGCGTACAATTAAACTGCTATTGGTTTTTTTTGTTGGGCCTTTCTTTTAGGTGGCTAAAATACATTTTGCTGCCAGCCCCGTCCACAGCAGTTCATTGCTTTGCCTCAGTGCGGTAACTGCTGTCTGCTTCTCCAAACTGGGGGCGTGCCGACCTTCATCTACTGTGAGGTAATACACTGACTGTGGATAAGTAGCTCATAAAACCCCACTTCAAAACACCCGAACTATCCCTTTAAACTAAAAATGTCCCTTCTCTTATTTTATGGCAATGCTTCCTGTAGGCAGCCACACATCGCATTAACCCATAATCTGGTTACTCACAGTAATATGATTATAGTTTTATATTGTAATATGCTTACAGAAAAAGCTCATAAACACAATCTGCAAGTTCAGAAACATGGCTTTCCTGAGTCACACTAATAATCTGAATTGGCCTCTGGAGCAGATCTCTGTAGCACTGACAGCTGCTCATTTCCATCCCCTGCTTCGCCATCTTAATCAAAAAACGAGATCAGACACACAGAAACACAACTATGTGTTAGAGCTACGTCACCCCGCCTGCGCTGACATGCAGACTTTGTGAAATTCAAATTAGTTTCATCAAAACGGGTATTCATACAGCTGCTGTATGCATACCACTCCAACCCACACACCTACATCTTTGGTCTTTACAATCACCACCCGGCCATCTCCATAGCAACACAACCCCCCTCCCTCCATGAAGAGCCATAACGCCGGGCTGACAGTACTCTGTGCCCACTCTCAAGTACGCTCAAAGAGCTTTGAGAAACACACTCACACGAACGGGCTGCTCTGTTACGGTGGAGGTCGCAGCCAAGTTTGTAGTCCATCTACACGTGCACATGCAGCTTTTAAGCAAATTGATTTGGCAGAGAATTACGTTCAAAGCTTGGAAAGGCTCAGCTACACTGAGCAGAACTTTCCTTTGGGGTTTTGATATAACTGAGAAACAGTAGACAGCTTTCTGAATGTGCTTGGTGTCTATTAAGGTAGATATACCATGCATGTTTAGTGCACTTCAACTTGGGAAAGTCGTTTTTACATTTATTATAAATCCACAGAAAAATATAAAGGTAGAAAAGGAATGTCTGAGTGGCTGAATTAATTAAATTAATTATTCAGTGACAATAAAACGGAGAGAAAATGAGCACAGAGGCAGCTTAAGTCATTCTGTGATATTGATATAAACGATCATAGGATATGCTCTGCCTGCAGACAGGAAATCGTTTCGAAAACGTGAGCTACTTGAGATGCACTTGATTTTGTGTGCCAGCCACTCAAAGAGAAACAAATCCATGACTTGCTCGATAAAGCATGCGGTCGGTTCCTCTGCCTGTGTGCATGTCTTTTTCTCAAACATCTAAATCAGTGCTTTTGAATTGTTTTTACATTAGGAGCTATTATTCATCTGTAGACAAGGTTTTACTCTTTAGTGTCCTCATCCAACATCTAAAAACATCCTAATGTCCTTTCCTAACCACTGTTCCTTGACCTTGACAGAAATCGTCATGAGGTCAAGGAAAGAGGATTGAAGCTGCATAAAATAAAGGAAGCATTGAAGCACCTTTCCTTAGTTTCACGTCCTGCGCTCAAATCCAGCCAAGGATCTTTGCTGCAAAGTATCCCTCATGTTTCTCCCTATATTTTTATTACTATTAATGATGCAATGTTGAATGCGTGTTCACAGGGATACTAATTCAAAGAAAAAAGGCCTTGAAGAACTGCTAATAGGACAGAAATAAATGAGCTACTGCATGTTTTAATTGAGCAGTTAGAGGGAACAAGTTTCATTTATGCAACCCTTCATTAGCATCACGATCATCAGCAGCTTCAACGTTAATTAAGTCACAGCTGAAACAAGTTAATGGTCACTGGTCGACAAATTTAAGACACATTAGTATTTTTTTTTTTTTCCACAGGCAGTTTTTGTTGGAGCCGTTTATGTTGCCGTTGCTTGGCTCCTAAGTTGAGCTCCCCCAGGGTCTCCGAGCTGACAGCAGAGAACAGATGAGAGGTCTGATATCATTATTCTGTCTTTATAGCCGACAGAGGAGATTAACGGTGATGAGAAAAGACTTTAATCTTCTCCTGGATGGTTCGCAGATAAAGCCCATCGATGCTCCACTAGATCAAAGAGTTACCTCCTGATATTATATCCACCACTCGAAGAACATGGCACCAAGGGAAGTCCAGTCCCTAATTAATTATGACAAGACTTTTAGGGCCAGTGGAAAACTAAACTAATTTAATATCTGCTTCAAAAAGTATTACTAGCCCGTCCTTACCTGCTTCCATGTTAGCATATCAGGCGTTTTTAACTGCATGTTTTTATTGTGAACCTGATCCACAAAGATATGATAACCCTGGCAGGAACATTAACTTGGACTTGGATTAAGTGATCTGCTGTACATGATGTCCATGAAGCAGATGGGGACTGAATAATGTCTGCATTCTGGGCAGAAAAAAACTACTCTAGCACACTTTTTTGGATCCAAGGGAGCATGTGATGATGCCAGCTGATGACTGAGCTTCGTAAAAAGGATGATCATTATCTAATAATGATAAACATTTCCTGTATTTGAGTCCCTCAAACGGAATTGATTCGTGCAAGAACATCATTGCTGGATTTATACAAGTACAGCACGCACATTTCTGTTTTTACTTTGAGTGAAAAAATCACGACAACAATCAGATTAAGCTCTTATCTAAATGTTCACAAACATGTAAATCTGGAATCTGAGAAAAAATTCAATTAAATCAAAGTGTTTTAACAGATCTTACTCGTCCACTGTAGCCATCAAGTGTCAGGCTATTGCAAGTTTAAACATACCTTGACCATGAAGTTGCCGTCGTCCTCCGGAGTCACCATGACAACGGAGTCATGCAGCTTTTCGTCAAAGTGAACATGTGATGGGGCTCCGGCGGCGGGGGGATCCTCTGAGAAACGCACGCCTCCTGCCTTTGCACAACCTGAGCGACAAGGGGGAAGAGGGAAGAGCCGCTGAAGGTCGGACATAACATGAACAAAAACATTGGATCCCTTTAAAAGGGAGAAAGAAAAGTGTTAAAGCCAGCCGACTCCTTTCAGTGACATAATGGAGTGTACTGTAGAGCACTTTACAGAGGCAGTCAATCCATCATATATAGTGTTGGCAGGACTGAAGGACACAGGAAGAGAAAAGAGAGATCAAAAAGCAAAGTAACATTAGAAAGAGAGAAAAAAAGTCTGAAGATGGGAAACGAATAAAGAGAAATGGATGATGGATGACAAAAAAGTACATGATTTGGAGTTAAAAATGGTAGAAAAGTTGCAGAAAATTCACCTTATTATCAATAAAAGCGTCAGTTAATCACTGAGACTATAAATTTTGTTGAAAAAAAGTCCAGCCGAGAGTAATAGTAGTAATAAAGTGATACTTTATTGCTCCATGCACAGCATCCTCTAGGGCCCCGCTACTTGAACAGATTACATTCTTGGTATCACAGGGCTTAGGGACCAATATACAGTCTTGTTTCGGTAATATTGCCTTTTTTTAATACCAACAACTGACCAATCATCCTGCCGATATGATGTAGTTTCTTCATTGACCTTTGCGACCGAATGCAGACTACTGGCAGCTCTAATAGAGTTTGAATCCTAGGGATGAACAAAATATAATCATTGGTGATCTTAGACTGCTAGCAAACACAATGTGTCATGAAACTTCTCCTTTCGATGAAATTACCCCTCTGCCAGTCTCCACGGGATCCCAGTGTCAGAGTAAAGGAGCTAAAGAAGTTTAGGCTTACAAGCTAAACACATTATTTCCCTTTAGGTTTTAGTGCTCTCCTATGACACCGAGGCACACTGATATTTATTGTTCTCATCCCCAGTGTGAGAGAATGGAAACTTGGTTCTCCAAATAAACCCCCTCCTCCCAAAAACAATAATTCTCTTTGACAACAAACCATTTGTCTGAATTTCTGCTCAAAGGGCTTCGGGTCTGATTATAGAGCATCACTTTCCCAGTCCTCAAACGAGAGTGAAACAGAAGTGAATACAACAAGAGATGGAGAAACATTTGTTACATTTACATAACCTTCTAAATGCTTATTTAATATTCTATTAATAGGAGGTTGTCCTTTTTTGGGACTCATCCATCACTTAAATTTGAATACCGTCCATTTCCCAAAGAAACTCTTCGGAAAATGTAAGTTACCAGTATGTGTGCGACTCTGAGATTACGTGATACGATACGATACGATAAAATAATAAGATGAGATAAGATGATACGATACGATAAGATAAGTTAAGGTACGATAAAATACTATACGATACGATAAGATAAAATAATATGATAAGATAAGATAATACGATTAGATAAGATAATACAATACGATAAGATACTATAAGATGAAATAATATGATAAGATAAGATAATACGATATGATAAGAAACTATAATAAGATACAATAAGATAAAATAATATAAGATAATGCAATAGGTACGATAAGATACTATAAGATATGATAAGATACAATAATACGATAAGATAAGATAAGATAATACGATACAATACGATAAGTTAAGACAAGACAAGACACGACACGATACGATAAGATGATAAGATAAGATAAGATAAGATAAGATAAGATAAGATAAGATAAGATAAGATAAGATAAGATAAGATAAGACGATACGATAGGATACGATAAAAGTAATATAAGATAAGATAAGATAATACGGCAAAACAAGACGAGAAGAAACTAAATTCAATAGTGCCTCCTTCCTGTGAACTACAAAAGGATTAACCTGTTGTCTTGTTGTGTAGTGTTATAGAGTTAGAGTCTATTTCACAAACGCACACACAATTCCTGGGCACCATATTTCTGATCGCCATCCTTCCAATTATTCTCGACTTATACAAAAACTTCAAAGGAGCTTCAATCAGCCATATGGCCACCGTGCTTGAGCTTTGTTTTGTAGCCAATATTACTGATTGCCAGCTCTATCAACACAGCATAGATGTACGTATCTTAAGTAACTAAAAATAAAAATGCACTACTTCACTGACTTGTGTGTATTTATACCCAGACTCACAAGGTGTCATAATGAACACATGAGGCGTTTTCACCACCACACTGAACAGGTATCTGGATTCAACAATATTAATTCAGTAAGCTAGATGTTGGTTTAATTAACACTGGCTTCAAAACAAGGCTGGTGCACAGCAGAAGATTTCCATTTCCATTTTCCCATTTATAGACGACTGGATGACTGGATTAATGCATGGTTTATTAAGTTATTATGGTGTGCAAAAACTAATTTAAGATAAAGCAAAAGTTATTACTATGTTTCATTTGCAATTACTTTAAATGTACACTCACTGAGATAACAGTTTTTACTTTTTCCTCACTGGTTTGAAGTGGGCGGGGCTTGGTTGGAAAAAGGTGATGTCATAGACTTCCATGCACCAATCACAATTTAGCAACATTGGAATCAAAGTCTGATGACTGTTGCTTATGTTGCCAGATCGCTGTCAATCAGATCTGATCAAACAATCAGTCCTGATGAAGCAGATTATCTCTTAATAAATGCCTGATGTTTTCTTTTTCAAATATTAACATTTGATTGTTACTTATTCAGTCATACATAGCTTTGAAACAAAGTTTTCAGGGACTTTAACTCAAGTTTAAACTTTAATCAGTTATGCTTGCCAACCTGACAGTCGGGGAGATTTTTATTCTTTTATGTCTCTTTCCAAAAAAAAGCTTTAAAATGGAATAAGCCTCTCTCCTTTTCTTCAAATTTATTGGCAAAGACATTTCTTCCCCTCCAGATCTGGAACAGATATACTCCTTTAAATCAGACGAGATTGTTGTCAACAGAGGATAATTTCCCTTTCATTGCCAAGTCATGACAAACCAAGGTGAAACCAGTGCCATCTTTATGAATTATTAAAAGGAACAGTGTGTAACATTTCGGGGGATCTCTTTGCAGAAATGGAATATAACATTGTAACTATGTTTTCATTAATGTAAAAATCACCTGAAACTAAGAATCGTTGTGTTTTCATGTTAGCTTAGAATGAGTCCTTCATATCTACATAGGGAGTGGGCCCTCTTCACGGAGTCCGCCATGTTGCTCCGCCATGTTTCTACAGTAGCCCAGAACAGACAAACCAAACACTGACTCTAGAGAGAGCATTTCACGTTTTTACATTACCTGAAGTTCTCAGATAGCAGTAACGAGAGCCGCAGAGCGCAAAACCATGGTGCCGCCGTCTGACTTCCATTGCTCCTAAAGTAGTGTTAATATAGTAAGGATGACCTCTGAGCGAGGCGAACGGTGTTACTACGGTTTTGCACTCGGCGGCTCAAGTTACCACAGTCTTGGAAAGGGAGGAGAGAGAAGAGGGGTACTCGGGTGGTTGCAATCTGCAACCACACCACTAGATGCCGCCAAATCCTACACACTGTACCTTTAATGCAACATTTATCTTGAAGATGGTAAATGGACTTGCATTTATATAGTGCTTTTTTAGTCTAGTCTTGATCAAAATACTAACTCACACACTGATGGCACAGCCTTCGGGAGCAATTTGGGGTTAAGTATCTTGCTCAAGGACACTTCGACATGTGACCGGAAGAGCCGGGGATCGAACCGCTGACCTTCCAATTGGTGGAGGACCTGCTCTACCTCTGAGCCACAGCCGCTCCATCAAGATCAAACCAATAGCAAAATGATAAATTTCATATTCCAGAAAAAACAGTATATGAAACTTTAATTTAATTACACATGGCTGGAACAATCGTGCTTTACACTGACTCAGACGGGGGAGATATACAGTATGAAGGGATGCAAAACTACTCATATCATAGTTGATCATTATTTGCATTTAATTGAATTCATATGCTGAATTATGTCTTTGCATTACATGTAGCCACGGACATTACTGGCCCACTTGGGCCCAGTTCCATTAAACTTTTATACGGACTCATATCAGAGATTAGAAATCCTTGCTATCAGCAATCTGGGTCACAATAATGAGTTGTGGAGTTACATAATGTTCCATATGTGCAGGATGGTGTGTGTGTGTGTGTGTGTGTGTGTGTGTGTGTGTAAAGCTGCGTATACAAAAGATAGTGCAGAACACCTTGCAATATTAGCAATATCCCGTGGTGGAAGTTCTGATTAAAGATATACAAGCGCAATATCCCAGGTCTCTCCAAAATCCAGATAAAGGATAACGAGTCAGGGTAAGTTAATATCCGGAAAATTTGTTTTTTCTTTTCGGACAATGTGCCTTCAATTTATATATTAAAGTAAAAGATTATTGATAGGTATTTTACAAATCAAGATTTCCACCATTTTACTAAATTATTTATAAAAGATAAGAAAGTACATAAAACCATGTATTTGATTACAAAAGTGTAGTATTGTAGTGTTTGGGGTTGGGTATTTAACATTTTACAATTAAGAGCATTGTGTTACGTGGAGTATATATTTTAACAATTGGAGACAGTTTAAAGACTAGACGTTTTCCCCAAATGCACACATGTTTATATCATTGTAAATTGTATATCTTTGGGTTTTTCAACTGTTGGTTTTCACTATTTTCTCAGCTCAGATTTATACGGTAACAATCATTTGTATTTTTTATCTTTTCAACAGATCAATGTTGTATTTTGCCGGCCACGTTTCAGCACACAGTTACACTACAGCTCTCTCACTATACTTCAGGAAACATCTGATCTAAAAGCACAGAACTCCTCCCTTTTGATTGGGCACCCTTGCTTTGAGGCTAGCTGTGACTGAGACCAAACATTAAAACATTCATCACCATAAAAACATCCCCTGGCTCGCCAAGAGTATGCAAGGGTGTATTTTTCCTCCGAGGGAAGAAAGACTCTTCTAATGACTGAATCAAGAGACCAAGACTTAAGCTATAAGTTGATCATCACATCACATGACGGGACTTGTTATTTAAGGTCACCATTCCTGCTATAAGAGGCTTTTTGTTTAAATCCTAGAAGTTCATACAATTGGGCTCCGTGACAGTAATTGCATTGACACACTAAGCTTAATAATGACGAGCTTTCATACTGTACGCCAGTCTATCAGTAGTTAGAGTCAAAAGGGAATGTTATACCCTTTGGAGTTTAGAAAGAGAGGGGGCTTTCATTAGCAATGAGTCTAACTGAACTTCCTCTCCAAAGTGAGAATCCATTCCAGAAATGGGACTAGTGTGTAACATTTCAGGGATCTATTGGCAGAAATGGAATATAATATTAATAAGTATCTTTAGTGTATAATCACCTGAAAATAGGAATCGTTGTGTTTTCGTCAGCTTAGAATGAGACGTTTATATCTACATGATGGCGGTCGGTGCAACCCCCAGTATGGAGAAGCACTTAACCACTTCACCTTGCCATCAGACAGCCCTTTCCGGTTAGATTTTTTGTTCTATTGTGTGACTTTGGTGACTTAGTCACACAATAACACAAACAAAGTAACCAATCGAGGCAGCGGTAGACCAGCAACTCCCATGTTCTGCGAGGAAAAAATTGGTGTTTTTTTCTATGGAGTCTGGTTGCTTTGGCAAGGGCATAGATAACAGCTTCAGTTACCGTCATCTAGGTAATACACTGACTATGGATTAGTACCTCATACAACCCCACTTCAAAACACCCAAACTATCCCTTTAACTGCACAGTGTTTAACCACTGTAAATGTGTGCAATATCATCTGCCTCAGTTTGAGCCTCCTACCACTACAGGTCTCATCTCTATTGTTATCATCACTATGGTTATTAATTTGTGAGGCAGCTGGCGGCGACGTTGTTTGCACCGGAAAAACATATCTGTCACTGGCCCATGTTACTGTCTACATCACTTTAATGTTTACTCCTTCAGCTCTTTTTACTTTATATATATATTTGCATTTGATGTACTTGCATCTGTACAAACAGCCTCAAAGCAGTAGTAGAGCTCTGGGCAAAGCCTCTGTCAGGCTCATTATAACAATACTGAGATCTGTGGCCTTTTAGATGGGTTGGATAATCTCAGAGATCATCAGAGCAGATATCCACACTTACCCTCTCAGTAGTAGCAGACCCGTAATCACACAGATGCATGTGCACACACAAATAAACATGCACTAGTGTACGCGCACGCAATCCCACTGAACTGGCTTATTTCAGATCTCTAATCTCTATCTACTTCTGTCCTTCCTCTAATCTGTAAAGGCTATATTTGCCTCTGCTCAGCTGGATATTGCAGAGCTCTGTTAGCCTTCTTCATTTTATTTATTTTATTGTCCTTTATTTCACCAGGTTTGTCCCATTGAGATCAAAGATCTTTTTTACAAGGGAGACCTGGCCAAGATAGCAGCAAGACAGTTATACTGAGAGTAACAGACAACACAAAAAATGACATTAAAACTTGCTCATACAAAACACTTGCACACAGACAACCTGGACTGCAGCGATTTCTCCAGAGCTTTAAACTCATTCAAGGTAACTACGTTTTGAAGTTGAAGATCAGATTGTAAATTATTCCAAGCAGTAGGTGCCGAAAACCTAAAAGCTTTCTTTCCCAATTCAGTTCGTACTTTGGGAACAACAAATTGCAAAATGTCCATAGAACAAAGATTGTGACTTCCAGTTTTTCTTTTTAAAAGAGAAGACAAGTAAGAAGGAACTAAACCCAGAATGCTTGGTGCAATGGTGAATCTCAGTGACCTGTGATACACGCTATCCAGCATGCAAAGACAATGAGCAGAAGCATTCATATACAACACATCTCCATATAACAGGTAAAAAGGTAGATTCCACCAGTTTCTGTTTCACACGAATAGAAAAGCAAGACTTGTTTCTGTAGTAAAATCCTAATAAGAGCTTCAGCTTTTTTACAACAGACTGAATGTGCTCCTTAAAAGACAAGTGGTCATCAATTAGGAATCCTAGATATTTAAAAGTAGATACCAACTCAATTTGTTAACCATTTCTCATTACATTTCTTCTCTGAACTCTTTCTCTTTGACCAAGATGTCACTACGCTCCAAATAAAACCAAAATCTGCATGTTTGTATAGGGAAAAAAAGGCAGGTTAGGACCAAAAAGAAGCACCACATATGGTGTTGATCAATGCAGCGTTTGCAGGCTGAACAGCTGAACTAGTTCGATCCTCCCTAAAACACCATCGCCTGCAATTGATCAACTCTGTCATGTGGTTTCCAAAAAGCACTAAGGCCAAGTTTCCATCCTGTTTTGATTCCCACTGTTAATCACAAGCTTCTCCATCTGGTGAAGACATTAATAAACAAAACACACCTGGAACTCTGGCATTTAACTCAAATTAAATTATGTTTTAAGTAAAGTCTTTTCCTTGCCACAGATCCAGTGATTTCTTTGCCAGTATTTTTCAAAATAAACACAAATATACGTTGGTGACGACATCCATACAGTATAGTCGGCTATATTCAAGAGGACCTATTATGCTTTCGTGCTTTTTTCCTTTCCTTTAGTGTTATTTTTTTTTGTGCATGTAAAAGGTCTGCAAAGTTACAAAGTCCAAAATCCACGCCAAAGAGAGTTACTCTCCTCCACAGAAACACTGTTCCTGAACTGCCTGAAATGCCTTGCTTGAAGTTCCGCCTTTTCTTCCATAACGTGGTGATGTCACCAAGTTACACATTTGCATTATACCTGCCTAGTGGCTAGTTTGGCACGCCATCAAACAAAGCTAGTTAGTACGGAGTTGGAGCGGAGTCTGAAGAGTTTAGTTCGGTTGACCAATCAGCGCAGACTGGGCTGAGGGGGAGGAGCTCAAACAGAGCGTTTCAGACAGAGGGTGAAAAGAGGTGCTGGTATAACAGCCGGTATGAGAAAAATGAAGCGTTTTTTGAACATTAAAGCATGTAAACATGTTCTAGTAGAAACCCAAGATACAAGTATGTACCTAAAAATAAGCATAATAGGTCCTCATTAAGAAAAAAAAGAGCAAAATGACGTGAAATACAAGAGGCGCTTTCCTTTTACCCTGGCGCTGCACTGACTCTGAGCTTTGGCGCCGCATTTCAAAGCGCTACATCTATCCAATTTGAATGTTTTGTGTTGTAAATGTCTTGCCTGATTTTATTTTCTGGTGCTGCAGCACAGCCGGTATAAGAAAAATAAAGCGTTTTTTGAACTTTAAAGCATGTAAACATGTTCTAGTAAAACCTAAAATACAAGCATGCACCTACAAGTGAGCATAATAGGTCCTCTTTAACATACAAAATAAGTGATTACAAAGAAAGTTTAAGGAGACAGTGTTGGTTTCATCTATTGTCTAAGACGGGTGTCCAAACTTTTTTCTAAGGGGATCAGATTTGATAATGTGAAAATACCTGAGGGCATTATCACAACTTTTTCTAACAACAACTGTCTTTTGTTCAAATGTACGTCACTCAGGTGCGAACAGGTCTTTCTACAAAGGAATTCAGCCTTTCTTTCACACCTTGTGAGTCACATAACACAAGAAACAAGCCGTTAGGAATCCTTATGAGTTCCATTAAGTTGATAAATATGTGGTTGTCAGACAACCACATCAGTGTTTTGCAAAATACTCTGTTTACACTCAAACTAATGATGAGCTTTTCAATAGCAAACTGGTTCTTCAGAGATCTTTGCCTATTGTTAAACTGCTCTAAGGAAACAAAGACCAAAACTGCACAATAAAAGCGTCAGCGCTCGCATTTTTAAAATACATTTATCCTCCCAAAGGTGGCAACACATTCCTACCTCTCCCCGTAAACAAAACACTCTTTCTGTGACATTTCAGTCCATCCCAGACACATGAAAAATACATAGAGGAAGTCAATAGAGAGGCTCCCTTTGCATCGCCCTTCATTCAGTGACCTTATCAAAGAGAACAAAGGCCTGCAGAGTGGTCCTTTAAGACAACAAGTACCCACGCTGCACTGGGGAGGAGATGCAGCATATTCATGGTAGTAATAATAACGTGATTTACGTCATTTACAGCTCTCTATCCCGTCTTGTTCCCTTCCAGTAATTTTTATTAAGCCCTTCCTGCTTTTGAGGAAATAAATTTGCTTGCCTTCACAAAAATCTGCTGACATAGACTCGGCCGCATCAACACACCCTTTTCCCAAGAAACTCAACTGAAAGAACAAATCGATTGTGAATTTAAATCTAATTGATTATCCTTCCTGCAAAGCCCCCAGGATGTCTCACCGGTGGAAAGGTTAATGTGGGGCTCTCAATCACGATACATTATAGTGCCATCCTGTTTTATTAATGCAACAGCCAAGCCCTTCTAAGAAACTTTCAATCCAGGGGGACGATTACAGCAAGTTGAATTCACCTACAGCAGATTATAGAAGCTACAAACATTATGATAGTAAAAGGGTTTATATGCACAGCAATGAGTTATATATTATATTGAGCTATATACTTTTGCTGCGTTTCCACCAAGAAGTTCCTGGTAATTTTAGTCCCGGGACTACTTTTCAAGGAACCCAAAGGTTCCTTCAACCCACTGATGTCTGCGTTTCCATAGTGGTCTAAAGACTAACTAACTTTACTTTTAATGTTATCAAACAAAGAGAAATGCTCTCCTCTCGTCTGAAAATGGCCTTACATCGATACTAGAGTACTTTTTTAATGAATGAAGCAACACATGAGTTGAAGCAGCGGCGCTGTGTGTGTGTTTGACAAATCAGCGACGGTCATCCCTGCAAACTCCACCCCAGAAGTTCCTGTACTTTCAGAAAGTACTACCACTTGACCAGGGCCTTTTTTGGGGGTGTAAAAAGTCCCTGGAACCTAATTTAGACCCTGGTCCCTGCGGTTGAAACACAATGACTTCCTCAAAAGGTTCCTAGTCCCGGAAAAAAGTTCCTGCGGTGGAAAAGGGGCTTATGTGATTTCCTGTACTATATGCACCTGTAAACTTTATTTTTTATTTTTGCGTATCATTGCTATTAAAATAAATTAGAAATGTGTTTTGATCCTGATCAACCTTAAAATCAAATGTCAAAAGAGCAAAGATGGAACAATTAAATAGAGACGATAGAGAATGAATATTGCCGACAGGAAATCTGGATTTAGCAACAGTAGACTGGTTTTATTTCTGTTACCAAACTGGGCTAGTTAAGACTTTCTCAGTACCTCCTCCACTTCCCCATAAGATGAATTTATGCAATCATTTTTTCAGCCTCTTGCCACATGATTGATGTAAACCAGTGATTCTCAAAGTGAGGTCCAGGGACCCCCAGGGTACTCTGTCAAGGGGTCCGTGACATAACTTGCTATAAATTGTAAAATTGTGCTGTATCATTTAAAAGTACATATCTACTCTCTCTGTTTAAAATGTATATAAGTTGTATTGATATTCAATAATATTGCAAATTTCCGGTATCTACAATTTAAAATGGATTTCACAGCTCCCCAAAACAGTAGAAAACAACTATTAGACTTTGTACTACTGAAAGACTTAGTAGAAGTGCCTTTAAATATGAAAAGTTAGTGTACATCACAGTAATTACAGCAGGCAATGAAAGCAATAATAAAAACTCACTCTTCTTTGCAGCAGCCATGTCACAGGAATAGGTCCAGCACCGACACACTCTGGGACACACTGTCACAGCGTTGTCATCTCAGCTTCTGACCTCAGAACAACCCTGCAAAAAACAAGTTAGGAAAGAGGAGACAATGAGGGAGAAGCATTTAGCAATATAAAGAGAGCGAGAGAGAGAGAAAGAAGATAGGCGATGATTAGATCAACAGAAGAGCACCGGGAGATAAGGTGGAAGGTAAAGGTTGAACATGAAAGCGAAATAAAACTCGCCACAGTAAGCTTCCCCGGGTGTTTTTCTTTCTAAATGCATGACCCCCGGTTGGCCTGTATTTCAGCTGAGAGCACAGCTGTGCTGTACCAGTCAATCCAGGAGTACCACAGACTCCCAGCAGAGACTTCAATTAAAGGAAAACAACAAAACGGTCTAAGAGGATTACCTCGGGGCTGGAGCTGCTGTTCCTGGACTTCGCACAGATGGAAAACATCCATCACATCTCTGGGAGGTGCTTAATATAAATAATAGCAGCACATAAGTGAAAGGGATAGTTGGCAGGTCTATGTAATCTACTGCCACAATGATACTTAAGAGCACAGCCTTATTATCAGGAATTACTGCTGTTATACAACAATAACCAACATAAATTCAGTCTGGCAATATTCCCTAAAGCTGTGACTTTACAGAATATTAAAACCAGGTGAAAGCTTTACATGACTACAAATTATGGGTGTAAGAAAATATTGAAAATATTGAGTATTGTGATATTGTATTTGGTATTGATTCTCAAAAACACCGTATTGATTCTAAATTAATATTCTACATGCAAAGATTAACTCTGTCAAAACTTTATTTCATTTGCTAGGTTACGCGCCCTCTCAGTGTATGTGCCCTCTCAAAGTAGTGCTATGATGTGGGATTTTACAGGAACTGTGATAAATGCAAATCCCACTGTTCTGATTGTATAAAAAATAGGGCTGTCAATGGATTAAAATATATAATCGCAATTAATTGCATGATTGTCCATAGTTAATCACAATTAATCGCACATTTTTTTATCTGATCAAAATGTACCTTAAAAGGGAGATTTGTCAAGTATGTCAAGTCAAGTAAGGGTCTGTAAAGGGGAGACTCATGGGTACCCATAGAACCCATTTTCATTCACATATCTCGAGGTCAGAGGTCAAGGGACCCCTTTGAAAATGGCCATGCCAGTTTTTCCTCACCAAAATTGAGCGTAATTTTGGAGCGTTATTTAGCCTCCTTTGTGAGAAGCTAGTATGACATGGTTGGTGCCGATGGATTCCTTCGGCTTTGTACTTTCATATGATGCCAGTATCTTCACTCTCCCGATACAACCTAAAAATCGCAAGTTGCGTTAATGCGTTAAAGAAATTAGTGGCGTTAAAACAAATTTGCGTTGACGCGTTATTATCGCGTTAACTTTGACAACCCTAATTGCGATATAGTGAATCGTAAACCCTATATCATGATATCGTATCGCCAGATTCTTGCCAATACACAACCCTACTACAACTAGCATTTTTTACACTGGCTTCCCCACACAACTGTACTGGTTGCTGCTTGATGTCTGTGAATATACAGTATCTGTATTGTGGTGGCTTTTGAGTGTTGTTTTCAATTCAGAACCAGAACAATGTGCGGCAAGAAGACGTTTCCTCTCACTCTTTATGCCAAGCAAACACTTGATCTCAGCACAGATAGTTTGGCAGATGCGGCTCATGTTATATACTGTATATTTATTTTTTTGCAGTCTTGACCAAGTCAATCTTACTCCAATCTGGACACATACAAAAATCAGATGCTGCCCTTGAAATGTTGTTGTTGAAAAATACCAACTGTGCCAATGTGACCTCGTTCTTAGAAATCTGTGATTCCTTTTAGTGGGTGGTATAAGCATTTTGGTTCCTTTTACACTAACAGGAACCGCTCACATCTGGCAGACCAGTGACCCACCATGAACCCCTCGTGGTTTACACTTCCTTCTTTCAATGTGTAGCAAGGCTGGGAATGAAGACGCAGCTAGCGAGGATCCAGAGTCTTTGCTTTTCTTGCTACAACACACAAGGGAGGCACGGGTGTCACATCATGGGACAGAGAAATGTCATGTCCACTGAGAATAGGTCGGAATCAGCGAATGATCTACTTTTAACAGTGGGAAATATCAGTGCTGTTTTGGGGGCGCCTAAATGGGTCACTATGATTAGAAAACCACTGATGAGCTTCAAATGTACTCGCCTCCAGCTGTGAGAGGATCAGGGTGAAGGACGTCTGTTGGACAGAAAATGCTTTAGGGGATTGTTGTCACATCAGATACATTACTTACTTTGACCACTACCACTGTATGTAGCTTGTTGAAGGATAATACAGCCGCGACAATGAATACATTAGCTGTCAACTATTAACTTGACCTACCGTACCTGTGCATTGTTTTCCTGTACAAAGAGGGATTGATACAGACTCACTCATTTTCAGTTTCACGTCCAGTAGAATAGAATAGAAAATACTTTATCGTCTACTTTTTGCGTACAAAAGGCAGAAATTTGTCTTTGGCAAAAACTGCTATTAAAAAGGGTACATTAAAACACAACATATCACATCCAGACAGGACACATTTAAACACATTTACATAAAAACACAATATATATATAGCAGCTACATTAAAAGGAGCACCAGGCAGGTACTTGATGGTGAGGACTTAATCCAGGTTAAATCAATAGATATAAAATGCTGTGTGCTGAGGTAGCAGTCTGGCTTCAGAGAGTGGGTGTCCTTACAGATTACGATACTTTATGGCAACAGGGACACATTTTTTTATATGTTTTTCTTTGCACAGGGGACTCTGTACCCTTGCCCTGAAAGTGGTGATTTAAGGGACAGCTGTGGTCATCTAAGGTTTTGCCACGAAAGCGTTGGACTGCTTTGCCGTTGTGATAGGACAGTGGGGTCTGTTTGCAGCCTGTAATTGTACTGCCAAGTTGGACTACTTTGGAGAGCTTTGTCTCGCTTTTGACACTTAGGTGCTCGAACCAGGACCCAATGGTTAAAAGTGAGCATACTTTCAATTAATAAATAAAAAGTTTTAATCTGGCTTCACTATTGGCTTGTTTACAACCTGTCAAATCATCTGATTGTGTTTCTAGCCCCGTCTGTACGATATCAAGGTGTTCCAAGATCTCTGTAATACTTTGGTGAGTACAAAGTTATCCTAATCGACAGAAATGATGGTCACACTTTAAATTTATAATTTTCTCCCATTCCCCCTCCATCGGCTGGGCTCTAAAGCAGAGTTGTTGAAGGTTGCATGCTGGAAAGACAGTTGTGCATTTGAATTACCCATCATAAAACTTACAGTGTTGGGTGGTGCTACTAGGCTGTTGAATTCCATGTGTGTACATACTAACATGGTGCAGGATGTATTGTCAATGTCAACAAGGACCGGTGTGAACGAAAAAAGCAGATGTGATGGTTTGTGTGGTTAGAGATACTCTACTGTTCTATTATATTCACACGGTGATAACCCATGCATTGCACGTACTGGTTCCTCCTACAGTAGCCTTCAAAGGGTGCGAGCACTGAACTTAATTTACATGCGTGACCACCTTATCTAAATCCTGCAGCCCGACCGAGCTTTGCTGCTGACAGCTCGTCCTCAGCTGACAAATTAAAATTGCAGATGCCACGGAGAGCAGCAACAGGTACCCGTCTCCTGGTTTGAATTTATGCTTTCTATTTTGGGAAAGTGATTTGATCTTCTCCATGTGACACAGACACATGCTGGGAGTGGCAGGAAACATGACATTCAAGTTAACATTATCTCACTATACCCTGTATATACAGCGCTTTACCTTTGTTCTATGTTGCACCAGCCAATAAGCTGTGTTACTAGAGCTTAAATAATTAGCTGATTAATTGATTAGTGGATCAACCGAAAATGTATCTGAGACATTTGTATCAGCACTTATTGGTTTCAGTTAGAGCTGCAACGATTAATCAATTAGTTGTCAATTATTAAATTAATCGGCAACTATTTTGATAGTCGATTAATCGGTTTGAGTAATTTTTGAGAGAAAAAGTCAAAATTCTCTGATTGCAGCTTCTTAAATGTGAATATTTTCTGGTTTCTTTACTCTTCTATGACAACAAACTGAATATCTTTGAGTTGTGGACAAAACAAGACATTTGAGAACATCATCTTGGGCTTTGGGAAACACTGATCGACATTTTTCACCATTTTCTGACATTTTATAGACCAAAACAACTAATCGATTAATCGAGAAAAATAATAGTCACCTTAACCGACAATGAAAATAATCGTTAGTTGCAATAATTTTTAAGCAAAAATGCCAAAAGAAATTCTTCGAAAGTTGGCTCCAGCTTCTCAAATGTGACTATTTGCTTACTTTCTTCATCTTTTATGATGGTAAACTAAATATATTTGAGTTTAAACTGCTTGAATAGGTCAACGTTGTCTCTAAGAACTGGTGTCACTATTTTCTGGCATTTTATAGACTAAGCAGTTAAAGTACGCCTCTATACGGTACTGTAGCACCCTCAACATAGACTATTTGTTTATTCCTGCTATATGGGTACTATGTACATGACCCAATATGTAAACTATAATCAATAGTCTCATATCTGTTTACACTGCCTCATTTGCACTGTTACCACATCCATATCTATTTATTCTGTAAGTGTAAGTGTAACTGGTCTACTGGGAGCAGTGCTTTGCATTGATCTTTGCATCAATTTAAGCTCTAAAAAAGACCTTTAATTCTACACATTTTAAACATCAAATTAAAAACATTTAATTTTTTCGCTCTTCATTATGCACGTGATGAAAAAAAAAAGGTTTAAATTATTATTATTTGTATTACCTATGAGAGATAACTCATCATAACATAACAAGACTGTGCCTGAAGTATAAATATACACACTAAAAGTGACTTTGGTATACCTACAGTAGGCCTGCAGCAGGATTTACAGTGTTTGACACATACTATGTAGTACAGCAGCCACACACAATAACAGAAATTAACATTATTGACTGTCACATAAACACACATGTTAGCAAGTGTCCCGACAGGTGCTCCGTCCATGCTAGGTGTTGTAATCCCCCTAAAAAGTTACACAAACTCACATTTCTTTTGGTTTGCTTACCTTTTCTACTTTTATCAGTCGTGCATCCAACTGCACAGATAACCCAGATCGTCGTGGACGTGTTAAACACTCAACCGGGCACCAAAACCTCCAGCTCTCCTCTTCTCTCCACTACACCACTACACTACTACTTTCTCCACAGGACAATTTCCGCATTTGATCACGTGGTCGCGGCTCCTCGTGTTGCTGCTCTGCTGCTTACAACCCGTTGGGTTTTTTGCAGATGTTTTAAATATAATAGACACCCGAGACACCTGAGCTGATCTTCCTCTACTGTGTCTACTCTGTGTCGCTGAGAAGTGTAGATCAGAGCTGGTTGCTAAGCAGCGGTTGTTCTCTCTCTCTCTCTCCATCGCGTGCCACCAGTGAGTGCTCTATTGTAGGTGAATGGCGCCATCTAGTGGTGATTTGTGTGCATAGGACGAGTGAAATAAAATGATCTGCTGTTTCTATAATTCACATTTGTTCCCAAACTTTTGGCTTCTTCATACAGAACTTTGAGCTATTTATTTATTTATTTATTTATTTATACATGTGTTTATTTATACATTTATACATTTATCTATTTATTCATAGTTTACTTTTCTTTCTTTCCCTTTTGTGACAAAATACCCAGTGGTGGAATGTCACTTGTTCCCAAACTTTTGGCTTCTTCATACAGAACTTTAAGCTATTTATTTATTTAATTATACATTTATACATTTATCTATTTATTCATATATATTAGTGTATTTATATTTCGGACACAGTTTACTTAATTTGCAGCAGCACCTGGCCCCGCCCCCTCATCCTAAAGTTCCCGGATGGAAAAGAAAAGAAAACGTCACCGCAGCTAACTAACGGAGAGCGTCTCTGAACCAGGTGAGTCGCACATTTACAGGTTTTCTACACTTTTTTACACGCTTGGCTCGGTTACGAACGTTAAATGTATTAACCGGGTATGTTTTAGGCTTGTAAAAGGCATTTTTAAAACGCTTTATTTTATTTCTTTGATACACCGAGCACCAACGTCCATCAAGCCCAAGTTTGAGATTTCAGCTACCTAGCAACAAGCTACCTAGCGACAAGCTACCTAGCAACAGGCCCGTCTTCACGGTAAGAAAGTGACTAACATCGAATTTCAATGATTGGTGACATTAAACTGTAAACGCAAACAATAACGTTACATATTTGTTGGGTAAAAAATAACGTTACTGGTTTTTAATCTAGAAGTAATTACTGCTTGACCCGTAGTGGTTAAAGGGACTGTTTGTAAGAATCAGAAATGCTTGTTAACAGTGACACCTGTGGTCGTTAAGTCAGTGCTCGCTCTAAATAGACATGAACGAGCATTGCTCAAAACCAGTGGCGGCTGGTGGAAATGTTTCTAGGTAGGGCTGTGCCACATCCAATCAATTTCAGCAAACATCCCGGTATGATTTAATGCATAAAAGCGAAGGTATCAAAAATACATTACTACTTTTCAGTTAAATAATCAACAATTATTTTATTCCAACAGGAGCAGTAAAGAATGCTTAGAAAAACAAAACAGTATAACATGTACTCAGTGGTGGAAAGTAACTAAGTACATTTACTCAAGCACTGCATTTAAGTACAATTTTGAGTTACTTGTACTTTACTTGAGTATTTCCATGTTCTGATACTTTCTACTTCTACTCCACTACATCTCAGAGGGAAATATTGTATATTGTACTTTTTACTCCACTACATTGATTTAATAACTTTAGTTACTTTACAGATTCAGATTATTAATTCAAAATATAATCAACAAATACATTATGTATTATTATAGATTAAACTACCCAGCAGTATATAAAGTCATTAAAATGAGCTCCACCTTAACCAGCTGCAACATTAAAGTGATGAACACATTAATGCATCAATAAGTATAATCCAATTATATACATTATTCTGCATAATGTGTACTTTTATGTTTGGTACTTTAAAGCTGAAGGAAGCGAGATTGGAGCAAAAATTATTAAAAAACAGTTATTTTTATAAAACGGACACTATATCCTTTTTGACATGGCAGACACATTTTCTTGGCATTCTTTTATGTGGCACTTTTTTAAAAATCATATTTCCAGGCATACATTGGAACAGATGGCAGCAAAGTTGACGGTATGTTAACATTTCTAATACTCTAATACCAATCAATGCTAATTATATCAATTATTGAGAGAACAACTTAAATATCAGGAGCAACCTTTCAAGTCTCATGTTTGACCAGTGAATTCTACATGCATCACACCACTTCCCTGCAATGTTTTGATGGACTTTGTTTATTTTATATATTAATCTCACCAAATCCAAGCCTTTAAATCTCAGCAGAATTGCCAACCTTAATAGTAATATCCAATCTGTTTTTCTGAGCCTTTGCTGGATAGCTAAACAGAGAACACAACTCACTCAAGATAACATTCACCCACAATAAATTGTATTACATAGTGAGCAAAACTAGTACACCAAATGTAAATTACATGTCTTGGTTAAATTGTTTAGCTCTCAGGGAAGAATACAATGGTTTGGTAATGGAAAGGCATTGAATTTCCAGTAAATCCATAAAGTCAGGGGACTGCAGAGCTAACCACACGTTTATAAACCCCGCCTCCTTGGGTGACATCAGCAGCCCGGCTAGCTCAGTCGGTAGAGCATGAGACTCTTAATCTCAGGGTCGTGGGTTCGAGCCCCACGTTGGGCGCTTACACTTTTCTATTTCTTGGTCAATTGTTAAACAATACTGATTATGGCACCAACTAACATTTATTTAAATTTTAGATGAATCTGTAGATTATTTTCTCGATTAATCAATTAGTTGTTTGGTCCACAAAATGTCAGAAAATACTGAAAAAGGTCCATCAGTGTTTCCAAAAGCCCAAGATGACGTCCTCAAATGTCTTGTTTTGTCCACAACTCAAAGATATTTAGTTTACTGTCATATAGGAGCCTATTTCTTGCCTCAAATGTTTTCAGAATCATCTTGTAGTGTACGGTTTAGCTGTAAAATGTAAAATTAAATTAAATTAAATTAAATTAAATTAAATTAAATTAAATTGAATTTGACATGTATCACACCACTTCCCTGTGGACTGTTTTTGATGGACTTTGTTTATATTATATGTTAATCTCACCAAATCCAAGCCTTTAAATCTCAGCAGAATTGCCAAGTTTATTAGCAATATCCAATCTGTTTTTCTGAGCCTTTGTTGGATAGCTACAAAGAGAACATAACTCAACAAGATAACTTTTAGTTTGGTAGTGGCTCTAATGTCTAATGTTAGAGACCTATAGAGGTGAATGCATGGTGAAATGTGTAGCCTGGCTAGCTCAGTCGGTAGAGCATGAGACTCTTAATCTCAGGGTCGTGGGTTCGAGCCCCACGTTGGGCTCATACACTTTTCTTTTTCTTTTTCTTGGGCAGATAAATTCAATTCATTCAAGCTGTGTTCCTCACAGGCTTTTCCATACATTACTTTTAAAATAGACATTTAAACATCACAGAGCAGCTGCCATTCTCAGGACACTATCTGACATATCAGCAAGAATTCTTGGCTCCCTGGTGCCGCAGTTCTGGTGTTAGATAAGAACAGTAGAAAGTTGTGAAGTTGTAAAGTAATATATGTACATGATAACATTCAGTGCTGGGTTTGTATTACTGGACAAACCTAAAGGGAACTAGACTGAAGTACCAATCCATCTCCTTGACATTGTGCTATCTTTGAAGTCTTGGCAAGTGCTAGTACTCATGAGTATGGACAAGATACCTAAAGAAATTGCATGAGTGGCAACAGGATATTGAAAATGATGAGCCCAACGTGGGGCTCGAACCCACGACCCTGAGATTAAGAGTCTCATGCTCTACCGACTGAGCTAGCCGGGCTACGCTAACACAGCCACACCCCCCCATGCATATAATTAATGGCCCTGCATGTCTCTCCCTTGTTCATCTCCTATCCCCCCGTTGATGCAGAGCAGACACACAGACAAATAATGTGAACTGTGCTGTATGCACCGTCTTGGTCTCTGTGGCGCAATTGGTTAGCGCGTTCGGCTGTTAACCGAAAGGTTGGTGGTTCAAGCCCACCCAGGGACGATAAGGTTTTGTTACAAGTGCACACTAACCTAATGTGTAAATCCCAGTGCCAGAGCTATCCTTATCTTGTGTGCTTTTTTCCAATTAAATATGCTCTCATTCAACAGGAAATGAGACATACTTTCACTGAAAGAGTGGGAGTGAACTGTACTTAAGTTGTACATGAAAACTCAGATCCTGCAGTTTGAAATTGCTTTGTGTGTCAACTAATAAGACAATACCAGTTCCAATTATTTTGGAGTTGATAGCCCAAGTTATTGTCAGTGATATATTTCAAAGAATCTACCAGGTTTAAGTTCGGAAAATTTAAACTGGAGGGACTGTTGGTCTTCTGACAAAGCTGTTATGAAGGCATACATAACATATCCTGCCCTCTTCCTCACGGCTCTTCTCCACGGCTCTTCCCCTCCCCCATTGTTTTCCCAATGGCTGTCTGAGGTTTGAAAAAAGAAGTGCCGTCCCTGGGTGGACTCGAACCACCAACCTTTCGGTTAACAGCCGAACGCGCTAACCGATTGCGCCACAGAGACAGGTGACATAGTGTTGCAGAGGTTTGGCTTATGTATTGTCAGTGATGGGAGGAGTATATTGAGATCCAACCTTTATCATGATTGTGTTTATTGCCAAGTGGATTTTCACATACAAGAAATGATTGAAAGACTGGTTTCAAGGGTGAAACACTCACATAGCTTGCCCCGGAAAGAGCATTAGTAAATTCTTGCAAAGGGTGTAATGCCAGGTTAACGGACTCAAGTACATTTGTATTTGGAAGGATCCGTGCTTTTGGCACGTGACAAGTGTTGTCAAAGGTGTTCCCTCCTAAATCAGAGAGACAATTAAGAATACATAAAAAAAATACATTATGTTCCATTAATATTCTGACAATGCAGCATCGGATTACAGTGTGTGACATCTTGTAACCCACCAGACCTGTGATCATGTCATTAAGATGTATAACCGAATAATGTTCTGTGCTTTGTATTCATGGAATCAAGGATTTTCTCTTTGATGGTCTTGGTTAAATCGGTGTCATGTTCCTTTTCTGCAAAAACTGATGTCTTTCGAGAGATGAAGGACTGGACTGGTTTGCCTCTTACCATGGCAATTAGCTTGTTCATTTCTGTGATGTTACGTGGTCATTTTCAAGATCCTCTCCATCATCTTTTGCCTTGAGCCCCATCTGGTTGGGCATTCTGTGATGAGTGAATGCTCTGGGTAGGACAAATGCCCGCATGCTGGGTGAATGGATAGCGTGTTCATTTACGTAAAGTTACGTGGTTATATAAGCACAAAACGTCCCTGGGTGGGCTTGAACCACCAACCTTTCGGTTAACAGCCGAACGCGCTAACCAATTGCGCCACAGAGACTCCTATGGGCTTAAGCTGTGGGGGCGTGGCGCGCATTTTCAGCCCCACCCAATTGCACTTGCTTTTTACTTCTAGAAAGTTGGGCTGGAAATGTATATATCTACCAGTTTATTTTCCAGGTTAAATCGGTGTCATCTTCCTTTTCTGCAAGAACTGATGTCTTCAAGAGATGAAGGACTGATTTCACAGAAGAAACACTCACATAGCTTTCCCCGGAAAGCGCATCAGTAAATTCTTGCAAAGGGTTTAATGCCAGGTTAACAGACAGGTTATCTAGGTCCTGCCAGGATGGATTCAGATGATTTATTTTTCGGTCTGCCGAGGGGACATCAGATTTGGCCCGCCGCATTTTCAAGATCCTCTCCATCAGCCTTGAGCCCTATCTTGTTGGGCTCAAGGGCTGTTTTCGAAACAGCATACTGCATACTACTGAGGAGCGCAGTATGCAGTATACAGTACATACTGTATACTGCGTTCCTCAGTAGTATGCAGTATGTGACAGTTAAAGTGATGTATTTAGCAGTATGCTAGACGAGGCTTAAGCCTTCAAACCAGCTCTTAAAGCACAGGACAAAAAAACTAACTTGTACCACTATTACAATATTATCAAAAAATACAACTTTGATTTTGTTGTTTATGTTGTGCTTGTTTACTTTATAAGATACTGCAGGTTTAAACTATTTATTCTGACAGCTCATAAAGAAGTCCGACAAACAGGATCATCAACGAGGAGAGACGGGAAATATAAAACATTCATCCACAACGTTTACTTTACTCAAACTGCTTTTTCAGTTACAGCAAAAGGACTGATCTCCCTCCAGATATTAGAGAAATGTTAAAAAAGTGTCATGTTGTCTCATCAGGAACCTCTCTGCCCCGTCAGAAGCTGCTCTTTCCCTCTCCTCTTCTCTCTCCTCTCCTCTTCCCTCTCCTCTTCCTCTCCTCTCATCTTCTCTCGCCACTCTGCTGCTCTGCAGCCGCTCTGTGAGCGTCACTGGCCGGCTCTCCAGCGAGCTACGCCCGCGGGTGATTGTGGAGCTTTTTAACTCGAAAAAAGGCAAATAAACACAGGTTCCTGTTAATTTATAATGGACATCTGTGTTGTGATATTTAAACAAACTATCCGTCAACAAGGAAATCAAAGCCTCTCGTCTACAGACCGGTCTCTAGAGAGCTCCAGCAGCTCATAGCGGTCTCTGAGCGTGACTACCCGGCTTGCTGGCAGCGACCCGGGCAGGCGCTCGCTGGCTGTCACGGTATTCTGTGGAGCTTCTAAACTCCGACAACGGTGGAACAAATGTTCGATTCGCCATCTAACTTCGTAAAACTGCCAATATTAATAATCTACACAGTTGATTTCTCGCCTCAAAAACTTTCAGAAGTGAATTTAGTGATGAAATGGCTACAGAAAACGTAAAAAAAGAGCAGCTTTTGGCTGCTGTTTTTATACCCGTAGCCTGTGCTGTTCCGCCGCTTTGCATTGTGGGATACAGTAGGCGAGATAGACTGGTCCGATGCATACTGGAGAATTTTTCCAAATCAGTACGTCATCCGGGTATTTCTGGCATACTGGAGATTTTGCTTTTGTTCGCATACTGCATACTACATACTACATTTTGGCCAAATCAGTACGTACTACTAGTATAGTATGCGGTTTCGAAAACAGCCAAGGTCATCATTCTGTGATGAGTGAATGCTCTGGGTAGGACAAATGCCCGCATGCGGGGTGAAAGCACAAAACGTCCCTGGGTGGGCTTGAACCACCAACCTTTCGGTTAACAGCCGAACGCGCTAACCAATTGCGCCACAGAGACTCCTATGGCCTTAAGCTGTGGGGGCGTGGCGCGCATTTTCAGCCCCACCCAATTGCACTTGCTTTTTACTTCTAGAAAGTTGGGCTGGAAATGTATATGTTTATCAGTTTATTTTCCAGGTTAAATCGGTGTCATCTTCCTTTTCTGCAAGAACTGATGTCTTCAAGAGATGAAGGACTGATTTCACAGAAGAAACACTCACATAGCTTTCCCCGGAAAGCGTATCAGTAAATTCTTGCAAAGGGTTTAAAGCCAGGTTTACAGACTCAAAATACATCTAGGTCCTGCCAGGATAGAACCAGATGATTTTTTTTTCGGTCTGCCGAGAGGATATCAGATATGGCCCGCCGCATTTTCAAGATCCTCTCCATCATCTTTTGCCTTGAGCCCCTTCTTGTTGGGCATTCTGTGATGAGTGAATGCTCTGGGTAGGACAAATGCCCGCATGCTGGGTGAATGGATAGCGTGTTCATTTACATAAAGTTACATGGTTATATAAGCACAAATCGTCCCTGGGTGGGCTTGAACCACCAACCTTTCGGTTAACAGCCGAACGCGCTAACCAATTGCGCCACAGAGACTCCTATGGCCTTACGCTGAGGGGGCGTCGCGTGCATCTTCAGCCCCACCCAATTGCACTTGCTTTTTACTTCTAGAAGTTGGGATGGAAATGTATATGTTTATCAGTTTATTTTCCAGGTTAAATCGGTGTCATCTTCATTTTCTGCAAGAACTGATGTCTTCAAGAGATGAAGGACTGATTTCACAGAAGAAACACTCACATAGCTTTCCCCGGAAAGTGCATCAGTAAATTCTTGCAAAGGGTGTAATGCCAGGTTAACAGACTCAAGCACATCTAGGTCCTGCCAGGATGGATTCAGATGACTTATTTTTCGGTCTGCCGAGGGGACATCAGATTTGGCCCGCCGCATTTTCAAGATCCTCTCCATCAGCCTTGAGCCCTATTGGGCATTCTGTGATGAGTGAATGCTCTGGGTAGGACAAATGCCCGCATGCGGGGTGAATGGATAGCGTGTTCATTCACGTAAAGTTACGTATATATATATATATAAGCACAAAACGTCTTTGGGTGGGCTTGAACCACCAACCTTTCGGTTAACAGCCGCTAACCAATCGCGCTTCAGAGACTCCTATGGCAGGTTGCTGGGGGGGGTGTGGCCTCGATCTACAGCCCTCCCGAAATGCACTTGCCAATTCAATAGCCGAACACACTATGTAAAGTCACATGGTCATATAAGAACAAATCGTCCCTGGGTGGGCTTGAACCACCAACCTTTCGGTTAACAGCCGAACGCGCTAACCAATTGCGCCACAGAGACTCCTATTCTCTTCTGCCAACAATAATCAGAGTGGAGAAAATAATATTGTCAGAAAAGTTTGAAAAAATTTCCCCAAGTCTTCACTTGCTCCAGAGCCAAAAACAATATAATTACAATCATATCAATACTGTCTCAGTTCATATTCATTTTTATGGTTAGTTTATAATTAGTTACACACAGCAAGGTGCAAACCAATGAGAGCTTCAATGCAAGTCCATCCCAATTAAAACACATTGCACAAGTCTTTTCCACTACATTTTACTTTATTCAACACACATTTTCTTGCCTTTATCAGCTTGGTGTCTGAGGCTGCGTCCAGTTTCCTTATATACAGTCCAGTAATCAGTCATGTAGAGGATGTATAAAAAATAACATTATCCTTTTTTTATCATTATTATTACAAAAGGATGATGATAATGTTATTTTGAATCAATGAACTTGGAAGATATAAAGAATGTACTTAAGGATAGTCTAACTATATAATCTAGACCTGGGAAGTTTTATTTATACTAATGCATTAACAGTTAATTGCATTGCATTCAAGTCTTGAATAAATTCAAGTTTACACACGCAACATAAACACTTTTATTCTGCATGTTATAAACCTCAAACCTGCCGGGGTCGGGATTCGATCCGGCGCTCTTGTGGACGTGTCTTCCTTCTCCAGAAATGCACAAAAAGTATTTATTTTTTCTGTAAGAAAAATACTACGATATATAGACAATAAAATGCCAGAGGAGTGAAATAGGTGCTGCAGAATTGTGTTTTGTTTCTCATTTTCTCTCTTTTCTTCTCCCCATCCCTTCTTTGGCAGGCAGGTACAGCTAGCAGATGACAGGCAAACCAAAACTCCATACAGCAACGAAACAATGAAGACAAACTGACAAAGCTGGTCTGGTATGTGTAGTGAATGACTGATTGGGGAAGTGAGAACAGATGAGCAGGAGGTCTTCAGTGATCTGTTGTCTTCTTATTTGTTACATTTTTCCATTCATTTATTCAGTTTTTCCCTTTAATTTTCACCTGTCTGTATCTAATTGAGTAACTTTAACCTCAATAACCTCTAATGTCCCTGTAGATTAGTATTAGTATTCATTTAATTTCATTGCATAATGTCTTTGAGTAGGTTTGACATTCATCCCCTCATGCAGCTAATTATTTGTATTTCCTGTTTTTACATTTTTTCATATACAGTACATTTAATTAACAACACACCTGCTGTTGTATATTATTCAGTCATTTATTCAGCATGATTGTCATGGGTATTGGATTTTATAAAACATGGTAAATGTTGCCACTACATTAATATACTGTAGATATGGCCAACATGCAACAAGGCACCAAATGCTCTATAAAAAAAAGTCATACTTAATTTCCAACATTACTCATCATTTAGTACAGCATTCAAATTTAAGTGGAGGAAATCTTCAGATTGACTTTTCAAGCGTCTATATTTCTGATCGAGAAATCTTTCAAATCTGTCTCGATTCACTCATAGGCCCTTTGATGTACTCAACTGTTAAAGACAATAATGACTATGCGGCTGGTATAATATCATACAACTCAACTATTTAGCATATAAACTTGTTCCGATTAAGATATCATTATTATTGACATGATTGTGAAATGTAGTGCTTGCATGTGTGTGTACATGCGTGCAAATAAACAATATGTTGCTGAAACACAAGGTCAACTTTTAATTAACAATACACACTGGCTACCATCCTACACTGTACGACTTTAAAAAAAATGATCAGGAACCATTCGCAGTCTCTTGAAAAATGTTAAACTCCTCGCCTAACAATATCATGATCTACAGTAGCTACTGACTATGTCAAGCATAAACCAATACCAGTTCTGACCTTGAGCCTCAAACATTTGAAGCAAAAAACAAACTGTAGAGAATTAAATTCAAGATCTGTAACCGATCAAACAAAGCCCTGCAGGGTGGGAGTGCAGATGAGGGTGGTGGCTGCAGGAGTTTGGAGGTCATTTTCAGAGACACCTCTCTAATCACCAGACTCGGGTCCTAGCTCTGATTTTCTCTCAAATCCTGTCCCTGCTCCCCATCTGTGGCTCCAGTTTGAGCTGATGTGGTCTGATTCTTCTGTGAAGTGTTCAGGGCTAGCTGCATGGCCCATACACTCAGAGGCCTCATGTATGCCAGAGAGCGGTAGATGCCCTTCTCACAGTAGGCTTCGGGAGTCTGGAAGGCCATGCCCAGCCTCTCCCACACAGTTCGGTAGCAACCCTCCGCTGTGCGCATACCCTCCTCCTGCATTCCCTGAGAGAAAAAGACAGCGGCAGAGACGTGAGGCAGTATTTCACTTCTTGTCACACAGTCAACAACCAGCCATATAGACATCATCAGCTATCATCAAGCTACTTTTAGGGCAGTGTCCTTAAACAAACATCAATCAATCCATCCATCCATTAACTTCTGCTCATTCGGGGCCGGGTTGCGGTGGCAGCAGGCTTAGCAGGGTATTGCAGATGTCCCTGTCCCCAGCAACATTTTCCAGCTCTTCCTGGGGAACCCCGAGGCGTTCCTATGCAAGACGAGATACATAATCTCTCCAGCATGTTCTGGGTCTACCCCAGAGCCCCTTACCAGTTGGATGTGCCAGGAAAACCTCTAAAGAGAGGCGTCCAAGAGGCATCCTGATCAGATGACTATCTCTAAGGCATTCTTTTGGTCACTACCCAAAGCTCATGACAATAGGTAAGGGTCGAAACATGGATGGACCGGTTAATCAAGAGCTTTGCCTTCCGGCTCAGCTCCCTCTTCCCCACAACGCTCCGGTACAACGCCCGCATAACTGCTGACCTGTCCATCTACCCCCGAGATACCTGAATTGCGTGTTAGCTGCACTGACAACAAAATTTCAATGTATACCTTATTGTTTTACCCCTTGAATGTAAAGTAGATACTAAAATACAAACACACTTACCTCATGGATCATAGTGGCTGCCAGTCCATACACTACTCCAATCCAAACCTCATCTGACTGGACACTGGAACGGTCGGGCACTCCTTCAGGACGCATGCCGTTAACTGCCCCCATCTGGCCGCCAGCGAAGCTCATCACATTCAAGTCAAAGACAGATTTTAGTGCACTCTGGATTTTTTCTTTTGGAAAAGCCTGGAGGGAGAGAGGAAGTGATGCCGAGACCACAAAGCTTTCATGAAAACATTACTTAATTGATGTTTGTGTAATTTGCAGCTTGGCATAGGAGAAGGAAGGGATATTAGGTCATGGACATTAAACAAAAAACAATGTACTGTGCGTAATTGTACATATATTTACAAGATTCAAATTAATCTGAGTCTTGGCACTATTCAAAAAGCTATTTTGCGACTATGTATTACAGAAGAAACGGGGGAAAGAAAAAGTAGAGAATAGCCCTTGACAGGAAATGAAGGTGAGGAGATAAATGAGACACACCTGTTAGGGAGGGGGAAACTAACAGACAGCATGGAGGAGGACAGAAACACAAGTGAAAGTGGCTAAAGGAGGAGATAACTAAAAAAGCTTAATCCAGCTTCTGCTAAAAAAGGACAAACAGTGACGTTTATAAAAGTAAGAGTGGCAGTTAGTTGTTCCAATAACTGGATGGACTTCCCTGGGCAACAAAGTGCTGCTGGAAGTGTGCTGATCTTGTTCAACTATCTCTGTGACCTGCTCGGATGGGACTGTGGACTTCCTCTTCTTTGTTTGGCCTACACAAGTCAAGTCTCCTCCCCTACAACTCTCCAGGCTTCTCACATTCTCCTGCCTGAGGTTAATGTGCATTACCCCTCATATTCTACCCTTAGCCAAATTACATCTATTTTTGCACTGCCCCTTACCCTGCTCATTGCCTACTTGGACATAAGAGCTTGCCTACAGTTTAACGGTGGCACTTGTGTTTTAACTTGCCTGGTAGTCATCCTCTCCCAGCCCAGACGCTCTCAGGAACCAGTGGCCAGCACACTGGTCAGCCATGACACTATTAGAAAGGTCTCTCCCACTGCTGTCATAGTTGTAGTACTTGCCTAAACATGAAAAGGAAAATAGAAATAAAGGAAAGGCATTTCGCTGTAGAAATAATGGAATTTTAACAGATTAACGGAAAACAGCGGCTGCATTTTTTCTTTTTGTTTTAAGTCACTGATGTGTGACTGGATGTAGGAATAAGCAAATGAGTTTATCATGCCTCTCACTATTAATTTAGCTTTTCAAGAGATATTTTTAAACCTGCACTAAATGCAACAGAGTGAACCCTTTCCATATAAATATTACATATAGATAGATATAACTTACCGTTCCACAGCAGTTTGTCAAAAGCAGCACTGCCCCGGTCCAAGATGTCTCTGTAACGTTGGTATGTCTCCTCGTTGTCCACCAGTCTGGCCATTTTACACATCACACACAGGGATGCCAACCACAGCCCACCACAGTACGCACTGTAAAACACAAAATACAAGAGTCAAATGTAACCTTGCTGTAATCATGTAAAACACTTAAGAGTTTGACTTCATGGGAAATACATTACAAGCTTAAACTTTAAGTACCAATATCTGTAAAAATGAACTCATATTTAGCTGCATTAATCCAGTTGTTTTTATAAAAACCTCAGTTGAGATATTTCTTTGGGGAAAAAACTTAATAGTATGATCACTAGTTGATTTGAATCTAAAAGTATAATTGAATTACACTAAATGTGCTAATTAAACAATATTATTCTTCAAATGATCTTGTCAGTGTATGAATCCCTTTGCATGGCCTATGTTAATTTCCCAGCTTTGAAACTTTATGTACTGTGAGCCCGCTGTGTCTACCGTTTTGCAAGATGAAATTGTAAACAGGAAGTGTCAGTTTTGGAAGCCTAAGTCTTTCATCCTTGCTACAGCCTCTGAACTCAACCTTGGTCACAGTTAGAGAAGCACTGCAGCTGCAGCTATTAAACACAACTCAATGTTTCCTTCACTTTGTCATGAGTCATGCTTTTTCCATTGCCATTTCCTTCCCTCTCTCCCTTCCCCCTGCCTTCCAATTCAGGCTTGAAGTTGTAAATGCAGTTCTTTGAATTATCATACAGTAGTTTTTCTTTGAGGACTGCTCAATTAATTAAAATACATGTTAAGGATTAGATTAAATCAAAATAGAGGGTTACATTTATTGGCAGCTAAGATATTTATTGCTTCAATGTTCCTAATTTGTTAACAGAATTTTAATATTTTAACGGTACTGTAGGTTTTGACTGTGCAAATAATGACTGTGTAGTAGCGTTGAGCACTAAGTTAAAATACCTAATCACACTAAATTATTCTTTATCATCATACCACAACATCTGAAATGACTGGTGTATAAGACAACCCAAGGGAGGGAATCCTGTGTACATCGAATAAGGGATATTCAACACTTATCTGCACTTTTCTGTAACCTAATCTCTATTGATAGCGTTTATTTCAGGGCTACCATGTTTTATCCATAGACCGTGTATAAGAAGAGGACATAGTCACTGCGACGTCATCCATTGGTTTGTGGACAACAGTTCTGAAGCTTCGAGTTCTGCATTTTAGCCGTCGCCATCTTTGATTTTTGGCACCAAAAATGACGCAGAGGGTGGAGCTACAACTGAACGCTGAATAAGACATTTTTAGGTGACCAAAATGTTTCAATTAACTTTCATGAACTGAAAACACACTGTGAAAGGGTTAAACCTCTAAGACGAAAACACGGACAACTCCCAGACCGGACAACGCCGTGGTAGCGACCTGTCAATCACAAGGTAGCCACGCCCTAAAGCATCCCCTGCTTTATGGTCAATTTGACTCCAAATGGGACCATAATTTACTAAATGAACATCATGCTGTATTGAAGAAGACTTGAAACTAGCGATTGAGACCATAAACTCATGTTTACAATGTTTACTGAGGTAATAAATCAAGTGAGAAGTAGGCTCATTTTCTCATAGACTTCTATACAATCAGACTTCTTTTTGCAACCAGAGGAGTCGCCCCCTGCTGGCTATTAGAAAGAGTGCAGGTTTAAAGCACTTCCACATTAGCTTTACTCTTCAGAACCGGAGGTTGCCGCCTGGTATTATCATCCTCTCACCTTGGTCCAGTCACCGTCCAACCGTCGTAGGTCTGGTCAGCATATCCAGAGTTCTCTATCAGGCCATCTCCATCCAGGTCGAACTTCATCTCTGACTCCATCACCGCCTAGCAGACCAACCACAATAGAAGACAGCTGGGTGAGCAAGCAACATATAATCCAGTATGTTTTGTATTACTACTACAGATGGGATCCAACTCGGTCAGTTGTACCTGGCAGACTGGCCACATGTCCCGCAGATACTGACTGTCCTGGGTGAGATGAAAGTCCCTGTAGACCTGCAGGACAAACTTCAGGTTCAGGTCCTTCCAGTCTGCAGTGTCATGGATGAGGTAGGCATTTACCCTCTGCCATGGCTCATCATCTAGGGACAGAATCATGTTGTACTGAGACTGAGAGACAATTTATGATGGTAAACATTTGAAAAATGCTTCTTTTTTTTTAAGCAAGTTTCAAGTGTCTGCACTGCACAGAAACTCCTCAAACATTGAGTTATTCAGTCCCCTCAGACATGCAGTTAACGAGTCTTTCTCTTACCTGGGTCTCCTATGTCGTGAGGCACCACATTTTTGGCCTTGACAGGAGAATACCGCCCACTCATCAGATGGAGCCTCTCGGTTGGGTCCTGCTGAACCACACTGCCAGCTGAGAAGAGATTAATGCTGTAAAACCTTGCCCCGTTGTTGCTCTTTATTACACATGCTTAGATAATTGATAAGACACTAAGATAACACTTCACTTCACTCACCAATATCATATTGCACACTCAAGGCAAGTTTGGGCCACAGCATTATAAGTGCAAAGGAGGCGTAGAAGTGCACGTCGTAGGTGTTGTACATTCTGTACTCCTGACCTGGGAAACAACAATAACTTAGTAATGTCGGTCACATATTTCATATGGGCAGATCTTTCTTTTCACTTTTGCCAACTGAATAGTTCAAAGTTTTAACATTTTAATGAAAATAATCGATTGTCAAAATAGCTGCAGATTAATTTTCTGTCTATCAACTAATCGACTAATAATTTCAGCTCTAAACGTCCGTGTCTAGCCTCGCAGACTAACACCTGTTTCCTTCCTTGTCACTTACCTTCTAGGTAGGCGAAACGGCCGAACTCCTTGATGACAGCGGGCTGTGCTGGCAGCCCCCCGTCCTCGCTGCGCACACCACCGCTGACATCAGCGTCCTCTGGTAGCTCCGTCCACACCGTCCCTCCATCCGCCACAAAGTACAACTCGTTAAACAGGGCTGACTTATACCAGGAGGGGAGAGAGCTGCAACACAACCACGGTGACAGGATAAACAATTATAAGCATTCATAGATGGAAAACTATTGATTGATATTGAGGTAATAAATCATCGTTGTTTTTCGATAAATTAGTGTTTATCTCTCATTTAACCTACAGAGCTTTCAGAGTGAACTACCTGTCCTGCACTATGGGTCTCTGCCACTCCTCAATGCTCTTCTCCCACTGTTTGTAGTGTGTTAGGGCGTAGTGACTGAGCGAGGGGGACGCGTCCCCTTTGGTCCCAAAGTAACGAGTGTATCTCCTGGAAACGGAAAAGACACAAGCAGATGTTAGCGGCGCTGCATGTTCGTCAACAAATACATAAGCAGCAAACAAACAGATTTTTATTCACATTTTAAAAGCCTTGTTGACTTTTGCATTCCCTCACAGTATTCCACAATGAGGTCAGAGGTGTGGCAGTTTCAGTTGGGCCTGAGGCTTTGAAATGGGACAAGGCATTGAAATTATATTTGTTTGGTTGTCACTGAAGTTTGTTTTGCAGTTAGGGACACCTATTGTACTTTGGTCACAGAAAATAGTTGGGCTGCAATTTGTGACGAATGCAAAAATGCATCCGAGACGGGGATAAAAAACAAAAAAAAGAAAGCCAATAGCTTTGTTTATGCTCCAAACAGTGTCCCCGGCACCAAAAGTGACCCAAACCAAACAACCACAGCAAAGAAAGTTAACACTAGTGTGGCCTTTCTTTGAGTTATCAGTAACGAATGTAATAGAAAACAGGGAAAACCATATCTGTAATGACAAACTCCAGCTTGTTTACATTTCTGCAAAGCAACACACTGTATGTGTGTTTGATGTACCTGATGTGTTCCCTCTCCCTAGAGCCGAAGGTGATTGTGGGCATGTCCCAGGACAGGCAGAACTCTAGGCTGTTATGGCTCTGAGCCGGCACTGAGCAGCCCACAGCCAACGCTGCTGCCACCTTCTCTCCCTTCGGCGTCGGCGGGCTGGATCCTGCAGAGGTGAGAGGCAGAGAGGGAGGGCAGGATACCATGGAGGTTAGCATGGGTCATACATGGCACAAAACTATAGATCACACCGCACACCTGGTGCCCATTTATAGAATTCATTCTTACTCTATCCTTTTCATAACAGGGCATTTATCCTTTTCTGGATAGGCCACTTATGGGTCATAATTAAGAGTATACCCACTTCTCCAGGCACCACTACACCACTGGAGGTCATCATGCTATTGCTTGTTTTAGGCAGTAAAACGAACGTTTTATTATATCGGCTCAAAATGTTTAATGCTCAAGTGATGTATTGCCATTGTGGGTGTTTTACTGTTCATCAGTTTCTTTCATCCTACTTCTTCTTTCCACTCCTTTTTCGTGTTACTGCTTCATATTGAGGAAACGTCAACTTTCGACATCTGTTCCGTTATGAATCTGCCTCATCCCTCCACATTCTGTTTTAAGCACTGACCTGTAGGAGAGTCCAGCCGTCCGTCAGTGATGAGGTCACTCCACAGGCCGCTGCAGGTTCCCTTTGGGCTGAACGCTGTCTGGTGACTGACCTCCCTGTCAGGCTGTTAAAATGTGCACACACACACACACACACACACACACACACACACACACACACTTGGTAAATCTATAACCTAATGCTCACTAACACTACAGATTTCACAACCAGTTAATTATTATAAATCCACTTCCAGATAACAGAGACTATTGTTTATTCCCCGAGAACTGCTTGTGCAGCAAACTCCAGTACAACCTACTACAAAAACCTCAGAGCTGCTAAAAATCACAAGCTTGTAAATCAAACCTGTTCTCGGGCTGCGATGCACAGAGTGTAAGGGTTGACCGCAGGGCAGTGATGTAGCAAGACCCCAGACACCGCCTCCCCCTCCTTCTCCAGGTGGAATGGTTCATTCCAGTGTCCCCCGCACTTGTCGTCCTTGTGTCCCGACCCGTTGACCATAGTGAACATGATGGAGACGTCCAGAGCGTAGTCATTCTGGTTCTCGATTTCCCACACAAATACTGCCACTGGGAGACTAGAGTCCTGAGAGAAAGGAGATACACATGGTGGAATAGCCAACATGTCAACATACACCACTTGGACCAAGCAACCAAATGACTTATTAAGCTTCTACTTGCAACTGCAAAAAGCTAAAAGCAAGACAAATATTCAAGCAGCTCGTTAGAAATCAAATTATTTATTTATAACTGGAAAAAAAAGGCTACAAATGCTACCTCCCTTTTAGTTTTTGTGTGGATGCTCTTTTTATTCATGGATTATCAGTATACTGTAATTTGGACATATCTTGCCCGTCTGACTGCTTGGCTAAAACTGTTATGTGCAGAAGGTGAAACATCAATCATGGTCCGGGAGTTCCTAGATCTTAGATTGTTTGGGCAAATTCAAATGGGCTTCTTATGCGTAAGACATTACGTGTGTCATAATAAGATGTCTTAAAAAGGTACAGTGTGTAGGATTTGGCGGCGTCTTGTAGTGTCGTGGCAGATTGAAACCAACTGAGTCCAACCACTCTCCAAGACGCGGTAACACGACCCGCCGAGTGCAAAACTGTGGTAACGCCGTTCGCCTCGCTCAGAGGTCATCCTTACCAACACTAACTCTACTTTAGGAGCAACGGAAGTCAGACGGCGGCTGGTGGTACCACAGTTTTGCACTCTGCGGCTCACGTTACCGCAGTTTCACAAGCGTGTCGGAAAACTACGAGGTAACGTAAAAATGTGAAAGGCTCTCTCTAGAGCCAGTGGTTGGTTTGTCCGTTCCGGGCTACTGCTACTAATGCTACACTGACCGATCAATACTGGATTTTTGAGGCTGATACTGATAAACAATCTTGATACAGTTACCTCAAGATTTTTTTTTTTATTTGAGCAATGTGACCAAGATACTGAACTTGACATTTTACAGTTGAAAAGTCCCCCTGCCAGCGCTCACAGGTGGAAGGTGTGATGGTGACACCGTTTCTAAACTACCTCAAACCTAGTTTGGTATTTTTGTACTGCAATTTCTTGTAACCAATTGGCCGACATATACACTGATACCAACATACCTGCAATGAGCTAATATCGGATTATGTAGTTGCCTAACTGTGTCTTTATGACCAAGATGTGATGGTTGAATCTGGAATCCACCCATTTTCAAAGAGTCCTTGTTTAATTTTCTCAAATCAACTGCACAGAGCTGACAAAAGTATCATAACTATATTGGACTTTATGAAATCCAGCGATGCCTCAGTTACCTGGTAGTCATGGGGGATGACTGGGGAAATCTGTCTGCAGGTTAAGGTGACGTTCTGTCCCGGCAGGTGGTAGACGGTCCAGGCGCGGGGGTACAAGGCGTGATAGAAGGCGTACTCTCCGCAGTAGCCCCAGTTCCAGCCTTGTAGTGTGGGAGGACGCTCTACAGATAGCACCTGCTGGTAAACTGTTTGTCCACCACGTCGCAAACACACTGTGAACTAAGACACAGAAAAAGGATGTGAACACAGTGATTTTGTTTGTGTACTTTAGGAGATTAGACATTACCACAAGTTTTTTGTGTGTAATTTACTTTTATTTGTGTACTTCCCCCTTGAAACTGCCTCATCTTCCGACATATCCCAGAATGCCCTCTGACAACCCTGTGAGTAAATGTTTAAACCTGAATGTGCATCCTGCTATTGATTATACATTCAGGTGGGGAGCCCTGTAGGCGTAATGACAGTAACTGCAATAGATCGAGTTTTCCAAGGGGAAAAAAAGTCACACCCTTTCCTCAAACACACCATGCTTTGTATTATAGTCTACTGAGGCTGCTGTCTGTCTCCTCCACACCAATGCCTGGATTAGTATTATTGTGTGAAGCAACTGAAAATTGTCCTAGCATTAAACTCCACTGTGGCTGCATTGGAAATATGTTAATGTGACATTTAGAATTGACTAATCAGCCTAGGCAGGAAGGCCCACCCATAGTCAGTTGATTCACAGCTTGGCCCAAAGAATAGCAAAAGCAATAAGGAAAAAGAATAAGGAAAATAATGGGATAAAGATAAATAAATGGCATTATATCAAAAACAAAATAATTATGTACAGAACAAATAAAGTAATTTATATGCAATAAATACATGAATATATATTTCAACAATACAGAAATAAACGAACAAATAAATGTGAAAATAAATGAAAATGCTTATAATTATTCTTTTATATTTTATGTCTTTATATTTCCACATTTGTCTATTCTTTTATTTTTTTCTCTTTATATTTATACTTTTTTATTTACTTATTATTTTATTTGTTTCTCTTTATAGTTACAATTTTTTATTTACTTATACATTCTTTTATTTATTCCTAATTATATTTCCAGTTATTTATATATATATATATATATATATATATATATACAGTATATATGTACAGTATGTTTATATATATATATATATATATTATTTTATATAATATATTATTTTTAGTTATTTTTTTACAGATGTATTCTTTATTATGGTGAATAAGAAAATAACAGATCCATTATAATGTAGATTAATAGCAGGGCACTGTTTTTAACTGTGTTATAAAGGGTTTATTTCCTCATCAGCATTTGGCTGGTACTTCATATGGGCTGTTCTTATGGATTATGAGAATAAAAAAACAACTAAACCCGCCCCATAGAAGTCTAGAGATACGTGACTACTTACTAAACCTTGACTTAAAAGGCTGTAGGAGAAACTGTTGGAATCTGTTTGCTGAGATTCAAATAAGTCAGCGAGATAAAGCCAAATAAATATCCTTTATGGTGTTTGCTTTCACACAAGCCTCCGTCTATTTGACACCATGTATACCTGGTTTGCTGTGACAGTTTTGTAGTGGTACATTCCAGGGTTAAGTTGCCATCTGCAGAACTCCCCCCTCCAACCTCTCGTGATGGTACCTCCTCCAATACCGCCAAGTGGAGCACCTGCAAATTAGAGAGTGGAGTCAAGTTGAAATCAGTCACTTTTTCAGTTACTTATAAGGTCAAATTCAAAAGGGTCAAAATAGGTTTTGGTCCAAAATTAGTAGTAGTAGCACACTCCTGAACTCACCATATATTTGACGCAAGGGTTGGGCGCGAAACATATCAATGAATGGAGCTTTCTTTTCCACCTGGGTCTTCTTGTACCACCATTTTAGATACCTGGATGAACACACAGAGTATACAGTACACCGATTACCTTACAATCAGAAGTGGAAGGATAAAAGTAAATGAAGATGGCTGAAAACAACAAATATTCAGACACAGAGTCAGTTATGCACCCTAACTACAGTCATGTGTTGCAGGGTTAAGGAATAGGCATGCTCTTATCAAATGGGTTTATAATTAACCACCAAAAGCAATATGTGCAATTGGTTAACATGCTTTTTTCTCCTTTCTTGTTTAACAGCTCTTTCCAAGCCTTCAGCACTGGAACCAACAGTGTATGTGTAACATGTGTGCATGAATGTGTGTCTAGTTGCAGCACTCGCCATCACACTAGGGTTGTGGTGTAAAATATTAATTAGGCTATGTTACAAGAGGTTTCAAACAGCTCCCGGAGCCCAGAGGCCTGAGGGCTCAGACGATCACAGATAACGCGAGTCATTAGTCTTCATTTATGTTCTGAACTCTGATCTCGGACATGGTAGACTTTATGCTCATAACGCCAAATAAAGTAGAACGCTGCTGCTGGGGCTGAGGAGTTGTATTTTAGTAGACAAGTTATTAGTTCAGCACAAAACAGGCTGCAATGCTTATAATACCTCTTAGAGTGGGGCAGCATAGCTAACCCATTATTCAGTTTGTGATAAAAGCGCCAAATTTGGTACATGTATAGCTTAATATATTTCTAAGAAATCTGGATATTGGGTCATTGCAGACATGCATCATTTTAACTTTTAGCTCCTCGACTTTGAGTGGTCCTTGAAGGGTCTCTAGAGGGTCCCAGCAAAATGAGAAACAGATTTAGGATGCGACAAACATGCTTACAGTCCCAATGTCACAGACTGACCATAATGTATCTGCAGCAAGCTTACGGTTGGTGAACAGAATGCCCAACAAGCTATCTACCATGCTACCTTATGATTGACAGGTGGCTACCACGGCATTGTCCGCATTTTTGTCTTACAACTTTAACCGGTTGTGCTTAGCTCCACCCTCTCGTGTCACTTCTGGTTGCAACAGCCAAGATTGCGACAGCCAAAATGCCGAACTCAAGGCTTCAAAACGGCAGTCCACAAACCAATGGGTGACGTCACGGTGACTAAGTCCACTTCTTATATACAGTCTATGGTATTAACACCGCCAGGGATCATGTTTACACCCTCATCCATCTGTGGTCTGAGGCAGATTTAATTGGGCTGACAAACGGTTTAGGAAGCCCCTTCAACTGAAGGAAACCAGAGTACAAGCTTCAACAGAAATAATGGCAGCGTCAGCAACTATTTCTGTGTTGCTGCTTGGAAAGCAGGGTTTTCCCCAGGAAACTGCTCAGCAGGTGCTAAGCCACTCAGATCCTGAAGCATCTCGTCGCTGCAAGAAACCCTGGTATAGCGACCTAATATTAATATGGCTCATTAACTCTACAATATGTGCAGCATCAAAAACCAAAACAGGTAGAAATGTAGCTTAGTGCTCAGCATTATGACCTCGTTTACACACCAATATAATCAATAACGTTTCAGCCACAAAGGGGGCTTTCTCCTTGTTGCGAGGAAGATCCCATGGAATTGCAAAAACTGCTGTGCATGCCAGTGCAGGGCCGGACTGTATTGCAAACAATAACTTAAGCTCAGCCCAGAGGAACAACAATGGTCCGCCGATGCAGCTCCACTCAGGAGATGAATAGGATCAGTTAGAGCGAGCTATTTGAAGCCATGGCAGGTCGCATTATTGTCAGGATCTTGTTGTTTTGGCGGGTCAGCCGGAATGCAAACAGTCAGTTCTCACCCTGATCCGGCTCTGAATCCAGGCCACAGTATGCTAAACTGAATCTAACCTGTGTGTGTGTGCTCAAGCTGCCACCTTGTTCACCACCACAGTCAAGACATCACCAGTGTTTATCCAATCACATTCCTACTTTTCCCCTCAAAGCTTCTTTATTATAAAATAATGTATGAACTTATTGTTCCACAATTAGCTTGTTTGTTTTAGGTACAGTATGCTGTACAAAAAGCCCAGATAATTTACAGTATTTCTATATATTTTTCTAGCAACAGGCACTTATATAAAGGCCTGTATGGTGAACATTTTGTTTGTATTATAGTAATCCTGTATTGCTACACCACTCACTCAAATGATGAAGAGCTGGCGGTGTGGCTCTATGTGGTTTTAAGACTATCCAAACAACCTCCTCCTACTGCATAACAACTACCACATTAATCTGTGCAATAATTGACTAATGTTGCCATGGCGATTAAGCTGACAAAGACACACTTTTGCAGTGGCCTGAGATAGTGCAGCAGATTTGCAGCAGCATTGCAACAGATTTCTGAAAAGTGACACAAGTTTGCGGTTAACTGTTTAAACCGTTTTCTGGGAACTTTTTTAGTCATCATTAACAAAAAACACATGGGAGTTCAAATCACTAAAGAGCAGGCCTGACGGACAGATGACGATGGTCATACCAGACTCCCTCTCAGGATTGAAATGATAAGTGTTGCTGGCCGTGCGCCCGACGACAATCCACTAAAGCTTCGGAATGTATCACTTAACATCTCGGATGTCGGGAGGTTGTTGGCAAAACAAACACGGTCAGATGTTGAGATCTGCGCTGGACTTTTTTTCTATAACTTTAGGGTGACTCTTTGGCTGCAGAGATTTAAGATGTACTCTCTGGATACTTAACAAGCAGACATGTCATGTTTGTGGGACTGTAGGCTAAATGATAGACCACCTCAATCCTACTGCCTTTATTGCTGGAGAGGTTTAGAAGTCTTGGAGGAGTAAATAACCTACACAAACCTAAGGAATCCATTGGTACCAACCATATCATTTTAGCTTGAAGAGAAGGAGGCTTAAATAACGCTACTAAACTGAAACTAAATTTTGGCGAGGAAAGACTTTCATGGCTATTTTCAAAGACCTCAAGGTATGTGAATGAAAATGGGTTCTATGGGTACCCACGAGTCTCCCCTTTACAGACATGCCCACTTTATGATAATCACATGCAGTTTTGGGGAAAAACTATGCAGTTTTTGAATGCAGTATAAATGTGTTATTTTCGCCTAATGATAATATTTACATCATTATTCTCATTTTTTTGAAAAACATATTAAAATGATTATGGTGTCATTTTTGCGGGGATCTGTACCAAACAAAGATGTTTTTGTAAGTCTGTAGAATATGATGTGTAGGCCAGGACATCTCTATAGCATATTTAATTTAATATGGTATTTTGACACAGATTTCACCTTTAACAAATATTGCCATTTTAACAAATACTGCGATTTGAAAATTGCAGATCGCCTCTCTAATTTGCTGGTACAGCAATATCGAGGCAAAATCCTCAGCAAGAAACACCAAGACCTATCTTATCTGCATTGGAATAGACTAAACAAAACGGCAGACCACGTTGCAAAAGAGCCTTTCACCCCGTTACTCGGGTGTTTAAGGTTCTCCTCTTATCTGTACGCAGAGTCTAAAACAAGTAGACACAGCAACTAACTTTGTCCTTTAGCCATGATAAGAAAACTATGCCTATCAGTTTTAAATGCATTAGGAAAATGAACTGGTTTGATACTGTTGTAATGCTTCTTACTGGGTTATTGTGATGAATGCTGAAATTAGGGCTGGGTGATATGGAGAATATCAAATATCACAATATTTCTTACCAAATACCTCAATATTGGGTTGACTATTGTTGCATTTACAAAATATTTACACAATTATATTTTTGATAAATAATCATCAGTAATGTGTATATAATGACTACATGGGTATAGGGAAATAACAGAACAGCAAGAACAGTTTGGTAAGTTTAGAAAAATGACATCACTTTACTGTAATGTATATAACTATATTTCGATACCCAAAATCTAAGACGAAATCTAGTCTCATATCGCGATATTGATATAATATCGATATATTGCCCAGCCCTAGCTGTAAGGTATATTTTTTAACTGCACATTAAACTTCCGTAATGTGGACAATTAAATGTTTTATATTATTGGAGTGCATGAAAAATTCAATATGATAACTTACGGCAGAAGGCGCGGTTGCACTTCACACCTGCTCCCTGTTGTGGGTTGAGAAATATGGCACTATAGGCTAATGCCTCCCCTGGTACGACACCGTGGAAACATTCACGGCTGGGGCCATTATCATGGTATATAGACTAAAGGTTGCTGTGACATATGGATGTGTAAACTGAATGCAGCCTGTGTCAACAGAGGAAACAATCTCTTGTGGGTGGCTAACTTCATCTATCATAGAAAACAAGGTGTGGACCTGTAGACTATGTTGATTTTTAAACTGCCATAGGTAAATAAGTCATACTCCCATACAGGGTCTAAAATTAAGTTGTTTCCTCACGTGCCACTGTGGCAGGTCACTGAACATTTCTACTAGCCACACAATGTTTTTGTCTGCCACTTCTGAAATCTATGTAAAATGCTTTAGAATCGTAAACACTAGGGCTGTGTTTTGGCAAGAATCTGGCGATACGATAGCCTACATATTATGATACAGGGGTTACAATTCAATATGTTGCAGTACTGTAAGCAAGGCAATATATTGCGACTTTTTAAAAATCAAATTTTAGGAAAACTGTCATAGTACAAAGAACACACCGCCATATGCATAAAGATCTAGTAGAGTCTAGTAGAGTAAATTATTTTTTAAACTTCTTTATGCAATCAGAATAGTAGGATTTGCATTTAACACAGAGGACACATCTCTTTGCAAAATAAAATAAAGTATTGACTGAGTTAATCTTTGCTTTTTAACTATTAAATAGAAATCAATACACGTTTTTTTGAGAATCGATACAGTATCACAAAACATAATATTGCAGTACTCTCTATTTTGATATTTTCAGTCATTAGTAATATACAGTAGAAATATGGATCATGTAACCTTAATCCCTGACTATTTTTAATTGCTTTTTAAAACTAATATGTGTTAATATAAGGAAAACCTGTCTGCCCTGGTGGCAGGTGACCTGAAATTTGTAACTGCCATAGCCAATATTTACCCTGTATTTGGCAGGTGGCAGGTGCTAATTTCATTTCCTGCTCCCATATCAGGGTCATTTTTTAAGGTTGGTCATAATTTGCATCTCCTCTGTAATGACTGGAAATTACTTGATAAGGGACATTTTTCCAGAGTCATCTCTGCTCAGTCTACTGCTTGTAAACAGAGTGCATTTTGTAGAGTTTTGTACTGTACATGAATGAGTGAATGTCTCACCTGATCCCCAGCCCAATGTGCTCCAAGACATTGGACAGCGAGACATCCTTTGCTTGAAAAGGCTTTCTCTTCTCCTTGAACTCGTGTGCCAGACAGATACGCCATCCCTCCTTGGGCACTCCATATCCCATTTCCTTGGAGACATACCTGCTCATGAGGTCTGCCGAGGATTGCTCACCCCACTCTGAAGTCATTTTAGCAGCCAATGGGGAGCTTAAAAGTATGTATGAATGGGTAGCAGGAAAAAAAACACTTGTGATCACAAATCAGGGGATTTGTCACCACCAGCTTTTTGTCAATGGAGTCAAGTCAAATCTGTCACCGTGGAGCAAAAACACTGAGGTGCAATTATATGAGTGGAGCTTCAAGGAGTCATTCCTGTGGAGTGAAACCGGTTCTCAGACTGACAAGCTCTGAATACCTGCAGGGAAATAATTGCTTCTTTGAGTAGAAGGTCCCAGTGCCATTATAATAAGATTATTATCCACAAGAGACCTCTATAGCTAGAGGGAACTAGTTGCAAGCATCACTATCACTCTCGGGATTCTTGCAGAGATGTGCCCTTTGCAGACCCTTTTGCATGGAGTCCGGATGTGTCTGTGCTGTCAGCAGCTTGGAAGACCAACAGGAAGTACTGAGGATGCAGATCTCAGTGGGTTTAGTCAGGACACCTACAATGAGATCAAACAAAAAATGGTTAAAAAGGCAGTGATCACATTTTACCTGGTGTAACCTGCAGGAGGCCAAACAAGCATCTGCATGCTGCATAACATGAATCATGTAACCTTAGCTGATCCAGTGTAACAGTGGCTAACTTCACCAGCGAACTCGTCATTAACAGCAGCAGAAAAGTGTTGTTTTTTGTTGTAAAATACCGGAGCAAAGGCGTCATTCCTCTGTCAGGTCCGGCCCTGCTGTAGTTTCTGCTAGCACGGCTCTGTGTGTTATGCAAATACATTTGTCACTGGGCAACATTTTGCCCTCAAGCTTATCTCTCAGGTAACATTTTCTCTCAGGCTGCCTCCTTTATACAAGATGAGCCACTCCAAAACCTCAAGCAAAGCTACTAACCCGTCGGCAACCTTTACTATCAAAAGAGACATTTTAGGCAAAAAAAAAAAAGAAGAAAGAAATCTGTCTGGAGCCGCAAAACATTTGAGTATTGTGATGAAGGTAACACAGTTTATAGTTTGAGTATATAGTATATAAGTCTAATGCAGTGAGGGCCAAAGAGCAAATGTACTACGGAGTATAAGGGCCACATTGAGGGAAAAAACGTCTGAGATTTACAGAATAAAGTCATAACTCTACGAGAAAAAGTCGTAATATTATGAGAATAAAGTCATAACTTTACGATAAAAAAGTAGTAGTATTACAAGAATAAAGTCATAACTTTACAAGAAAAAAGTTGTAATATTCCGATAATAAAGTCATAACTTTACAAGAAAAAGGTCGTAATATTACGATAATAAAGTCATAACTTTACGAGAAAAAAGTTGTAATATTACGATAATAAAGTCATAACTTTACGAGAATTTTTTTTTAATATTACGATAATAAAACACGTAAAATTACTACTTTATAATATTATGACATTATTCTTGTAATATTATGACTTTATTATTGAGATCTCAGATTATTTTTTTTTCCCTCAATGTGTTCAAGCAAATTTAATTTAATTTAATTGAGTGGTTAATTGTTGGAGTTTGATTGAGTCAAAATCAGCAAACAGCTTGGAAGTAAATGATGCCTGACAAGCCGATTTGAGGGATTATTAAAACCCTTCTCCAGCAATGCCGTGGCTGAGCCTGTACCATTCTTAAATAAAAGGGGGGATTTTATTCATCCCCACTTATTATTCTTCCCTCCAAATGTCAAACATCGGTTCATTTTGATCAATATACATGTTATAAAAGCCTTATAACCCGACGTATGTAGAATATGATGTGTTGAGTGCACAAAAACATTTTTCTATTTGTAGATAAAAAGCTTACGCCTCCCTACAAGTTACCATAGCAACAGTCCACCTCTCGTTTGCTGTGCCACGGGACGACTTCTAAATAACCGACCAAAAACTATCACTGAAATTGCACACTGCTGTTTTATATAATATATAATATGTTTAATTAAGAGTGACATACTACGAGGATGTTAAACAGAACATATACTTAAAGAAAACAAATTCCTGACTCTTTGTTTGTTATAATGTAGGTAGTTTTGTTTCCCTGTGTTAGTGATTGGTCGTCCAGCAGCGGATGTACACCATCTATAGCTAGATGTGTTGTTTACTGTAGCTGTGACTGCTAAGCTAACCAGATGTCTGATGTCTAGTTCTTCTGGAAAGACAGTCAAATTGTGTATTGTTTTATCCGAGAAGTAACATTTAGGTGCACCCTGGTGATAAGACAACGCAATAGTCTTGCTGCAGTAACGTTTGAGTTACAAGGTATGTCTTTAAATGAGCCTTTAAACAGCAGCTATTAGCAAGCTGGAGCAAACTAGTTAACTTCTGTGTGCAGGCTGACCAGCTAACAGACATCAGATCATAAGTTATATATGTTGTTTGTTGTTGATAGATTGTGTCAAGAGTCAAAGGGATTACTCACAACCTGGAAAACCAAAAGCTGTTCTTATTAATTGAATAGAATAGAAAGCTTTATTGTCATTGTATTAAATACAAGGAGATTCACAGTTTGTCACTTCTGGTCAGTGCTTTAAAACAAATACTTGACAAGACTAAACGAGGCAGATAAAACATATAACAGGTAAAACACAGAGTTATAAAGCAAATAAAACAGGTAAAGTAGATGTAATAAATAAATATAAACAGAAGTGTTACACTACAAGTATAAAATATAAACATGAGTGGATTTAAGGCAATGCATACTTTGCAGAAAATGTTATTGTTGTGTTTAAGTATGTTGGTGGAAAACTGAAGTCTTGCTGTTAGTGATTTAATGTGGTAACGTATTATGTTATTGGTGTGTTACAGATGATCGAGGTGGTGGCCTCCATGGCCAGAGGCCCTGTGTTTCTAGCTGGGGAGCTCATGGAGTGTCTCATAACTTTCACCAACCCGATGTCCCACCTGTCCACCTCTGCCAGCTGGTAAGATTAAACTCCTTTCACTTCTTCACTGAACATAGACATGATGGTACCACCTTCTGTCTCTGCATTTGTAGTGTACTAAGGACTGGTACCCCACTACTGGCAATTGCTATGATTTTTTTGGGGGAGGTTGATGAGAATTTGCCATGAATTATAAATCTAAAATAGAAATTGTCTAAAATATATCCGTTTTAAAATGTGCAATTGTTCACAGCATGAAGAATGTGTGCAATGCAACAATGTGTGTTAATGTAACGCATTGATATCGATTCAGAGACCTTAAGTTAATGTAACATGCAGAGTCCATTGGGCTGGATAAGAGTTCTGCTATCTACTACTTTTTTTAAATGTTTCTTTTGAATTTGTGCATCTGTACATCATTATTTTTATGCATCATCTTGACTGTTGTCTAGTGTCTTGTAACCCCATATGGACAGGGAGCATGTGATGCAGGACACTTAAATCAATCATTTAACCTATCACTCTGTAAACGCCCTTGTGTAACCCTTGTGTTCTCTGACTGTGTCCCAGTGAGATGCTGGCATGGGCCAGTGCCCAAATCCACTGCCAGTTTCATGCGAGTGAGAGCAGAGTGGCGCTGCCGGCCCGGGGCAACAAACAGGATGTCCAGGCTGAGAGCAACACAGTGCTTATTCCAAGCAGAGGTTAGTGGGGGGAGGAATAACATGTAATCTGAGATAAACAGAAATCATTATCTGCCATTTAAAACATTCATTGAAGTATATTTGTATATATTTATATGTGTTGTGTTTTAAATAAACAAAGATTTAAAAGGTTCTGGATATTATGAGCATTTCTGAATAGTCTTATTGCTTAGGTATCGGCTCAATACTAATTCCTTTCTTCTGCAGGAGAGCGAGGTCAGTGTGTGCTGGACACACCACCTAAGATATTATTCTGTGATCTGCGCCTGGATCCCGGGGAGAGCAAAACCTGTATGTGTATACATTGTCTAAAAAAAGTGAAATCTTCTTTTTTATTGAGTGTCATAAAACTATAACAAATGAATACTACTTTTAAAAGAAGAAATGAAAACCATAGTGACACGTTTTACATAATAGAGATTTTGAATGTTTCATATCTTGTAGTTTTTCCCAAATGGTCATACAACATTTATAAATGAACATATTTGTGTTTGTGTCTGTGATTCAAACAGCCTGACATGCGTACTTCCCTCTCCCACAGATTCATACAGTGAGATCGTGCCCATAGATGGTCCACCTAGTTTCCGAGGTCAGGCGGTGAAGTACGTCTACAAACTGACCATCGGCTGCCAGAGAGTCAACTCTCCTATCAAACTACTCAGAGTTCCCTTCAGAGTGCTGGTTCTGCAAGGTGAGATACATTTGGACCCATGATTACTTCTGCTTTAACATAATTTGTGGTGAAGAACAGAAAGAGGAAAACTACAGCAATAGCCAGATAAATGCTGTGAAGTTTTCTTCTACACACTTAAGCAGGTAACACCCAAGAAATGTTTTTGTGGTTAGTGAAGGGGACCAGTTTATTTTGTGATTTACCATGCTCTTGGGTCTGTAGAAATAAAGACAGTGTAATGCTTTTTGTTGCAACAATTAGAGTCATGTTATTTGTCTTCTGTCACACACAAATCTTGAATGTTGTGCTTTTCCTGTCTAACCTGTAGGCATGCCGGAGCCTCCGTTTCCCCAGGATGAGGAGGTTTCCCCCTCCAACCCGTTCCTGGAGGAAGAGGAAGCGAGCCGCAGGGATGCTCGGCCTTTGGAGAGAGCGCTGGACATGCTGATGGTCAACACCTCAAGACGCTGCTCCCGTGAGTCAGATCTCTGTCTCGCTGGTCTTTGCTATAGTTTAAAGCACTGTGTTATTTCACTGTAGTTGTTTTGTTTTTAACCCAAAGAATGATCCGCTTTTGGTGTGTCACCAGCAGAGCAGTTTAGTAAATAGTAACAGTAGTTTAGTAAATACTCTGGACCTCTAAAATATACTTGTATTCTACTTTTAATCTTCTTTTCTGAATTATATTTTCCACAGGTTTTTATTTGGATGTCCACATTTGACTGGTGTGTTCCTTTGTGTTGAACAGACATGTTTAATATCACCAATATGCGTGGGAAAGTGGCAAAGTTCTGCATCTTCAAGACCGTTTACAGACTCGGGGAGGACATCATCGGCACATTCAACTTCTCAGAGGGAGACATTCCCTGCCTGCAGGTGTGTGTTCGCCGTTCTTGTTTTTGTGCATTGCTGCACTCTCCGGTTTTTGGACAGTAGTTTTTAAAATGTTAATTATAATATCCGGTTTAATGTTCTCCAGTATTCAGTGAGCCTTCAGAATGAGGAGGAGATCCAGGAGCAGTACCAGCAGCGCCCCGGACAGGTCATCAGTGTGACTGGACACGGCCGACACATGGAGTCCTGCCTCCACACCGCCTCCAGCCACTTCTCTCTCCCCATCCCCCTCAATGTCACGCCGGGTTTCAGCACAGACATAGGTCAGTCCCCAGTAGACGTCTCAAGTGATATTTCAGACACCACAATTTTTTTTTCCATTCTTGCAATTATGATTTATATTTACATTTAAAAATGACACTGATGGGCCTGATTGGCAGAAGATCTTTATGTATTTATTTGGCCAAACATGAAATCTCAGACTCCACTACCATGTCTTGTAGATCAGTGTCATCATAGTGAAAATAGCTTCTTCTTGGTTGTTAGATCTTTCATTAATAGAATGTTTCGTGAGCCATCGTTAGACTAAATGTTAATAGAAATCATTCACACATCAAATATGGAATATTTTACCCATCTAAAGTGAAAGCAAATTTGTCCCACTTAGGTACTTAGGTTCAGCGTGACTTCCATTTTCTGAGGATATCATTATCTCCCTGATGTTCACCGTGAATAAATGTTCATAAATCCACTTTGAAATCATAGAAAAAATGCTTCTTATGACTTCAGAACGTTTTTAAGTTTTCTTCAGTATCAAAGTAATCCAGTAACAGTTGTCTGTACATCCATGGTTATATTGCAAACAGCAACTGCTAATAGATAATTCAGCATACCTTTAATGGTGCTAAAAATTGCTCTAGATAGGGCCATTCGAGTTTTCGTGTCGACCACTGTAGGTCGCCAACACGCTGGGCACACGGGAGAAGTTTCAGCTGGTTGCAATCTGCAACCTCACCGCTAGATGCCGCCAGATCCTACACATTGCACCTTTAAGAGGTTAATTAGGCCCGAGTTAGTGCCTTTTGATGAATGTATCAAGCTCTTTTTCTAACTCCACATTATGCAAGAACTTGTTAATCACACATCAACTTAACAATCCAAATTTGAACTCTGCTTGTACAGTGATCCTGAGGTGGCGCCTCCACTTCGAATTTGTCACCGCCCGGGAGCCCATGGAACCGCCCACTGTTCTGCAGAACCAATCAGAGGTCACAGTCTGGGCAGGGGCAGAGCATGTCGACGTGGATACCTTCAGCTGGGATCTGCCTATCAAAGTCCTGCCCACCAACCCGGCCTTGGCATCCTACATGTCCCACTTTACAGGGACCAACAGCATTAATATATGACCCGTTGTGTGTGTGTGTGTGTGTGAAATTGTGAATGTGAGATAGTCAGAAGTGTTTCTGAGGGTATTGACGTGTGTGTGTGTGTGTGTTTGTGTGTGTGTGTGTGTGTGTGTGTGTGTGTGTGTGTGACAGAGAGAGCCTGTTTTTTTTCTTTCCAGATGTGTTAGCACAGAGGTGCACATTTCAGGAACAAAGGAGCATTATTTTTGTTGTTTTCATTGTATATGCAGAGCCAGTGATGGATTCCATATGTATATTATGCAACCTATGTTATGCCTTTTTCTTATGCATTTTGCAGTGCATCTTAACTCCATATGCATCTTTCTTTTTGGACCTCATGACGCGCAACTATCTCCGTGGTTGATGTGCATCTCTGTATTTATTTCATTTTTTTATTTCTTTACTCACTCGCACACTTTCTTTGTCTTTTTATGAAAAAAAATGTTTCTTATTCAAAATGTTTTTACTGTTTTGTTTTTTTTCTTTCTGCTTGAGCAAAGGCTGTGTTGAAATGTAAATACTACAAGAGAAAAAATAAATAAAATGTGATTTAAATTTGATAGATTACGTGTGAGGAAGTCACTTCACAAAACATGTCTTTTCTTTGTAAACAAGATTTTTATTTGGAGGGTAAATGAGTTACAGCAGAGAACAGGTCAAATTCAACAGGAATTGTTATATATATATATATATATTAATGTATGTATATATTTGCTTATATTTACAATAAGTCATTATTGGATTATTTCAAGAATCGGGCAAACAGCTTACTGTAATAACGAATTTCAAACATACAAACATACATACTAAATTTGTTAATGTGGTTCATCATTTGGTGCTCAGTGTTAAAAATAATCTCTGCTGCAGTTTTACTTAAATATATTTTCACAGATATATTCTCACTCACATTTCCTTCATTGATAATACAATTTAAAAAAAGTACAGATGCTGTTAATATTAGTACAGTATGTGTATAAAGTGGTTACTGGTATTTAACTATTGTGAGTATTGGTTTCGCAGGCAAACAGACTGAGCAGATGGTCGCTGGTCTGAGTGGGTTTCTACCCGTCGAGCTGGTGCTGCAGCTGAAGCGATCCGTGGCTGGGGTCCCGGATGTCCTCGCCTGGGGAGCAGAGCAGACGGGGGTCGGCTGTCTGGACCAGGGACACTTTGCAGGACACCTGCTCCACCCGCACCTCACACCACGCAGGGAAATCCACCGGCCTCTGCACCCTGGACCGTGAGGTAAAGGAGAAGAATGTGGCTTTTTGCACTTTTTCAAGCACTCTTATAAAACACTTTTCCTTCTTTACACTCCCCACTTTATTCTTTGTAATGTGGGACTGTAAACTCATAACTCTATTGGAAAATCAACAGAGGTTGCAGGTTATGGAGTTGATCTTCCAAAACAGTCAAGTCTTAACCCTCATCCTTCCGACTGGGGTCCCCGCAGACCCCAAAAATATACTTTGTCATATCTCACAGGTGCTTTATTTTATCCATGTGGTTCACGACTTTGTCAATCAATTTGTTCCTGGTGACTTCTTGTCATTATTTTCTGTTTTTGTTTTAATTAATGCTTTAAAAAAAACAACAATGTATTGGGGTAGCAGTTTAAATAGATAAAATAGAATAGATAGCCAACATGTTTTCCATGAGTCCTGATGTAAAGAATCATACACTACCAGGGGGGTAGGGGCACTGTCAGTCATTTTGAAGGAGACCGACACAGATCTCCTCATATGCTCCATCTATTTTAGTTTTACACGATATGCTAATTAACTGTTACTTTCCTAAAATAATAACTAATAATGTTTTGAGAAGAAATACGTTTTTCTATGATGGTTGTTTCTTATAGTAGTTTATTCAGTCGGTAGTCCTTTTATATTAAATAGGTTGGTAGGATGAGGATCAATGCAAGTGGTGGAAAGTACATTTACTCAAGCACTGTACTTAAGTAGAGTTTTGAGGTACTAGTAACTTATTAAATTACCTCCATTCTATGCTACTTTAAACTTCTACTTTACTACATTTTAGAGAGAAATAGGGTCGTTTTTATTCCGCTACATTTAACTGATTTATTTTTAAGTTATTATATGAAGCATATGATCAGCTTATAAAATATATTGTACAATTTTTAATCCAGAATATTATCCCAAAAAGTATATAAAATAGTTTCACTGAGCCTCAGCCAACTTTAAAATGCTGTTTACATCAGAAGTAATAAGACAATAGACACTCTAAGGTCCATTCTGCATCATGACTACTTTTACTACTTACATTTATATTGCAGGACTTGTAACAGAGTGTTTTTAAATGATAGTATTGCTGCATTTACTCAGGTAAAGAGCTTGAATACTTATACACTGCAACACAAATGTCGCCATGAAGACATATCAATCTAGATCCATCACTATGAAGTAACTTTTACTGCTTTGTGCAGTCTCTCTGAAGCTATAGCTGCAGTACAGTAACCGTGGTCATCTGGACACCAAAACACACAGGTTGTTTGTGAACTCACGTCTCGCAGCAGCCGACGCCGACGGGGTGCAGACAGGTGCATTGCATGCAAGCGTCGTCCATCCAGGATTCACCCAGCGAGTAGTGCCTCCCCTCGTACACGCACAGTGCTGGAACAACACACGGCAGTCAAAACATTTACTCATAAAGATTATTTTTCAAAGTCCAGATAATATTGTTAGAGACCTCACCTCTGGAGTTGAAGTGGCACAACATGGGTGCAGCCGACCCACCGCTGGTCCACAGGAGAAACCCTGCAGCTGCAAGCACCCAGTTGACCCCGGCGATCTCCATCTTCATCTGGTCTGGTCAGCTTCTGGTTCCTCTTCTTCATTTGCTCCCCTATTTATACATCCTGGGGCTTTACGACCACGGCGTGGAGGGGTGGTCAGCGCCGTCATGTGGCCCACAGGCCTGGCTGAAGAAGGTGTCAGCGGTGCCATCCATTGGGGAATGAGGAGGCGGTGGTCTGTGTGGAGGGAGTGGGGGGGGGGGTGAAGATCTTGGCGCTGTTTTGGCACTCCGGAGATCACCTCGCTTCGCTTCAGCAGGCATGAACCTCTAAAGTGAGAAACAATGACACATCCATGTGGTGACTAAGAGATGGAAGGGTAGGAGAGAGGTGAGATGGAGGGCAGGGGAGAGAGAGGGAGAAAGAGAGGTGACGTCCAAGGAGAGGAGGAGGAAGAGAGAGAGAGAGGGATGGAATTATCAAACATGATTCATCACCATTCAACCTCTCATATGGTTTTGTCGGCCAGGTCGCCGTCCAGAAACTGAAGAAGTGACTAATGCACAGCATGTAAAACACATGCCTAAATACTGATCTGCTGAAATTAATAAAACAAATTTCTAAACTAGAAATATAGAGTTAAAAGAGCTTCAGATGATCTACGCAGGGGGCTGTCAAACTAAAGGAAAACATTGAATACATAAGTGGAGAAACATATCATATGCCCAGTATGCTTCCATACAGGGCACAAGGAGTCACTGAATAGTTTGGGGAGTATGAAAATGATGTAAATCAAATGCTATGGCCTAACAGTAGGACAACCATCCACCACCATAATCATTTATTTTTATTTTGGAAGAATGATGTTCATCCCGCAAGTAGAGTTCAGAGACAATGTTGGTTTTCCTTTCATTATCTGTATGTTCATACACACTAGTCTACTCTGTAGACTGTACACGCATTTCTGCTGCAGGGGCCTGCTGTAACCTCTGAACCCTGTCGACCTCGGAAGAAATACCTCATATTAATATTATAATTATTTAATCGTGATTAATCACACTTTTTTTATCTGTTCAAAATGTACCTTAAAGGGAGATTTGTCAAGTATTTAATACTCTTATCGACATGGGAGAGGGCAAATATGCTTGATTTATGCAAATGTATGTATATATTTATTATTGGAAATCAATTAACAACACAAAACAATGACAGATATTGTCCAGAAACCCTCACAGGTACTGCATTTAGCATAACAAATATGCTCAAATCATAACATGGCAAACTGCAGCCCAACAGGCAACAACAGCTGTCAGTGTGTCAGTGTGCTGACTTGACTATGACTTGCCCCAAAACTGCATGTGATTATCATAAAGTGGGCATGTCTGTAAAAGGGAGACCCGTGGGTACCCATAGAACCCATTTTCATTCACATATATTGAGGTCAAAGGTCAAGGGACCCCCTTGTTATGTTAATGCACCAAAGAAATTTGTGGCTTTAGGACAAATTTGTGTTAACGCTTAACGTTACTATCACCTTAACTTTGACAGCCCTAGATATTATATTTATGTTTTAGATTAAATATTATATATTCAACCTCTTTTTAGTAGAGCTCAACTGATATATCAGGGGATGGATATTATCAGACGGTGGCTTTTTATGAGTATATTAGTATTGAGAAATTATTAAAAACACACAATACTGAAGAGAACAAAACACTTGAAGTAATTTAGAAAAACAGTAATTAATGCACAGTTTGAACAGCAATGTCTCACATCATCTTTATCCACTGATAAAGGCGACGAGATGTGGCTGAAAGCTCTGGAAAAAACAAGTAAGTGGACATTGTGATAAGAGTGCTTATTGTCAAATTGCTATTTCCAAGGTCAAGAATGAATTTTCACGCTCAACTTTAAAGAATAAATCTATTATTTTAACACTTTAATACAGTTTATTAAAGCCAGTATTTGTATAACAAACATGTATCACAAGATCATAACCAAAAATCCATTTGCTTTTGTTCATAATTTGGGTTATATATCCTTGATTTCAGCCCCCAAAATCCAGTATCTACCGTATTGGGCTTTATTGTACTGCATGTTGTGCAGATGTGTGCATTTCTGTGTGATCTTTGTGTCAGCTCTCATAAGTATCCCTGCATCCCTGGAAGAAAAAAAGCAAAATGTCCAAAGTGTACAATGTGATCTGACCTGACCAAGGCCAGCCAAGCCAAAAAAACATTAGCTCATCTTCTTCCAGTTGTTTGCTGTCGGCAGTCTGAGGTGCGAGATCATAGGAAAAATCCTCTCAAGCCTCTCACAGGACGCCCCGGGGCCTCATAACACGGGCTTTTACGTGCCTTTTCTCTGGTACCCCCACAGTAGTCGGAGAGTGTTGATAGGCCTCCCTCATCAGTCGGGGGTGCCTCTCCATTCATTCGATTTGTATGACTCACAGTTGCCTCTCTCAAGCTGTGCATTGTTTCTATGGAGACGTTGCAGTTCAAGCACTGTTGTCATTAATAAGAGCAATATACAAGTAACGATAAATAATAATAACACCTGACAGCAGAGATGGTTTGAGCATGAGGTCAGTTTCCTCCTTCAATTGATTTTATTCAGATGCGGTTTCAGAGGATGGAAGATGTTTTAATGGCTGAACTTTAACTCGGGTGGTGCTGACCTCTTCAGAGCCTGTGGGTCCCATACAATACCCCGACGATGAGTTCACACCCTGATTTGACAACCGGTTGTCGTCAGCGTTGATGAAAAGGGAGGACCTCATCAAAACAAAAGATGAGGATTTTCCTGTCGAACGCCTGCTGCCCTTCACAGATATGCATTTAATTGGTGACAAGTGTGTTTTAATTGGGGAGAACTTTCTGTTTGAAAGTTTAAGGGGCTGTCGTCATGTTTCGTGTCATGACTGTTTTCGTAGTCATTAAATATCTTCCATGTAGACAAACTGTACCCTAAGAGGCTAGTAAACTCGTGCTCTAAAGATGTTCTTCTTCGATATGATTAATCTACATATTTCTATAACTGTATGTTAATTGCAGACAATAATCATACATAGTACAATGCAATTTGACTAGTGTGACTAGTTCACATTACCTAAACTGTTGTGCATCAATTTATGCAAAATGTATTTTCTTTCATTTGATCTTTCTCATCTCTCTGATACCATACAAATATGTCTGTCTGATTTACTATCAGTAGCACTATTAATAAATAAATAAATACCATCCAACTCGAACCTTTAATACATCAAATGTACAGTTGAAATTAAAAAAAAAAAATTTAAAAGAGGAACCATAATTTATACATTAACACAATTCTTTGTGTCCTCTCCCAAGCTTTACAAACAACATTTGCAACAATCTGGCAGCAGCACACAAAGACAAGAAATAAAGCCATAAATACAAATTTATTGGCTTTATAAATGCAATACATTTTTAAATTTGCAAGATTCAAACTATAGTACATCCATAATTTATTAATTTCTTTTTGTTATCCTTAATGTTTACATTTAACATATTTATGATGATGATTTTGATTTACTTTTATAACCAAAATACTTAAAAACAATATAATATTATACATGGAGGACGTGTAGCTTTTAACCAATTGTTTTTACGTTTTTAATCAATCATTTAAGCATATAAATATATGGATAAAAGGAATATGGGTATAGAAAAGTAAAGGTGCTTAATAAACTCTAACATAGAACCATTTTAACTTTATAAACTGTTCATAATGGTGTATGTTAGCCCATATGGACCCATAATATAAGAAATATATACTTTCAATTATGAAATAAAAATACTAAAATTCTACATTCATGAACAGAAACTCAAGTTCCACTTACTAGCGGTTTCCAGGGCTTTCAAAAGTATCTCACGGTCTTCACAAGCAGATGGAGTTTGCGCAGTTGTGATGGAGATAGATTTGTTATGGGCCCAGTAGCTTTTTTGCACTTTTATGGCAACAGAAACAATCCCCATGACAACTGAGCAAACTCAATCTGCTGATGAAGACTGTGTGGTACTGTTGAAAGCTCCAGAAAAAAACAAAACAGGAAGTTGACCTTGATTTTGGATTGGTTTTTTTACAAATTAACCCAAGCTCTACTAGCTTTTGTCAAGGCTTTGGCGACAGACCACAAAATACACCAAGAAAGAAATAAAAACATGGATCATTTGTATTTTTTTATGGCTCTACTCACCTACCACACAGATATTATTCCTATTAGTACAAAACATGGCATTATAATACAATATTTCATAAGATAAGATAAGATGAGATGGCATACGCATTTATTGATATACAGAGGGGAAACAGAATAATTCAAGATAAACAGAGAAAAAATATATAATAAGATGTACAGTATATATATATACATATATACATGTATATATATATATATATACATGTATATATATATATATATACATGTATATATGTATATATACATATATACATGTATATATGTATATATACATATATACATGTATATATGTATATATATATCATTATATATAATGATATATAATGATATATATTTATATATATACACATATATATAATAATGTATATATATACATATATATATACACACATTATTATGGCAATTATAATATATTATCCATTTATACATATATATATAAATATAATGATATATATATATCATATATATAATGATATATATTTAATTATATATATAATTACTAATAATTAATTATACAAATAATGTGTATATATAAAAATGTATATATATATACATATTATTATATTATTATGGCAATTATTATTAGATATACATATGTATATATGTGTGTATATATATATACATATGTATATATATGTATATAATAATAATATAATTATTATTATCGATATTACTATATATATATTATATATATATATACATATATATAATTATTATTATTATTATTATATATATATATATGTAAATATATATACATATATATATGTATATATATGTATATATACATATATATGTGTGTGTGTTGTAATGTGTAATGTTTTGTCAACACTACACTCTTGGGTGTACTGTCTCTTTAATACGCACGCTGTAAACTCCTCCTCTTTTCTCACTTCCTCTTTGGTCCCATCAGACTCGACAAATCAACACACGATACACTGATCGCCTCCTCAGTTTTATCAATAACACCGCATCGATGATCGCTTACTTTAGCCTGGCTGTAGATTCTGGCTGATGCTGTGTTGTGTTGTTGTGTAGCTATCAAAAGCATCAAATCATGCTCCGGTGAGACAACCCTTAAAATAATGTCTTTACCGTGATTACATGCGCTCAAAGTTACCTTTCTAAACGTGTGCACGGACTGGTACGGTAGATATCCGTGTGCGCGGTAGTTTACACGGTGTTTCTGAGGAGTGTTTGTGTGCTGAGCCGAGGCCTTGTCTGCAAAGTCTCGTTACCACCGAGCGGGATTTCATGTTGAAGTCGTCAGGTTTCTGCTTCATATCTAGTGCTTTCCCGTCGCAGGATGGACACTGATAAGTTCAACTATGTTTACAGCTGTGACCTGGACATCAACGTTCAACTTAAGATGTAAGTTTGTGTACTTAACGCGTCGCTTTTTGGTAAGCAAGCGGTGTGTAACTAATCTATCTTGTGACAGGATGCTGACTCTGTTTGCTGAGTGTGACTGTGTGGTTGGACGACATGTGTCTCATTGTTTCATCTGACTTTAAACTGTGTCACAACAGACTCTGTTTATCTATCAAAAATTAATCAAATAGTCAAATAAATGCCATATTTATATATATATATAATTATTTATATATATATATATGTGTGTGTATATATATAATTATATATATATATATATACACACACATATATAGCTTTAAACTGTGTCACAACAGACTGTTTATCCATCAAATATTAATCAAATAGTCAAATAAATGCCATATTTATATATATATAATTATATATATATATATATATATATATATATATATATATATATGTGTGTATATATATATATATAATTTTTTTTAATATATATATATATATATATATACATATAGCTTTAAACTGTCACAACAGACTATCTATCAAATATTAATCAAATAGTCAAATAAATGCCATATTTATATATATATATATATATATAATTATTTATATATATATATGTGTATATATATAATTTTTTATATATATATATATAGCTTTAAACTTTAAACTGTCTTTAAACAGACTGTTTATCCATCAAATATTAATCAAATAGTCAAATAAATGCCATATTTATTATATAAACATATATATATATAAAAATATATATGTGTCTCATTGTTTCATCTGACTTTAAGCTTTAAACTGTCACAACAGCCTGTTTATCTATCAAATATTAATCAAATAGTCAAATAAATTCCATATTTATTATATATATAATTTTATATATATATATATATATATATATATATATATATATATATATATATATCCTCCTGGGAACCGAGTAAAAAAAGTCTTCCAATTTACTTTTTTGTGTGATTTCCTTCCTATTTAGGGTTAAAAGAAAATCTTACATTTTAGGCTTTTTAAACTTTATTTTTTATTTTACAGCATGTCCACTGTAAAGAAAAGTTAGCAACAACTCCTATCATTTGTGAAGGTGTGTCTAAAAATGCTTGGTATTTTTTTTATTTCAGAACTGATTGTAAAATTAATTATCATTAAAAAAAATCACACTATAAATAACTGATTCTAATTAATTGACTAAAATTATTTTACTAAATACATGTTGATATATTGCCCCTGATGAATTGTGATGCTTGTTGTGTTTTATTTTTATTGCGCTATATTTATTGTCTATTGGTGAGACAAAGACAAACAGGCCTTTTTCAGAACAAACATTTTGACTGTCCTAGTAGGAAAAGTACAGGTGTAACTAATAACACTAACGACGGCTCTGTTCCATTACAGTGTCTCAGTGAGAGCCAGCATGCACAACACCAGGACCCTGAAATCAAAGCAGCTAAATGGAATTCAGCCATCAATAATTTCGTTATTTACACCTGTGATGTTTTTTTACTGTGACATGTCAAAATGTCTTCAGTGAAAAAGGCCTGTTTCCTGCCCTGTTGGGACAAAACAGTTATATCATATTCTAAACCAGTAAACTGAATCCAGTCATTTGACTGAAGTGGAGTAACATTTGATGTTTACTTTCATCACCATGACTCAGGGAGTATATTCTTGGTCGGGGCTCTTGATCTGAAAGCACAGCTGCCTCTTTATTAAAATCATGTGCATGTCTCATGAGTCTAATTATTGCATTTTAATGGCCTAATTAAGTAAACAGCTGTGAACTGTATCCAGATTCTCTCTCTCATATCAATTTTAATGAAATGCATATAAGCCATCTAATCTTATTATAGTGTTTACATCAAGGAATCTATGGAAATATGTTGATAGTTATTTATTTGATGATATATATTCATATTTTATTTGTCCTTATACTCCTATTTTATATGTTAGTGTTAAGCAAAAACAAGAAAAAATCCCAGAACACAAGTTGTAATCACCTTTTCTGTATCATCACAGTCGTTGTCCTTTGTGACAAATGTTGACTTATTTGTGAGAGGACAAGTTGGATCACTCTTTATAACATCAACAAAAGAACATATGTGATACTCCGCTTCCTCACCGACCGACTCTGTCTCCTCTCTCCTCTTCCAGAGGCAGTTTAGAGGGGAAACGAGAGCAGAAGAGCTACAAAGCCCTGCTCGAAGACCCAATGCTGCGGTTCTCTGGCCTCTACCAGGAGAACTGCTCGGACCTCTACGTCACCTGTCAGGTGTTTGCTGAAGGAAAGCCTCTCGCTCTGCCCGTTCGCACCTCGTACAAAGCATTTAGCACACGTTGGAAGTGAGTACTAAGCTGTCTCTTTCTGTATTTTCCTCTTTTCAGTCTCTAGACTCTTTGTTTCATCAAATGAAGCAGATATTCCCCCCAAAATTACATAAAAACCTCTCTGTAATGTTGATAAGATTATTTTACCACCAAAAACCACCTCCCTCTTAGTGTGCCCTGTTTCTTATTTTACCTTCTTCAGAGCTGAAAAGACTAAACTCCCTCCAATACTAGCAAATCCTTTTTCCAGTAGTTTCATTTCAGTCCTTCAGACCTTTATCTTCTTCTTCTTACACTCTCTCTATCCTCTCTCCTGCTGTCCTGTGCAGCTGGAACGAGTGGCTGCGGCTGCCGGTCAAGTACCCAGACCTTCCCCAAAGTGCCCAGGTTGCTCTCACAGTGTGGGACATCTATGGGCCCGGCAGAGCCGTCCCCGTCGGGGGAACCACTGTCACCCTGTTTGGCAAATATGGGTGAGTCTAACCTCGCAGTATCACTTGAGGTTTGTTACTGATACAATGAAACAATGTTGGAATGATGGTGGTGGCAATGATTACGATGATACAATTTTTAATATTAAGGTACAGTATATTATTTTGTAGTGATGATCATGGGTGGTGATGCCGATGCCGAGAATTATAGAGAGGAGTCATGTTCTGTCTTCCAGAGGTTGTAGTGTGCTCAGTTTTAAAGCTAGAGTGAAGATGAAGACTGGTATCATATGAAACTAGAAAACTATGTCCAAGTAAAGCTAACTTTTCAGCAAAGGCAGCTTAATAACACTTCAAAGTTGTGCTAAATTTTGGTGAGGAAAAACTGGCATGGTCATTTTCGAAGGGGTCCATTGACCTCTGATCTCAAGATATGTGAATGTAAATGGGTTCTATGGGTACCCACGAGTGTCCTCTTTACAGACATGCCCACTTTATGATAATCACATGCAGTTTGGGGGAAAAACATGCAGTCTTTTTCATGAAGTATAAATGTGTTATTTTTGCCTATTCTAATATAGTGTGGTTCTGCTGTTTTCTTTATACTATGATAACTTTCCTCAAATTAAATTAAAACAATTCACAATATTTTGCCTTGCTTACAGTATCGCAATATATTAAATCGCTATCCCAGTATCATGATACGAAAAAAAGACATAATACAGACAGAGAATTATATTAAAAGTTACTAAAAACAACGGGAAAACTCATTTCTGATGCAATATTCACAAGAAATAATCCGCTCAAAATTCATCCAAATCGCTCGTTTTACACAATTCCTGCAGTTATTGTGTTCACTATTTAGGTTAATTGTACCGTTTATCAGTTGTTCTGTACTGTTATTGTTATGCATTGAATATGATATGAAATATCCATAAAATATGTTACTTAGTCAGGGGTCGTCAGTTTAATTGGGAACCACTGCTGTATGTTTCTATGTTATATTGTATGTTTTTTTTTAGATGTTTTTATGCTTGCTGCAGCACAAATTGCCCTCGCTGTACAAATAATAAATTGACTTGGAAAGTTATGTGTTTTGCCACCAGCTTGAAAGATCAACTTTGACTTCACCTCCTTCCACCTTCATCTGCACTTTGTTTGATTTTTATGTAAAAGTGCACTGAAATAGCAAAAATGATAACAGTCATTTTAAAGCACCCCCTTCCTATCTTCGTCTAGTATGTTCAGGCAAGGGATGCATGACCTGAAGGTTTGGCCGGGTGTGGAGGGGGATGGAGGAGAGCCCACCACCACGCCAGGACGCACCAGCAGCAGCCTGACAGAGGACCAGATGGGCAGACTGGCCAAGGTACAATACTGGGGTGTAGTAGTGAGGATAGGATTTTGTGTGTGTGACTAAATGGCTGAAAGAGAGAGGATAAGGGAAAGAGATTAGATGGAGGGTGAACAGGAAACATTGTGTGTGTGTGCGTTGGAAAAGGAGAGAAACCCACCGATACGACTCCGTGTCTAAACCATCATCTGTTCCAGGGCCCTGACCTGGAGGTACTCGGTGATGTGAGTACAAGTGGTGGAGTTAGTGTTGGCAATGCAGAATGTGCGTGTGTGTGTGAAGAAGGCCTTGGTCCAAACGTATTTGCAAAGTAATTGTATCCCGCACTGCTTAAATAAGGATTACCACATTTAGAACAATTCAGACCGTAATTAAACGTACAAATGCTTCCTTCATCTGTTAAATCCCTTTGCATTGTTTAATGTGGTGAAATCCAGATGTTGTATAAACCTAATCAGTGCATTTACAAATACATTTTGACCCAGATTTTGGTGTGAACACTCGTCTGTCAAGGAGTACGGCTGCATTCCTGAAAGCATCACACACATTGATTTTTAAGTTTTCTGCTGTTGCCATACGTTAGTGTATTTTGTGTAAAGCGTGTGTGTGCATGTTTTTCTCGTTTATGTGAACACAAGAAAATGTTTGTCGACTTGTTGCAGCTTTATGGACTATTTAGGGGAGTTCATTTCATTTTCTCTGATTGGACTGTTTTTTAATCATTTAATTGATTCTTGTATTTTTTTTTTTATTAATCCTGAGTGCCGTTGACTTAATCACATCCAAAGTTTTTTTCTAGGCTGCTACCAGTTCATATGTTGTTTTTAAAGAGTGAGTACTAATTCTAACCAGCTGAGTTGTGGGCTTCCCGTTCATGGCCAAATGTGTGCTTACATTCCCGACACCCACACTGACTGACGAGTGGATTGGCTGCTGAGTGTGTGACCGGAGATGCTGGATTGGATTGGCTGCTGGCACTGGATTTGTGCATGATTGGTCGAGTTGTTTGCACAGCAGCCACCATGCTGTGACCAGTTCTGCTGCTGCAACAGAAACCTCAAACCCTTTTTTGGTATTTTGGTGAACTTTTTTTTTCCTCTTTCTTCCATCTTTCTCTCTCCATCCAGCTGACAAAGGCCCATCGACAGGGCCACATGGTGAAGGTTGACTGGCTGGACCGTCTGACCTTCAGAGAGATTGAGATGATCAACGAGGTGAGTTGGTTTATCTGGATTGTGTTTCAAAACAGCATTTTCTTTTTTTCCTGTATTGGAAAAGGCCGCTTTGCTCCAGGATGAAATATCTCAAAAACTATTTGATGGATTGCCTTGACGTTTTGTACAGACATTCATGGTCGGTAACACTTTATAATAACCATCATTTATAAATGGTAACTTTAACTTAGTGGAGCATTTAGCAGCTAAAGAGACAGATATTTCCCTCAGGAGTTGGTGGAGACCAAAATTGGAGATAAAAGAGAGACTATATTGGACTTATATTTGCCAGTTCACCAGATACACAACTCCAAATATATGTTACTTTATATCTAACTGTTTGCTAACAAGTTTGCCATATCAACTTAAAGGGTGATAATATGTCAATGTCGTGTTCACAACTTGTTTCCGCTGCTCCCAAAACAATATTTATTGCAGGTTTAACTGTTTCTGTTATTATAATCTTTTACTAACTATTTTTTGTGTTTAGAATTTAAACCTTTTTTTCTTCATGTGTGTCTCTGCAGAGTGAGAAACGCAGCTCTAACTTCATGTACCTCATGGTGGAGTTTCCCCGTGTCAAAACAAATGACAAGGAATACAGCATTGTCTATTATGAAAAGGTATTTTCATATTTCTATATGAGCACATAACTACATCTAATATCTGTAAACGATTCCAGCTGATTGGTGTATTTCACTCTGTCCCCACTCAGGATGGAGACGACGCATCGCCTGTTCTTACCAGCTCCGACATTGTTAAAGTTCCTGACCCACAGATGGGGATGGTGAGAGGACACACACACACACACACACACACACACTTACATTGTAGACAAAAATGCATTTATGGTGACTTTGATTTTTTTTAAAAGGTACGTCATTATTAATGTGAATTCCATGTACATGTATGTACAAATAAAACAATAATTTAGCATTCATAGTTTTTCTATCTATACATGCAGTATTTTCCAATTCATGATCTTCCTACAGGAGAACCTGGTTGAGAGCAAGCATCACAAACTGGCTCGTAGCCTCCGCAGTGGGCCCTCAGATCACGACCTGAAGCCCAACGCTGCCACACGTGACCAGCTTAATGTAAGTCAAAAAGCAGTCTAGCTTTTATTTAGGGTCCGCGTGTAATCAAATCCAACAGTAAATAAGTTTTTTTTTTTTTTTTAAATAATATTAAATTCAAATGAAATTCTTTAAACGTCGAGAAACAACAAAGTTATAATAAAAAAAATAAGCACTCCAGCAGTATCACTGGTGATTACTTGGTTGAATTAACAGCTCTAGCTCTGCATTTGCGTGCGTTTACAGTGAATTTTACAGATGCTATGAATGTAACTCAGCTCAGTACCAGAACAAACTGTTTTAACATACACAGATATAAATACTCAAGGATCATTTCTCTGGCTGTTACGCTCAGTTAAAGCTCTTTGATATTCAGATTCAAAGAAGGATATCAAGGCGTTTTAACTTGCAGATAAAGCTTGTTATTTATTAAAGCACATACTGCTGTCTTCTTTTCCTTGCAAGTCAAAGTGCCTCCACAGCCTTTATGTTTGGTATGCCTTGGTATGTCTTTACCGTGTCTGCTTTTGTAAATTGATTTGATATCTGTGTGTCTGTATGCACCAACAGATCATTGTGAGCTACCCTCCAACCAAGATGCTGAGCTCTGAAGAACAGGACCTGGTGTGGAAGTTCAGATACTACCTCACCACACAGGAGAAGGTGAGTGTGTTTCTTATATTCTGCTCCGCCATACCCAAGTCTACTGAGGTTCCTATCTCGATCCTCTTCTCTCCCACATGCTCAATGCTTCTTCCTCCTCCTCTCGCTGCAGGCCCTGACAAAGTTCCTTAAGTGTGTGAACTGGGATCTGCCCCAGGAGGCCAAGCAGGCTCTGGAGCTGCTGGGGAAGTGGAGGCCGATGGATGTGGAAGACTCCCTGGAGCTGCTGTCCTCCCAGTTCACCAACCCCACGGTCAGACGCTACGCTGTGACGCGCCTGCAGCAGGCAGATGATGAGGTAGGCGTAGGAGGACTGCGGGGGCGGGGGTCAGGAGGAGAGTATAATGGTGTGGGTGAATTATGATGATGATTTTCTGTGTGTATAAAACTTTGAAGTCTCCTGAGATAAAACTGTATTCCAAAGTTATACTTATCACACAGTTATGAAGACAGTGCTGTTTAAAGGTGATAAATTCAAAATTGGGAGCAGATCTATGATTGAGGGATTGCGTGCACACTGCTCTCAACTTGGTGAAAGCTGAGTCGGTGGCTCGCAGCTAACGGTGCTAACAGTGCAAACAATGGCAACAGTGCTGACAGAGTAAACAGTGTTAAACTGGGTGGGAACCAGTTTAAAAAGTTTTCTGTTTATGTCATGCTACTAGCACTACTAGCTACTGGCTGATAGCCGGTTGTTTGGGAACAGAGACGTTAATACATCCACCACGGTACAGGCTTACAGCATGCAGCCCATGGGTGTATTATAAGATAATGAAAGTGTTGAATTACAGCCAATATATCCATTATTACAGCCGCATACAACTTGCAGGAACCGGATATGTCATGAGCGAGCAGGGTGGTGCAGTCCCGTGGGTCTGATGCACGTTCATTATGCTGAGGAAAATAACTCTGGATTCAGTTAATAGTCTATTTTACAACTTTTAGGACATAATGATTTAAATGAGGGCTATTTAAGTGTTCGTACTGGGAAGTTGATTTACCTAACAAAAAGTCTCTTTATACATCCATGGCCATGGACATTGGCATTTTCAGTCCAAAAGGGCGCTACCACAGCGTTATCTAGCGGCTGTTATCAAAAAAGCACCGGCGCTTCGCCTCTTTGCTTCTGGGATGACGTTATCAGCTGTAACCGCTGTATGAGTGCAGTGCAGAGCGGTGGCGATTAGATAGCCAGTGGCACACACACTGGGACTCAAATGCATGTGCGGCCAGACTGGCTATGTAAACAAAGCACAGAGAAGCTCAGATTACAACACACACAGAGGGAGAGCGACTTCATTCTCTGCTCAGGTAGACATTACTCCTCCATATCTTTATATAGCAAATAGTTGTTTTCTGCTATTCTAATGCTTTGAATTTCAAATTTAGCACCTTTTAAAGTTATTTAATGATAAACATGAGCTTTAAATCCAAAATATGAAGCACTTTGGAAATAAACTCTTTGGCATAATTATCCCCATCTCTTCACTTTCTCTCTAGGACCTGCTGATGTATCTTCTCCAGCTGGTCCAGGCGCTCAAGTATGAGAACTTCAGTGATATTCAGGGAGGCTTGGAGCCAGGCAGCAAGAGAGACAGCCAGGGACTTTCAGATGACTCTGCAATGGACAGGTCAGTACTTGGATGAGAAGTTATATCTGCTACTCTGCCCGTGGATCATAAATAAGTCAACAGTACCAGCAGCTTTGACAGAAGCAAGACACATGTGCAGGATCTGTTGTTGTCACTTGATAAAAATGTAAAAAATGTTTTTTTGTACTTCCAGTTCTTGTTTTTTTTTTTTTTTTACAGCCTAGATCTAAATTTACCTCAAACTCTCACTGGTTGGGAGAGTATTTGCTGCATTGCAGAATTTGGTTATTTTTGTTTCAGAAGCCATAACGACTCTGTAGAGCTCCGGCCAGAATCTGGAGGCGGAGCTCTGCCTTACTCAGCACACCATCTAATCATTTTAAAGTAACAGTGTGTAACATTTCGGGGGATCTATTTAGGCAGAAGTGGAATATAATATCCATAACTATGTTTTCATTAGTGTATAATCACCTGAAACTAAGAATCATTGTGTTTTCGTTAGCTTAGAATGAGCCCTTCATATCTACATAGGGAGCGGGTCCTCTTCAGAGTCCACTATGTTGCTCTGCCATGTTTCTACAGTAGCCCAGAACGGACAAACCAAACACTGGCTCTAGAGAGAACCTTTCACGTTTTTACATTACCTGAAGGCCACCGTAGTTCTCCGACACGCTTGTGAACCTGTGCAAAAACGTGGTACCGCCAGCCGCCGTCTGACTTCTGTTTCTCCTAAAATAGTTTTATTATGGTAAGGATGGCCTCTGAGCGCTCGGCGGCTCACGTTACCACAGTCTTGGAAAGGGAGGAGTCTGCGATCAGCACCACTAGATGCCACCAAATCCTCCACACTGAACATTTAAGTCAAAATGCACTTACATTTTTAATTACCATGTTCTTTGACTATTTCTTTTTACTCTTTCTGTAGTTCCCAGATCCTGTCTGGCACATCTGGACCTTCCACTGCCACGCAGAAAGGCAAGGAAGGAGCCGACAGCGAAACTCAAGAGGTATAATGTCACTGAAAAGAAAACTAGAGCAGGAAAGAAACTGTCCTATAGGGGAATACAGTTTGAATCCGTATTAATCCCCACATGGCACATGGACAAACACCAGTTAATGAAGGGATTCAGAAATACAGTATTGTGCCAGAAATTTCAAATGTATTTCTGTTCCACAGAAGACGCAGGGCTGAAAAGAAAACCCACAATCTATTAGTTTCAGCCTGGCATTGACGTGTCATTGTGTCTGTATCTCTTTGCAGCAAGACTTGTGCACATTTCTCATCTCCCGTGCTTGCAAGAACTCCGAACTCGCCAACTATTTGTATTGGTGAGTAGCAGTTCAAAGCATCTTAGTTTATTATTACTGAAAATGTCCTTGTGTTTATATTCATCTGTCTAAAACCTGTGTCTTCTTAAGGTATGTGATTGTGGAGTGTGAGGATCAGGACACCCAGCAGAGAGATCCTAAGACCCACGAGATGTACCTGAACGTCATGAGGAGGTTCAGTCAGGCGTTACTCAAGGTCAGCCACTCAGGAATCAAACATTGTGTCTGTATGGGTTCTGCAGCAAACTGAACTACAACACATACTACATATATTTTTCCTTGTGCGTTCCCTTTTAACACAAACACTTCGTCTTCCCTCCAGGGTGATAAGAGCGTGAGGGTGATGCGGTCGCTGTTGGCCGCCCAGCAGACGTTTGTAGACAGACTGGTGCAGCTGATGAAAGCCGTGCAAAGGGAGAGCGGAAATCGTAAGAAGAAGGTAACAACTGAATACCCGCACATGCAAATACTTGCTAAACCTATACAGTATTTTCTCTCAGAGTTCAAATTATGCAGTATACATCTCTATCTTTTATAGTGCAAATATTTCTAAAACGTGCTTTCATTCGTTTTGGGTTTTTTTTGTGCAGATTTGTTAACAATCATTCAGAATTTATTAAATTATACACTGCAATGACATATGATTTTTCATCCTGAATCTGTTTGGGCCATAGATGTATATACTGTATGTAGATACCGCTTTGGTATCTACATAGCCCGTTGCTGCGATTATGTCATCGACTTAGCGACCGCCATATTGACAGCAGCGTCCCTCCTCATGTGTCTGCAGACGGAGCGGCTGCAGGCTCTTCTGGCGGACAACGAGAAGGTGAATCTCTCAGAGATCGAGCCGATTCCTCTTCCTCTGGAGCCTCAGATCAGGATCAGAGGCATCGTCCCCGAGACGGCCACACTCTTCAAGGTACAGAAAACAAACTTTCATCCTCACGAATCACTTCTGTTCTGCTTTGTGTTGGCTAAAAGCAGTATCTGTGTGAAACATTGGTCATGAGTCTTTACCCTGTGTGTGTGTGTGTTTGTGTGTGTCAGAGCGCTCTGATGCCAGCCAAGCTGATCTTCAAGGCTGAGGATGGAGCCATGTACCCAGTTATCTTCAAACATGGAGACGACCTGAGACAGGATCAGCTCATCCTTCAGATCATCTCGCTCATGGACAAAGTAAGGATACTCTACGGTATACAGTAGGATTAGTCGTCAACTATTAAATTAATACCCAACTATTTTGATAATTGATTAATCGGTTTGAGTAATTAAAAAAAAATAGTCTAAATTCTCTGATTTCAGCTTCTTAAAACTGAATATCTTTGAGTTGTGGACAAAACAAGACATTTGAGGACGTCGTTTTTGGAAACACTGATTGACATTTTTAATCGATTAATCAACAGATGAATCATTAGTAGCAGCCCTAGTATGTTAGCGGGTTTATGGATGGGAAATTGATGTATTTGGTGGTGGTTTAATTTAATTAGACTGCCAGGCACTTATAGTTTTTGATCTCTTTGGGTTTTCTTTTCTATGAAAATCTTTTCAGTTGACAGAAGGGTAAAAGTTCATTATAATGTTTTTGATCATCTTTGAATTCAAGAAGTCCTTTTATTTATTTCTTGAAGAATAATGACAGAAAATACAGTTTTAACGTTTGTGTTTTGTTTTTTTGGCTTACAGCTCTTGAGGAAAGAGAATCTGGACTTGAAGTTGACACCTTACAAAGTGTTGGCCACCAGCACCAAGCACGGTAAGAAAGTGGTGACCACTCATCACTCTGTTTGGTTGGAAAAAATAAGATAACTGAATAAATGCAGACTTTATCTGATGGTGATAAAGAATATCTTTGTGAAGGATATCTGGCATAAAGGAGCAGCAGCATATTTAGTTACTGAAAGAACAAAGTACTCTATTGTCCATCTTACTGCTGTATCTTCCAGCCTCACCAAAAACAATTATATTCTGCTTCCAGGTTTTATGCAGTTTGTTCAGTCTGTTCCTGTTGCTGAAGTCCTGGCTACTGAAGGCAACATCCAGGTGAGCAGAGGTGTAGAAACAATCAGGAGAAGTTGAGAAACAACGTAATCTGTCCCTTTTATTCACATGATTTGTTTCAACAGAGCTTCTTCAGGAGGCATGCACCGAGTGAAAAAGGACCCTACGGCATCAGCTCAGAGGTGATGGACACGTACGTCAAGAGCTGCGGTGAGTCGGTTTTGACAGGGGCATGTTTATGGGGTTGGTATGCTCTATCTGCAGAACACACTCAGCTTTTCTTAGATAAAAGTAGGAGGGCTTCAAGGAAAACATGTTGGGAACCACTGGTCTAACCAATGCTGTCTGTCTCACTGCTTCCTTCCAGCTGGTTACTGTGTCATCACATACATCCTCGGAGTAGGAGACAGACACTTGGACAATCTGTTACTGACAAAGACCGGTGAGGCAAACATGCTCTTTCAGACACTCGTTTATTAACATCCCAGTTTATGGATCAGCTTTAGAATCGTATCTCCTCTCTTCATCCAGGGAAACTCTTCCACATCGACTTCGGCTACATCCTGGGTCGAGACCCCAAACCGCTGCCTCCGCCCATGAAGCTGAGCAAAGAGATGGTGGAGGGGATGGGAGGCATGCAGAGCGAGCAGTACCAGGAGTTCAGGAAGCAGTGCTACACGGCCTTCCTGCACCTCAGGAGGTAAAGAGACCGGACACACAAATACACATGCGAACAGAAATAACTCAATTTGATTGTAGAGGAGAGTCATGCTACAAATCATGTCTATTTTACATTATCGATGACCATTTTCCAAAGCATCCAATTGAGTTTCTACCTTTTTAATGCTGTTACTGGTATCAAATCAGTAGAGCATGAGAATAAACAAGCTTGAGCTAAGCACAGGACAAAGCAGCGATAGTTTCATCTTTGTAAGGAAGATGCAATGAGATTAAAACTACAGTACATTTCCACACATATTGAACCACTGAGGTAAAATATCCTTCTTCCCTTCCTTCCATTTCTTCAGATACTCCAACCTGATCCTTAATCTGTTCTCTCTCATGGTGGACGCCAATATTCCTGACATCGCCCTGGAGCCTGACAAGACAGTTAAGAAGGTAAGTTTGTTGTTAGTGGAAAGGAACACCGTGTTCCCAATGAATCCCATGATACTCTTGCTAGTTTCTGAAGATCACCAACCCTGCCTTTAACTTTAAAATGTAAAAAATGTTATACAAGGTGAGCATGCCCCCGGAACCCCCTAGAGGGAGTGGGAAACAATGAAGCAAATACTTTTTTTCAGTGGAGTTTAGATCTATGAATAACGTTTTAAATGGACCTCCTCATTTTGCCTCCAGGTGCAGGACAAGTTCAGATTGGACCTATCGGACGAGGAGGCGGTCCATTACATGCAGAGTCTGATCGATGAGAGTGTGGGTGCTCTGTTTGCTGCTGTGGTCGAACAGATACACAAGTTTGCTCAGGTATGTGTACTCAAACACACAATACACTTTTAAATAAAGTGGTTTGGAAATAGGTAGGCACTTTCAAAAAATACTCAGGTGATTGGATGAACCATCTGTCAGTCAAACTAACAAAAGCGAGCTAACTGAATGCGAAAACATTGCCGTTCTTTGCTCTTCTTTCAATGAATAATTACTCCCCAGTTCTAATATAACCTCATTAGGAGCCGCCATTGTTGTTTAGAACTAACAGTCGCCTCTCTGTGTCATCTCACGCTATGGTCTCACACACCTAAGCCACGCCCCTAGCTCCTCACAGGACGCTGATCGGTCCGTCGTCCACGCCGCGCACGGAGACATTATGTTTTCAGCTTGTACGTACCATTTTCATGAATGCGATATCTCAGGAACGCCTGGAGGAAATTTCTTCAAATTTGGCACAAACGTCCACTTGGAATCAAGGATGGATTAGGTCACTGCTGTCCCATTCTCGTGAACGCAATATCTCAGGAATGCCTTGAGGGAATTTTTTCAGATGTGGCCCAAATGTCAACTTGAAGTCAAGGATGAACTGGTTAGATTTTGGTGGTCAATAGTCAAGATCACTGTGACCTCACCTCCGTCTCATTCTCGTGAACGCAATATCTCGGATGGACGGACGGACAACCTGAAAACATAATGCCTCTGCCCACGGCACAGAGGCATAACTAAATTATTTGGGAAAAAAACGGGCTAAAATGTGCAGCACCTCCTCTGGCAACATGTTAAAAAGTTATTAGATCTAAGAAACTTTGTTCCCGTCTCTCTTCAGTACTGGCGCAGATGAGCAGAACAGAGACTGCTGAGACAAGGCTGGACTGGATTGGACATATGCAGCAGGAACACATGACGGTATGGCTCCAATCCGACTGATACCATGTGTGTATGAGAGAGGCTGAAAGAAAGAAACCCAATGACACTGTTAAAGGCCAAGAATGCACTGCCAATCTTTACTGCAAGATGGTTAAACAAGGACACGGTTGTCTTTGTTTGCTTATGTATATATAATGTATATTAATTATTAAATGAATGAATGAATGAAATGTATGGCCAAATAAAAGACTGTTGATACAAGTGAACATAGTGGCCGTTTCTTGTTTTTTTACTTGTGTATTTTTCCTAATTTTAGCCCGAAAATGTGCTGCTATGCAGCGTTTATGGCGCGCAACATGTTTCTTAATTGAGCATTGCTGACCATCTGCGGATGGTCATACCGTCGACACTGGGGGTAGAAACAAGTCGAACCCCCAGAGGGTTGGTGAGTCACCGAACGAGTGACTAAGCATTTCCTGCCAGACATGAAAAAAGTCGGTTCATGTGATTTAAGCACGAGCTATACATTTCTTCAAGTACTTTCTTTTCTGGTGTTTTAATGCAGCCACAGATTAACTTCAACAAATGTCCTAATACTCAATAGAACAGAGACTACAGCATCTAATGAAAGGACGTTTTTAAAATTAGGCACAATAAGCAGACGTGACATACTATACTGTGATTTTTTTTTTTTTGACATACTATACTATGACTTTATTTTATTTGTTCAACATACTATACTATTTTCGACATAACATACTATGACTTTTTTCTTTTTTTTTGACATTATACTATGATTTTTCTTTTTTCGACATACTGTCCTATTATTTTCAAGATAACATACTACACTTTTAAAAATTTTCGACATACTATGACTTGTTTTCGATATACTATACTATGACTTTTTAAAATTTTTTTAACATACTATACAATGACTTTATTTTTTCAACAAACTATACTATGACTATTTTATTTTTTGAAATAACATACTATTACCTTTTTTCAACATACTATTCTATGACTTTTATTTTTACGACAAACCACACTGACTTCTTTCGACATACTATACTGTGGCTTTTTTCTTAAAAAAAAATTGACATGCTACTGACTTTTTTTTATTTTTTCGACATACTATGACTATTTTATTTGTTCAACTTACTATACTATGATTTTTTTTGACATACTATACTATGACTTTTTCTCATGAAATCTTTCGACATGCTATACTATGACGATTTTTTTCATAGAATATTTCGACATAATATACCATATCTTTTTTCCTGACATTTTTTCGACATACTTTACTATGATTTTTTTCATGAAATTTTCCGACATGCTATACTATGACTTTTTTTGCATTTCTTTCAGCAAACTAAATGATAACTTTAGACGTGCTGTATGTATGTGTACCTTTAGGTGCATTCTGCACCGATGCTACATCCTCTTTCCTGTGTCTCTTCTTCAGTTTCCCCTCCTGTAGAGTGAGCCAGGTTTTCAAGGCCTGAACTCCATTTTCATGCTCCGACCAACCTTCCAAAAGCTGAATCTGAAATACAAACAGAATTCACAACAACATACGCAAACCAAAAATATAAGTAAAATAGAATTACCGCCTCGCGGTTTCTATGCTGCCGCCAACCAGTCAAGTTGCAGTTTACATCCATTGTTACGTGATGTAATGTGCCACAGCTAAGGTTCACTTGGAGTTTAAGTAAGTGGGATGTGGTGTAATGTAATTTTATCAGCTTGGCATTTAACCTGCCGATGATGTCAGTTTTAGATCCGGCTCACAGGCTCTGTTGGGTGCCGGAGTGTAACTGTGTGTCATGCTGCATGTAAGATTAACTGCCGACAATGTCCAAGTAAATAGTCTACACGCTAACTCAAAGTAGACTTCATTGCTTGTGAAAAAAAACGACAACAGTATATCATAAAAAAGTTACAATATAGTTGGTCATAAAAACAAATACATAAGTCATTGTATAGTTTCTCATAAAAAATATCATTAAAATATCATGGTATATTATTTCATAAAAAATGTTAATAAATGCCATAAAAACTCATAGTATAGTATGTCATAAAGTTATTAAAAAGTCATACTATAGTATGCCACAAAAAAATATTAAAAAGTCATGGTATATTATGTCATCAAATATGTAAATGAATGTCATAAACAACTCATAGTATGGTATGTTATAAAAGTCATGGTATAGTATGAAATAAAAACACTTAAAGTCATAATATAGTATGTCAAAAAAGAATTAGGAAAAAGTCATAGTATAGTACATCATAAAAAATGTCCTAAAACAGTCATAGTACAGAAATAAATAAAAGAAATGTCATAAAAAGTCATAGTAAAGTATCAAATTGTTATAAAAGTCATAATATAGTATATCATAAAAAAAATTATGAAAAAGTCATAGTATAGTACGTCATAAAAAATGTCCTAAAACAGTCATAGTACAGTATGAAATTAAAAACAAATGACATAAAAAAGTCTTAGTATAGTATGAAATAAGTCATAATATAGTATATCATAAGACATTTCATTAAAAAGTCATAGTGATAAAATAATGTCATAAAAAACTGTCATAAAAAAGTCATAGTTTAGTATGAAATAATATTTCATAAAAATTCATTGTATAATATGTCATAAAAAGTCACAAAAAAGTCATAGTATAGTAGGGCGTCAAAATAAAACTGATAAACCTGAAAAAAGTAATATAAAAATTAAAATAAAATGTCAAACATTTCACTTCTTTTTAAACCTGTTCTAAGATTTCATAATATAATAGTTAATTGCTTTGACCAAAATGTTAAACTGTCTGAAGTCTACATTTTTAATACACTAATAACAGAAATTAAATTGCAAATAATTACTTTAAATGATCAGTAACACTGTCGACCGCCATAAACTCAACGAGGAAATGACCAACTTGTCAGAAACACAATTTTAGCCTACATTTTTTATTAAAAATAGTGCAATAACAGTTTTAAACAAATTGCATTTATATGACATTTAGATCAAGATTTAACTGATTAATTGAGCTTGTAAATTTGTTTTTAATCTCATATCAACATAAGAGAACCATGGTTTGATAACCTTGATACACCTTTACATGATTTGTTATTAGCTTTAGTACATACACACAGTATTCTGTCTATCATCAATATAAAAGAAGGCCACCTCAGAAACACACTGCAGTTCACTCCACAAGACATGTGCATGTCACAATACACACACACAACCAGATGACGAGCAGAATTAAATCCACATCAATGGATATTCTTGGAAATATAACTGCAAATAGCAGAAAAACAAACATGTACCAGCTCCACTGTTGTGTAGTCAGGTGCTCATTCACACAAGCCAGCTTCTTGCTTCATACATTAATCATCTCCCCACAAGCACCGTGCTTATTAATAAAAGCCATACACACTGGCTTGTACGTGGAGCTTTGGATAACCCCCCAGGTCTCTGTGGACTCTGGAAGAAGTGGAACGGGAAACAAACAATGCCCCGAAGGCTCCCCAATGTTGCGGAAAGAATGCAACACCAGCAAAACAGAAGGCAGAAAAGCGAGATGTCAAGATGTTCCCTGGTTTCATGCAGGAGGCGGGATGAGGTGTCGGTCACGGGTAAGAGGCAGCAAAGCTCCGACGGGGCAACTGTGAGTCAGAAAAGAAAAAACTATCCTCATTATCCTATCACTTGAGGGGGGGTGGGGGAGCAGCATGAAGGAGCTGTTGGCTGCATGTGGGGGGTCAGACGTTCGTGTTTATGAAGCTTATGGTTTGGACCGGCCTGTTGAGTGTCACTGGACCTCAGCACGAAAAGGCAGAGGGGGAAGAACCGCAACCAGATTTAGATTTTTCACTGAATCAGTTGTACATACTCAGAAAAAACACAGCTCCTTTTGGACTTGTCAGATAAACTATTTCTGCTTCGTTGGTGATTCTCACTCACCAGTCGATTCTCTGACCCTCTCGGTGCCGCACTCTGACTCATATCTGACAAGAAGTCAGAGCCAGAGGAATGTGCTTATATGTTTAAAATTTTGAGCCACGTTTCTATCACTCGATGACAGACGCCAGCTAAACAGAATTACATTTTAGAGGTCATCTGGTGGCTTTCAATAAGGAATTCAATATTGGGTCGTGACCTTTCGTCGTCATTCATCTTCCTAGTAATGGACTCCGTTCAAGTCCAAAAGAAATGACTGTCAGAGGTCAGAGGTCAGGTACAGAACAAAGGACCCATTAACTTGCTCAAAGTCACATCAGCATATTTTGCTGTAATGGGGTTTGGACCTCACTGCAGGACGCCGTGGCCTACTGAGGCTCAAGGTTAAATCTTTTGTTCAGCTAATAAACCCCAAAGATATTCTGTTTTCTGTGTTTATTCCACAGAATTTATGGAATAAAGTATGACCGTTGATGGATTTTTTTAAGCAGATACAGATGTTTATATTTGAGAGTCAGAAAATCCATATATTTTCCACCATTTATCTGGGTCCTGGTCGCGGTGGCAGCAGGCCCAGCAAAGGTAGCCCTTGCCCCGTCCTTTAACTCTTCCTGGGGAATTCACAGGAGAGGAGGCGTCCAGGAGGCATCTGAATAAGTTCCAAGAACCACCGCAACTGTCTCCTTTCAACACAAAAATAAGTCAACTGTGAACTGTCATTATCCAAAGTTTATAACCATATAACCATATATATATATATATATATATATGGTAATGATCATTCAAATTTAAGAATAATGACAGAGATATGTTCTGAGCGAGACGTTTTACACTTGAAAAATTAACTTGTAAACTTACTTACTTAAATGTACTTGTAAGGGTGTAAAAAAAAATCAAAAATATCGAGCATCGCAATATTATGTTTTGTGATACTGTATCGATTCTTAATTAAGAGTTACGTGTAGATTCTTATTTTTTTTATTATTTTTATTTTTTATTTACTTATTCTAATGCATTTATTTTTAAGGTGTTAATTTATTTTATTTATACTATTTTTTTTTTTAAATCGCAGTATATCACCTTGGTTACAGTATCGCAATATATTGAATCATAACAACTGCATCATGATACGGATCGTATCGCCAGATTCTTGCCAATACACAGCCCTATGTACTTGTATATATCCAGAGATTTCAAGTGGACTTTAGTAAATCACACTTGCAGAAGTATAACAAGTGTAACTCCCTCTTCTATGTATATCAAACCTCCTACATTACACAGTGATGTGGTGAAACCCACTGACAAATACCTGTATAAAGCAACACTCACTGTAAGATGGCGCTCAGTCTTTCAGTCTCCATTTGTCCCACATGTCTCCTCAGAAGACGAGTGGGATGCCGATACCAGAGTCCGGGCCTCGCTCCAGCTCCTTCCAGCCGCTGTCCCAGTACACTGAACCTGAGCTGGGATGGTAATGGAGAGGATCCCTGGTGCGTGTCGAGGTCTGGTCCTGGTTACAGGAGGATTCAACGGATATTTGGTCGTCAGTGAATTCCAGGTGGATGTCACAAGTGTCGACAGGGACCGGAGAAAGGGGGACCAAAGAGACTGGATCGTGAACGGACACCTTAACTGGATCATGAACGGACGCCTTAATGAAAGAAAAAAAAAAAAAAAAGATGAAGATGAAAAATCTGTCAAGGAGAAAGAGTAGACTTGATTCGATACCAGTATTGGAAATACTTTCACAGTGCCAAATCCAACAAGTAAAACGGCGATATGTTCAGCATTTAAGGCTTCTGTTAACAAAAATCGCAATAAATCGTTCTATTGAACCGCAATACATATCAGGGCATCTCTAAGAAATAGGCAGTGTACTTTTGTATCAATGACTTCTGAGTAAAAAGACAAAATGAATCATACCGGAGGCTTGGGTTGATTTTCAGAGGTTGGTGCAGCTCGGCTCGGTCTTCTCAGAAACACAGTGAGAAGTGGAAGAAGGAGCAGAGAAGTCAGCCCGATGCCCAGACACAAAGCAGGCAGTAGAACTGAAGAGAAAACACAATACAGGATGAACAAATCACTGCCACAAACAAACAAACAAACAACTCTGCAGAAGTTCACACACAGTGTCAACAAGATGCGCCACCAAGAGCTTTAACTGGCTCTGCACAAAGTCTCTGAGTTCACCTCTGGACTGGACAACGATGCATTTAGCAATCTTAAATGCTAAAATACTGTGAAGAGCCTTGTGCTATTGCAACTTCCCCTAAAGGGTCTAGTGCAAAACATTCCTAAGTGTGTGTTGGCTGGAGCTCAATTTCCTCCTGCAAAGAGCCTATGCATTAGAGTTTAGGTGCCTAATAGCATCAGGGTACATACTGTCAACATACGTCAATGGACACTGGAACACTTTGCATTGGAGGAAACTAGACCTCATCTTAACGTACAATAAATGACCTTTGTAAAAAACTGAAGATCTCTCTCTGAGTGAGTCATGATGATCTGTCACGTCCTCTGTGCTCCTTTGTGACCCTCTATGCGTTGAAATGTGATCAAATTTAAGGCCTCTTTAGGTCGAAGCTAAAGGTCATCACAGGTGACTCGTCTTCAGTTTTCCTCTCACCTGATTTGGAAAGAGTCTCCACACACTGAGGAGCAGATTTTGGGGAAGCAGCCATGGAGAAGGTCGGGAAGGAGAAGTTGGCCACCGCACAGTAGTTCTGACCTGGAGCCAAACCAGAGAACTCTACATGGGACACCACTTCCTGGGTCCAAACCGTACGGCTCTGCAGGAACACAAAATAATACCAGAGATTCAAAAGGTAGAAACAATTCACTGACACTGAGTTGATTTGGGGCAGTGGTTCCCAACCTGGGGTCCGGGCCCCCCTTAAGGTACGTGCATAAAGTAGCCTAGATCTCAACTTTATGCAAATGAGAAGCGGCTAACGTGACGCCCCGTCTCTTGAAATCGCGCCGCCACACTACCAGAATGCATTGAACGGCTGCTTACATAGACAATGAATGGGAAGTGTGGAAAGGTCGTCAAAATTTGATTTGCACATGTATAGCTAAAATCATAATAACACACCTGCTGGACAATTTATACAAAAGTCTGGATATAAAACTATTTAAAAAGATATTTTTTTATATATATATATATATATATTTATATATATATATATACTTAGTAGCAAAAACGAACGAAATATTCTGCTTCAATCCTTATTTGTTGGCGTTTAGCCTTTCAAAAAAATCATTTTCACTGCGGTCAAAAACCTATTTGCTCTCCCGCTCGATGCACATACTGGCGGTCTAGCAGCACCATAAATTACATTTATTCAACCACAATAAGCAAAAAGCTATTTTGGCTCTAATGCTATCATAGTAAGTGAATTAAGTAGTTACAAACAGAAAGATCATATCATGTATCTATATTCAAATCTGTCAAGACGTTATCACTTTATTTATGTTGACGAAACTGACGAGTTCATTAAAGAAAGTAGATTTAATAAAAAAAAAGAGTAACTCATTTAATACACTGAATCAATTAATTCAAATTGAGGATTTTGATCGAGGATTTGTCACTTTTTTAGGGTGAGGTTGCTTCAAGGAGAATAGATTGGGAACCACTGATTTAGGAGGACTCTTGCTTGCGGTTATACATTTTGTCATTTCATAATTTTATGTGTTTAAGATGCCAACACAATCGTACACAAAACCTGACAAGTGGGTTTTCTTGTTTAAAAATCACCTTCAGGAATTGCTCAGATTTTATACTGCACATTAGTGCAACACTGGATGCACTGAGCAGGATCCAACGTTTGTTTACTCAATTTTGCAGGAAAGCATGCTAAGTACTGACTTTAAATTAAATATACATTTTGTTTTTTTGTTTTATTAATATCAACACAACAGAAGCATGTAAGACCTGGTACTCAGAGTGATTGAGCTCGTTGTACACAGTCACTGTGGTCCAGGGGTCAATCATTTCAGAGATGGGACAGCACCTCCCCAGAGAGCACCTCCTGTTGGCCGCACAGGGGAACTGCACCTTCACCAGCAGCTGGTCGTCTTCCAAAGAGGCTGAGACAGAGGGAGGGCTGAAGGCTGGAGAGGGCAGAAGACAGAGAGGGACTATTATCATATTACACATAAAAGCAGGTTATTGTACTTCTTTTAAACTGCAGACTCTCACTGACTGAAGTCACTGTAGTCAAACTTGCGTGGCTTCATCCAGACGGTGGAGATGGGGCTGAGGTGGACGCCCAGACGAACCATGTTGTACAGCTCAAAGTTTGAGAAGGCCTGCGAGACGTCACAGCTGCGGGACGACACCCAAACGCACCACGGCACGTCCTGCCAGGGGTCCCTGCAACAAGAGTTCACTACACAGTCACATTACGTACAAATACGTGCACGAACAAAACACAGAACTATAAGACATTTTCTCCAAGATCCACACATGAATGCTGTAATTATGCCGCCTATTCAACCTTTAACTGAAGTGCGGTAGTTTGAAACTGTAGAAACTATTCTTCATTGTTTCCATTTAAAATTTCACATCTTTGGTTTTCTTAATGTAAGTTTAAAGATGTTTGTCTAAACTGAGAGGATGTCGATATTTTATGTGACTCGTTCTTTGCGTTTATATGATTTTTGATATTTTACTTTAGTTTTCTTCATCTGAAGTAGGGGGAGATCGACTGTATCAGCCTGTGTCTTCTTGACTTTTCCTGTCATCTGTTTCAAGATTCAAGTTTCAAGATGTTTATTGTCACTCCGGTTATACAAATGCAATCGTGTAAAACGCTTTTGCTGGGAGGCTCCTTAAAAGAAGGAAAATAAATGGTAAATATAAAAGGACATGCCAAATATAATACAATAAAATATAAGAAGCAATAAAAATGAGAATTTATTTATTTAATTGTATTTTATTTTATTTAATTAATAATGTACAGGGGTTTGACTGCACAGTTTTACTTCTATGTGCAAAAAAATCCCTAAAATAATAATAATGTAAAATAATAATGTATATATATATATATAAACAAATGGTTGCTATTTATACCAGTATAAATAGCAACCACAAGTGTATGTGTAAGTGCAATAAAAACATGTGAGGGAATAAAGCTGAATGTAGGGTAAAGTGTGTTGTGTCTGCAGACAAATCAGAAGCAAAATCAAAATGTGAAGTTACAGGATTGTCTCACACACACCTACACACACACACACACGCTGGCACACACAGACAAGAGGACTTACCCCTGTATCTTTGTCTGCACGGTATAGGTGGTATTAGGGCTGGCATGGGGACAATCCCACCGCAGGAGGCATCCTAAGTCCAGTGATTCCACAGCAGGATAGCAGACTGACCCAGTCGACCCTGGGAAGTTCGCACGAAACGAGTACATCCAAAATAGCACGCTCACACGGATCTTTATTGACCCGTTAAGTCTGACTGTCACAACTTTGCTAGCACTTGCAAGCATGAGCACCCGCGGAGGAGACTTATTGAAACGGCTAGAGAAGTTGAATAAAATTACTGTGATATTAAGTTCAGTACTCACCAGTGATCAGCAGGGCGACCACGACACACAACCCCACTGTGGTTACACCTGGTGTCTCCATGGCAACTTGGTGACCTCTGGATCAAGAGACTGTGATGGTCTTGACTACAGCCTGTAGAGTGCCGTGGGTCCCTGACTCCTTTTAAAAGCAAGACAACCTGTGAAGACTCACTGAGGAGGAGATGCAGTGAGCTGCAGGGAAAGTGATAGACTGGAGTCAGACTGGAGGGTGGAAGGGGTGGAGAGGCCGGTGAGAGATGAAAGGCTGTAATCTACTTAGAGGAGGACGAGAAGATTGAGAGACGGAGACGGTTAAAAGTTCAAGATGAACTTGTTTCATGATTTTTAAAAAGATATTAGATTAGAGCTGCTACCATTAATCAATTAGTTATCAACTATTAAATGAATCGGCAACTATTTTGATAATCGATTAAAAGTTAAAAATCTCTGATTCCAGCTTCTTAAATGTGAATATTTTCTGGTTTCTTTACTCCTCTTTGACAGTAAACTGAATATCCTTGGATAAAACAAGACATTTTTCATCTTGGGTTTTGGGGAACACTCACATTTTTCACCATTTTCTGACATTTTATAGAACAAACAACTAATCAAGAAAATAATCGACTGATTAATCAACAATGAAAATAATTGTTTTTTTTGCAGCCCTCGTCAACATAAAATAAAAAAATAAAATTTTGACGTGATGATGGCCCAAAACGAGAATTTATTACAATTAATCCTGAGAGGATATATGAATCACCAAAGTCATCAGGATGATAATCCATCTAATTGTTGAGATATTTCACATCACGGCTAAAAAAAAGAAGCAGATACACGTCAGCAGAACTGCATTCTATCGTTTTATTCAATGCCATCTTTAAATAATAAGAATCTGTACATCTCTTAAGCAGGTCTTTGACCATTCATTCCCAAAAGTAATAATAATAACAACAATAGTTTCCTTATTAACAACAGTAATACAGTTGAAGTGCTTAACCAGGCGCCCAGAAGGGCCAATAGAGATCATACAGCAACAAAAAAGGTCAAAAGAACGGTGTACAGCACACACTCTCTTACCTTTCCTCTCTCTCACACACACACACACACACACGCATCCAGCCTCTCACACTGAATCCATCACACACTCCATGTTACACACACACACAGCCCAGCAGTGCACCATACACCCTCTTGACAATTAAATACATTAAAGCAAAAACTGCCTGTTCATTCAGAAACAGCACCAAACATCAAATATCATTGCAGCAGTAATAATACTAAGCTTAACATTCCTCATTTCAGCATCATCAGTATCATCAGTCATAAGAATCTTTACATCTGCGGTAATATACAGGATCCAACCAACTGGGCCCCAAACTGGAGTGTTTTTAAGGCCGGCATGCTGAACAGTTCTGGACGCTGTGGATCATCAGTCAGATCTGCATGTCGCCCTCAGCCCTGCAGAGGGCGACATGCAACAAGTTGTTCCTTGTCCCACAGCTTTCATGGACAAAGTCAGCCTGGAGTGTGTTTTAGTAAACCGAGCTGCACCAAAAAGTGTGTCTGGAAAGTAAGCAGGGTATTGCTGCGTTAAAATCTGTGCAAAATTTCTAAGAGGACCCGCTTAATTTCCAGGGATCTTTTGGTGCAGAGCTCCCACACATCTTTTCTCTGTGTATTTGGTGTTGAGAAGTTTATGTCTGCGCCCCCGGCAAGGCGAGTCCCGGCTCCAGGCCGGTGGTGGTGGGGGTAGGAGATGGCGGCAGGTCCTTGGGTCCCGGGCAAAGCAGCCCACGTGAGGCTGCGTGGTCCACGTTCAAGTTCTTGTAAGGGTTCCTGCGCGGTGGAGCTCTGAGACACATAGAGGGGAAGCGGAGGCCGGCGAGGCAGCAGCCGGGACAGGAGATCACCTCCTCCTGGTCCAGGGAGTGTCCGCTGCCGGAGCCGAACGGCGACGAACCGGCGGGGTCGCCGGTAGGGGAGTGGTAGCCGTTGTTGTTGGTTGTGGTGGGAGCGCTGGTCGTGGTGGCGCTCCATCCCGTGGGTCGATTCACGACGACGTTGTTGTTGTCCAATTGAGAGAGGGGAGGCAGGCACGGCGGCCCGTTGGAGATGGCCGACCCCCAACCGTTTGAGAAGGGAGGAGTGGAGGGTTGGATGGGAGTCGAGGAGTTTGATGGAGGAGGGGAGAGTTTGGAGTAAGGAGATGAAGTGCTGTCCTGTGTGTCCGGAGAGCTTGCGCAGTCCATTGGCTCCTCATCCCCCTCCTCCCCCTCATCCTCCTCCTCCTGGTCCAGCAGGTCCAGCGACATGGGTTCAAGCGACAGAGGAAGACCTGAATCATTCCCACTCCCATCCCCGATCTCCTTCTCTTCTCCTAACAGTCTCTCTTCTTCACTCACTCCATTCATCTCGCCGTTTAACTCAGACGTGGACTCCTCCTCGGTCAGGACGGTGTTCGGCGCTGACGTGAGGTGCGGAGGAGGCGTGCACGGCAGCGAGTGGCAGCGCCGGTGCCTCCTGGGTAGCTCATAGCCGTCGCTCTCTGGGTCGTCGCAGTCTGGCGGAGGCGGCAGGGTGAAGGTGAGCGAGATGACGGACTTGCTGGGAGTGTCGAACAGCTTGATCTTGCCGCCCTTGAGGTCCTCCCTCTGAGAGAAAGGGTTGACCCGAGCAGGAATCGCCATGGTATCAGAGGGGGGCGTATCCGGGGGATGGAGCATGTCGGATTTGCTGCGGGAGAGGCGAGGATCTGACAGGACGCAGAGGGATCGCCTTCGTAAGGCGCCAATTGCTGGAGAAACCGCTTTAAAGAAAAAGAATGAAAGATAATTATTAATCTGCAGGAACAAACACGTTCACCATTTAGTGCCAACAGTTCAGAGTGTTTGATGACTCACCTTTGACCGTCGGTTCGTCCTTCTGTTTCCTCTCCGCCTGTCTCCTCTCCAGCTCCAACACGATTTGGGAGAAGGATGGACGGAGCTTTGAACTCATCTGGCAGGAGGGAGAAACAAATTCAACAGATGGAACAAAAGCATGAAGGAAAACGGAGACAAAAACTACAGTACATTTTTTTTAAATACTGCAAAAATCGTCATAAATTTATATTTGATTTGGTTATCCGTAAACTCAAAAGAAATTGAGGAGATGGAAACATGGCTTGGAGGTTAGAAGGTGGATGGATGCCACCTAGTGAGCAACTCTGAAAAGTGAAGTCAATGCTGAAGTGCCTTAAACTTGCATTCTTTCTAATGGCCAGCAGGGGGCGACTCCTCTGGTTGTATAGAAGTCTATGAGAAAATGAGCCTTGATTTATTACCTCAGTAAACATTGTAAACATGAGTTTATGGTTTCAATTGCTAGTTTCAAGTCTTCTTCAATACAGCATGATGTTCATTGAGTAAATTATGGTCCCATTTAGAGTCAAATAGACCATAAAGCAGGGGATGCTTTAGGACGTGGCTACCTTGTGATTGACAGGTCGCTACCACGGCGTTGTCCGGTCTGGGAGTTGTCCGTGTTTTTGTCTTATAACTTCTTTCACGGTGTGTTTTCAGCTCATGAAAGTTCATTGTAACAGTTTGGTCGCGTAAAAATGTCTCATTCAGCATTCGGTTGTACTTAGCTCCACCCTCTCGTGTCACTTCTGGTGGCAAAAAAACAAGACGGTGACGGCCAAAATGCCGAACTCGAGGCTTCAAAACGGCAGTCCACAAACCAATGGGTGACATCACGATGACGTTATAACCTTCGTGAAGGTATAATTTATTGCAGTCCACTTATATACAGTCTATGATGCCACTCCTCCCACTATGACGTTAGCCCATGTTACATTTCTGGCTTCATCTATCTGTTATAATTATGGCTTTCAGGCATTTAAACACAGGTTACAGAATGCTCTTTAACTGCTCTGTTTAAACATGACTGACGGGACCATTTAGGATAAACGGACAAGGTGCACCTATCTAAAACTACTGCAGTATTGTGCAATAGTCCTGCAATAAATTATACCTTTACAAAGGTTATAATGTTCAGTTTTTGTTGAGACTGATCTACAGCATTTTGGAGGATGTAGTCAGTGGTGCTATTCAATTGGATTGCACTGTACAATACCGTAACGCACCTACACTTGAGCTGACATGAGGCACAACCTAAAGATACAAGTGATCCGGCAGCAAAGAAGAGAAGGCAGGGTGTGTGTTTGTGTCAGATGAGTGATTCTTACATTACAGCAGGCGAAGGCCAGCCCCAGGAAATCAGAAGGACAATCTCCCGCCATCTGCTGAAAGGTCACCACATCCAAACCAAAGTCCTGTACAAACAAAGGATTTTGAAAGTTACACAAGGGTTTACATTCATGTCAGTGTGTGTTCTTTCAAAAAAAATGTGTGTTCAATTTAAAGAGCCCTTGAAAAATAACACAGCATGAAAAGGAAATCCCCTTACGCCACCGTCTGTTTAATATTGGCTTCAACTGACGTACTATTATATATATATATATATATTATATATATTCAGTAAATGGCCACAAGGGGGGGAAATTCTCTTGGAGTGCTATTAAGTTTATTTTGATTAATTTAATACTTTTTGTTTCTGGAGCCGTTTCACCAACAATTTGTTTTTAATTTTTCTGCAGCAGTGAGCAGCTCGACCTTTTTCCCCCCCATGCATTGCATTGTGGGACAACAGTGAACATCAACAGCATACTCAAAAAGAAAGTTTTTATACCAACTGTTTTGAATATACTTGCTTATACACTGTGCATATGCAATGCAGATCATAAGGCATGTAGTATTTTGGCATATATATATAAGGCATATGTATTTTGTCAGTTATTTTGAGTGCTTTAGCAGAAACATCTTGCGCACATGCAAGCTTTTTCTAAGATAAGAAATTCAGCTTCCTGTTTGTCCAAGATGAAAATCAGCAGTTAGATTCCAAAATGAGATATCCACCATTGTACGTATTTTTTTAATCATGTCCGATGTGGTGAAACATGTTGCTTAAACTCGAGTCATTTTGACATCGCTGCTTGCACAACAGTCATGTGCTTTTGAAATACTGACAGACTTCAGGCAGTAACTGAATACAGGAACTGTCCTACAAGACCATTAATATCAATAATGGTTTTATTATTCACGCCGTGATATAATAAAGGGCTCCGTGACATTAGATGATGAGTACGTGATGATAAGTGAACAGGGGGAATCATTAGTGATGACAATGTTTTCATCGTTACCACAGTGCGTGGCAGGATGTCGGGGTCGGCCTGTATCCTCCCAATAACCTCACACAGGATGATCCCGTACGCAAACACATCCACCTGCGGAGAGAGGAAGACGAATCGATCACACATCGAGGGGTGAAGATGAGATCAAGTAAAACAGGGAGACACAACGACAATATGCTGTTTATATTTTTTACTTGTGCGTTTATTAACCAAACTTCATAAAATTATTATTAATTTTTAATGAAATGCTTTGAAAAAACACTCAAATCAAAATATCTTGTAATATAAAATTACAATTGTAAATGCTTTTATTGTAGTAATGACGGTCTGAAATTCTGATTATGTAAATTAGGTGGATTTATATTATTTTTTTGCAATATAATCTAAAAACATGCGCTACATTCTGGATGTGGTTTATACTAATTTGTAGTTTCTTGTGATCCCAGGCAGGCTGCATAACACAGAACATGTCATCATCATCCCTAAAGTGCAACCCTAACAGGCAATTAGGATGCCCACTACAGAAAAATACAAGCCAAGCAGCAGTGCACCTCTTACATAACTAAATTACTGTTTGCCTTTAATATAATAACTGATTTATCAAATATGTATTGCTTTACTTCACTGCCTGGGTTTATTTGACTGGCTTTCATCACACCCACTGTGGACCTTGAACTCTTGCCACAATCTGCAGCTGAAAGGTAATGAAGACAGCGATCCGTCAGTACCTTCTCATTATACACCTCTCCTCGGAGCACCTCCGGGGCCATCCAGTAGGGGGAGCCGACGACAGCCAGAGGCACCTGATCCTCTTCCTCACTGCAGAGAGAGAGAGAGAAGAGGAACATTCATGTTAAACCAGCACTTATTTGAGGCTCTTGAATCCATTTCACAACATTCGTGTTTAAAATTGGTATATTCAATTTTGGGGATTTTTGGCTTTAAAATATATCACAGCTTGGGATAAGAATAATGTTTCCGTAAGAGCTTATGAGTCTGTTATATATTCATATATCAATGAATATGAAATCTTCAAAACTTTTAGAGAGAGATACCAATCAGCACTAAATCCAGTTGTGATGCTTTTACAGAGGTTAGGCTGAAATTGCCTGAAAGAAATTAGTGGATTTCATACCAAATACAGTTTAACAAAAAGGCATCATTAAAGGGTTGTTTCACCCAAATTATAAAAAACAGTGACTGGCACCTGCCATGCAGAAGGTTTTTGTTTTAAGATTTCTGCCCCCACTCACATACAGGGGAGATGAATGTGAACATATTTGTGGTGCCACTTCAAATTCATTTCCCAACATCTGAGTTTAAAGGGACAGTGTGTAGGATTTGGCAGCATCCAGTTGTGTGGTTGCAGATTGCAACCAACCGATTACCCCTCCACTAACTCCTCCCTTTCCAAGACTGCGGTAATGTGAGCCGCCGAGTGTAAAACAAGCCTGTCGGAGAACTACGGTGGCCTTCAGGTAACGTAAAAATGTGAAAGGCTCTCTCTAGAGCCAGTGTTTGGTTTGTCCTTTCTGGGCTACTGTACTGTCGAAACATGGCGAAGCAACATGGCGGACTACGTGAAGAGGACCTGCTCCCTATGTAGATAGGAAGGGCTCATTCTAAGCTAACGAAAACACAACGATTCTTAGTTTCAGGTGATTATACACTAATGAAAACATAGTTATGAATATTATATTCCATTTCTGCTAATAGATCCCCCGAAATGTTACACACTGTTCCTTTAAAAAAAAATATCACACCATGGATAAGAAAATCGAGCTGAAATAATTCATAGATTAAGCGATTAGACGATCAACAGAAAGCTTTAATGATCAATTAATTGTTTGTTCTTTAAACAGGCAAAAAATTGCAAATATTCTCTGGTTCCAGCTGCTAAATGGAAATATTTTCTGCTTTTAATTGGTGTGTTGTACACCATATTAAACTGCTGATTGGACAAAACAAGCAATGTAAAAATGTCACCTTGGGCTTTAGGTAATAGTGATGGACATTTTTCACCGCTTAATTATCATTTCTTTTTTAATGCCAAAGGATTAATTGAAAAAATAATAAGCAAATTAAATCAATAATGAAAATATCTATGCTGCCCTAGTAAAAAAGGCTTCGGGTCAACAACTACATCAAAAGTGCATTATGTTTTAATTCCCGACAGTGATGCATGAGAAATGAAATGAAAACATGTTTTCCATTCAGGAGATTTGCAATTTGTAAGAGACGATGACAGATAAGCAAATGGTTGGACAAGAACAGTCAAGTAAAGCTGGCGTCACGCTCCATTTCATTAACGCAGAACCCAATCAAGAGAGAGAGAGATAGAGGGGTTGTATGGGGTGAGAGTGTGTTTGTGTGCACTTCCTCTGTATCTAAGAAACCACAATGTTTTTCAGTTCGGTGGAGATATCATTGTGCAATATTAGCTGAATAAAAAGGAAGGAAGACAAGAATGTGCAAGGATTACGTGCTCACACACACAAACACACATACACACACCCTGCTGGCAGATACTTCCTTTCCTGTGCTATTTCCATCTGCTACTGTGGGCTATGATACTGCAAAAAAACACACAGCGAGGGAAGTGATGGCAGAGGGAGGGATGAGGAGCCGAGACGGTCGTGGCTCCCAACGTAAACACCATTTGGAGAAGTGGACCGACAGAAAAGAGAAAACAGAGAGAGCGCGGAAGGCAACGGAGGGAAAACAGAAAACTCATAAATGAACTTAAGTACGGACACCAGAGGAATGATGGGAGTAAATGACAGGAGTGACTTGCTGTACGAGGTGCAGCAGAGATCCAGTTAGAGCAAAAGGAGGAGGACTGGAATAGTTTGACCTTATTTGGAGTGCTTTTCCTGAACCCCCTCCATCTCCTCTCCTCTCCTTCCCTCCCCTCCTTTCCTTTCCTTCATGCCACAAGCACAGTGGTAGCACTCCAACACAAACACACGAGAAGGGTTGTCAACGTCGCCCATTCTCCGTCAGCGCTCCGCGACAGGATACAACAGTGTTTGACTAAAATGTAAAAGCAAACATGCCCTTGAAAACGACGGAAACACTATTCACCAGCTGTTATTGAAACAGAGGCTGGAGCAAACAGAGGCTTCATGTTTGATTGCTGCAGGTATGCAAAAATACACAATGACACACACTTGCATATTTGCCAACCCTCCCGATTTTCCCAGGTGACTCATGTTTTTCATTGCCCCCTCCCAGTTTCCTGCCGGGGTCACAATTCTCCCATATTTCTCCTGATTTATGACAATATTTCACACCTTGCGCTCGCCGCACATCACAACGCGCAACGCCCAAAGTGGGGCTTTGCTCGACGCAGCAAAAAGCCGTTATGGCGCGGCGCAAGCCATTGGAAATAACGGCTTTCAGAGCGCAGTGGTACACGATAGCCTATTACTCTATGCCAGAGATTCACACAAGTTAACGCCAGAGGGCCAAATTATTCTAAATTCTTTCCTGAGAATTAAAGGTAAAATTAAAAGTATTTAAGATTAAAAAATGCTGTTGCAGTGTACTTATTATTTTGTGTTTTCTTTCTTTAAAAGTCACCAGAATGCAGGAAACAAAGTCTCTGAAATGTTTCTGGGAACCCATAATCACCGCTTTGATTTTGAAATCCTCCCTATTTTCTCAAGGTTGGCAAGTATGCACACTTGCATGTGTAAAATATCAACTTTTTAGCCTCGTTTTTAGCTGGATGGACATGCTTTAAATGGATCTTTACAAAAAGCATGAAAGCTTTTCCAACCTGACAGTGACACGCACACTTGTGTAAACACAAAAGGTGGTCGGGCACAAACAGAGCCAGCGGAAACGCACACTCACAACACACAGAAAAGGGCAGGTCAAGTTTCTGTGGCAGCTGCCTCGTCTCAGCGAGAGTCGTGTGTTTACTAAATGACTGCAGACAGAGCGAGGAGGGGAGGATGAGGAGCTAATGGGACGTAACTGTGTGTCGAGTGTGTGTGTGCCTCTGACATAACGGCTGCCCGTTGATGCTCTACATTGTTATCAGTTCACTGCCTGCCCGTTGATCCATTTATGGACAAACAATATTCATAAAGATGACAAACCGTCTAACTTATATGGACGTTGAGGAGAAGTGATGTCAAGTCGTAGATAAACTGAGGACAAGAGAAAGTACTTCTGGTGAAGTCATGTGTTTAATTACAATTTGAACTAGTGGTACTTAACTGGAACATTTCCATTTTGGAAGACTTTAAAGGGGACACATCATGCTTGTTTTTCAGGTTCATACTTGGATTTCGGTTTCTACTAGAACATGTTTACATGCTTAATGTTCAAAAAACACATTATTATTCTCATACAGTCTGTCTGATTATACTTTTATTCACCCTCTCTCTGAAACCCTCCGTTTTAGCGCCTGTCTCTTTAACCCTCTGAGACCCATATTTGTTGTTTTTAGGGGGGGACAGGGGGTCTTTAGGAGCAGATAGCAGGTCAACAGTAGATGTCACATAGAAGTGGTGTACATCATCTGAAAGCTGGGAACCTGAAGGTTAATTTGAGATGCAGCTCAGCACTGTGTGTCAAGCTGTTCTAGTCATAAATTAGAAATAAACATGATTTAATTCATTCATAATTTAAAATAAATTGTGAAAGTGTATGTAATGGTTTATGATGGAAGTATATGATGGCCATTCCCATGCTTTATTATGTCTCATAAGTTATGGCAGCAATTTTGGGGTTGATACCATTTGTTACACAGATATCTATAGATAGCTATCTTTATATCTATATATAGCACATAGACCTGCTTTATAATAAAAAAAAGACATGATAATGTCACTTTCTACCATACGGGACCTTTAAAGGAATACAGCATTTTGGGAAATATGCTTATTCTCTTTCTTGCAGAGAGATCGATGAGTTTTTCACTGGACATGTCATATAAACTTTATATTTTCCAATTTTGGAGATCTTTGTATACCTGTTTTTTTATTATTATTTTAATTTAGGACTTTTTCCTTCTTTGCCTTGAAGTATTTTCCTTATTCCTACTGTTAGTTAAGTAAAGGATTTGATCATCAAGCGTTATGGGAGATATGAGGTCACCGGAGAACCAGCTGAAGGAAATAAAACTTGATAGCTGTAACATTGCTGGTCATTCATAGTCGGCACAAGCCAGCGGTGAATTGATGGCGGTGAATAAAATATGCCACATAAATGTCACGCCGTATTAAAAACACGCAGCTGCAAAACACAGAGGAGGAAACACAACGAGACGACGGCGACAGAGCAGCGAGTCTGCGGTACGTCATGACCGCCTTGAAAGGACGCTTCACAATATTAATAAAAAGTTCCCCAAACAGTGAGTGGCGGTGGAGAAGAGGGGGGGGGTTAACCACAACGTTCGGCGGGGAGGCATCATGTGCATACTTTGGAAAAACCGGACTGTGCTTTGGTGAGTAATGCGTCTCTTTCTGTGTGTCCCGAGAAAACGAGAAGCTGTGGGAGAGATTTTTGCTCAGGCAGATATGCCACGAGGGATAAATAAGACAAAGGGAGAAGTGGAGGAATGCGATTTATTGAGCGTGACTTATCTAATCACAGACTGTTGATAGAAGTTTAGATGAATGCACTGACCTGTAATCTGGGATTTTTTCCGCCAGGCCAAAGTCTCCCACCACGGCCGAGCACACGCAGCGGTTCCAGCGCACCAGGCAGTTCTGCACAGAGTGGTCAGAGGTCACACACATCTCTATTACTGCTGTTAAGTGTGTGTCCAGTGTGTGTGTGTGTGAGCATTCCTTTATATATGGCTGCATGTGTTTTATTGAGCAGAGCTTTTCATTTGCTGTAAAGGCTTTTTAAGTGACCGAATTTAAGTCTTTAGCTCGGAGAACTGCTGATGTTTCCACACTTAGAGAAATGATTGGTTTCTGGGCCATTTTCCACTATGAAGTGATTATTTCACCATGTCAACTTCAGGGTCTCCTCAAATCTGATGTGCTAATATCCAACGGTTTCCAGCATGTCAACATTTCCTTTGTAGGCTAGAGATTTCAGACACCGATTCCTCTTTGAACCATATAATATAAAATAAAAGATTGCGTCAGAATAGTCGTTTTTCTCTGTTTTTTGTAACGTTTTAGGACGCTTTCATAAGCAATAGTCCCAATCAGAGTGAAATTGATACTTTTGGTTTGTTCTCTATTCAGTCTGGTTTCACAGTGTGCAAATTACAGCAAGCCAAATAAAGATAATAATTAGCTGAGGGGCGTGTAGGAAGGAGCGAATTGATCTTTTTCATCTCAAGAGCTGACACTTCTATGCAGGGGATCGCAGACTTTGATATATTGCTGTGGACGTTTTTTTTCACTTTGATTTGGCACTGATCTGCTGAGCGAACGAATCCCTTCTCCTCCAGTTCATCTCCAATGACTTTATAAATGTCACTATTTTTGTGGACTTCATTTAGCATATTCTGTATGTTCAGATGTCAAGCAAACATCAGACTTCTGCAGAAGTCAGAGTCAGTCCTCTCCCACTCATGTTAACCGGTCAATTACCTGTGTCCATCTCAACAAATGCCCTGTGTTTTGGTTCACTTGGAAACGGTCCGTGACCACCTCTCGCAAGCTGTCTTGGACCGGTTGTTTTGGTCCGCACCAGAGTACGATTACTGCGTTCACAAAGGCCAAAATGAACTGCAGCAGGGTTCGATTAAAACGGACTAAATGTTGGCCTGTGAAAGCGGCCTTAGAGCTTTATATGTTGTGATTTGTACACTTTATCTCCATGTTTTACTTCATTGTCTCTCATATTTCACTCTCCTTTCTCACACTCTGTAAATTTCTGTTTTAAAAAGTGCTACACTGACCAGTGTTGAAACACATAAGAGGTCTGAGGGAGTCTGAAGGTGTGAGATAAATGATCGATTGTATGTATGTCTAGTCATTTGTTTTATACATTTGTTTTCTCTTGCTTTGCTCTCTTGGTTTGTTCTCTTGTTTCTTAACATGAGTCATCAATGTGTATAAAATTCACCAAATAACTTTAATTACACGTTATTTTACGCTGCTATAAAGCTGAAAAAATGGAAAAATAAGATTGCTTTTATGTGCCAATGTAGGCTGCATTCAACAATAACTTGCAATAAAAATATTCTTAAACATAAACAATGTTTGCCTGATTGCTTGTTTATGAGTGTGCTGCTGTCACCTCCTTTCTTTCATTTCTACCTGTGAGCTAAATCCTACATTTATTAGCATATCAACCTCAGCATTAGCTGCCTGCTACTAAAGCCAACTGCTGGTTTAGGTCAATCTAGCTGGAAGCTGTTTTAGAGTTTAGTCCGTTTCCTGTTTCAGTAGCCTTCTGTGAACTCACGTATTCATTTTACATTCAGAACTTTATTGAATTGACCTGCAACATTTCCCACAGATCCTTTTTGTTGACGTAGGTGCAAGATCTGTGACGCACCTGCAAAGCCTCTAAATCTGCACCAGAGCTTTTGACTGTTTCCACAATCTACACTAAAAAGCATCATCAAATGTTTTGCCGTTACACGACTCTCATGTTCGAACATCATTGTGTTGACCTCTTTGTGCGTCACGTTCTTGTGGAACATCCATATGTTAAGTAATCGTAGTTTCTTGTGCATGTAATACACATGTATGGCTACCTTAGGAGCAAAGTCCCTGATGTTCAGTGATGTGTGTGTGTTTGTGTGTGTGTGTGTGCTGTACATGGGTACTGATGCGTGCATGTGTGCCGTGTCGTCACCTTGGAGGTGAGGTCCCTGTGGAAGATGCCCTTGCTGTGCAGGTACTGCAGTCCCCGGGCAATGTCCAGGGCCAGGACGATGCGCACGCTCCACGACAGGTACACGTCGCTGCCCAACAGCTGCTCCAAGTTACCGCCGTTGATGTACTGGATCATCGGGATGAACGGAGACAGAAAGGAGTTCATTATTAAACCACAAATCAACACACAAAGAGTTCTTTCCATTTGGAAATTGCTTCGATGTTGATATGAAAGCCGCTTCTCTTATTGTTTTGGAAAATTGTAACCAAAGTGTCTGACTGAAGTCGTGCAGTAATATACTGTAAAGATTGTGCTGTTAAACTTGCCCACGTGAATTTTGCCGTCAGTCGTTAAATAAATATTTAGTCTGTTATCAGCATGGTTATCAGCTTGTTTTATTGATAAGTCCACAGCTTAGTTTACCACTCCTTCTAAAGGTGACACGATCATTACAAAAGTCAATCATTTGTGAAGTCTTTTGTCAAGAATGCCGACATATTTGTTGGTTTCCGCTTCTAAAAACGTGAGGATTTACTGCTTTTCTCTGTCTTATATCACTCTAAATTCAATATCTCAGGGTTTAAAGTGCTGTTCTGACAAAACAAGTAACAAGTTGAAGATGTCACCTTAAGTTGTGAGAAATTGTGTAGCCAATTTTCAAAATGTTCTAAAGTTTTAAGAGATATGTGAGCTATTTTGCTTTTTTTTTGCTAGTGACAGTAGAGATAGAAACAGGAAACATAGGTGCAACATGAAATAAAAGTCACCGGGATGTTGCGGTTGTACGGATTTTAACCACAAGGTGACCAGAATTTCCCTTTTTCAGACATTTTATAGACTAAAAGATGAGTCGCCCTGCAGACAAGTCAATTCTTGGACCATTAAAGTAATTTCCCAGTCCATCAGCTAAATCTCCTCTTAACAGCTCACCTTTAATCCCTGTATGTCTGGAACATGCTGACCTTTTCCATCAATACAACACAATGACCTGTCACATAAATACTACCATTACAGCAGAACACCAAATCCCCTTTTCACTGTTGAGCAGCTCAGTTACCATGGCAACGTCAGGTAGATCAATCACACATAAGAAACCGGTGAAATGACGCAAGCTGCCTGACCTCAGTCTGTGCAACACAAGTCAACTGTCAGATGCTTTTACTGTGTTTTACACAGAGTTTATGTAGAGAGATGTGTTTGTTTTATAAAAACCGACAGAGCTGCTGCTTTAATGATCAAACTCTCTTTAGTATAAATCCAATTTCAAAAGGGATGAGTATCAAAAACATGCAAAAATAAATTAACAAAATTCAAGTTTTTTTTGGTTTCCAGCAAAGAAATGGGAGCAACAATCTACGCATGGAAATACAGAGAAGATTTGAATAGTGACTGGCTGAGATATATTAATAATTAATGTTTTTACAAGACGGGATCTTAGAAACTATAAAGTAGTACGCTCACTGTGAACTTCCATGTTAGGCTAAGAGTCATAATACTGCACTATTCATTATTTTACATGCAAATTGCAATTTGAATGATTTTGAAATCAAAAAGTTGCAACTTAGATTAGAACTTATGTCATTAAAGGGATAGTTCGGGTCTTTTGAAGTGGGGTTGTATGAGGTACTTATCCATAGTCAGTGTATTACCTACAGTAGATGACAGTCGTCACGCCCCCAGTTTGGAGAAGTAGACAGGAGTTACTGCACAGGTGCAAAGCAATGTACTGCTACGAGCAAAGTGCATTTTAGCCACCTAAAAGAAAGACCTACCTAGAAGTCGATGTTTCCGACGGGGTACTGAAGCTGTTATCGTCCGTCGTACCGTTATCAGCCGTTGTTTGTGTTATTGTGTGACTTTGGTTAGTTCATATCCACCAGAGTTACACAATATGACAAACAAACTCAGCGATCGAGGCAGCGGTAGACCAGCAACCCCTGTGTTCTGCGAGGTAAAATTACAGGATTTTTCAATGGAGTCTGGTGGCTTTTGCAAGAGGATAGATGGATACAACGGCTTCAGTTCCCCATCGGAAAGGGCTGTCTCACGGCAAGTGGTGAAAATATTCTATAAATAATGTACACTTAAACTGATATCTATGGTCCTGTGCGGTATCTCCTGTCTGCTTCTCCAAACTGGGGGGCATGCTGACAGTCATCTTCTGTAGGTAATATGCTGACTATGGATAATTACCTCATACAACCCAACTACAAAACACCTGAACTATCCCTTTAAGAGGGGCAAATTTTAGTAGGCTGTTCTTACCTCTGTGAGGGCGTGGAGCTGCCCCTCGTGGACACACACTCCTATAAACCTGGAGGCAGAGCAGAAAAAACACTTAACAACAGAAGGAGAACAACAGTTTCATGACACATATAATTAATTCTTCCAACAAGTCAAAGCTTGCTGGAAGAAGGTCACACACGATAGAAACAACAGAATGTAAACCAGGTGGAAAAAAAAAAACGAAAAAAGGACAGCATGTCGGGATTGTAAATGTTTCAGTTACCTGAGTATGTTGGGATGCGATAGTCGGTTCATGAGCTGGACCTCCCTGAGCATGTTGGCTCTGTTGCTGGCCAGGATGTTCATCTTCAGAGCCATTACCTGGCCTGACACACGATGCTGCACCTGGATCAGACGATGATAAAAAACACACAAAATAGTTTTATTCTGATCCACAATTGTGACTAAAATTATTTCAAAACTGTAGATTCAACATTGTCTGCGTAGAAATTGGAAAGCCAAGGAAATTACACAATAGAGCACCAGAAAAAACACTTTTTTAAAAAACAAAAAAAAGTTGAAAAAGCCTTAATTGCTCCAAAGAAACCTGACCGTTGATGAGAAGTATTATTCATAACACCTCACAGAACACATGAGCACATATTACAGATACGTAGCTAAACAGAACAGGCCTGCAGCAAGGTATTTATGATGATAAACCATTATACATACATCACATCAGTTAACACGATCTGAAGTAATAAAATGAAACTAGGACAGAGTGCTGAGTTATATGAACACTCAGGTGCTTTTGGAAAGTGGCCATGAAACATAAGCAGGTCAGCCGAGTTCCTTCATTTGTTTTGGCTGCGTCTGTGCCCCGACCTGCTGCTATGGCAATGGCTTCGTCTGGTATGGTAACCATGGTGACGCGACATGCTTCCTCCCCCCCCTCAGGCTACATGTGAGTGCATATTTGCTTGGCAAGTCGTTTGACTTCCGAAAGAAATTCACACGAGCAGCAGACGAGCACTAAAATCTCTGGCAGAGTGTAGAGAGAAGAAGTCAGAGGTGTTTCTGAGTCTGTCTGCCTGTGTGTTAGTGTGTGTTAGTGTGTGTTAGTGTGTGTGTTAGTGTGTGTCTGAAGTGAGAAATCCCAGTACTGTATGTGTGTAATTACCAGCGTTACTGTACAGTGAGAGAAGGCGAGAACATTTGGCATTACGCAACAACAAAGAAAGAACTTTTATTTTCCTTATTATTATTCTTTTTTTATATTTGTATATATTTTATAAAGACTCATAGTGTATATGTTGTATTGGTGCATTTTGTGTGATTTTACATGATTAAAGGGCCTAATCTATAGTATTTCGATGTTTAAATTATGGTCAGGTCTTAAGTTATACAGTATTTAAAAACTTGTAATTTATAATTCTAAGCATGTGTCACAGCTGTGTTTGCAACGGTAACACAAACCATCTTAAATTTGTATTTATTTGTTGTGTACAGTAGTGCTACTATATGCATTACAAATACGACTGGGTATTGAAAGTACTAAAGTTGGTAAAAAGAAGGTACTAAAATTAACTTTTTGTAGTTTATGCATATGGTGGTGTGTTCTTTATATGACAGTTTTCTTAAAATTAGATTTTAAAAAAAAATCACAATATATCGCCTTGCTTACAGTATCGCGATACATCGTTATATATTGAATTGGCCACACATTTGTTTGCATTTAGGAACTGCAAACCTAATTTCCTTCGAGCTAATAATATAAAGTTGAACCGGCACGGGAGGGTTTCAGGTTGTGGCTTCATCAGTGACACGTGTGTGTGTAATGAAAGAATGAAAAGGGTGAGGGAGGAGGTAGAGTGTGTGAAGGGTCAAAGTCTGCAGTAGGAAGTGTTGAGCTGGAGTTGGTGTGACACTGGCCTGGATCTCAGCTGCGCTCTGGATTTGAGTGGTGATGGAAAAGAAACCCACAAAGCCTATTAGAGACCAGACTAGAGTGCAGCGAGTAATGCTACACACACACACACACACACACACACACACACACACACACTTCATCTTTACGGCCAGTCAATGGGAGTCGATCTCTGCCGCCGCTCTAAATCCTTCCTCCACAGAGCCACTTGAGGTCTTCAGCCTGCGGAGAAGTGCTGCACACATGCATGGCTGCACGCATGTAAATCACACATATAATTGTGTACAGTAGTTGCTTCCTCTGGCGAAAGAGGAAGTCGGAGCAAGACATTTTAAACACGCGGCAGGAGCGTGGAGGGACTGCAGCACTAATCTTAATATAGTTACAGCACTTAGAGGACGAGGCAGACTCCTGTAGGCTGGTAGATGGAGCTCTGCGGCCGATTAGAGGGTTTCTTTATACACACAGCCTCCTCCTGCTCCCATTAGCGCAGATTTATCTGGCAAGCAGGGCTGTGAGGCTCTGCATCGCTGTGGATTTACATCACACATCTGCCTTCTCACTTAGCTGAAGAAACTCTTACATGCTCGTCGGGCATCCTGTGACTCTACTGTAATAGCCACACACACACACACACACACACACACACACACACACACACACACACACACACACACACACACACACACACACACACACACACACACACACACACACACTGACTCATATAGGCAGGTTACAGTGCAAACGTAAGCCAACTGCTGATGCAGCAGTGGTTGGAATTGCAACGCTGCTTCACCCAACTGTTTTGTCACCGACAGTTTTTAGCCTCCAAATAAACAACCTGTCACTCATCATTATTATTATTATTATTATTATTATTAAGGGCCGACAGTCTGTCTGCAACTTGGGCAACATTTTCTCAGGTGTGTGTGTGGGTGTGTGTGTGTGTGTGTTTGCCATCTGACAAGCTTAACCCTGCAAAGCCACCATGAGGTATGTGTGGTGCTTTTTTTTTTTTTCAAAATTCTTCATGCCAACCACTTTAACGGTCATCTCCATGGACTCGCCACTGGAATGCCGATGTCCACGCCTACGTCAAGATTACCCCATGATATGGAGCAATTACACACACACACACACAGAACAAACACACACATATCCACGACAGACTCGCATGCCTGCGCCTAGACACACCCTAAAGCTCTCCTTCAAAACACTCTCGGCCTTGTAAAGTGCTGCTGTCAGCAGAGGAAAGGTCGCGGGCATCTTTTGCTCTCGCTCCGTGCAGCCAACATGTGCAGCGATGTCTGTCATTAGCCGGCGGCCCGACGGGGCTGACTGATGCACAGAGAGGAGGAGGAGGACGTGCCAGAGACTGCAGATGGAGGATGCACACGAGGGCAAAAGATGCATTAGACCTTTAGAAAGCTGTGATTTTAAGGGAGTTCGGGTTTCTTCGATAGAAAATATGGAGAAGGTGGTAGCAGAGAAATTGCAGGAAAATGTGTTTCAGTCTCACAAAAAGTCCAAACCAGGAGTTTTAAAGGATGAAATTAACAAATGGGAATTTTGGTAATGCAAGAAACAAACTGAATCTATGAGTTTGTGTTGTATTGTTTTATCAGAGTTCTTATGTACGGGGCTGTAGCCTGGATTTTAAATGAAAAACTTGACAATCATGCGATTAATTGTGATTAAATATTTTAAACGATTAGCTAAAATATACATTTATTTCTACATGATTTTTTAAATGCTGTTTCAAAGCATTTCTGACAATGCCAGGAATACAATTCTGCTGGAGAAATACCAAATACTGCTATTTTTATGCATGTTTTTAGCCTTAAACTGTCAAATTTAAGGATTTTGACTCACCCTGTGAAAACATAGTGCATTAACTCCTTCTCAGGATGATCAAACACCCAATTTCCCTGAAACAATATCAAGTGAATGGCTTTACTGACCTGAATGGTAGCTACAGCCCTGTGTTTTTTCAATGTATGGGATTATTTTGTGTCTACAACACTTTACAGGTGTCCACCATGTAGTGGCGATTCTGACGAAAAAGAGAAAACTCTGCAGAACGAATCACATGTTACTGCAGTGTTGCAGACCACACAGCTCAATGACTTTGCCTCTGGACACTGGGTCAACTTTAAAGGCTTCTTTTCCCTCGTGGATTTCAAGGTTACTTCACAACTTCTCAGTGTTATCATAACTGAGGAGTCTCCAAATAAACGATGGAGATTGCTGGTGGAAGACTACTTTAGAATCAGTTTCTTGTCGCCGTAAGACTCTTAATCTCTCTAAATGTTGAGCAAACAGTCGGGTTATTGTGGTATTTACATGATAAAGCACTTTACAGTCTTACTGGTCTGTAGCCAGGCACATAAAAAACAGAATCTACCCTTCAAAAAGAGAAGTATCATCATCTTTAAATGTGCAGCTTCTGCAGCGTTTTTAACCAGACTAAAGCAAAAATTTGCCTAAGAATCAGCATTTTAAGGCATCACTTCAAGACAAAAACAGGAAAGCTTCAACCGATATGACAAGCGAGCTTTGAGCCCAAGTGTGAAGGGACGGTGAGTGAAATGTCCCTGAGGGGGTGGACTCCACTCACTTGGAGAATCAAGAAAATGAGTTTCTCCCACAAAGCAACTCAAGGCTTAAGCCGCCGCCGCCGCCTGAGGCTCTGCTCTCAGTTATAGCTTGAAGAAGCAAGTGTCAGAGTGTGAATGCATGTGTGCGGGCGACTGAGAAACGAGGCACTCGGCCAAGCCGCGTCCATCAGTGAGCGAGCAGGGAGGTCCCATTCCCCCCCTGAAACACAACCTGATCCAGGAGGCGAACAGTCCAGGTAGCAGACAAGGTGACACACAACGGCTCACTCGGTCTGTTGCACAACACTGGGATGACCACGCCCCTCCTCCTACACATGCACAAGCCTAAACATGAGGGGGTCAGTCAAGTTTATACACGCAGAAATACACGGGTATCGTGACTGACCTGGTGCTCACTAATCACCTGTTTGGTTTTTGTCTTTTAAATGAGTGAAAGAGTGCGTGGAGGTTTTGCAGTAGCAGGTTAAACGGACAGAAAGCCTGCCAAGAAGTGGATTGTTGGTCGACTAACTCGAAATCCTCAAAACCAGCCTGATAATGAAGACAATCTGAAACGATTGCATGAGAGTCTATGGAACAGAGCTGTTTAGTTGTCGAATCCTGGTCAGAGCTGGCTGATGCTACGCTTTGATTGGCCAGTCTGTGTTCGAGGGGTGGGACTTAACGAAATGTCAATTATGCCTGACTTTAAGCCTTAATATAATTTAAATGGATTTGTCAAGAGCGGGGAAATTAGCTATAGGGATCAGTTATTTTGTACCAGGCTGTAAACATGTTTATTTCCGCTGTAAAGTTGGGCATTTTAACACGGTGCTCTATGGATTGACTCGCTTTCGGAGCCTCAAGTGGCCATTTGAGGAACTGCAGTTTTTTGGCACTTCTACATTGGCTTCATTTTTCAGCACCGGAGGTTGCCGCTTGGCATTTACCAGGCAGAGAGGGTATAATGAGAGACTGAATTGAGTTGCATTATGGGAAATGAAGGATCTGGAACTTGACTCACACCTAAAAGTCAGTATATCTCGGCCTCTGCAGTTTCAATTTCGACCATCCTTTTTCCCTTTTCTTGCAATCTCTACAACTTTTTGCAAGTGCAATACTACATTTTCTGGAGTGCTCCTTTGATTTGCCCAGGCTTTGGGATATGAGTCTATGGACATTTCTCAGAGTCTTACAGATGTTGAGTTGGATTATCCAGAGAACAGGGACACAGTTTCTGGGAAGAGATGGTCCCGTTGAATCATTAAAACGTAATTTCACACAATTCCATTCACATCCACTGAATCAGGGAGGAAGCAGAGATTCAAGAGACCGATCTCTAAAAACCACAACTAGACACAACTGGAGATGACATATTTTGGTGAACCGAATCTTTACAAAACATGTCACAGAGGTGACAATAAAAACAACCGAGCCCTGCTGCACAAGAAAAACATTTCGCCATTTCTGTGATCAACACACACAAACACATATCCGCGCAGCCATTTGTTTACCCTCTGACAGGGCCTTCCTCGAGGTTTAAGCTACCACACTGCCAACATGTGGACGGGAGGAAACGCTCATTGTGCGTTGATGTAAACACATACACTAGTCTCTAGAGATAAAATCATAAAAACACTGGTAACCATAATGGAAAGGAGGAGGACCTGAAAGCAGATAATTGTGCAACTCTTGCCCAACACTTCTCTATTTTGATCCCGATCCATCTGAAATATCTTTAAGCGATAAACATGGTGGTTAAAGTGAAGTCAGGCACATCACATGGTCAGCGCTTTCGTGTTTGTGCGGCTGTGCAGAACATAAACAAAGCTAAATACTTGTGCTGCGAGTGGCAGCATGAGCAGGCCTGGACTGGAGCGAAGCGAGGGAGGAGAGGACTAATGGAGGGAAAAGAGCGCCACGCTAAGCTGCTGATGTTCAAGTCTGCACTGGCTCTCCCATACCAACACCGCCATTCAATAGCAACATGGACACACACAGAGCCTCCTAATCCCGAACACTGAAACTGATCACAAGCACACTGATGACAGCTGATGATGGACCGCGGTTTGTGCGTGCATTTAACTCCTTTGTTGTTGTTTTATCTGAGGGAAGACATTGTTTCGGCAGCCAGGATTTACTAAAGAACTGGTCACATCCCAACACGTCCTGCCGGGAGAGTCCCACAATCTTCCTTCTCTCATTGCACATGCTCTTTCAAGAGGCGTCATGTTGGAAAATTAACCTGAAACTGATGACAAAAAGATCCTGTCTTATTCAGAAAGATCATGTGTGCAAACTTAATCCAAAGGAAGAACACTAGAGCTGCAACCAACACTTATTATTTATCCAATTAATCAATCAATTGTTTAGTCTTTAGTCAATCGTTTTAGTCGTTAAAGAGCCAATCATGAACCGCACTATCGACGATTTGTGTCTGAGTATTCAATATGACAAAATACAACATAATGAGGGTTTTATCTTGTGAATTATAGACAAAACTCTTTCTCACTCATGTCAAACAAGAACTTCTGAACTATCTATATGATATGATTTTACTGAAAGTCAATATACGATAATACTGATCTTCTGTCCTAGATGAAAACTGGATATACACAACACATACAGTACACACACTGTACACACACTGTACACACACCGCAGCAGTGTTTGGCAACCCATTTCCTCACATTACCACTCTGACACAAGCAGCTGCCATGCACACACACACACACTCGCACACACTCACATATCATCATCTTCACTCAAGTTGACAGTATTTGTCCTTCGGAGACTCCAGTCTGTTTTAAAATCCCCTCTTTATCAAATTACTCTCCTTCAGCTTATTATCATCGTATCTCATGTGTGAGCATAAAAAGACGCTACACACTCACACACACCTCCATTACTAGACTCTAATCAGGCTAAATCACAGCTGGTATGATAATTACCATGATGACTAGTTTTGTAATTGAGAAATTCTCACCGTGTGACTCATGTAAATGTATTTGAATTTCAGTTTTACCTCCCACTTTTCGCAACATAATTACAAGACAAACATTCGCCATCAGCCCTGAAATTATCAAGAAAATGGAGCAACGAGACCTTCCCAATCTGTGCTGAATGGATTTAAGTTGAGCCCACAAACCAGGGTGCAACCAGGGCCAACAGACACTTTAAAACTGACGCAACAGATTGAAACATTTCTTTCTAAAACAATTAAAAGCGCTCAGTATTTCTCTAAAAAGATTTTGTTAGCAGGGTGGAAAAAACGGGGGCATATCTATGGATATCATATCCCCTTAATATGATAAACTGACGAGACCTTTCAAACAGTTTGATGTTCTCAGCGATCTTTTTCCCTAGGTCAAATATTCAATGCATGCTTCCCGGGGTCAATATGTTGAAATCACCCACAGTTGATGTTATACACCTCAAATTTACGAGCAAGACTATCGCACTCAATGTTTCTGTAAGTTATTAATAACTTACTCGGAACACTGATTTGCCACTTTCTGACCCACCCGGCCGAGGTGGGTTAGAACCTGTGATATTTTCTAGTAAGCTCAGCCCGAATCTGCCCGAATCCACCCAACACCCGGTGGTTGACCAGCACGTCACTAGTAGCTAGGCATAAGAGAGTTTTGTGCCTAAACTTAACCAAGTAGTTTTGGTGCCTAAACCTAACAAATTAGTTTTGGTGCCTAAACCTAACCAAGTAGTTTTTGTACCTTAACAAAGTATTTTTTGTACCTTAACTTAACAAAGTATTTTTTGTACCTAAACCTAACAAAGTTGTTTTGGTGCCTAAACTTAAATCAAGTAGTTTTTGTACTAAACTACCAAGTAGTTTTGGTGCCTAAACCTAACCAAGTAGCTTTTGCACCTTAACTTAACCAAGTAGTTTTTGTACTAAAGCTAACAAAGTCATTTTGGTGCCTAAACTTAATCAAGTAGTTTTGGTGCCTAAACCTAACAAAGTAGTTTTTGTACCTAAACATAACAAAGTACTTTTGGCGCCTTAAAGATTTGAATTGCAACCATTTCGAGGGCATGTCCTGTAGTACTGTGGACCCGCAGACAGACCTACTTGAAGCATAAAGACTGGAAACGGGGGAAACAGCTGGCCTGGCTCTGCGCAAAGGTTACAAAATCTGGCACATAACCCGCTGTTAAATCACGTTTTTTGTACAAATTATGCATAAAAGATATAATTTGTTAATTTGTTAGCTTTCTTCTAGCAGATGTAATTTGCTACCTTTAGCTAAGTGATCTGCTGTAGCTTCAGATTTAGCATAGAGGCATAAATGTGGTATCAATATTTTCTGTGTTTTTCTCAAAATGTTGAAACCCGTAACAAAAAGCATGTTGGTATGGTAAAAACATTAGCAATAAGCAACACTGACAACAAGCTATCTGGTTGCTCCTCAAAAGCCAATATACTGTAGATCCAAACATACAAGTCTTCTACAAGAAAATTCAGCACTAAAAGTCACTTTCCACCAAACCGTGATGCTGCGGAAGCTTTTGAAAACAATGTTGAGAGATTTCCATGTCTCATGTAAATTATGGAGAGGGGCCAAATGAAAACCAAATCTGATAAAAGGAAAAGTTCCTGCGTTTCCTGTTCTTGGACAGCTGGTGTTATCTGTATTAGCAAATATACTGATCCATTATCAGAACGGAAATGGCTGGACAATGACGCATTAGTTCAATTAGAAATCAATCCAACTTGTTTGTTTTAAAAAAAAACTGCAGCCCTTAGATGGAATAAATAAATATGTACTTCCTGTAGTTAAAGGAACGATTAAGCGATGGTGCAATGTCTTTGTGATTGAAAAAGTTTATTGCTTTCGAACCTTCAGGTTGAGTTTGAGGCTGATGGGAAGAAAAAAGCAAAGTGGGAGTCTTGCACAATGCCAAACACACTCACACACACTCACACACACACACACACACACCAGGAACTTTCCTTTGAAGAATATTAAAAAGGAGGATGAAAACAGCACCTGAAGGATTTGTCTCGACATGTGTGCTCCCCTCCTTTCTCCCTCCTTTTTGTATTACCCCTATATTTTTTTCAGGTTGCACAATTGCACACTGGAGAGGTGAATGGCTGCCTGTCTGCATGCCGCCGGCCTCCATTGATCTGCACTGAGGACTGAAGCGCAACACACACACACACACATATATGGCAGGAGGCCAGGAGCCTTTGTAGCCAAGTGCAGGACATCCATTTCAAAGCCTCAATGTAAGTAAATGCACCATATACATTTTAGCGACTACTAAATTAAACAAACAAAACATCCAAGAGAGGTTTTCTTCTGCAGAACAGTGGGGCCTTTCGCTCTGAACTAAAGCAGGATACCGAAACAATCGTTCAGTCAGCCATGTTAGCAATCTTTTTAAAAGTGACTGATAGCTGCGGTAACAATTTTGCATTTATATGGCGCCATCAAAAGGGCAAGCTGATCCAAACCTAAGTGCCAACTTGACAAGCCAGCAGTAAACACGGTGACATTTGCATGCTCATTGGCCATTCAAAGGGCAAGGCGGAGGGAGTGGCTTCAAAAGACTGAGTGTTGCACAAAGAGAGTGAAGTCACAACACGAAAAAGTCTCAATTAATGAGGTGTGGGTCGACTTGGCCGTGCATTTTTAAGACTTGATTGCTCAGAGAGCACATTTAATTCAGAGTTTCTTGACTTTAAATTGATGAAATGTTAAGGTCTCACTCTTACAAGGCTTAAATATGGTAGTATGAATCACTATTGTGTGAGTGACTCCACAATCCTGCCAATTGTTACGTGTTAACTTCTGACTGTTTAAATAAATGTTTATTTACTTGTGATGCCAAACGTACGTTCGGCCCATCCCACATGGGATTACGCGATATCGCTGTATGTCAGATCTTCCTGTCACATTAGTCAATTAATCTATTAGTTGATCAACAGAAAATTAATCTTTTTTTACAGCTGTTTGGACAAAACAATTCATTTGAAGACGTCAACTTTTAGGACGTCTCTATTTTCTGACATTTTATAGACCAAACTATTAATTAACAAAGTATTCAGGCTGGTTACTCCATTATTAGGCCTGCCACGATAATAAGGTTATCGACTTATCTTCCGATATATGGACATGGCCGTGATCATTTTTCTGTAAACGACTTATCGTACGATGTATGGATGTGACCTCAATGATTTTTTACGTTATTGACTTATCTTCCGATATATGGACATGGCCGTGATCATTTTTCTGTTATCGACTTATCGTACGATGTATGGATAATAACTTCTTTCCTCATCTTGCAGCTTTCTCCGCCGTATAAAACCCTTCAAAATCCCACTGAATATAACGGATTATTTTGGAGGGAGATACAAAGTTGTCACATAAATGACAGGTGCACTTATATCAACATCATGCATTCAGCTACAGACACAAAGCTCAAACATCTGGAAAGAGGAAGCAGGAAAGAAAGAGGTTACATAGAATACTACATCGCTCGCCACCTGTCCCGCATCAGTATAACGGAGCTCCTTATAATCTCTTAATAACATCAGTATTATCATATTATGCCGTTATACCTCTTAAGTTTGTTTAATTTACAAGTATTTTTTGTTGCAAAGTAAAGAATAAGGCTTCCTTTCAGTCTGAACACGCCAATTTCTCCAAACCTACATGACTGATTACTACAATACAAACTCTACCAACCACACGCTGAAACATGAACTCTGCAGAACACACGGACACCTTTGTTTGAAGCTGGAGTGATATGAGGAGAAATATCCAATTACACACTGCATATTATAAACAGGCATAAATTCCTCTAAATTACCCCCCCAAAAAATCCACATGTGCACATGTGGCTACTTGCACATGAACACAATAATACTTCTACTGTCTAAGATCAGAACTTTCACATAGCGTCACTCCTAGCAATTATCTCTACATGCAAAGTGTGATTATAGGGTGTAATTTTTACGATTATTATGTCAAAGGTTGCAACTAATTATTTTCCCCGTGTGAAATATTTTATGATTCAATCTATTGATCATTTAATAAGAAAAATTCCCACAATAGTGAAAAATTTCCATCACACTTTGACATCTTCAAATAGTTTTTGATTCGCCTGATCAACAATCCGAAACCAGAAAATTAAATCAATTTACAGCACAATGATACAAAACACAAAAACAGAAAAGCTGTACATTTTCACATTTGAGAAGCAGGAAACGGTAAATGTTAAGCATTTTTCCTTACTAAATAACGCAACCATTAAAGGGACTATTTGTAAGATTCAGAAATGCTGCTTAACAGCGACACCTGTGGCCTTGAAATCAACGAAAGTCAGCGTCGAGCTCGCGCTTGCTCGCTCTACATAGACACGAATGAGCATCGCTCAAAACAGTGAGGCGACAGACGTCAGCTAAAAGCACAATATCACTCTATATTTCAGCTGCTTGGCAGTAATGTTAGCTGACCAGACGAAGGTCTCTCCATGAATCAATGCTGATCTTAGTGTTGGCTTTTCCTGCTCAGCGCAGGCTTCAGCAGCGGGGCTCCTCAACGAGTTACGTTATCGCCTCCCGACCGCAGCCGGCAGCCGAAGACACCGGCACCCGGTCGGTAACGAGACGATAACGTAACTCGTTGAGGAGCCCCGTCACTTCACAAGACACGGAAAACCTCTGTTGGTCTGGAGGAGCTGCAGCAGTTATTTCTGCATAAACGTCCACTGTACATTCACTAGATATTCTCAGAGCTAAACTAATTCTTCTGCAGTGTGGAGTGAGCGCGCGTTCACGTCTAGAGGTGGAGCGAGACAGCGAGGATGCGCGCGCTGTCTGAGTGAAGGAGATCATGCAGCGGAGACGAGGCTCCGGCCACAAGCGAGCGCGCATATGCGAGTGAGCATATACGAACGCGCATATGCGAACGCGCATATGCGAACGCGCATATGCGAACGCGCATGTGTGCCGACCCGCTACATTTATACGCTTAAAAAGTTACAAACAGTCCCTTTAACTGATTATCAAAACTGTGTGCCAAATCAATGAAAAAGGTTCAACACTATACGTGACATACTTCAATAAATAAATTTTTTTTTTATAAAAGGTTCATACATGTTCTGACTCATCTATAATAAAATTATATTCGGTGCACACTACCATTACCAGAGTCTGGTGTTCAGTGATCCTGCCTTGGGATACGGAGAAACAACATGTGTGTAAATGTAAGTTTGCTGAGCATATTTTCAAATAAACTTTTTTTAAGCAGAAATTCAAAACATTTGCAGTTTCCACGCTCTCAAATGTGAGGATTTGATGCTTTTCTTTGTCATATGTGATTGCACACTGAATATTGTTAGGTGTTGGACAGTTGGTCGGACAAAACGAGACATTTTAAGATGTCACCCGAGGAACTGAGAGAATTTAGAACAGTAATTTTTCACTATTTTCAGACAGTTTTTTGACAAATCGATAATGAAAACCCTGTGATGCTCAAGATAATGCATGTCGAGCTCTTTCATCCTTGATCGCATACAAAACAAGACCTAGAAATTAAATTCACATCCATTAAAACAAACCTTATTTGCATATATAACACAAGTTTACTTCTCAAAGTGATTGCACTTTAGACTCTATAGCCCGCTTCTCTTTGTCCTGCGGTATCTCTCACCCATCACACTGTTGTTCTGTATGTGGCAGCTCAGAACCATCAGTAATGAGCCTCTATGCAAGTGAACAGCAGCGTGACAAATAGGACGAAGGTGGCGGGTCTGAACCGAGATGGGGAGCGTAGGGTTACCTGCACGTGTGCCAGTTCTACCTGTCCTGACCGTATCCATTTACACACCAAAACACACTGTGTCCACTTTACACAACATGTGGGTCACTGCGAACACGTGTGGAGAGGAGAGCACCATCAGATGGGACAGTGAGGTGAAAATTTCCACCATGACGCCATCCTTCTTAAAAAAAAAAAAAACCTCCATCGTTAACTTTCTCCTGCAACTATTCAGCATCATGTATGGTTTCTTCTTGGTGTTTGGTTTAAAGATGCACTGGTTGCCATAGATACCACTACTTTTATAGATGGTGAGGGATCATGCGAGTTAACAGGAAGTCAACACCAACACCAACACAAGGGATGCCAACAAACTAAACAGGCTGGTGAGGAAAGCTAGCTCTGTGGTTGGATCTGAACTGGACGATCTGGAGGTGGTGGCAGAGGGGAGGATGAGGAGGAAGCTGGACGCTATCCTGGAGAACACCTTCATGATGAGCTAGTCAAGATGAGGAGCATCTTCATCCACAGACTCATCCCCCCTCGGAACAACACAAAGAGCCTGGGTCAGTCCTTCATGCTGGTAGCCATCAGGCTCCATAACCAAGGCTGACCCCCATATGAGAACTATTAGGACTTTAAGAACTTTAAACATGCACTATCTGCCTTTAAACATGCACTATCTGCCTTTAAACATGCACTATCTGCCTTTAAACATGCACTATCTGCCTTTAAACATGCACTATCTGCCTTTAAACATGCACTATCTGCCTTTAAACATGCACTATCTGCAACCATCTTGGACTCTAACCACTGGAGCACTTTACACTATACATCCATATACCACTTTATAGACTGCACTTACTACATTTATTTATTGACGGACTGTACACACTATGTCCACCCATTCACTCTGTATCTTTTATATCTCTATTTTTGTTTTCATAATTTTTGTAAACCTTTACCTCTCCTGTGTTTCACTCTGTTTGCTGATGTTGCTGCTTTGACACCTGAATTTCCCTCTGGGGATTAATAAAGGTTCATCTTATCTTATCATGTCTTATGGTTTCTTCTTGGTGTTTGGTTTAGGATGCTCTGGTTGCCATAGATACCGCTTCTTTCATAGATGGTGAGGGATCATGTGAGTTAAAAGGAAGCGAACAACTGACTCTGAGAGCTGTCAAAAAAGTTAAGTCATCTAAACTTTGTCTTTGTGTAACCATGGAGACCTGGAGGCTGGAGGATGCTCACATTAAACCTTGAGCCCAACTTAAAGCACTCAAGAGAATCATGAAACACCACTGATCACACACACTTCCTCTCACCTTGAACACCTCGGAGAAGAAGCCAGCACCGATCTTCTCACGGCTGAAGTCATCCAGGCGGGCCAAGCTGGACACGGCGGTGCGCAGGGCCCGGTACGAGGACGGTCTGATCCGGTTGGTTCCATGGACGCTGTGCATGGGCGGCTCTGCCTCTACCTCTACCTGCTGTTGCTCCGGCTCCAGCTCGACCCTCTTCTCCGTCTCCATCTCGGACGCCCCGGGAGGAGGAGGAGTTGGAGGGAGGAGGAGGAGGACGTGGGACGTGTGCGTAGTTTAAAATCCAGCCCGACTACTTGTTTACATTTCCCATGTCGCGCTTCAAGGCCACAGCGCAGGAGGGCTCTCCTGGAGGAAAGGAATGAGAAACTCTCAGTGTGGGGGAAATGTCGCAGCTGTGGTCTGTAGGCCTAATTCCCTCTGTCAAATTCCTGCACACGACCGGGAACAAGTTGTCTGTGTCTAACAAACTATGCAGCTGCAGCGTTGCATGCTGCAGAGTCAGTGCGCAGTTTGGGTGAAGTCCCTCATGTCGTGCAGCAGAGAGGAGGCTGGGCCGTTTCTAAACTGCGCAGGCTGCTGCTGCTGCTGTCTTGGCAGCGTCTCTCTCTCTCTCTCTCTCTCTCTCTCTCTCTCTCTCTCTGTTTCCTTAACTGTGCTCCTCCTGCAGTGGAGAAGGCCGGGGCTCCCCTTCCTGGCTCCACCAATTGAATCCAGTGCGCACAGAGCTGCCTCGGTGACGCTGCAGCCTGTTAAAGCTGAAGAGGGAGAGAGGGAGAGAGGAGAGAGAGAGAGAGAGAGAGAGAGAGAGAGAGAGAGAGAGAGAGAGAGAGAGAGAGAGAGAGAGGAGAGAGGGTGGGCGGAAACATGGGGCTGTTAATTCACTAGTAAATCATAAAAGTGTGGATGTGACACTGACTGAAGTATAGAAGCATGATCCGATCAGTGTGGCAAATGCAGTGGCAGCCGGCCAATAGAGGCCCTCCCTGAGTCACACACAAAAAAACATTACTACTACTACTAATAATAATAATAATAAATATATTTTTATTATATTTTGTATTAATAATCTGAATCTGTAAAGTAACTAAAGTTGTCAGATAAATGTAGTGGAGTGAAAAAGTCTAATATTTCCCTCTGAGATGTAGTTGAGTAGAAGTAGAAAGTAGCAGAACATGGAAATACTCAAGTAAAGTAGAAGTACCTCAAAATTGTATTTAAGTACTTAGTTACATTCCACCACTGAGTACATTTTATACTGTTGTGTTTTTTAAAAGAATTATTTACTCTTCCTGTTGGAATAAAATAATTGTTAATTATTTAACTGCAAAGTAGTAATGTGTTTTTGATACCTTCACTTTTTTTTGCATTAAATCATACCGGGATGTTTGCTGAAATTGATTGGATGTGGTACAGCACTACCTAGAAACATTTCCACCAGCCGCCACTGGATGTGACACTGACTGAAGTATAGAAGCATGATCCAATCAGTGTGGCACATTTATTATAACATCACAAGACGCACGCACACAATGCTTCTGAGGCGTGATTACGCACAGCTCACATTGTGTTTTTCAAGATTCATTAATAATAACATTAATAATAAATATTAAAATATAAAACGCCCTCAGTGTAGTCAATAAATAAACTAAACTACCCTCTGCATAGGAACGATACCCCCAGAATATAAATATACAGTAAATAAATAAATACTTCCAAAAATGAATACAAAATAAATGCAAAAATAAATAAAGAAAGAAATGCAAAAATAAATAAGTACATTTAAATATTTATAAAAATAAATACACAAATAAATAAAAGGGAAAATTAAAACAGAAACACGATAAAGGAGTAAATTATTAATTAATTTATGGCTAAATTAATTTTTAATATTTTTGCTACATTTAATGATATTTATTTATTTATTAAGTTATGTTTGGTGTTGGCAGGTTGCTTTGAAGTGAGGTTGTATGAGGTACTTGTATTGTATTACCTACAGTAGATAGAGTTTGGAGAAACAGACTTGAGTACCAACACGGGAGCAAAGCAATGTACTGCTAACTAAACTACCCTCTGCATAGGAACAATACCCCCAGAATACAAATATACAGTATATAGATATGCTCCATGACCATGTTGAAAGAACTTAAAAAAAAAAAAAAATTAATATATTTCAGATAATTACACAATAGTGGAAGACAGCATATTGCACAGCATTTCAGTCCATTCAGTTCAGGTGTATTGTGTGTCAATAATGGTATATGGAGGTGAGGAGTGGGGTATTACCATGAAGACAAATATTTGCATTCATTGAAACACATGATGAAAAACAAACTAATCCATCAGAGTGCTGTAAATGAGGCTTGTTGGACGTATTATCTGCTCTCCTGTGAGATAACAAACCATGGATGCAGCCTCTCTCATTGTTAATGCACTTTGCACACACAACTGATCCAATCACTAGTATTCATGCAACGCACTAATAATAATAATGGTCGCTCGGTCACATTGGGGGTCTCTGCAGGATCTCTGCACAGTCCTACTGCGGATTATAAATTATGGATGTCAGACTGAGTTTGTGCAGCTCGTCTGTCACGGATGCACACAAACGCACCGCATAATATATTATTGCAGCTTCATGATTCAGAAAACGCTGACGCACTATACGAGCAGAGAGACGCGTGTTCTCCTGCAGAAAAAGGAGGATGTGACTTACCTGGCCTTCTTCTATAAACCTCCACATTGATGCACCGGTGTCCTCTGAGAGCAGATCAGCTGTACAGCGTCCGGTTACTGGAGCTTTGTTTTACTAATTCATCATCTTTGTGCTTCAGTGTGGTTTCGTTTTCCGTGCTGCTTCGCTGTGGGTTTGGTTGCATGAAGGAAGAAGAGGAGCGGTGACTTTTGCTGTGCTTTATTGGAGGCGGGTCCACACGTGACGCGCTGCAACAACATATACCTGTGGGGGCGTTTTGGACCAGCCCACTTCTTATATGGGCGTTTTTATTTTTTTTACTTTATTAGTTGTAACCCACAGAAGACATTCCACAAATATGTACCATGATATGCAAATATTTCACTACCCACAAACATGTAATTTTGTTTGCGTTGTGTAAAGTCACATCCACAAAAATACATTTGCAAATACACATAACTTACTCTGTAAATACGTATTTTAAGGTTTGCATGTAAAGTGATATATATATATGCATTTGTGCATCTATTTCGCATTTGCAGATCAGATATGGGCCACATGACATTTGTAACTTTCCTCTTGTTTCTTAACAGAATTTTGTCCGATTCGTATGGACGTTTTTATTGTACTGTATTAGTTGTAACCCAAAGAAGACATTCCACAAATATGTACCATGATAAATGCAAATATTTCACTACCCACAAAAGTATTTTTGTATTTGTGTTGTGTAAAGTCACATCCAGAAAAATACAGTGCGATTTGCAAATACGCATAACTTGTGACTTTACACAACACAAATACAAAAATACATGTTTGTGGGTAGTGAAATATTTGCAGATCATGGTACACATTTGGGAATTGTCTTCCGTGGATTACAACTATTATCTACAGATCTGCTGCGGTAAGAATTGGACAAAATTCTGTAAACAAACAGGAGGAAAGTTACAAATGTCATGTGGCCCAATCCACAGGAAGCGATCTGCAAATGCGCAAATAGCATTCCACATGTAGAAATAGATGCACATAGATCACACGGGAGACGTTTGAGTTGGTTGCAATCTGCAACCTGACCACTAGATGCCGCCAAATCCTACACACTGCACCTTTAATTTTATGAATATATTTATGTAGCTGCTGTATAGAGCTCTTTTCAAAACCCAGGTTGCTTCACACAAGGGAGCAAATTAGCATAAGCAATACAATTCAATCAAATGGAGAAGATTTAGGTAACAAGAGACATTAACTATACCAGAATGAAATTGGTCAAACTAATTCAAGTTATACAAGATAACAGAAATAAAGACAATTCAAGTAAAAGTCTCAATTAAAAGTATGTTTTGCTTAAGAAGATATTTAAAAGGTGATACTGACTCAGACGTGGATATTTACGCTCTTTACAGCTGATTGTGAACATTGTGTGGGGGATCCCCAGAGGCGCTGGATGCCAAAGAGCCATAAAAAAAGTGTGTCGTACAGCGTGAAGCCATCTCACACCTCACAGCCACATGCTCGGAGAGATGACACACCGCTAACACATTCAGCTGGAGGTGTGTGATGAGGTTTATGTCTTCCTTGCTGAACAGATCTGCGGTCTCTCACTGCATTATGTATCAGTTATCAGTCTATTAGCTCTGTCCTAAAGCCAGAGGAAAGACACTAAAGTCATAACCATTGTTGATAATAATATCTACTATTTATTATTTAGTGCCGCTGATCACTTATTCATCACACTCACTGTTATATCTGTTTTGAGTCCAAGTTGGGCTTCAGTGAGCATGTGTGTGGGGATTGTGTGCAAGCATTCATGCATGTGTCTGCGTGTTTAGGTGTGTGACAGGAGATTACGTTGACTCCCGTTGACCTTTCACACTGATCTCAGGGTTAATTTATCACCCAGAGGGGCTATGTGTTCTTGGACAGAGATTGTCCTCTGATGACTTTCTGTTGTCTTTATTGACTTACCGCTCAAATGACTAAACTATGTGTGTGTGGAGAGCAAACAACGAGACAATCTAACCAAACCCTCCTAACTTTATGGCAAACAATGGCTAGTAGATAGTGTACCCTACTACAATGTGGATATCTTAATTTGAAGATTGCAACCAATCTAGTACACCTCCGCTCAAAGTGAGCCCCTGAGTGCAAAACCGTAGTAACGCCGTTTGCCTTGCTTAGAGGCCATCCTTACCATAATAACACCACTTCAGGAGCAACTAAAGTCAGACAGCGGCTGACAGTACCACGTTTTCACAAGTGAGACTGCGAACTACGGTGGCCTTCAGGTAACATAAGGTCTCTCTCTAGAGCCAGTGTTTGGTTTGTCCGTTCTGGGCTACTGTAGAAACATGGCGGAGCAACATGGTGGACTCTGTGAAGAGGACCCGTTCCCTATGTAGATATGAAGGGCTCATTCTAAGGAACGATTCTTAGTTTCAGGTGATTGAACACTAATGACAACACAGTTATGAATATTATCTTCCATTTCTGCTAATATAGATCCCCCAAAATGTTACACACTGTTCCTTTAACTACAAAATCCTCCCTCACTTCTAATTTCTTTTATTCCCATTATAATAAGACTGGGCTTAAAATCAATGAGAGTCCATCTATCTTCTGGTCTCATGAGGGACAAAAAAAATTATTTTAATGAGGCTGGCCCTCATTCAGATCCCCTGCTGAAAAGTTTTAACAACGCCCAGCAGGAAGGGAATCAATAGCACGCTCCTCCTGCATCTAACACCTGAGCTGTTCAGACCTGCTTCACAAGACAGATCAATCCCCACAGAGCACAGTAGTAAATGTTGGACTAAAACTAATCCACAAGCTGTGAGTTACAGTGATTGAAAGGAAGCTCACCCACTTAATGATAACCCTACCTTCATATAAAGAAACCTGTCTCATTTACTTTATATTTGTTGTACTACTTCTACTCCAGCTAAGATGCCTGTATCCTCATAATAAATTCAATAACACCCCTAAATCTGGACAGCGCTCTGCTCAAGGACCCCTGCTCTCAACACAGTGTACAATGTAAATAAAACATCAAGCCTCTCCTGCATCTGAAATTCCAATTTCCATCTATACATCCAGGCCTGGACAGTAAAATCTATATCCTGAGCCTGCTGTGTCTCCCATCTGACCGTCCCGATGGTGGCCCCTAGTTAAGACTCATCTGTGGGTGCTAACGATCACACTCTCCCCCCGCTCGGCCCTTACAGGCAGCCAGGCGGGGGGCCAGGGGCCTTTATAATTGGTTTTTAGAGGACACCAGCTGTTTCATGTGCCCGCACGCCTGTCCCCAAAGGAGGAGCAGCGGGGGTGAGGGGAGTGAGGTACTGGAGTTGCCACATGGCCTGCATCCACATCCCCAACCCCCCATCTCTTCAACCTCCCCCTCCTCCCATGCTGGATGAAAGACTACTGCTGAGTAGACAAGTGGAGGTGCTGCTGCATAATACTGTATATGACAGGCTATTAAATAGGCATTATTGGTCGCTATAAGCCCCATAGATGTGGCTCAGTAGGGGCTTACTACACCCACTAGATTTTATCATCTATTCACATGGTAGATCAGCGAAAGAAGGTATAAAAGAACACGACAGTGACCGTAGTAATGACAGGAGCAGAAGCGGAAGTCAGTTGCTGTAGTATAGACAGTGTGAAACTCCATAAGGGGTGGAGGTCGGGGACGATGGATGACACAAAACACAGGGCTTTTACCCTGGAGAGCAGAGTTTGCATCCCGGGAGAAACCAACAATGTGTAGCTCTCTTTGTGTTCGTAGTTATTTAAACCCAAAGCATAATATTTTTCCCTCATCTAAAGTTTTTTTTTGCTTCAACCTAAAGAGGTTGTAGTTTTATTGCCTAAACGTAAAGAAGCCTTTTTGTTTGTGTTCAAAACGTAACAGTTTCACAACATGTTGGAACGTGTTGCTTTTATGTTTCACTTTCACTTTGACAACATAGTAGGCACCTAATGACCCACATCTATGAGGCTTATAGCGACTGATAATGCCTATTTAATGGGCTGATAACAGTAAAATCGGGCGGTTTTATTTTAAAAAGCTGGACAAAATAGGCCCCAATTATCAATAATGGTTTTATAAAAAATTTCCTCATAAAAACCCATATTTTCTCCTTTATTTAGTAGTAAATTTTGTTTATACTCTCAAACAGTGTATGGGAGTCACCTTGCATTACTAAGCAGCAGCTAATCAACCTAAAAAACGAATAAAATCTTGATTTTACGGGGGAAATCCTGTGAAGATTTACCTGCTTCCTCCACCCTGTGAAATATAATCTGGGTAAAACATTGGACACTTGCAATTTTAAGTAATGAAAATGGTCACTTAGGCACACAAACAACCACAAAGACACACGCTCAGCCAGCTTTTCAACCTCAAGGGACAGACGTATCAGCCTTCATTGGTCTCCAGGGCAGAGTGGAGGCGCTGGAAAGTGGATCAGAGGGAAGTGCAGCTTCATCCAAAGGGAATAAGTAAAGTAAATTACTGTCCACTCAGAGATGACTGGAACTAGAGGGGGGGATTTGTCTGTTATCTCATTAGGAAAATGAAATGCCTGGATATGCAATCCACTTGGTTGTGAGTGTTTTCAAGGAGAACAAATTATCAGACAGTTTCTTCTACAATGTGAGAGTCAAAATAAAAAACTATAGGTAGATGGCATGTATATCCTGTGACAACAGAGACAGGAAAGAAGATGGCAATCAATACAAAAGAGCCCGAAGCCATCCTCTGTTGTCCACTGACCCCGTATCATTTTACCCTCAAGGCCTGCATTCACAAAGGCTTTACGGTTCCCATAAAGTACGCCACAGCACATGCTAATACACAACATAATCTCAGAATAATGGGCAGTTAAGTGCAGTCACATTTGCTTTATGCACTTTCCCAGACAGCAGCATTTGTCCTGCAGCTTCACACAGGGATACAAACACTGCAAATTGTGTGTTTTCCCCGGTTTTCCCTCTTGTCTCTACATGCCCGGTAGTTTTCTGAGCCGCAGGTTTCAGTTTACAGGTAAGGAATGATCTGTTTTTCTCCACTCTGTTGGGACTGTGATGTGTTTGTGTGATGTTTTTGAACTGGGCGTATCCCCTTGAGGAGTATTTATCTTTTAATTCTGTGACCGTCGCATGCTGTTTATTTGCTAATGTGTTACCTCTCAATGTCTCAATGTGAGTAAAAAGTTGCAGCAAAATATCCACTTCCTTCAGTTGACATAATTTAACGAGAACTCACCTCAACTTCCTGCCTCCGAGCGCCATCTTTTAATCTCAAAACAGGCCGTGAAATTAGGTCCCTCCTGGAAAAAAAAGAGGATCAATAAATAGCTCAGCAGGGTGTTGATGTCATTCTGTGGATATTATTGATTCCACATTTCTTTTATTCACACAGTCGAGCCTTAATATGACATTTTCAACTAATATGATAAATGCACAAACCCCCTCTCATTAGACTACATTTATCAGGCCAAGGCAGCTGCTTTTTAAATTTAAATAAATATAAATCAAAGGTCTGTGTAGTGCGTTGATGGTGCAGTGTTACACACCAGCAGCAGACAGTATGGATTCTCTACTAACCCACTGACCTGCATTGCAGAGGCAGTTTTTTTCTTTTTGCTACGTGCTCTGTTTGTTCAATAAGAGATGAAAGTCTTTAACAGTGCTGCTCTCTAGTGTCCACACACTGTTGCTTCTGTTTGGTCTGTGTACAATAAGAAAAACTCCCTTCTGATATTATTTTGAGTCAAATGGCCCATTTCAGAATCCTAGATATTATATTATATTATATTATATTATATCATATTATATCATATTATATTATATCATATCATATCATATTATATTATATTATATCATATTATATTATACTATATTATATTATATTATATCATATTATATCATATTATATCATATTATATTATATCGTATTATATTATATTATATTATATTATATCATATTATATTATATCATATCATATTATATTATATCATATTATATCATATTATATCATATTATATCGTATTATATTATATTATATTATATTATATTATATTATATTATACTATATTATATTATATCATATTATATCATATTATATCATATTATATTATATCGTATTATATTATATTATATTATATCATATTATATTATATCATATCATATTATATTATATTATATTATATTATATTATATTATATCATATCATATTATATTATATTATATTATATTATATTACTTTAATGTTGCAACTTGTAAAGGTGGTGCTAATTCTATATACTGTATATACTGCTGGACAGTGGTGGAAGTACTCTGATAATTTACTTAAGAAAAAGTAGAAATACCATGAACTAAGTAAAAGTACAGAAGTATTTTATCAGTAAAAGTACTCATTATGCAGAATGACTCCTTTCACAGTTTTATATTATTATAGATAGATTTTATATTATTATGGAACATTTTTATTTTGTATTTACTTATAAGCCTTCTGTATTACTTATTTGCACTGTGGTTATATGTTATATATTGGTTATATGTTATATATTGCACGTCATAATGCAAATATTTGTACATATTTATTATAGTCTCATTTCTTATTCTTATTATTGTGTTTATATTGTAGCATTATGAACATAATTTACATGTTACATACTTTATTTCTATTTTCTTTACATTGCTTTATGTTTATATACGAGCAACTATAACGGCCCAATTTCACACCCGGGGATCCAATAAAGTATTTCTGATTCTGATTATATTAGACAAGTAAGAGCATTTTACTGTGGAGCCAATTTTAGACACTTTATATACGACAGTAGTATAGAACTGCATTATGTCATATCAGCATATCATGTGTGTTTTATGTAAAAAGTAACTATAAGTGTCAAATAAATGTAGTAGACTAAAGAGCACAGTGTTTCCCTCTAGTGTGGAATAGAGTAGAAGTATAAAGTAGCACAAAATGTAAAACTCAAGAAAAGTACAAATACCTCAAACCCTGAGTAAATGACCTTAGTTACATTCCACCACTGCTGATTTGTTTGATTATATTTTAATATAATTAAACTGAATATGCAAAGTAACTAGTAACTAAAGCTCTCAAATAAATGTAGTGGAGTAAAAAGTACAATATTTGCCACTGAAATGTAGAGTAGGAGTGTTAAGTAGCATAAATGGAAGTACAAGTATCTTGTATAATTGTATATAAGTACGGTACTTGAGTATTTGTTCTCAGTTATTATCCACCACTGATTTAGACCATCAGAAGAAAACAGAACTGCACAGTTCAATGAATACATATAATGTGAGTTTTTTTTATGCCTAGTCACACATTTGTTAGGGGGTGGGTTATTATTATTATTATAACTATAATAAATGCTTAATAATAATAATAATAATAATAATAATAATAATAATAATTATTATTATTATTATTATTAATAACTAGTTATTCACAAATCCATACTTGAATCCATAGGTTAAGCTGTACCTTTTATTACCTAGGAGGCCAATTTAGGTCATCGTCAAGCTAGCCATAATAAAGCCATTCCAGTAACGATTTTCAAAATAAAACTCACATTTCATAGTCTCATCGCATACAATTTTTGGATTAAAAGCTTGAAAGTTCATTCTGGATCCTGGAAATAGGAGTATGACCAATAAGTAAATACATAAATAAATATCTTAGTTCAAGGTCTACTTACTATCTTTTTTTTGGATCTTTCAACCCAACTCATGGTCTTCATCAGGACAACTCTACTGATGAAGATTGCCCTGGAAAAGAATTAGTAAGTAGACCTTGAGATTTTTTTGTGTCTTTCAGCTATATAGCCTACTATATGGTATAACTTAAAAACTCTGTGACATGAAAGATCTACTTAAAGGGACTGTTTGTAAGAATCAGAAAGAACCTCTGTTGGTCTGGAGGAGCTGCAGCAGTTATTTCTGCACAAACGTCCACTAGATATTCTCAGAGCTAAACTAACTCTTCTGCAGTGTGTAGTGTGAGCGCATGAACATATGGTGGAGCGAGAACGAGCGCGGTGTGTGAGTGAAGGCAAGCAGGCAGGCAGGCAGAGGAGCAGAGTACAGCAGAGACTCCGGCCCTGGAGACCAAAGCTACGGTCTCCCCTGCGTCCTCCGACCGCGGCCAACACTGTTTTGCAAAACGGGCTTCACTAGATAGATATAACTTTGTGGTTTTGGTGCTATCGTGTAGTTTGTGTTGGAGTCTGAGTCTGAACAGCGAGCGTGCATAGGCGACCCGGGTGATTTATACGTGTAAGAAGTTACAAACAGTCCCTTTAAATGTGAAAAAAGTAATAAGTACTAAATAAATGATATAAGCTACATTGTGCAAGTTTTATAGAACTTTTTATTGTTGGTGTTTTCATATATATAAAAAAATAAAGAATTGTGCAAGTAACTATAATATGAAAAAATACCCATACATGGATTATTTAAAATTATTTTAATTATTAAAAAAAGGAGAGAAAACAACAATATCCGGTTCCAGCCACAAGGAGGGTGAAAAGAGGATAAGTCAGACGTCACATCCTGAGGAACAACACATGCGCAGTAACAGATACAGCCACTAACCTGGTGAACTCGATACAATGTAGCAGGCTGGAGGAGGAGTTCCATAGTTGACAACAGATCCGGCTTGACCACAGCCGAACAGCAGCTGACACTCTCTCCTCCTCTCCTCGGTGGAAACATGGCACTGAGCCGTCTGCAGAAGGCTCAGATATGGCTCTTCAAGGCGGTTACAGGAGTCCTCTTCACGCTGTTTCGCTTCTTGTCCCCTCGGAGACCTGCTGTGTCCGGTAAGAAGCTCCCTCTCATCACCAACCCTCTCCTGCTGGTGTCAGCCACGCAGCTCGCCAAGAAGATCCGGAGGAAAGAGGTGTGTAGTTCCTTATTTCCTACATGCATATTGCAGCCAAACTAGCTGTGGTCCACTCTGTAAGGATCCATACCCTACATGCCTCTATAATGAAACCGCACCTGTGGAACAATAACACCTGTGCTTCTTGTCATTATACACATAGTGGACACAATAGAAGCAGCTGCTCTATAATAATGTCCCTATGAGGCATGTATTGTGTGACATTATCAGACAGGTTTGGGTTGGACTTTGTGTGCATTACATTGTAAGGCATCTACAGTATAGTGGAGAGGAGGAGAGACATTATTAATATCATAACTACAAGCTTCACAAATCATGTATTTATTGTTTTTGATTACAGCATATTGTTTTTATGTAGAGCTGAAAAAACTAATAAATTAGTCAACAATTATGATAATAGATTATTCATCATTTTTTAATATTTTTTTACTATGTCTTACATAATGTAAACAGAATGATTACTAGGTTAATTTAGAAAATAACCAGCACAATAATATATAGCCTAATGAAAATCATTGCAGTGGCAGCCTTACTGCATGTCCACAGCCATTATTATGTTAGCAGAGCAACATAAAAAGTTTAAAGGGACTGTTTGGAAGAATCAGAAATTGGTTGTTAACAGCGACACCTGCGGCCGTTAAGTCAACGAAAGTCAGCGTCCTGTTGCTCGCGCTCACTGAATGTGAGCGAGCATCCGTCAAAAACAGTGAGGCGACACACGCCAGCTAAAACCACAATATCACTCTATATTTCAGCTGCTTGGCAGTAATGTTAGCTGACCAGACGAAGGTCTCTCCATGAATCAATGCTGATCCAAGTGTTGGCTGTTCCTGCTTCAGCCTCCCGACCGCGGCCGGAGGAAACAGGGAGACACCGGCACCTGGTCGGAGACGATAACGTAACTCGCTGCGGAGCCCCGTCACTTCACAAGACACGGGAAACCTCTGTTGGCCTGGAGGAGCTGCAGTATTTATTTCTGCACAAACGTCCAGTGTACATTCACTAGATATTCTCAGAGCTCAACTAACTCTCCTGCAGTGTGTAGTGTGCGCGCATGCACGTGAGGTGGAGCGAGCTGTGAGTGAAGGCAGGCAGGCAGAGGAGCAGAGGAGCAGAGACTCCGGCCCTGGAGACCAAAGCTACGGTCTCCTCCGCGTCCTCCAACCGCGGCCAACACTGTTTAACAGACGGGCTTCACTAGATATAACTTTGTGGTTTTGGTGCTTCCGTGTAGTTTGTGTTGGAGCCTTGTCTGAACAGCGTAGCCACACGTGAGCGTGCACGGGACACCGACCCGGATTGATTTATACGTGTAAGAAGTTACAAACAGTCCCTTTAATTAATATTTTTTTTATTTTAGAATTTTTATTTATATTTTATTATTATTACCTTTTTTCTCTCCTTTATTTTTAAATAGTTTGTTTTTCAATTTACAGTTACTATCTGTACTGCAATAATGCACTGCAGTCATTTTATCCAATTCTGGCAGCATGACTTGTTTTTCTGTTCTGTGACTTTTCTGTGTAGTCATGCCCCTTTGTAGTTTAACTATAGTGTTTCTGCAGGTGTCAAGTGTTGAGGTGGTGCAGGCTTACATTAACAGGATCCAGGAAGTCAACCCTTTTCTGAACGCTGTTACAAAAGACAGGCAAGAAAGAATAATTCCTCCTCATCAGACAGTTTCCACTATGATGCGTACCCATCAGGAATTAAACAGAATTGGGTCAATACTTCTCCGTCCAGGTTTGATGCTGCTCTCCAGGAGGCGACGCAGGTCGACAAGCTGATTGAGGAGGAAACTGGAGGAGAGGAGGTGCTGGAGGATCGACTGCCTTTACTGGGAGTCCCACTCTCTGTCAAAGGGTCCTACGCCCTCCAGGGTAACCTCCAGAAATCATATCCCTGTCAGCCACTTGAAACCAGGCACTTCACTGAGATACAAACATCAAATAACCAGTATTTGAGTCAACATACTGATAACATATATCCATACAACTACTTGAATAGTTCAAACATACAATTACATTCAGGCTGCAATTCATCGTTTTAACAAATTTCCATCTTGCAGGTATGCCCCACACTACAGGTGTGATTCACAGGCGAGGAGTCGTGGCCACAGTCGACAATCCTCCGGTGGCCCTGCTGAAGAGATCGGGGGCGATCCCGATGGGCGTCACCAACACCAGTGAGCTGTGTATGTGGAGCGAGTCCCACAACCACCTCCACGGCATCACCAACAACCCCTACGACCTGGAGAGGACACCAGGAGGGAGTTCAGGTTAGAAACCTTAATTTTTAACTTTTAACTGAATGGTGAGTTTAAAGATTGACTTCTTGTTTACGCAGGGAATCCTGTTCTTGACTTTAGGTTCAAAGTCAAGAAGCATTTATTAAGAACGGCTAGTCGTGAAACGTTTGGGTTGTGCTACAACCCCTTGTTTTACGAATCAGAACAAGAGTTTGTACAATCAGGATCTGACTTCTGGGTACTAGAGGTATATATAGTATATATGCTGCTGTGGAGGCTCAGTGACGTAGGCCTGAGGGGCCCAATCACAGCCTGTCATGGCCAAGTAGAGACTTGGTTGAGTGGAAAGGGCTATCACTTTATTCAGTCGATGTTGCTGGAACAGCATAAGGCATTCGTACGAACTCTGTCTCATTCGTAAAACCAGGGTTGTAGCACAACTCAAATGTTTTTGACCACTATAATTAAACAAGAAAAAGCAGATCCATCAACTAGTCTCTCCTCTCTCTCTGTTAATGTCCTGTCCTCTTTCCTCTGCCTGCCTCAGGTGGGGAGGGCAGTATACTGGGAGGAGCAGGCGCAGTCATCGGCGTGGGCTCAGACATCGGCGGCAGCATCCGTATGCCCTGTTTCTTCAATGGAATATTTGGCCATAAAACCACTCCTGGTGAGAGAAACTGAATGTTAAATGTAGGACAGAAACATGAATGAATTAATGTAACTGCTGAATGTGTAAATATGTAACTGTTTGCTAACAAGTTTGCAATATAAACTCAAAAGGTGTTAATATGTCAATGTTGTGTTTGCAGCTTGTTTCCGTTGCTCCTAAATGGCCAAAAAAAAGCAGTTATTGCAGGTTTGAAAGAACACATTCATAAACCAGACTTCACCGTGACTTTGATGTGTTTCTGCAGGTGTCGTGTCATCTGAGAACCATCACCCTCCTTGCACTGGCAGACAAGAAGAGTACGCCAGCCTCGGTCCCATGTGCCGCTACGCTGAGGACCTGCTGCCCATGCTCAAGATCATGGCGGGACCCAACGCTCACATGTAAGAGTTCACATTCATAGCAGATGCTAGGCATAACCTACTTGCAGGCAGCTGGTAGGATAATGTAATATTTCAATAGCTTGTATAATCAAATTGTTGAGATGCAAATATGGCAATCATCAGGAGGCACACGCACAACCATAAACCCAGAATTGCCATTTAAGGCGGCCTGTTCCCCTCCGTTTGTGGGAAAAAGCTCTAATCAAGTGAATGCAAAGAACTTGAACCACAATTTAAAGTGCCTTACAGGGACAAGAGTCCGGTTTGAGTCGGGCACGCACCCAAACCCTGACAGTGTGTGTTAAAATAAAATCTTTGAGGTGCAATGGTTCAACAGTCATGTTTGTCTAATTTGCAGTATTTCTTCACACATGTACACAGGTTGTCCTTGAACACGAAGGTTGACATAAAGAAGCTGCGGTTCTTCACCATCCCTCACGATGGCGGCTCTCAAATGACAACGCCCGTCAGCAAAGAGCTCTTGGAGATTCAGAGGAAGGTGCGTCTAATCCAACTTCTGCAGAGTGTCTCGAGTTTGCAAAAAAGTTGCAAAATGAGTGCTGGAAAAACCAGACTTATCAGGAAGGTTTTTAGAATTAAAATCCTCATGTGATTGTTCTCCAGGTGGTGGAGCGTCTGGAGGCCGACCTCGGAGTGGAAGTCCAAGAAGTGCGTTTCCCTGAGCTCCGCTACGGCTACCAGATTTGGGACACCTACATGGGTCTTCCTGACAAGCAGGGCAAGGTAGGTCCTCCTGATCCAGAGCAGTGTGTCCCTGCATGCATGTCTGTACAGAACAGTGGCTTATCAGTTGTTTTTATCAGTTTTCCTGGTAGTTGAATGACCATAAACAGGAAAGACTGGAAAAACATTAACTTTGCTGTGGCCAAGACTCTACGTAATGAGTAAAAGAAAGCAGGCCGAGTCTTTGTCACAGCACTTATCGTAGTCTGCTGCCCAGAAATGGTTCACTAATCTGTTTAGCTATTAGGACACAGCATACCACTCACACATTTCTGCAGGGTCCTTCGGTTAGTGATTATAACCACCTTACCATTTCTTATTCTTCCTTTTTCTGGAGTTTTACTGCAAATTTGCATTCAATTTAAGACAAGAGTTGTGGTGGAAAGTAATTCATTGCTGATCTTTAGTACAATTTTGAGGTACCTTACTTGAGTATTTCTATTTTATGCTACTTTATATTTCTACTCCACTACTTTTCTGCATTTATCTGACAGCTATAGTTACTAGTTACTTAAAAAAACACATACGATTATAAAATACAATGCACTTTTAAAGATTAAACTAGTGGCTAATACGGGCTCAGATTTGTTGGGAGTCTCGTGGACGAACAGAAGCAAACCTGCTTAACTATTCTAAACGAAAAGGAGAATAATACTGCACGCTAGTATTCACATTCAAGTCAGTATGGGGCCAAATTGTAAAGCAGGAGAGAATAATGAGATTTAAAGATTTGTGTTTTATGCAGTACCTACAGCTGAAATCTATACTAGATAAAGACACAGATTAATAAATTGAAAGATATTGTAATAAATAGAGGCACAGTATCCAAACTTGACACACTTATCTCTCCTCCTGTAGTGGCATGGACAAAGTTAAATTACAATGGGAACGTGATCCTGGAAAACACCCACCACTAGAACAATGGGACACTATAATGTGACATTATCAAAATGTGTTAAATATAAAATGAAGATTTTTATCCAAAATATATAAAACAACACAGAAGCTGAATAAAATTAATTCTAATATGTGAGACTTATGTTGACATGGCTGTGGAGAGAGAGGATCTTTACTATATATGTTATGGCACTGCCCAGAAATAAGACGATTTTGGGAAGGAGTCCAAAATATGTTATGTTTAAGTAAGGGATAATGTCCGCTTGCGCTAAGTCCATTAATTTCTGATAATGGACACCTCAAAGGGCATTATCCCGCTTTAACCATGGTCACTTTCCAAGTGTGGCGACAGAAATATAAGATACACACTCTGTACTTTATGTGACTTTAGAAAGACAGAATAACGGTTTAAAATGTTTTTTTCCCCTCAGCCCCCTCGGCCATTTGTTGAGCTGATGGGGGAACCTGGAAGATCCGTGTGGCCTCTGTGGGAGCTGCTGAAATGGATGATGGGAAAATCAGCGCATACCATACCTGCTATCGGTAATAGAGGGGAAAAAACATTGATTTCTTTTGTTTATTTTAACTTGTATTAATCAATTAAGTTTCCTTTAACTGTCTTCATTTGTTAATATTTAATTGTCTGTTTTGATGGGTGCAATAAGACGTTCATTGCTGCTAATAAAGCAGCAATACTATGGAACCACAAAATTGTTCTATATTAAATAAAGAAAAAAGACATTATGAAAACGTACATGAATAAATTGTGTGGAATATATAAATGAACCAACAATGTGAAATAATCAAATTATTAAAACTCCACTCATTACCAAATAAAAAGTGACATTAAATAAAATGTCACTTAAAATAAAATTGAATTATTGATTTAAAAAAATTCCATTACAATATTAAAATAGACTTTTGAAAATGATTTGACAAATTGTTTCATTTATATATTACATATTTTCATTAATGCAATTATCTATTTTAATTATTTATTTATTTAATATTGAACACTTTGGGGCTCCGTACAACTTACAAATTAACTAACTGTTAAACTAGCTAATTTTAAAGGTACTAAATTGGAAGTTCAGAGCAAATCTATTGCCTCAACACAGCTCTCAACATGGCGACGGCTTGCCGCTAAGAGTGCAAATAAAGGCAACAGTGTTTACCTGAAGGGGAACCGGGAAGGTGGGCGCTACACCTCCACGATGTCGTAACCACCGTATGAGCGCAGTGCAGAGCGGCGGCCGTGAGCTGGTCAGTGGGGCACGCTCACATGCACTAAACATTATGTGTGTGTTCAGGTCTGGCCCTGCTGGAGATGACCCACGTGTCCAAACCCTCGGCCTTCTTCATCCAGCAGAAGGAGAAGCTGCAGAAGGAAGTGGACGAGCTGCTGGGCACCGACGGTGTTTTTCTTTACCCCTCGCACCCCAGAGTGGCTCCCAAACACCACCACCCGCTCTTCAGACCCTTTGACTTCGCCTACACAGGTCAGTTCGTCATATTTCAACAGGGACATATTACTTTGGCTTACTTTATTCTAATATTTCCAGTTATAGGACATATCCCAACCTCCAGGGAAGTTGTCAGAAAGTGCTCCCGTCTTATTTTTATTTCCACATACTCACCCTTTCTTCCCTACCTCCAGGTATAATCAACATCCTCGGGCTGCCGGTCACCCAGTGTCCCCTGGGTATGGGTGAAGAAGGGCTGCCTCTGGGCGTGCAGGTCGTTGCTGGGAAGATGCAGGACCATCTGACCCTCGAGGTGGCTCTCTACCTGGAGAAGACGTTCGGAGGCTGGAGGGAACCCGGGGCCAACTAAAACCACACTCACACGCTGACAGCCATTACCAAATCTACCAGACTGGAGCCGGTTGGACTGAAGATTGTGGTACTCTCTTATCTGCCTTGCTGCTTGCCGTAGTACACAAAGAGGTACAATCAGATCGCTGAATGTTCAGGTGGAAGAGATTTTTGCACTAATGAAAGTGTCAGTCATGATTTTATAATTTAGCCTGTTCAGAGACGATTACATCATTAGCACAAGCTTTAAAGAAAGATAGATTTTTATATTAGTGGAGCATTCACATTAACACACAAAATAAAGTTTTTTGACTGAGTAATACATTTAACACTTTAATATAGTGCCAGTGTCAACTGTCAAAGTCCTGTGTGTAGTGCAGATACCTGCATTTTATAGAACTTGGGCTTGTTTTTGGACTGGCACCTGTACAGTTACATGTGTATGTGCTACTGTTTTAACTCTCAAAAGGTCAGCACATGGTTCAAGGTTTTAAATGCCCTCCACACCCACACAAACGTTTCCGTTGGTCCAACTAATTAGACGTACGCTCAGGTTCAGAGCTAAGTGCTGATGTTACCTGACTCCATATACTTTAAATAAACATAAAGGTTTTGTCCTGTTGGAAAAGGTGCAACTCATCTAGAGAGATGACAATCAAGTGTGGTCAGGACATGCTCACACATCCCCGAGGAGGTCAGAATAATGAAACACCTTGTGTAGATGTGGAGGGGTTTTTAACTAATTAGGAATGGTAACAACAGATTTAAGTAAGGACTGGACAGTAAAACATGTTTTAACAAACCTCAGTTGTGTGGTAGCGTGAATGTTGCATAATAATAACTGTGGTATCTGTTTTATGCTCCAAATCATTTGTTTCATTTAATAAAATAAAAAAAGGTATGAATATTTCCTCTCATTTACTTAACATACATACATAATACATCAACTTTACAGCTTCTTATAACAAAACACTATTGTTGCAGCAGTTAAATTACAAACTAAAGGTAAGCTCATTAAAAAAATACAGAAAAAATTAACTTCAAATTTGTCCCTCTGAGTGTAAAACATTTAACATTACACATTTTCCTAATTTAAAGGACTAGTTTATCATTTTGGGAAACGTGCTTATTCACTTTCTTGCTGAAAGTTAGATGTGAAAATTGATACCAAATATGAAGGTACGGCCAGCAGTGTTGGCTCAGCTTGATCTGGAGGATGTCCCCCTGTTCTCTGCAAGACAGACAGGAGAAGGCAGACGTTGTGTTCAGGGACACCTCCTGTAATTATATGTGGTGGCATGTGATCTTAATGTTATTGTGATATTATCAGAGAGGTATGGGTTGGACTTTGTGTGTTATTCTATGCATTACATACTGTACATATACATACAGCAGGAGAATAAGTTTAAAGTATTTCTTTCTTCTTCCCCGCCCTGTTTTTAGGACGAACCCTTTTCAAGCTTCACCTAGAGGTTGCACTGCAATAGTAGGCAACGTGACTTGTTTTTCTGCTCTGTGACTTGTGTACATGCCTTTACATAGTCTAACTATAGTGTTTCTGCAAGGTGTGGAGGTGGTGCTTACCTTGACTGGATCCAGGAAGTCAACCCTTTTCTGAACGCTGTTATAAAAGACAGACAAGAAAGAATCATTCCTCCTTATCTGATACCTTTTTTCTTTTTGCGTTTATGGTACTCTAGGGTTGCAACGATAAATCGACAGAAAAATTAATCGGCAGGTATTTTGATAATTGTTTTACTCGTATTTTAAGCAAATATTTGCTGGTTTTCAAATGTGAGGATTCAAAGATCTTGTATTGGAAGCGCATTTTTCACTATTTTTGGACATTTTATGGACAAAAGACAAACAATTAATCGAGAAAATAATAGTTTGATTAATTGATAATAAAAAATAATAGTTAGTTGACCCTCCGTCCTCTCCCCACGGTGGAAACATGGCACTGAGCCGTCTGGAAAAGGCTCAGGTATGGCTCTTCAAGGCGGTCATGGGAGTCCTCTTTACGCTGTTTCGGCTCTTGTCCCCTCGGAGACCCGCTGTGTCCGGGAAGAAGCTCCCGCTCATCAACAACCCTCTCCTGCTGCAGTCAGCGACAAAGCTCGCCAAGAAGATCCGGAGAAAAGAGGTTTGTACCCGGTCAAACTACGAGACAACCGCTGCTGGCCAGACAAGAGTTAGCGTGTTTAATTAAATGGCTTCAGTCTAATAAATAGTCACTTCTTACATGTACACTTATTCTTCTTTACATGTGCTAACCCTTACCAAATGTATCATAGCAAATAAAATCAAAACCAGATGCTACTGTTTGGGCAAGTTCTGACCCGCAAGTTGGGGAAATTCTCGCAAGATGACCTCGAATAGTTGAGTTCAGGGTTTTTCCTTTTGTACATTTTAAAGTTAAATGCATCAATCTGGTGCACTTTGACAGCAAAATTAAGAGGTTAGATCTTTGTGTCCAAATTAATGTAAAAAAAAAAAATGAATAGAAAATAAAAGATGATTCAACCTTTAATTCTAAATTAAAGGTTAACATCGAATTCGACAGGTATTTTAAAGGGTCATTTACACCCATTATTATATAAGCAGGTGGGAAGTTTTCTTTTGCTTCTTGAACTAACACATGTATGAAAGCCAGTAGCACCTCTGGAATAACACCTGTGCTTCTTATCATTATACACTATTATTATTATTATAGTGGACACAATAGAAGCAGCTGCTCTATAATGTCCTTACAGCCTTTTATGAGGGATGTGATCTTAATGTTATTGTGACGTTGTCAGACAGGTATGGGTTGGATTTTGTGAGTTATTGTGTGCATTACATTGAAAGGCATCCACAGTATATTGGAAAGGAGGAGAGACAATATTAATATCATTACTACAAGCTTCACAAATGTTTTATTTATTGAAGGGCTACTGTATTGGCTTGCTGATAATAGATTATTCATAATTTTTAAGCACAATGCACTAGTTTCAGCTAGTAAAATGAGAATATCTTCAAGTTTTCAATGATAGAAATCTTTCGGAGGATGTGATTTTTACTATTTCTTACATATTTTAAACAGAATGATTAATAGTTTAATTGAGACAACAACCAGCACAATAATCTATAATAAAAATCACTGCTAGTTGCAGCCCTGCTGTATGTCCATGGCCATTATAATGTTCGCAGTAGCATCAAAAGTATTTTTTTTTTTTTTTAAACCTGTTTCATATTTCACCTGAAGGAATGCACTGCAATAGTTGTACATAGTTTGCATAATTGCATGTTTTTGTTCTGTGACTTGTGTAGTCATGCACCTATATGTAGTCCAATAGTGTTTCTGCAGGTGTCAAGTGTTGAGGTGGTGCAGGCTTACATTAACAGGATCCAGGAAGTCAACCCTTTTCTGAACGCTGTTACAAAAGACAGGCAAGAAAGAATAATTCCTCCTCATCAGACAGTTTCCACTATGATGCGTACCCATCAGGAATTAAACAGAATTGGGTCAATACTTCTCCGTCCAGGTTTGATGCTGCTCTCCAGGAGGCGACGCAGGTCGACAAGCTGATTGAGGAGGAAACTGGAGGAGAGGAGGTGCTGGAGGATCGACTGCCTTTACTGGGAGTCCCACTCTCTGTCAAAGGGTCCTACGCCCTCCAGGGTAACCTCCAGAAATCATATCTCCTGTCAGCCACTTGAAACCAGGCACTTCACTGAGATACAAACATCAAATAACCAGTATTTGAGTCAACATACTGATAACATATATCCATACACATACAACTACTTGGATAGTAAACATACAGTTAAACAGTAATTATTACATTTATGTAAGATTTTCAGGCTCTTTAGTTTTGATTTTATGCTACAGGTGAGCATTTTAATACTTTTCCGTGTTGCAGGTATGCCCCACACTACAGGTGTGGTCTCCAGGCGAGGAGTCGTGGCCACAGTCGACGCTCCTCTGGTGGCCCTGCTGAAGAGATCGGGGGCCATCCCGATGGGCGTCACCAACACCAGTGAGCTGTGTATGTGGTATGAGTGCCACAACCACCTCCACGGCATCACCAACAACCCCTACGACCTGGAGAGGACACCAGGAGGAAGTTCAGGTTAGAGACTTTAAAGCTTTAAAGGGTAACTTTGGTATTTTTCAACCTAGACCCTATTTTCCAACATTTTTGTGTGTAAGTTACTAATGGGGAGAAACATTTCTGAAATTGGTCGAGATAGAGCAGCGTCAATGTAACGTAAAGTCCACTTTAAATGCTTGTTTTTGCCACTGACAGGCTCAGATTGTTATTATAAGTGTCTGACGACATAATGGAAAGGACCCTACAGAGAAATAAAAAATGTTTCTTACCTTTCACTATATCCGTTTGTTATTGTGTCCAAGTCCCACTAAAGGAGAAGTCTCGCTGTGATATCTGAATATCCGTATACTCTGGCTCAAATAAATACGGACGGCCATCGAATTCAAAGACCTCGTCCACATTGTCAAAATCATCTAAATACTCAGCCACGTCATTGAAAATCTTTTAGATAACACTAAGCTACGCTTTCTGTGCTTCCATATAACAAACTCTGCCTGGATGGTTCTCGCATTGCCACCATGGATGAACTCCATTACTCCACTGTTCTTCACCAGATTTCAGAATGACACGTCTTCTTGAGCGAGACACTTTTAGTGGACGTAAATGACGGTGCCAGCTTGCCCCAATAGAATTACAATGCAGCCCGTGAGTTGCTGCCACCGACCCCTCACTGGCTCAATACTGGACCAATTTCTGAAATTGTTGTCCCTTTTAGTCAGTTTGACACAAAAACGTAGGAAACTGAATAGTAAGTTTAAGGATCAACTTCTCTTTTAGGCAGGGAATCCCGTCATTGACTTTAGCTTCAGAGTCAAGAAACTTTTATTGAGAACGGCTAATTGTCTGTTTGTATCTAGGAATAGTGCAGATTTTGCCTGATAACCATTTTACAGTAGCCTATACTGCAAACACACAAACACAGAGACTCAGTCCTTGGTTCCTTAAAGGGGATCTCCAATTTTACACATTAAAATCTGTTCACAGGTCTTGGGGAATACTACTACATGCTGCATATGTGAAAATAACGTCAAAGCTGAAGGTAAAGGCTACTTGTGGAGTTTTTGACCACTATGATTAAACAAGTTAAAGCAGATTCACCAACTAGTCTCTTCTCTCTCTCTGTTAATGTCCTGTCCTGTTTCCTCTGCCTGCCTCAGGTGGGGAAGGTAGTATACTGGCAGCAGCAGGCGCGGTCATCGGCATGGGCTCAGACATCGGCGGCAGCATCCGTGTGCCCTGTTTCTTCAACGGAATATTTGGCCATAAAACCTCTCCTGGTGAGAGAAAATGAATGTTAAATGTATATTAATGCAGCCACATCTTATTCAGTGTGCTGATGCAATATCCACTGTATTTAACTCCGGCCGCAGCAGGCAGCTGTTTTCGGTGAAAAAACTCTAAAAACCCAGCGTAAACTACCTGCTCAGCAGCAAACAGCAAATAGATACAGTTAGTGACTAGCTGGTGAACATAACTGGAGCATTTAGCAGATAAAGAGCCAAATATTTCCCTCAGGAGTTGGTGGAGACCAAAAACAGAGTTAAAAGAGGTAACTGTTTGCTGATAAATTCAGGATATAAACTCAAAAGGTGTTAATATGTTATTGTTGTGTTAACAGCTTGTTTCTGTTGAAAGCAGTTATTACAGGTTTAAAGAACACATTCATATACCAGACTTCACCGTGACTACGATGTGTTTCTGCAGGTGTTGTGTCAAATGAGAACCATCACCCTCCTGTCACTGGCAGACATGAAGAGTACGCCAGCAATGGTCCCATGTGCCGCTACGCTGAGGACCTCCTGCCCATGCTCAAGATCATGGTGGGGCCCAACGCTCACATGTAAGAGCTCACATTCATAGGTGATGTAGAACGCACAGTAGTGTTCTCTTTGCTTGTGCACAAATGCAGTCCTTATGTTGCCAGATCCGCTGTGAGAGGCTTACTTGCAGGCAGCTGGTAGGAAAATGTGTTGTTATAAAAGTAGATGTCATATTTCAATAGCTTGTATAATCAAATTGTTGACATGCAAATCTGGCAATCGTCAGTAGGCACACGCACATCCATAACCCAAGAATTGCCATATATGGCTGCCTGTTCCCCTCCTTTTGTGGGAAAGTTTCATCACAAAAATGTTACCTAAGAGTAAAAAGAAGAAGACCTGCTGTGCGAAATCAGCAGACAAAAAATAAAAAGATTAGCAGTGTATGTAGTCGTATCAGAAGACCCGAAACTGTCAAGAATATAGGATTCACAGAGGAATATCTGGCATGGTTCAACAGCTACTTCTCTGGTGTATAATCTAAGGGTTTCCTGTCTGACTCTCTGTACATGTCCAAGGGTGTCCCTCTAGGGTACATTCTAGGATTTTATGCTGCTCGCAGCTCTCACATCCACCTGTATGCTGATGACACCATTCTGTATACATCGAACCCCTCCCTGAACTCTGCCTGACTTCCCTGCAACACAGCTTCAACAGTATCCAACATCCCTTCTCCAACCTTCACCATCTTCTAAATACTAATAAAACGATCATCAGCAAAGCCCCTCCATATCTCTGCTCACTACTCAATATCTCCAACAGTATTCGTCATTGTAAATGAGAATTGGTTCTCATTGATTAAACGGTAATGTTTGTCTAATTTGCAGTATTTCTTTACATATTTGTACACAGGTTGTCCTTAAACACAAAGGTTGACCTCAAAAAGCTGCGGTTCTTCACCATCCCTCACGATGGCGGCTCTCAAATGACATACCCCGTCAGCAAAGAGCTCATGGAGATTCAGAGGAAGGTGCGTCTTAATCCAACTTCTGCAGACTGAGTCTGCAAAAAGTTGCAAAATGAGTGCTGGAAAACGAGGCTTTTTCAGGAAGGTTTTTAGAATTAAAATCTTCATGTGATGTTCTCCAGGTTGTTGAGTGTCTGGAGGCCGATCTTGGAGTTAAAGTTCAAGAAGTGCGTTTCCCTGAGCTCCGCTACAGCTTCCAGATCTGTGACACCTACCTCGGTCTTCCTGACAAGGAGGGCAAGGTAAGTCCTCCTGATCCAGAGCAGCCTGTCCCTGCATGCATGTCTGTACAGAACAGTGTTTTATCAGTTGTCCTGGTAGTAGAATGAAGATAAACAGGAGAGACAGGAGAGAAACATTAATCACTTTGCTGTTAACAAGACTCTCTGTGTAATCACAGTCCCAGTGACCTTGGCCTTTTACCACCAAAACCTAGTCAGTCATGTTTGTGCCAGATGAATGAAATTCCCTCCACTCGTTCCTGAGATATCGCATTCACAAGAATGGGATGTACGTACAGACAGTCGGACGGATGGACAACCCGAAAATGTGACGGACGGACGGACATATTTGGCACAAACGTACACTTGGACTCAAAGATGAACTGATTAGATTTTGGTGGTCAAGGTCACTGTGACCTCATGTCCGTCCCATTCTCGTGAACGCGACATCTCAGTAACGCCGACTCGAGTGGGTATTAAATACAATATTTCAGGCATCAAATCTTGTAGACAATTTCATTAAGAGAGCGTGTGTTTCTCTAATATTTAGTGTGATTACCTGTGCGCTACTGTTTTAAGGTACTTAATGATTAATAAATCGCTTACTCATTTTAAAAGCCTGGTGCTGAGATAACACACTCACAGTACACTAGGGCACTAACGCAGGTTAATGTTACCAGCGCGATAGTCAACCACATGACTCTGTCTGTTGTTGGTGAATGGGAGCAGCACAGCAGTGTGGCGACTGAAGTATAATATACACACTCTGTGTACTTAACGCGGCTTTAGAAGGACAAACTAACTGTTTAAAATGTTTCCTTCCCTCAGCCTCCTCCGGCATTGGTTGAGCTGATGGGGGAACCAGGACGACCAGTGTGGCCTCTGTGGGAGCTGCTGAAATGGATGATGGGAAAATCCGAGCATACCATGGCTTCTATCGGTAAAAGGGGGGGGATTTTATTTTTGATTTAAATTTATTTTAACTGCCTTTAACTGTTTTCATTTGTTAATATTTAATTGTCTGTTTTGATGGATGCAATAAAATGCTCATTGTTGCTAATAAAGCCACAATACTATGGAACCACAAAGTGTTCAATATTAAATAAAGACCTGAACAATGTGTGTGTGATGTGTTCAGGTCTGGCCTTGCTCGAGATGACCCATGTATCAAAACCCTCGACCTTCATCATCCAGCAGAAAGAGAAGCTGCAGAAGGAAGTGGACGAGCTGCTGGGCACCAACGGTGTTTTTCTTTACCCCTCGCACCCCATAGTGGCTCTCAAACACCACCACACGCTCTTCAGACCCTTTGAATTCTGCTACACAGGTCAGTCCTCGTCATCTATCAGCTTTCCTGCCACAAGTGTTCAGTCTAACTCTGTAAAAGAAAGAAAGCCAGGTGCTCAACTTGATTCATTCAACAAGATTTTGCAGGTTGAAATTTTGATATTTCAGTTGTCATTAGTTAAGACTAAATTTTAGCTCCAAAAGCATCAAAGGAAGAGTGTTTGTTCTGAATATAAGACAACCCTTTGCAGAATAACCTTAAGAAAGGTCACAAAAGCACAACATAATAAAAAATTGTGGGACCTATTACACCCATTTCTCATTCAGGTAATACGTAATCTTTCCAGTAATAGGACATCTCCCGACCTCCAGTAAAGTTGTCAGAAAGTGCTCCCGTCCCATTTTTATTTCCTCATACTCACCCTTTCTTCCCTGCCTCCAGGTATAATCAACATCCTCGGGCTGCCGGTCACCCAGTGTCCTCTGGGTCTGGGTGAGGAAGGTCTGCCTCTGGGCGTGCAGGTCATTGCTGGGAAGCTGCAGGACCATTTGACCCTCGAGGTGGCTCTCTACCTGGAGAAGACATTCGGAGGCTGGAGGGAACCCGGGGCCAACTAAAACCACACTCACCCCAAAATCAACACAAAATGAAAGTGCCTCATAGTAGCTTTAGGTAACAGTCAGGACTTGACAGTAAAAAATGTTTTAACACACCGACAAAACCTCAGTTGAGTGGTAATGTGAATATTGTATAATGGCAGTTAATCAACTGTGGTGCCTGTTTCATGCTGCAACTTATTTGTTTCATTTAATACAACAAAACAAAAGGTCTGAATCTTTTCTCTCATTGATAAACTTCACCGCTTCTTATAACAAAACATTTTTTGCAGCAGGTCAGATGGTTGTTCAACCAGTCAATAGTTACATTACAAATTAAGGGAAGATGGTTTTCAAAAAGGGCAAAGTTAACTTCAAAAAGACATTACACATTTTCCTAATTTAAAGGAATAGTTGGTCATTTTGGGAAACCTGCTTATCCACTTTTTTTTGAGAGTTAGATGAGAAAATGAATACCATGTATGAAGGTATGACCAGCAGTGGTCGCTAAGCTTGATCTGGATGATGTTTCCCTGCTCCGGGCACGGGTTCTCTGCAAGACAGACAGGAGGAAGCAGACTGGTTAATATTGGCCCTTCCAGGTTTGTGCGTGTGTTTAGGAACCATCAGGGACACTTCCTGTAATTATATAACTGTGTAGTGTCTTTATGCCACTGGTTTTGATTTAAAGATCAACTCTATTGCTGATGCACGAAAGCCAAGCCATTATATTGCTCCCTTCAAAGCCACCAGACTCCTTTGACAAAAACAGTAAGTTTACCTCGCAGAACTCGGGGGTTGCTACACAACTCTCCACACACATTTGCAAATAGTTTTGCTACAATAATGGCCCCATACAGGCGCACCCGGCTTATAAAGTCCTGCCACACCAAGCCGACGATCGGCTGTCTGTGCGCCCGTTGTCCTAGATTTTTCAGTGTGTCCCGCACCGTCTGCTCTAGTCTGCCAATGTTGGAGGTTTTTCGGCCGATTCAGCATGTTGAATCAGCGGTGGGATCACGTCTTTGCGGTGTGTTCAAGTGTAGCTTGTTGGCCAAGACAAAGGCAACGGGAGTCGACGCAACAGTTGGCCTTTATCGCCGCTAGTTCTTTGATGTCAGGTTGGTGTGTCTGGGCTTTTAAAGGGAATTGGAAATGACACCAGAGCAGACTGAGCTTTTTTGTGAGCGGGGCTTAAAGAGACTAGAGGCTAAAGCAGAGCATTTTAGAAAGAAGGGTGAATACGGGTACATTCAGACAGACAGTATGAGAAAAATGTTTTTTGAACATTAAAGCATGTAAAAATGTTCTAGTAGAAACCCAAAATACAAATATGAACCTGGAAAAGAGCATGATATGTCCCCTTTAAATAGGCCCCTGCGTCTGCTTGTAATGTTACCAGTCCTACCACTAGGTGTCACTATGCACATTCATATGTTAATGCCATCAGTGAATAAAGATGAGTGAACAGCAATAGAGGCAGCTGTGTGTAATACTGTATGCCAGATCATTAACTCCACTTTATATTGACGATCCTGTAATGTTTCGGTATCTACTCAGCTGCCGGCTACATATGCATCTCAATATTTCTTCAGAAATTTATGGTTTCAACATTGTTTTGGAGGGATTTTGTCTGAAATGCTCCCAGCTCAATGTACAGAGTTTGTCCGTCTGCTGTTTGCTGCTGAGCAGGAAGTGTACTTTGGGTTTATCAGAACTTTTTTGCTGAAAATGCTGTGGAGCTGAAGGGAAATGTACAGCCGGTTAACAATTATCTGTGGGCTCGTTACTATGAGCGCCTCCTTTCACATTACCCTTAATCAACAATAGAGTAGTGCAGCTTTAACATTCCGGAGTTAATTTTTGTTTTATTGTCAATCATCCCTACCTCTGAAAACTATGACGAATACAAATACAACCGGAATTGAGTCCAAACATTTGTTCTTATTCTTCCCACTATTCAAAATGGTACAGCAGCACATATGAAAGTTATAATAAAATCAACTAATAGTGATGAAAAGTTTAGACTACAGGATTCGTATTCTACAGAGTACGAGCTGATCAGCGTAAAAAGTCTCTGTAATCTTTCTCTAGGTCCTAATTGATTTCCTGAAGGCAAGGCAAGTTTATTTATAGCACATTTCAGCAACAAGGCAACTCAAAGCGCTATATAAAAAGACATTTTATATACAATTACAAGCAGTCATTAAAATAGAATAGGTGGCCTTATATGATCCGGGGGAATAGTCATTATGGTGAGTGAGACTGGGTGTTGCCTCTCTTTTATGAGGTAATGAGAATGAGGATACCTCTCCGCAAATGTGATAAAACAGGCTGAGCTTGTGTTGTGCAGAAAGAATGTAGGAGACGATGAGAAGCTCAGGTACAAACACAACCTCTAGCTACTTCAGCAATCATGGTTTGCTTTGCATGGTTTCCAAATCTTATGATGGAATAATAATAAATATCATTACAGCACAATACGTGTTGATCGGGTTCAGGAGTTTCTCAAAGTGCTCTTTCCACTGTTCCACAATAACCCCAGTCCGGGTCTGCAGTTCTCCTTCCTTGATAAACACAGCTTGAGTCGTCTAACGGTTTGCCAGAACGTCCTTAAGGCCAAACGAAGTCTCTTCTCTATTGTCACCCCGGGCCAACCAAGCCCGAAAAGCCTCCTTCTTCAGCTTCACGGTCTCCTTGGCTCCCAGGTTGCCAACACAACAGGCACCGATGACCTTTTGACCACAACTCTTATAGCAGTTGCTTCCACAATGGAGGAGTTGAACATGGCCCACTTGGATACCATGTTCCAAGCCTCTCCCGGGATGCGCAAAAAAATCTTCCGGAGATGGGAGTTGAAGACCTCGCAGCCAGGGGCCTCAGCCAGACGTTCCCAGTTCACCCTCACTACACTTGGGTTTTCCAGGTCTGTCCCCCGCCATCTGATCCAACTCGCCACCAAGTGGTGCTCAGTTGACAGCTCTGCTCCTCTTTTCACCCGACGGACGCAGAACTGATGATGCGACCACAAAGTTGATCATCGATCTTTGGCCAAGGGGTGTTCTAGTACCAAGTACACTTATGAACCTCCCTGTGCTCGAACATGGTGTTTGTTATGGCCAATCCATGACGAGCACAGAAGTCCAATAACAACGCACCACTCGGGTTCAGATCAGGCAGGCCGTTCCTCCCAATCACCCCCCTTCAGGTTTCTCCATCGTCGCTCACGTCAGCGTTAAAGTACCCCATCAGAACTATAGAGTCCCTAATCGGCGCCCCTTTCCAGGACACCACCCAGAGACTCCGAGAAGGCACTAAACAGCACTACGAGCTGCTGTTTAGTGCATAAGCACAAACAACAGTCAGAGACTTCCTCTCAGTGACTCGCAGTCGCATAGAGGCGACCTTCTTGTCTCCATGGTGAACTCTAACACAGCGGCACTCAACCGGGGGCTCTGAGTAGGAGGGGTCTTTGTTTTTAGGACAAACCTTTTTTATATTTCATTAAATCCAGGCAGCCTGAGCAGCTTTTTCTGCTCTGACTTGTATAGTAATGAGTCACAGAGTGAGTTGTGGAGAGTGGAGAGTGGTACAGGGCTTACATTGACAGAATCCATTTAGTCAAGGTAGGAGAATAGCTGTTTTTCTTAGGATGGGATTTTTATTTCTTACATATAATCAGAACGATTAATAGGTTAATTTAGACAACCAGCACAATAATCTATAATTACTGCTAGTTGCAGCCCTGCTGTATGTCCATGGTCATTATTATATTAGCAGGAGCATCATTTTTTTTCTTCTTCCCCTCTCAATTTTTAGGATAAACCTGTTTCATAACTGACCTTTAGTCATTTTGGCAGCATTTTTTATTATTTATTGACTTGTGTGGTCATGCTCTAAACTTCGTAGGTGGTGCAGGTTATACTTTGACAGGATCCAGGAAGTCAACCCTTTTCTGAACAGGGTGGCAAAAGACGGGCAAGAGAATCCTTCCTCCTTATCTGATACTTTTACTTTTGTATGTTTATTGTGGTCTAAAGTTGCAACGATTCCTCAACTAGTTGATTGACAGAAAATTAATCAAAAAGCTATTTTGATAATCGGATAATAGTTTTATTCATATTTTAAGCAAATTTGCGTCGGATTAATTGATAATAACAATAATAGTTAGTTGACCCTCCGTCCTCTCCCCACGGTGGAAACATGGCACTGAGCCATCTGGAAAAGGCTCAGGTATGGCTCTTCAAGGCGGTCATGGGAGTCCTCTCCATGCTGTTTCGCCTCTTCTCCCCTCGGAGACCTGCTCTGCCCGGTAAGAAGCTCCCGCTCATCAGCAACCCTCTCCTGCTCATGTCAGCGACGCAGCTTGCCAAGAAGATTCGGAGAAAAGAGGTGTGTACCCGCTCAAACTACGAGACAACCGCTGCAGGCCAGACAAGAGTTTAATTGGCTTCAGTCTTATAAATAGTCTTCTTAGACTTCTTACTTAAATATTTTAGTGGTTTAATATTCTAATAGTTTCAGCTTGTAGAATGTGTCGTTGGTCTCCCTCAAGGAAGAGTGAGGACACTGGGCCTTGTCTTTGTTACCTCCGCCAAGGTCGAAGGCCTAGGAAGGAGGTTATGTTTTCACCGGCGTTGGTTTGTTGGTTTGTCCGTTTGGAGGATAACTCCAAAAGTCCACGATGGATTTGAATGAAATCGTTTGGAGGGGTGGGGTGTGGCACAATGAACAATCCATTCGGATCATGATCCGGCTTCGGGAATTGTTTTAATAACTTCGCTCAGCCTGTGCATTAACACCACAGGCTTTAAGACATGCGCAGTGTAACTGATGACGCGTTCGTGACGCTTTCCTTCTGCCTGCAGAGGGACAGAGAGAGAGCGGGGGGTGGAGGGAGGGGGGGATTCAATCTTTTTTCACATTAAACTCTTTGAACTTACAGTTGGGTTCGACCAAAGCACACCTGGTGATTGTTGGGAAGAGTAATGACCACGGTTTAGGTGAGTTTTACTTTGTTTCTGTCCAGCTTCAATGAAGTGTTTAACGCTGCTCCGCTGCGTACAGCTGATCGCAACATAAATAAAAATACAAGTGGATAATGGCTCAAGCTGCACGGAGAGGGTGGGCGATCGTACTCGGGCAGCTTGGCGGAGGTCTGCGCTCTCCGAGTGCCATTCTAGTTTATAAATAAGCTGGCCACCGGCCGCCAGAACAGGAACGCCACCACAGGGGTGTTTTCTGATCTCACCATGACGTGATTCCTCCTCAGTTGCGGAGCAAAATGATGCAGCACCTTCTCGACCGAGCTCCAACAGGTTGTTGTGACGGGGGTCCAGCCATGTGCCTCCCACCCTGGCTTGGTCGAGGGTCCCACCCCGACCAGCCAGGTAGGCGTCTGTGAAAATGTGGTTGCACCAGAGAGTCCAAGAGCGCTTCTTGGCAAGTTTTCTCATGTCCTGTCTTGCCAGGAAGAGCGGAGCAGGAAAACGGAAAGAAAACCTGCCTTGTTTTTGTAACTTGTGAGGTCATGCACCTAATATGATTTTTCTGCAGGTGTCAAGTGTGGAGGTGGTGCAGGCTTACATTGACAGGATCCAGCAAGTCAATCCTTATCTGAATGCTGTTATAAAAGACAGGCAAGAAAGAATTATTCCTCCTTATCTGATAATGACCAACGATAAATGGATTAGTTGATCGACAGAAATCTGTCATATTCGCACAGAAAATGTGAAATTTGCAACTGAAAAGTATATGAATAGTTCTAACTGTAACACTCGAATTCTGCCATATTTACAGTTTACACTTTCATGCATAATCCTAAAATGAAGCCTTCTTTAATCAGGAATTAAACAGAATACTTCTCCATCCAGGTTTGATGCTGCTCTCCAGGAGGCGACCCAGGCCGACAAGCTGATTGAGGATGACACTGGAGGAGAGGAGGAGCTGGAGGATCGACTGCCTTTACTGGGAGTCCCACTCTCTGTCAAAGAGGCCTATGCCGTCAAGGGTAACCTCCAGAAATCAAATCTCCTGTCAGCCTTTGTTGTCACTCTTTAGTTTTGATTTCATGCTGCAGTTCAGCATTTTAACAAATTTCCGTCTTGCAGGTATGCCCAACACTACAGGTGTGGTCTCCAGGCGAGGATTCCCGGCTATAGTCGACGCTCCTCCGGTGGCCCTGCTGAAGAGAGCGGGGGCCATCCCGATGGGCGTCACCAACACCAGTGAGCTGTGTATGTGGTACGAGTCCCACAACCACCTCTACGGCATCACCAACAACCCCTACGACCTGGAGAGGATGGCAGGAGGAAGTTCAGGTTAGAAACTGTTGCTTTAACTGTTGCTGTCCCTTCTAGTCAGTTAGACACAAAAACATGGGACAGGGAATCCCGTTGTTGACTTCGGTTCAGTCAAGAAGCTTTTATTCAGAACGGCTAATTGTCTATTTGTATCTAGGAATAGCGCTGGCTTTGCCTGATAATCATATTACAGTAGCCTACACTGCAAACACACAAACACAGAGACTCAGTCCTTGGTTCCTTAAAGGGGATCTCTAATTTTTACGCATTAAAGTCTGTTCACAGGTCTTGGGGAATACTGCTTCATGCTGCATATGTGAAAAACGTTGTGTGAAGCTGAAGTTAAAAGTACTTTGTGGAGTTTTTGACCATTATAATTGAACAAGCAGATCAACCAACTTGTCTCTCCTCTCTCTCTGTTAATGTCCTGTCCTGTTTCCTCTGTCTACCTCAGGTGGGGAGGGCAGTATACTGGCAGCAGCAGGCTCGGTCATCGGCATGGGCTCAGACATCGGCGGCAGCATCCGAATGCCCTGTTACTTCAACGGAATATTTGGCCACAAAACCTCTCCTGGTGAGAGAAAATGAATGTTAAATGTATATTAATGCAGCATGCAATTTCCATTGTACTTAACTTTGGCGGCAGCAGGCAGCTGTTTTCAGTGAAAGAACTCACCGTAAACTACCTGCTCAGCAGCAAACGGCACACAGACAGAGCATTTAGCAGCTAAAGGGCCAGATATTTCCCTCAGGAGTTGGTGAAGACCAAAAACAGAGTTAAAAGAGAGTGAATATTGGACTTACATTCATCAGCCGGAAAGAAACATGAACAGCATGAATGAGCTCTGTAACTGCTGGATGTGTTAATAAGCAACTGTTGGCTAACAAGTTCTTAACTGCTACTGCAGGTTTAAAGAACATATTTATATACCAGACTTAATTGTGACTGTCTACGATGCCAGGGGTCGGCACGCCTAGGTCCCTGCTTCGCCTGCCGCCCGGCCCACATAGGCAACTGACCCTAATGCTGATCCTTGTGAGTGGTGGTCTAACCCTCACCTATTGTCATGAGCTCTGGGTAGTGACCGTAAGAATGAGATCGCGGCTGCAAGCAGCCGAAATGAGCTTCTTCTGTGAGGTGGCTGGGCTCAGCCGTGGAGATAGGGTGAGGAGCTCAGACATCCGGAAGGAGCTCGGAGTAGAGCTACTGCTCCTTCGTGTCGAAAGGGGCCAGCTGAGGTGGTTTGGGAATCAGATCAGGATGCCACCTGGACGCCTCCCATTAGAGGTTTTCTGGGTACGTCCAACTGGTAAGAGCCCCGGGGTAGACCCAGAACACGCTGGAGAGATTATATATCTCGTCTGTATGGCCTGCTGCCCCCATGACCTGGCCCCGGATAAGCGGAAGAAAAAGGATGGATGGATGGATGGATTAACTTCACCGTGGCTGTGATGTGTTTCTGCAGGTGTCGTGTCAAATGAGAACCATCACCCTCCTGTCACTGGCAGACATAAAGAGTTCGGCTGCAATGGTCCCATGTGCCGCTACGCTGAGGACCTGCTGCCCATGCTCAAGATCATGGCGGGACCCAACGCTCACATGTAAGTGCTCACATTCATAGCACATGTAGAACACAGTAGTGTTCTCTTTGCTTGTGCACATATGCAGTTATCATGTTGCCAGACTTGCTGCGAGAGGCTTACTTGGAGGTAGCTGAAAGGAAAATGTGTCCTTTTAAAAGTAGATGTTGTATTTCAACAGCTTGTATAATCAAATTGTTGAGACAAATACTGTGTCCATCATCAGGAGGCACAGGCACATCCAAAACCTTAGAATTACCATATAATAAAGTGTCAACAAGAGCAGGGATGTACGGTGACAGACATGAAGACGGAATGGTTAGAAATGAAGTTAGATGACAAAATCCAAAGAAGAAAGGTCCATAATTCTCTCTTAAGAATGAATCTGTTCGTACGAGTGTTTCTTGCATGAGGCTCAATGTTTCCATCACAAACGGTCCTCCTCAGGTAAAGGTGATGGTATGAGGGGGAATTAGATGCAAATGTACCATTTAGAAATGTAAATAATGTCGTTATTCACTGAAACTCTGATCAAGTGAATGCAAAGAACTTGAACCACAAGAGGGAAAGAGTCAGGTTTGAGTCGGGCACGCACCCAAACCCTGACAGTGTGTGTTAAAATCAAATCTTTGAGGTGCAATGGTTCAACGGTAATGTTTGTCTAATTTCTTCACACGTGTTCACAGGTTGTCCTTAAACGAGAAGGTTGACATAAAGAAGCTGCGGTTCTTCACCATCCCTCACGATGGCGGCTCTCTATTGACATACCCCGTCACCAAAGAGCTCTTGGAGATTCAGAGGAAGGTGCGTCTAATCCAACTTCTGCAGAGTGTCTCGAGTCTGCAAAAAGTTACAGAATGAGTGCTGGAAAACCAGACTTATCAGGAAGGTTTTTAGAATTAAAATCCTCATGTGATGTTCTCCAGGTGGTGAAGCGTCTAGAGGCCGACCTCGGAGTGGAAGTCCAAGAAGTGCGTTTCCCTGAGCTCCGCTACAGCTACCAGATTTGGGACACCTACCAAGCTCTTCCTGACAACGAGGGCAAGGTAGGTCCTCCTGATCCAGAGCGGTGTGTCCCTGCATGCATGTCTGTACAGAACAGTGTTTTATCAGTTTTCCTGACAAACATTAGTTACTTTGCTGTGGCCAAGACTCTCTATCTAATAAGTGAAAGAAAGCAGGCCAAGTCTTAGTCACAGCACCTTTTGTAGTCTGCTGCCCAGAAATGGTTCAGTAATCTGTTTAGCTGGCAGGGCACAGCATACCACTCACACACGTGCAATGTGTAAACTAAAATTAGTAAAATCCATATAATTGTAAGTTGTAGTAGTATGATTACTTGTAATTACTTACTGTAATGTATTGGGTAATTACAGAGTAACATTAAAGCAGAATAAAGAAGTTTGATCTGTAATTACACTGCCATCTCTATCATATGGAAATTACATTTATGTTCCTTAAAAAAATTGTTTTCACAGCGGAAAGGTAAGGACAGTGACATTTCATGGTATACATTGTCTTCATTTAGTACTATGATTGGAAAATATTTACATATTTCATGCAAATGGGTACAAATGCTAAATACTCTGCAACTACAAAGTCTTATGTAAGCCTCTGTGGTAGCCTCAGTCTATACAGAAACGACCCACCTGTTTTAGCATGTATGTGTTCAGCTTTAACTTTACTCTGCAATTAACCAATACTTTACACACTCCGTGTACTTTGTGACTTTAGAAAGACAAAATAATGTGTTTCAATTGTTTCCTTCCCTCAGCTTCCTCCGGCGTTGGTTGAGCTGCTGGGGGAACCAGGACGACCCATGCGGCCTCTGTGGGAGCTGCTGAAATGGATGGTGGGAAAATCAGAGCATACCATGCCTTCTATCCGTAAGAGGGGGGAAAAAAACATAGATTTTTATCATTTATTTTAACTGGTATTAATCAATTAAATTTTCCTATTAGTTTTGAACAAGTTCCATAACCTGAACATTGTGTGTGTGACGTGTTCAGGTCTGTCCCTGTTGGAGATGACCCGTGCGTCCAAACCCTCGGCCTTCATCATCCAGCAGAAGGAGAAGCTGCAGAAGAAAGTGGACGCGCTGTTGGGCACCGACGGTGTTTTTCTTTACCCCTCGCACCCCAGAGTGGCTCCCAAACACCACCACACGCTCTTCAGACCCTTTGACTTCTGCTACACAGGTCAGTCCTCGTCATATTTCAGCAGTCCAAGTCTTCAGTCTCACTCTGTAAAAGAAAGAAAGTCAGGTGCAAGCTGCAAATTCATTTGTAAGATTTTGCAGGTTGAAATGACTCTGCTCAAAGGATGACAATGTTTGTTCACTGGTTCATACCAACAAAGAACTGTTTTCTTGATCATTTCTTTTTTTTTTTTTTTAACCTAAAGAGGTCTTGTACGTCTTTTACTCTGGCTTACTTTATTTTAATTCTGCCGTGACGGTAACTTTTACTAAAGTAAAAAAAAAAAAAAAAAAATTAAAAATGATTTACTGTACTGGTCTGAATATAAGATAAATGTTATTTCACTATGCAGAATAACCCAAAGAAAGGTCACAAAAGCACAACATAATAAAAATTGTGAGAGTAGTTCCAGTAGAGAAAATGCGATGAAGTGCCCTCTAGGATGCCCTTCCAGGAGAGAAAACATGATGAAGTGCCCTCTAGGGTGCCCTTCCAGTAGAGAAAACATGATGAAGTGCCCTCTAAGGTGCCCTTCCAGGAGAGAAAACATGATGAAGTGCCCTCTAGGGTGCCCTTCCAGTAGAGAAAACATGATGAAGTGCCCTCTAAGGTGCCCTTCCAGGAGAGAAAACATGATGAAGTGCCCTCTAGGGTGCCCTTCCAGTAGAGAAAACATGATGAAGTGCCCTCTAAGGTGCCCTTCCAGTAGAGAAAACATGATGAAGTGCCCTCTAAGGTGCCCTTCCAGTAGAGAAAACATGATGAAGTGCCCTCTAAGGTGCCCTTCCAGGAGAGAAAACATGATGAAGTGCCCTCTAGGGTGCCCTTCCAGTAGAGAAAACATGATGAAGTGCCCTCTAAGGTGCCCTTCCAGTAGAGAAAACATGATGAAGTGCCCTCTAAGGTGCCCTTCCAGTAGAGAAAACATGATGAAGTGCCCTCTAAGGTGCCCTTCCAGTAGAGAAAACATGATTAAGTGCCCTCTAAGGTGCCCTTCCAGTAGAGAAAACACAATGAAGAGCCCTTTAGGGTGGCCCTAAAATTGGGAAAACATGGTTCAGTGCCATATAAGGTTGCCCTACAGGCTAGAAATCTTTTTGCACACTGGTGCCCCACCGGGAGCAGATGGTGCCCTTTTTATTTTTTTCGCCACTGATTACAGCCCTTTCTCATTCGGGACATAGTCAATATCTTTACATTTCATACATTAGATTAGATTAGAAAGCTAATGGAGAAACTCATTCGCCATCAAATCAACTCCTTCAGGCAACAAATAGGCCGATAGACATTATATAAACAGCACACAACAAATGAATAACACCATACTCGATGCTAATTAAGGCTTCTTATTCCATCAGAATACTCCACGATACATAGTATTTCCAGTTACAGGACATTTCCTGACCTCCAGTAAAGTTGTGAAAAGGTGCTCCAGTCTTATTTTTATTTCCATACTCACCCGTTCTTCCCTACCTCCAGGTATATTCAACATCCTCGGGCTGTCGGCCACACAGTGCCCTCTGGGTCTGAGTGAGGAAGGTCTGCCTCTGGGCGTGCAGGTCGTTGCTGGGAAGCTGCAGGACCGTCTGACCCTCGAGGTGGCTCTCTACCTGGAGAAGACGTTCGGAGGCTGGAGGGAACCCGGGGCCAACTAAAACCACACACTCACACGTCGACAGCCATTACCAAATCTATCACTTTTAATACTTCAGGGACATTAGACAAGCTCACATTGGCACATAGACAACTCATCAACTATTGCCTTATGTCAGCTAAGAAATGCTTGTTGATATTGTGGCATTCCTAAAGTTAGAATGTGGCTGGATGATCTTCTCAATACTTTTGAGGTGGAGAGGTTTAGATATATTAGAAAAGATCTTATCTGATGCCATCTGACAACCTTTCATTCAATATTTTTGCAAAAGCAACAAACAGAGTAATGCTATTGACAGGTTGTTTTTTTTGGTGGTGTGGTTGGTTGGGGTTTCTTTTATACATTTTTCTTTTTTTTCTGTCTTCTTTCCTTCCCTTCCCTAATTATCTGTGTATTGCATTTGTATTGTATTGTATTGTATATTTAATTTATGCATACTGGCTCCACTCTCAATGCAAATGTTTAAATAAAAAGACGTACAATCAGATCGCTGAATGTTCAACTGGAAGATATTTTTGCACTAATGAGTTGTTCCAATTAGTGTCAGTCAAGATTTTATAATTTACCCCGTTCAAGGCCCATGACGTCATGAGCAAAAGTTTTTAAAAAAACACAGATTTTTTACATTCGTGGAAATTAATTTCCAAACTAAAAAGGTGAACTGGTTCTCACTCACTAAAGAAATACAGCAAACATGAACTTCAAAAAGACTGTGAGTGCAAAACATAAACATTACACATTTTCCTAATTTAAAAGGAATAGTTTGTCATTTTGCTTTTGTTTGTCTTGCTGAGACTTCGATGAGGAAATCGATACCACTCATGTCTGTATAATAAATTAAAAGGTACTGCCAACAGTGGATTAGTTTAGTTTAGCACAAAGACTGAAAACTGGGGGGAAAAGCTAGCCTGACTGTCCAAAGGTAACACAATCCACCTACCAGCTCCTCTAATAGCTCACCGATTAACACATTCTCTTTGTTTAAACTGTTCAAGCACTTTAGAGTAAATACGTCACGATGTGTTTTTTCTGGGGGTTATGTGTGGAACCATTTCTTGGCTGAGCTATTCCTTTAAACATAAAAGGTAAACAAGAGTGACAGCACTTTAGTTTCCTGTAAGAGTTAAAATACTTGAATTCAACTTCAAGGACACAGTTACAGTAAATCCAATTTGGGTCGAAATACTGCTGGAAACCCCGCTGCAATGTCTGGCGTCATGTTAACGTACAGGAATTTAACAAACCCTCCCGAATACATTGATCAGCATCTGAATATTTCACAACAGTGTAAACGTATGGAGGGGAGGGAAAACCCCTGATAAATTCAATAAAAGTTAGTAAGAAAGATAAGAAAAGCCCCTCTGGAGTCTGTCGTCACTTTATTTTCTTCCCTTCTTTGGAAAAAAAGGATGAAAAATTGATGAAAACATCTACCAGAAGGCTCCGAACAGAACTTGACAGCATTGAGAACTCATTTTCTCCACACCTTTTTCTTTTTCTTTTTTTTTTTTCCCGGTCACCTCTATGATGACTTGTCATTATTGTTCTCCGTTTTTTTTGTCACAAACGATGATTTCTGTTTCTGAAAGGTAGAAGATAAGCTGCAAATGTGACATTCATACAGAAAAATACAGACAGCTCGTCTTTTTCTTCTTTCTTAGACGCGTGACATGCTTGTACCTCGGAGTACAAATGCTGAAAAGGTGCCCCGTCGTGAGAATAAAATCCTCTGCTCAGACTCGTATAACTCTTCTCGGCCACAGCATCATTCAGGAATCGGAGGTGATTTTAAAAACTGAAACAATAAAAGTGTAAGGGAAACAACCAAACAAAAAAGTACAGAAATATTCTTCAAAGAGTCCTGCATTTTGGCGGTGCAGGAACAGGGAGGACCTCTCTCTCTCCTTGGTGACCTCTCACCCGCCCAAGTGCTCGATTTGGCCCAAATGTGTATGCAAATACTTGTAAGTGTGTAAACATGGTTTTGTTTCGAAGTTGATAAGAAATTTCGGGTGTGTGATTTTTGAGCGAGGTGAAGCGCCCTCAGGAGGTATTGGTGATGGGTTTGTATTTCTTGAGGCGGGTCCACTGTCCTGTGGAGTAGTTCATTTCGAAGACTGTGTCCACCAGCATGGTGGTGCTGCCGGTGCCGTCGGCTTTGGGCAGGACCTCCGTGTGTTCGCTCAGCTTGATCTGGATGATGTCCCCCTGCTCCGGGCACGGGTTCTCTGGAAGAAGGCAGACTGGTTGTTATTATTGGCCCTACCAGGTTTGTGCGTTGTGTTTCGGAACCATCAGGGGAAACCTCCTGTAACTATATATCACTGTGTCGTGCATTTATGCCACTGGTTTTGATGAATGAACTCCCTCGAAAATGACATTGGATGCGACCACTCAGACAGACTATAGGTTGAACTTACTGGGAATTTAGATACCTGTATTTCCTGGGAAGGTTTCCAAAATGTGGTTCTGTTGCCTGGTTAAAATACCTGCTGGATCTCATGGTTTTTTTGCATGTTTGTTCACTCACTGAATAAAATCATATCTACAAAACACCAAAGACACCTCCTCCAAACGTCATTAACGCTTCCTTGCAACTGTCGTAGATATAGTCCGATCTTAAAATGCATTTAGATTTATATTATAATTTATAACTGGATCAACCTTTCACCAGCAGCGGCTTCTTCAAATTACTTTTCATGCTGAAATGACAGTTTACAGTTCAGCTGCATGGCAAAATGTTTTTTTCTGATCAAAAAGAAAACAAAGCTGAGTGCAAAATCTGTGATGATGTTTCAACAACAGACCTCTATCCCTAATTCAGAGCTGTAGGGCACGGTGAGGAAGATGAAATCAGGCTTACTAAGGCAGAACATTTGAACTAATTAGAAATGAGTGTTTAGATAAGATTACTCCTGTACCTCTGGATCCAGCCATGAAGCCCAGGATCAGGGCCTTCTCTGGTCTGGTGACCTTGTTGGCTGTCTTGAACATCTCCTGGGCAGCGTACATCTGGTCTCTCTGAGGAGCACAAACAGCAAGCAGCAGAGAATTTAGCTGACAATAATACTGAAGACTACGCTCTATATCTTCTAAAATATTTTATATATTTGTTCTATATGAGTAATTTCTTGTTTTTTTGTGCTTCTTCATCTTACCGTGAGTGACAGATTCTTTTTGGGCTGGGGCTGTGGTGGCGTAGGGGTTGGTGTCGGGGTGGGGGTCTGAGGTGTGCTGGGAGGCTGGGTGGGGGTCTCCGGCTGGCTGGCGGTGGCAGCTGCTGGGGGCCCGTTGCTGGCCGGGGTGGAGACCGGCGTGCTGGGGGACGTGGGGGTTGCGGGATTTGCCGTGTTGCCCGCGTTGTACATAGGCGTCCTCTGTTTGTACTGGCCTGGTAAGGTGGCGGTGGCGCCAGCGCCCGCTGTTGCCGACTCCTCCGGTTGGCGAGCCGACTGCAGCGTGTCCCGTCCCGAACCACCGGCGTTCGCTTCAGAAGAAAAAAAGACATTGTGAGACTGACATGATGCTCTGCTGATGCCTGCAGGGAAGTTTTCTCTGCCTCCTTAAACTAATAAGTGTATGAAATCACTAAGCTCTGGATGCAAGAAAACTTTTTGTCTGAGTCAACAATACGATGCTATGTGGCCCCGTCTAACCTGGCTGGGCCTCGGAGCTGGGAATGTAAGAGGAGGAGGGAACCATGCTGGGTGTGGCCGGGAGGTAGCTGGTCGACGGCAGAGGATTCTCGTTCAACGCCCCCAGTTTCTGAAAAACAAAACTGTATTTGTTACGATATGGCCAGAGACAAACTGAGCAAGACAGAGGGGGTGGAGGGGGTAATATGAGACGAAACGGGACAAATCCAAAATGTTTGAGTGTTGTGAACATCTGGAGTCGCGCACCTGTGCAGAGACGAGGCCGGCAGCGTAGTCGGGTGTTGTGTTTTCCACCACCGCTGCTGCTGCTGCTTCTTCTTTGGCTGCTTTCTCTCCGGCTTCCGTTTCTACGGCGGAAAAAAACATTAATACGGACTAATAAACTCATAGCGTAGCTCTAAAACTTGGGCTGATGGAAGGCTGGAAATATAATTACCCAAAGTCTTTCTTCTCCTCTTAGCTTCTCTTCCAGCTCCGACCATGTCCAGCTCTGAAATATCTAGCAGCTGAAAAAGGAGAAAAAAGGCAAATTATGAGAAAAATTTTAACCTAAAGAACAAGACAATAAAACACAACTGCAAATTAAATACACAAGGCATAAAATTAAGCAGGACTTTTTGGAAATCTGACATTACCTTGACCCCCCTCTCCTTGCGCAGGGGCGTCCGTGCAGGGGCAATAGGTGCGCGGTTACTGGGAGGGCTGAACATACTGGGGGCAGTGGGACTGCGGAATGGGGCTTTGGGGATCCCCTTGAGAGGAGCTGTGATGCAAATATTGATACATGCATCAGCAACAGAAGTCACAATAAAGAATACTTTTTGACAGATAAAAATGAACATTGTGATGGTATTTTTTAAAAGCACTGAGAGAGCAGATGTGTGGGTGCATTTATTGATCTTCAACTCACTAGTAGTGTCAATCTTTTTGACCAATCCTCTCCCTTTGGCATGAAAAGGCACTCCGGCTGTCTTTTTTAGCTGTTGGGCTGTCTCTATGGCTAGAATAGAAAAGAAAAGGATACACAACAGAATAAAAACAATGCACAATGGCAATAGATTCTTACAATTTAACAATATTACAAGGCAGAAGGAAACCCTTTTTGTAAGACACGTAAAAGCTTCATAATTCACAAGTGGGATATTTATTGACATTTTATATCGTAGAACAAAACGTTAAAATCTCTTAAGCTTGTGTTAACCACAGACCTTATTTCAGGCATTAAACCAATTCAAAAAACACATTGACTTCAAGACAAAGGAACTGGAAATGCTGAAATGTTAACTCATTTCCGGGTTTTAGGACCTCATTCCTGCAGCACTCTATTTTAACCTAGCAAATACAAATATGTCAAAAACAAGACACGGAAAGTAAAAACAACCCTGGTGCTTCAAAATACTGCTGTAGAGAAAAGCAGTGTGTATTAGTTGAAGTTTAAAGGAACTTACATTTCTGTAGCAGCTCTGCTCTGAGGGTTGCACTCTTGGGCTTCCTCTTCAGCTGGAAATGTTTGACGGGGGGTGTGAGGGGTCCCACCAGAGTGGTTAACGCACTCTTGTTCAGGTACTGGCACTCCAGAGGAAGCATGGCAGACGCCTCACACTCACCCACTGGGGAGGAAAAGAGGGGAAAACGTTAACCGGCAATTTATCGCAGAACAGATACTTTCCTCTCACGTAGGGCGCAGAACGTACGTGGTAGTTGGCCATTGGCTGTGGTCTTTGCAGTGTGTTTCAGTGCAACAGTCGCCTTTCCTTTCTGCTAGCTCTTTAAAGTCGGTTTGGTGTGTCTGGGCCTTTAGTGAACTATGCATGTTTCATATAATGGTGTAATATCCAATGATAGTTATCAAGGCAGGAAATTCCCACACTCATCAGCCAAAGTACGCCATGTTTATCTAGGCTATGAGCCACTTCGGTGGTTAACCAACTATCATTTGGAAATGCTTTTAACAAAACCATTTTTTACTTTTACCATTTGTGTGAAATTGTCACAATTCTTTTTTTTTTTTAAAGTTCTTTTTTTGGGGACATTTTTCCATTTTATTGAGAGGACAGTGGATAGAGTCTTGGAAAGGGGGGAGAGAGAGAGTGGATGCGGAAAGGGCCACAGGCCGGATTCGAACCCGGGCCGCCGCGGTCAGGACCAAGCCTTGATACATGGACGCCCGCTCTACCAACTGAGCTAACCCAGGCGCCGAAATTGTCACAATTCGCATATGAATTCTTGACTTATGACCAAAAACGTGTTTTGAGAGATCACAGTGACCTTTGATCACCAAAATATAATCAGTTCATCCTTGAATCCAAGTGGACATTTGTGCCAAATTTAAAGAAATTCCCTCCAGGCATTCCTGAGATAGCGCGTTCATGAGAATGGTACAGACGTGGCTATCGTCGGCATAGAGGCATTAAAAAAATGCAAATATATTATGCTCACTTGGCCCACAAATTACCCCTTTACACAAAACTACTGACTATATTCACAAGTAAAATATTGAACCCCAGTTGCTCCAGCCATTAAAAAGCTTCATAAAATGACAGACATAATAAAAGTTCTTCTTTCATTTACTCTTCCAAAGAGTACCAGCATCGTATGTGGATATCTAAACTTATGTATAAGCCCAATTGCTAAGGAACTGTTCTAAATTTAATCATAATGTGTAGGCAATTCAGCTCTATGTATATATTATTCTTTTTCAGAGCAATGGGCTTAGTAATAGATCAGTAATTGTGTGTCATTATATTTACAAAAGACACAGTCACACATTCCCTACCTTTCTCCCTGAGCTCTCCAAGAATATCCTGCACATTTGGATTCTGCTCCTCCAAGTCCAGATTGAGAGAGCCGGTCTCTGGGAAGGACTTGAGGATGTCTGCGACCATCAGCACCCAGGGCTCTGAGTCCACCGTAGCCAGCTGGATTATCTCCGACAGGGCCTCCTTCATCTGCGAGAGAGGAAGACGGTGTTAGTGAAACTAGGGCTGGGCAATATGACCAAAATCTTCTGTCCCGATAAAGGTCATTTCACATCTGTATCTGAACTAACCACATGGTAAAGCCTATTTTTGTATACTCCAGTGTGAATGAAATACTTAACTAATGAAAAGTACTAACTATATCTCAATATATGATTTCATCACGATATGATTCCATTAAAAGACGATAAATTATCATCATCATTATTGAATTACCACCCAGGCCTAAGTGAAACCACTTTAATAAACAAAAGATGAACGCCTTACGCTGCCTGAGGACTTCATGATCACAGAATAACTTATTACTGTTAAACAAACTTTTTTTTTGCAGATTAATCTTTCCAGCTTTTTAAATAAATCATTTATTGAACTTAATACTATACTAATAATGACAAATGCCCATTAGAAGCCAATAGCGCTGTCTTTAATTTGCTTATTTTGTCAAAACAACAGCCACAAAATCCAAAATGCATTTAACTAACAATATCAAATGAATAAACGCTCATCACATTTTAGAAGCAAAGATCGTCTTTGGTTTATTTTCTGTTGATCAAGCGTTCATTCTACTGTTACTGTTGTTCAGTACTTGCTGTGTAGCTGGAGATGTGTTAAGAGGACAAGTGACCTAGAATCACTTTTATTTCATGCATGCAGCTTGTTTACATTCACACTGATGACATGCAGCCAAGAGTATATTTCAGAGCGACCTACAATATTGCTCAGTATTTACAATTGGAGACAACGCCATCAGTTAAAATGAAGGCAGACATCTGGCAGCAGTCAAATCATGTCAGATCATTTGAGTACAGGAGGTACAACCGGAACACCCAGTCACACTTCATCCGATTTTCTTGTGCTGACGTGTAAAAGTACATGAGAGCCACCTGCTGACTGTACAAGAAACACTGTCCTCACTTTACAATATACAAGACAGACTCAGCTCTCTCTATTGTGGGCAGAACGAAACAGAAACCAGTAACTATGTACGTTTACTAAAGTGCTGTATTTACACTTAAATACATTTGGAGGTAATTAACTTTTTACTGACTATTTACACTTACATGTTATATACTTGTACTCCACATTGTTTTGGAATCAGAGGAATAGATGCACAAATGCATATATATATTACTTTACATGTAAATCTTAAAATACGTATTTACAGAGTAAGTAATGTGTATTTGCAAATCGCCCATTATTTTTGTGGATGTGACTTAACACAACACAAATACAAAAATACATGTTTGTGGATAGTGAAATATTTGGAAATCATGGTACACATTTGTGGAATGAACTACTAAAGTCCAATTAAAAATGCCACACCCGTTTGCGCTGGGCATACTAAACTGGGGGGAAAAAGTTTGGAAACTTGTGTTTGGTGGATTATTTCTCTGTTGTTACAATGCTAATTGGCATTGTATTTTACATCGTTGGAAAGCCTGTTTATTTACCTTCACAATGGTGTCCAACTTGTAAGGATCATGCATTTGTGGGATGAGCAGCACAGCTGATTATGTGGGGAGCGCCCAAGTAAAATGTGCCAAAATGCTCTGCCAATGGTAAATGTATTCTCCTGTTGGTTTTGAATCGTGTTTTGAGTTGTTTGATGGATTGGATGATTGAACTCTCTATCAGTAACAAGGAACAAACAAGACATATTGGCACTGTTTACCATTTGCAGAGCATTTTGGCAAATTTGTCTTGGGCGCTACACACATAATCAACTGTGCTGCTCATCCCACAAATGCATGATCCTTACAAGTTGGAGCATTGTATTAAGGGGGTTGTGATCCAGATGGTGCTGTGCAGTGCAAAGAATAAATGTGGGGTTAATACTGTACTAAATAAGTTCATTTTTTAGAAGAATTAAGTGAGCAAAAATGGAATATCGTGCACATTCTGTTCTGAAATATGCACCTTTTTAACTTTAATAACAAAACAGACATTATATATATATATGTATATATATGTTGTGTGTATATATATATACATATATATATATATATATACACACAACATATTTTTTTTGTTGCCTAAAATGTCTCTTTTGCCAGTAAAGGTTGCTGACCCCTGGTTTAAGGCAGGTGAAGCAGTGCCCTGTGTGACTAGATGCTGGTACCTCCTCCAGCTCAGTCAGCTCAGTCAGCTCTCTCCAGAGCCCATCCCACCATCATGTCTGTGTGAGCACCGCCAGGCTAATGTCTCCCGCTGTCGCTGCTAAACCACCGCTGAAAAACACGCTATTCATGTGATAACCTCCAGTCAGTCGTGTTGCTACCTAACGCTAAATTAATATAGATGTTGTTCTGCAACAGCGGAGGTAGAAAGCTCAGGAACAGAAGCGGGATGTTAAGATTTAGAGCAACTAGTCGGAGGTTGAGCTCGTTTCTTAGCTTTGTATTGAAGTTAGCAGCTTCTCTTTACCTGTCATGCTAACGGCTAGTAGGGATGGGGAGTCCGGCTCTTTTTAGTGAGCCAGATCATTTGGCTCAGCTCAACAAGAAGAAGAGCCGGCTCTTTCGGCTCCAAAACTCGGCTCTTCGTTTTACCACTTCTGCCTTTTATATAATTCAGTCAAATTTAGCTTTAGCTGTTTTGACCTATGATTAGTAGGAGTGCACATATATCACTTAAATTATTCAATATTATTATACTAAACCTTATAATTTCCAGAATATCGTTATTTTACATGCTGCTTCGTTTCCGACTGTCACTCATCTCGTCTGCTATTCGCTCACCGCACCTCAGCGTAACGCATCGCATCGCAACGCACCGAACCGCAACGCACCGCACTCCACTGTCTTTATCTCCTCCTCTTCCTCCTGCTCTGTACCTGTAGATCGTCAGCGCGCCGTGCAGCCCCGCCCCTCCCTGCTTGATGGTATGATCCTTGTCTGTCATCACCCGATTGGTCGCACGGACGTCAATAACACAACGTTCAGTCATGGTACGTGTCCACAGGCTCCGTCCTTTCCACGCTTCCCATTCATTGTCTATGTAAGCAGCCATGCAATGCATTCTGGTAGCGTGGCGGCGCGATTCGAGAAAATGGAGCGTCACAACGGTCGTTCATCATTGTAACTTTTTACACGTATAAATCTACCGGGTCGGTTTCCCATGCGCGCTCGCGTGTGGCTACGCTGTTCAGACTCCCTGTGGACATGTACCATCAGACTCCAACACAAACTACACAGAAGCACCAAAACCTCAAAGTTATATCTAGTGAAGCCCGTCTTGCAAAACAGTGTTGGCGGCGGTCTGAGTACGCGGGGGAGACCGTAGCTTTGGTCTCCAGGGCCGGAGTCTCTGCTCCTCTGCCTGCTTGCTCTATTCACACACCGCGCTCGTTCTCGCTCCACCTCTAGACATGAATGCGCGCTCACTACACACTGCAGAAGAGTTAGTAGCTCTGAGAATATCTAGTGAATGTACAGTAGACGTTTGTGCAGAAATAAATGCTGCAGCTCCTCCAGATGAACAAAGGTTTTCCATGTCTTGTGAAGTGACGGGGCTCTGCAGAGAGAAACATTATCGTCTCTGAACTGGTGCCGGTGTCTCCCTCCGACCGTGGTCGGGAGGCTGAAGCAGGAAAAGCCAACACTAGGATCAGCAGTGATTCATGGAGAGACCTCCGTCTGGTCAGCTAACATTACTGCCAAGCAGGTGAAATATAGAGTGATATTGTGGCTGACGTGTGTCGCCTCACTGTTTTGAGCGATGCTCGTTCATGTCTATGTAAAGCGAGCACAAGCGCGAGCCCGACGCTGACTTTCGTTGACTTAACGGCCACAGGTGTCGCTGTTAACAAGCATTTCTGAAAGTTACAAACGGTTCCTTTAAACGAGCCGGCTCGTTGAACCGGCTCGTTCTTAACCACCCATCCCTAACGGCTAGCTAGCCTGCTAGCGCTTAGCAACCCACCTCGTCAACGGTCCTCCGCGGCAGATGCAGCATCCCGAGCAGCAGCTTCAGCTTCACCGGCGGCGACAAGCTGGAGAAGCACAGCCGTATGTTGTCGATCACCGACACGGTGAGCAGAGAAGCGATGCTCGGCGGCGTCCACAGCTCGTCCGTGGAGCCTAATTTGTTGTGAAGCCACAGGCCGGTGTCGCTGTCCTTCATCGACGCCATCTTGGAAAAAGAAGTGTTTTGAGTTCGGGCATTTTAACGGGCTACCTAAGACAACATGTCAGGACCCCGCCCACAGCCAGCAGAGAGAGGAGAGGAGGGAGAGAGGAGAGAGGAGAGGAGGGAGGACAGAGGGGAGAGGAGAGAGGAGAGAGGAGAGGAGGGAGGAGAGAGGGGAGAGGAGAGGAGAGAGGAGAGGAGAGGAGGGGAGAGGAGAGAGGAGAGAGGGGAGAGGAGAGAGAAGAGGAGAGAGGGGAGAGGAGAGGAGAGAGGAGAGAGAAGAGGAGAGAGGAGAGGAGAGGAGAGGAGAGAGAGAGGAGAGGAGGGGAGAGGAGAGGAGAGAGGGGAGAGGAGAGGAGAGAGGAGAGAGAGGAGAGGAGAGGAGAGAGAGGAGAGAGAGGAGAGAGGAGAGGGGAGAGGAGAGGAGAGAGGAGAGAGAGGAGAGGAGAGGAGAGAGGAGAGGAGAGGAGAGAGAGGAGAGAGGAGAGAGAGGAGAGGAGAGGAGAGAGAGAGGAGAGAGAGAGGAGAGAGAGGAGAGGAGAGGAGAGAGGAGAGAGAGGAGAGAGAGGAGAGGAGAGGAGAGGAGAGAGAGGAGAGAGGAGAGAGAGGAGAGGAGAGGAGAGAGGGGAGGAGAGGAGAGAGGGGAGGAGAGGAGAGGAGAGGAGAGAGAGGAGAGAGGAGAGAGAGAGGAGAGAGGAGAGAGAGGAGAGAGAGGAGAGAGGAGAGAGAGAGGAGAGAGGAGAGGAGAGGGGAGAGGGGAGAGGAGAGGAGAGAGAGGAGAGAGGAGAGGAGAGAGGAGAGGAGAGGAGAGAGGAGAGGAGAGGTCGGGGGCAGCAAGGAACTACAATACAACCATAAAAACAATAAAACTACAAACAACAATACAACCAGAAAAACACACATCATCTACAATAAAACTATGAACCATAAATACACACCTCTACTATAAAACTAATTAATGAACAACAATACAACCAGAAATACAATAAAACTACAATTAAACTAATCAAGGAAATACAATAAAACCAGAAAAATAAAACTACAATTAAACTAATCAATGAACAACAATACAACCAGAAAAACACACATCATTTACAATCAAACTATGAACCATAAATACACACCTCTACTATAAAACTAATCAATGAACTACAACACAACCATAAATACAGTATAACATCTACTATACAACTAATCAATGAACAACAATACAAGCAGAAAAACATCATCGACTATAAAACTAATCAATGAACAACAATACAACCAGAAAAACATCATTTACAATCAAACTATGAACCATAAATACACACCTCTACTATACAACTAATCAATGAACAACAATACAACCATAAATACAATAACTCTACAATAAAACTATGAACCATAACAACAATCATCTACAATAAAACTATAGGTGTACTTCACTTTAATACTATGGCCATACCTCGGGTATGATCAGTTGTAACCTTTTATTTTTATATATATGTTGTACATATATATATAATATTATATTATACATATATATAATATATATATATATGTTGTACATATATATATAATATAATATTATATATGTTGTACATATATATATTATATATAATATTATATATATGTTGTACATATATATATATTATATATATATGTTGTACATATATATACGTGTACAACATATATATATATTGTACACATATATATATATATTATAACATATATATATGTTGTACATATATATATATAATATTATATATATATATGTTGTACATATATACATAGCAATAGTGCATTGTAGGCTATTTAAAGTAAAAGTAATTATTATGTAGAATGGTTCAGAGTGTTATTATATATATTATTACTTATGTATTAGTATAAGCAGCAGTTTAATGTGGTAATTTTTACTATTTTATATACGTTGGATACTTTAATCTATAACATATACTTTATATACTCATCCTATGTTAAATCTTATTGTGAAACTAGTAGCCAAAGCTGTAAAATATGAAGTAAAGGACAATATTTCCCTCTGAAATGTTGAGGAGTGGCAAAAAAACAAATTTACTTATTTACTTCCCACCAGTGATGATAAGATGTATAGTTTTCCACGGCCTTTATTTTGAAATGTGTTCACCGGAAGTCTTGATTCTGGTCCTCCTTAGCAAATTTTGAGATGAACCAACGCGCATGCGCAGTCCTGTTAATCTACATTAAACAATTCTAGGTGGGCATCTTGAGCTGATCTGCAAATATCATCGACTAATTCACGGTAGGTTAACATGCATTTTGTTTAATAAACGGTAATGCTTCTCTCTAGTCTGTATTTGTTTAAATAGATAAACATTTAGAGGATGAAAACTGGACTATTTATTCTAAACAAAGCCTATATCAGTATTCTGTTATTGCATTGACTGTGGGCCGTGTAGGACATTTTTCTGTTGTTATATAGCGAGATTTAACCACTCTCCTGTTCTGCACATTTCTGATTTGAAAAAGGTAATTGAACACATCACCACCATGGCATCCAGTGGATATTATCTTCAGGCAGCGGTGCTCCTTCTGGCTGTGCAGCTCCTCTGTCTCGGTGGTGCAGCCGATGCGGATCAGGACACTGGGACTGTCATCCCTGCAGAAAGTAGGTGCATTTAAATAGGAGATTTTTCATTTTTTTCTGCCTTTTCAGTGCAGGTTTTTAAAAAAAATGTTTGTTAGGTTGAAAATGTGTCTGCCACAGTGATGTTTTTCATGTTGTAATGATAGCAGGTCCCCACGGGGTTTCTCAGTGGGAATTGTAGGTCATCCTAATTAGTGTAGCCTATATATCACAACATGAGAGATGGGCCTGCACTGCTACTTTAAAGGTCCCATATTATAAAAAAGTGAGATTTTCATGTTTTTTTTTTTTATTATAAAGTAGGTTTAAGTCCTATATAAATACTGTGAAAGTATCGAAACACTCAATCCACAGGGAAATACACAGTCCATATTCAGAAACTCTGCATTTGAAACAAGCTGTCAGGATTTCTGTCCATTTGTGATGTCACAAATATACAATATTTAGACCCTTTACACAGATTTAAACATAAAAATTCTAAATGTGTCCCAGTTTATTTCCTGGTGCAGTGTATGTGAATGACATCAGCTGACAGGAAGTAAACATGGACCCAAACTGTTGCCTAGTAACACAATTTCGTTGAAATGCACTAAAACGGAGCGTTTCAGGCAGAGGGTGAATCCAGGTATATTCAGGCAGACAGCATGATGAAAATAAAGTTTTTTTTTTAACAATACAGCATGTAAACATGTTCTAGTAGAAACACAAAATACAAGTAAGAACCTGAAAATGAGTACGATATGGGACCTTTAAAGGCAAATACCTATTATTTTGTATTGCAGCCACCATTGGTGATAATTGGAAATTTGACCCTTTTGTCATTAAAAAAAGGATTAGCCTTCTCCACAGTTATATTTACTATACAATCTACATCAATAAAGCAAGACTATGCACATTTTTAAAAGAGAAATCACAATCTTCTTACAAATGAAAAGTTGAATTCAAAAGCAATACAACACACCCTTGCGCAATTCAATACTCTCAGAGGTTTTGCTGCTACAGCCCTACTTGGTCTGGTATGACGAGCAAACCTTATGTAAATATGGCTGTGTAGTTGACCGACAGCTCTGAGTCAGGTCACAGACTTATGTGAATCTCTTTATTTCTGAGTTCTTTCGTCTTATTTTCCAGGTCGCCCATGTGTGGACTGTCATGCATTTGAGTTTATGCAGAGGGCACTGCAGGATCTAAAGAAGACTGCGTTCAACCTTGATGCCAGGGTAGGTGAAGAGAGCCTATATTATTCCGTTTTATCATTTTTTTAAATTTTTTTTACCTCCCATGCTAAAGTGTTAAATTAGCTTATGATTCACCAGCTGACGAGTCTTCCATAAAACAATTGGTGTATGATAATGGTGACTTTGTGGGTTGGATAATGACGGCTGATTATATGCTATCATTTTACTTTTTTTTTGTAATCACATTTTTATTTTTCAATACTGGGGGTTAGATTGAATATAACAGCAAATCATCAGCATTTACATGGTATTTTTTTAACCAAGTGTATTATTTTCGTATTACACAGCTTTGTTGAATGCTCGATTCTGATTGGTCAATCGCGGCGTTCTACAGTCTGTTATTTCTTTATAGCAGACCGCGTTGCTATGTATAACAGACCGTTGCTATGGCCACAGTTCTAATGTTGGACTCTGGCAGACCGTTTTTGTGTCAAATTGTTGATTTCTTAAGTAAGTAGCCGTTTAAGAAGCAGGATAATGTACAGCTAGCGGGTCATTGTTGTGAAATAAACTCCTTCAGGGTGATGCAAGACCTGTCAGGGTTTATTTCACAACAATGACCGGCTCGCTGTATATTATCTCTTACATATCTGCTAAATAATATATATAAATAAAAATATGCTGTCATTTTACATACATTGTATTTAATGTGATCTTGTGTAGTAGGTTTCACAATGAAGTCAGGTTCTTAAAAAAAAGTATATACAATTAATATAAGTGTAATTGTCTTTATTTATATAAATGTATATGACCTAGCAAATGATAAATTACGGCTAAATTTGTTATCATGCTTTCCATAATAACGTTAGTATGTGTATAAAAAAGCCACACAAATGTATGCATTATAATGTGCTAACCCAATAATAGACCTGATACTTGTTTGATAAATATTATGTTATTATGTTATTGTTATGTATAAAAAATGTTTGCCAAAAAATGTAAAATACGATTTCCAATGTCAACAATGAATCTTTAAAGGTACAGTAACTACCATAATGTGAGCCGCAGAGTGTAAAACCGTGTTACCGCCAGCTGCCTTCTGTTGCTACTAAAGTAGTGTTATTATGGTAAAGATGGCCTCTGAGCGAGGCGAACGGCGTTACCACGGTTTTGGAAAGGGAGGATTGAGTGGAGGGGTTGCAATATGCAACCAACTGAATCATACACATACGCACCTTTAACCTTTTGATCAACTCAGAGCTTCTCCCATCTGGATTTTGGTGGTTGGACAGTAGGAAGACACAGTTTATTGCTCTTTTAGTAAATTAATTCAACTGAAACTGTAAAAGTGACGGGGAGAAAAATGGGATTTTTTGAAAAGAGTAAATTACGCCCTCGAGTCCAGCTGATGTTTACACGTTGTTTTGTCCGTTGCAGACAGAGACGCTGGTGCTGAGGGCGGAGAGGAGGGCTCTGTGTGACTGTATGCCCACCAACTCACTGCGCTGATTACACCTGAGGACGCCTCCACCTGTCATCACACCCCGGCACACTGACGACAACCCTGTTCCAAACCTCTACTCATGTACAGCGATTTTCATCTTAACTTATTCTCGCAATAGGCACTTTATTTTATTTTCTCTCATATCACTGTTGGGTGAAGCTATGATTTGAAATCGTGCATCAGAAGGCATGTTATTGTTTTGCCTTATTCGGGGCGGCTTTTATACCACTGATGTTTTACATTGTGAAACACATGGCTGTGAAACTAGTTTGTTTTCATCGTCATAGGATTTGGGTCAGTTCTCATCCGTCTCCTATGAGGCATAAACTATTTTTTGTACTTTTTAGTATTTGACTGTATAATGTAGATACAGTAGAATGCATTGATAAATTCACTTGTCGAATGTGTTGTATGAGATTAATGTTTACGACGATTATACACATCAAACTGTAGCATCACAAGGAATTTATTTAACTGATCAAAATATTTCAATAACATTCAAATTAATTTAGGAATTTCACAGATTCAAATTAGTTGATTTGCAGCCTGGCTTCTTTTGCATAAAAAAAGGTTGGGTAACTTATTAAAGAATATTTTTCTCTTTTTTTTGGTAAAGAAATCAGCAGAAATAATAATTTTACCAGAAGTTCAAACAATATTTTCAGACTTTTTTTAGGCAGAAAAAGCGTACTTGTAGGTCTTGATTTAGCACAGCACTGTAGCATGAATTTACAGCACTTTTTGTTAACCTGCTGTTAATGTACAGTAGATTGTATGTATAGATTATGTATATGTACACGGGTCTTCTTTGTCTGACAAAGGTGTATGCAAGAATAGTGATAAAATGATATAGTAATTAAATGAGCTGCAATATTGACGGGGGAAGGAAGGACGGATAGAGGAACACTGGCTGCAGCAGGGGACATAGAGATAGAAATAATAATTGTCTTATTGTTGCTTGTTCATGAACAGTGTACTTTGTTAACATTATGTCACAAGACACCCCGTTTTTTGTCTTAATGTTGTACCTATCAATAAAAACAATGAATGATCTTTAATGCTTTTATTATTTCCTCTGGCTGGGACTTTTCTCACAGATCACGCTGATGATCTGGAATAAAAAAGCAGTGTGGGTTTGTGCTGGCATTAATATAGACACAAATTCATTAATTCGTTAATTCCTTTAGTGGTCTCTGCTGGGTCTCACAGCTCAGTTGTAGGTGTAGTCCTGTGATGACTGTGTGAAAAATGTGTAAAAAGTGTTTCCACTTCTACAATTAGCCTCTAGGGCTTCAACTTAAAATCATTTTCATTACAGATTCGGTAACACTTCATTTTACAGGAACGCAAATTTCATGATAATTAGGTGATAATTAGCAAGTAAGCTACTTGAAATTTCTTTGGAATTAGTGCCAAATTACTCCAATATGTACCTCAAAATGTATCAAACATTACTTTATTATAAACATTACATATAATTATATGCTAAAATAGCATATAATGGTTAAAATAGGGGCCTTAGGCTTCAGAAGCGGCTGCTCGCCATCAGAGGTGGAAAACCAAAACTAATAGAAGACACTTCTGATCAGGCACATATCTCATTATTATGTGACTTATTGTCAACATAAATGTAACCTGGTAGCTAAAGTAATGATTGAGGGAGTTTTTTTAAAGAAATTTCAAATAAGTTATTTGCTAAATTATTATCTATTTTATCAGCAGACATGGAAATAAAACATATCAATTAACTTTGTATTCTTTTCCTGGAAATGTATCAAATATAATTATTAAATAATGTTTATAATAAAGTAATTTTTGAGGTAAATATTGGGGTAATTTGGCAGTAATTCAAAAGAAATTTCAAATAAGTTATTTGCTAATTATCATCTCATTACCATGACATTTGCGGACAAGTAAAATTAAGTGTAAATAGCAGAATATATATTCTATATGTATATAATTATATTCCACTATTTCCCAAATAGCTGGTAATTATCATCTAATTACCATGAAATTTGCAGACCTGTAAAATGAAGTGTTACCCAACATACTTATTAATATTATATCCCATTTCTGCAAATAGATCCCCCTTAATGTAACACACTGTCCCTTTAAGGATCACTTTGGGAGTGAAGGCAGGTTATGTATTTAGGTAGTAGGCTGCCCTTTACATTAGCATCTGTGTTACAGGTTATTATTTTACAATTTGTCTAATACGGATTACCTAAGAGCAACACCTTGAATCATAGCAGCACTTCCCCTTCATTTATCCAAGAAGATGCTCTGCAGAGCCTCAACCCTGTCTGAGCAGTGTGTGTGTGTGTGTGTGTGTGTGTGTGTGTGTGTGTGTGTGTGTGTGTTACCAGTCACAGAAGTGATGTTTTAAGGTCTTGCTGTTTTAGCTGACCTCATCCCCTCCCACACACACACACAGCTCTTTATTTATTTACAACAGGGATTACAGCATGGAAAAAAAACAAACCCTGCAATACCCTTATCTACACCAGCAGGAGGAGTCCTAAGTAAAGGCATGCCGCCAGCTGTGTCGCAGCAATGCAGCACTCTCTACTTTCCCCCATGGCTGTAAATGCAGATGGGGTGAAATATTGTAAAAAGATACAAAAAGAGGAAACTGAGGCACTACATTGGCCGCCGAAGTGCCTGCAGTGACCTGGCAGGAATCTCAGCCCAGAGGCACCACCGTGTACCGCCAGCACTATTGAGGCAAATCCCCTTATACTGCACCAACCTTATCACACGGGATACTCCAGTTCTGCTGCTGAGGCAGCTTTAACAGACTTTTATTGAGACTGAGAGGGTTGCCGGGACACCAAGTATACGCTGAATCACTCTGAAAAATCCTTGTTGTCAAGCAGCCTCCACTTTCTCCCTCACTCCCTCTCCCACTCACTCACTGGCTCCTTCTCTCTACAGGGGCCTTTCAACTTTTCTTTCATCTGCTCCCGGAAAAGCTGACTGAATCATTCCAGCTGTTTGAAATTCTCTGGTGGGGGCAAGCAAGCAACATCTTCAATATTTTCTTCCCCTTTTATCTTACTTTGGCAGCGCTTTGACCTTGCCCACAAAAGTTTGCTCACCTCACCATGTGGGACTCACTTAGCATGCCAGAAGGCAAGGAAACCCCCAGCCTGGGCGAATCTGAAGCATGTCAATTTATAAATTCACCCATGTTCTCTGGGCTTTATGAAGGAAGACTGAGTGGAAAGGTCAGAGGTCAGTTTATAGCACAAGACTGCGTATACTGTAGATATTCGTGGTGGTTCCCACGCTTTTTTGGTTGGCCCAGCCCTGTCAGATGAGCTCAATCAACACCATGCGTCATGCGTTACATGTGTTCATTTGAATTGACTTTAAACTGGATGTTGTGTAAACCTATTGATTATATAAAAGTGAATATTGTTACAATTACTTTTTCGAACAATTGAATTGTGAGAGTTTAAGTTGGTTGGATCAAGTTTGCATTCATACTGCTACCACTTAGAGTGGTAAAAGATAGTTTGAACCATTTATCTATGAGGCTACTTTTAGCTATTTTAACCATTTATACAATAGGCCTACTTTTAGTTAACTATTTGACCTGTTTATTGATGACTTTTAGCTAATTATTTGAACTGTTAATTGATTCCGTTTAGCTAGCTATTTGAACTGTTTAATTGAAAACTCTTGCGATACTCTCTGCCGGACGGCCTATCTTAACCCTAACAATTCAAGGTCAATGCCTAACCTTAACCATCTTGCGAGAGTTTAGCAAATCTAGGGTTACAATCTAGACACAGCTTGTATTTTCTCAGACATCATCCTTTTTTGTCTGACATCGAAGCATTTGTAGTGAATACTGAAAGGGGTAGTTACCTCAAATCCCAAGTTCTAGTAAATGCTCTCAGTCGAGATATTTAAGTTTTGCTGCAAGCAGACTATGTTCTTTTGGAGCTGCTGATTCAATGAAAAACTTTTGTAGAGGTCTGTGAAGGAAAAAACAAACAAACAAATGGAAAGTATGAGCAAATAATGCAAGTCGTAGCAGAGATTAGTGTTAACGTGGTGGTCATCACAACACGATCAATGAGATGCTGAAAACAAAAGAACAGCAGCTGGTGTGAAATGAAAGTGCGAAAAAAAATAAAGCTGTTCATCAGCTGGTAACGCCTCTTCCTGATGAGGAAAAAACAACACAAAAACAAATCCCACATGATTCGGTGTCACCGCTGGATTGATGATAAAATCATCATGACATCCCATCAGCCTACAAGTAAGGGAAAAATGTACATTATCAGGAATTAATGGACAATGGGGAGGCCAGAACCGTCCGAAACGCATGTTAATTCATGCATTTACCGGTATATGATTCAGAAATTGTCAAAACAGTACTCAATTCCCTGCAAATATTAATGCCATGTCACTGGTTTCTCTGTGAGTCATACCAGTTTCAGAGGTTGAGGAACCTCTGAGATGTGTCTGTGAAGATCCTCAGTCATCATGGTATATTTATTGACAAAGCATTGACAAAGATATTCCGAGTCCTGAAAGCTTCACATGGATGACAGTTACACAAACACATCTGGAGTCAAAGTAAATATTATGGTATTTGCAATTGTTTTAAATATGTCCAGATAATCTTGGTGATCTCAGAGCTGAAGCTTATCACGCTTTTAAACTCCGTGCGTGAGATATAAAAAAATAATAGTAGTATAAACTCTTTTTATTGAGTGCATCTCGGCTGTCTATACCCTGCAGCTCCATGCTGGTGCTGTTTAGTATAGGAGGCCACAGCAACCAGAGGACACTAGAGAATTTGCCAATGTTAGCAGGGCACCATGAATAAGTGATATGCATGATAATGCATTAATTATACATATTTATATTTTTGCTGGTCCACCATAGATTACTCATTACATGACAGTCTTAGAAAATGCATGACCACTGCTACAAATGTACCCAAGAGAGAGACAAAGAGAGAGATTGGAAAGTGACGGAAGAAGAGTAATTTTGAAGAGGAAAAGAAATCATGGTTTGAATTTCAAGAGGCGTTTGAAATGATGAAGTAAGCGTAGAGCACCAGCGGGCTACATAGTACAATTCAGATGCTGGTTGCCGTGGCAACTTGGGTAGTTGTTTCTAAGTTATCAATGTTGGTACAATAATTTTGCCCTCTGCATGATCAATAATGCCAAATCATTTCCAGATAGCAAAATATGGATCCTACATCTGTGTTTACGCATCTCTTCTCACGTGACCTCTTTCCAGCCAATCAGGCCTGGTGTACGCCATGATGTTGAAGAATGTGGCTCGCGTCAGAGAGCGACTCGGAGGTGGAGCTTGGTGTGTTAATTAAACTCTAAAATCATTGTTATTTAGCAGGAGAGTACAGTAGTGTTGTATTGGCTTGAATTAATATTGAAAGGTTACTGATTACTAATTTTATACACTTAATTTGGGGAGATATATATCTTGGTAAAAGGCTCATTATGTACTAAAACAACACATTTCTAACAAAGTGTCACGAAAAAGCTGAATGTTTTAAGCTTTAATAATAGGATTTATTTCATTGGATTGGATTGCATTAAATGGTACAACTTCTAATGAAGCTTTTGCTGCTACTTCTTTTAGTGCATCTAAATCTGGTTGTAAACAGCTTTTCACAAAGCCATTAATTGGTTGGATTGCTTTGTGAACGGCACCACTGAGTCTACCTACTATACGCTACTGAGCTATATTTCAGCTTTGTCTTTGTGTATCACTCTTATTTTAATTAATCTTATGTATCCACTGTGCCTTGATCTCCAGTTAAATGTGATTTATAGCATATTTGACTTTAAGGTGATTCAAATATTTTATCTTCTCAAAGATCCTTATAGATGTTTAAATCTGTTGCTTCACTTTGGCTGATCTCCTTTTGGCTCCGTCACTCAAAAATCACTTCCTTTAATATCATAGTATTAAAGAACGTCTATGCCAGATTGTCACTGCAGTGGAGCCTATAGGAGAAATGGTGGATGAAAAAACTATTCCACATTTGGTTTGTTCATGCTTCCTGTATCTAAAAAACTCTGTGTTAAAGCTCCCTTCCCAACTGAAGGTCAAAGAAACTCCACATCCGTCAACAAAAGGCCATATTCATGAAACGTCTTAAGGCTTACATCATCCATAGCAACGAGGTCAAAGGGAGTTCCTCCCATTCGTTCCCATTAGTCAAGGTTGCTCTTAGCTGTGTCCGGACTGGCTCTTAAAAGGAAATTATTGACCAGGAACTAAAGTGCCCATTGGGGGAATAACTGGTGGTATGTTAAAACACTTCATGAATATGGCCTCGGATCTAACACCTCCATGGCTCAGACACAGTTTGAGATTCCAGTTTAGCTTTGTGCTTCTGACCTGTGACCACAAGAGGGAGACAGGCCTCTGGTAGAAAGTCAGACGTCCCTCATACACACACACAGACCGGCCACTTTTTCTTTCTTTCACATCTGAAACTGTGCCTAAATGTACCTACTACTTTCTCTTGCATTTACTCACATGTGGTAGAAGAGAGATGGCAGTACAAAAGGCTTAAAGGGGACATATCATGCTTATTTCCAGGTTCATATTTGTATTTTGAGTTTCTACTAGAGCATGTCTACATGCTTTAATGTTCAAAAAACACATTATTTTCCTCATACTGTCTATCTGAATATACCTGTATTCACCCTCTGTCTGAAACGCTCCGTTTTAGCGCCTGTCTCTTTAAGACCCCTCCTACCGAAAAAGCCCAGTCTGCTCTGATTGGCTAGTGAGAAAAATATGGTGCTTTCTCGAGCCATAGGCCGTATATTCTAATGAGCCTGCATGTGACATAAGAAGGGGAGCCATATCTGAATGGTCTGTTGAATCACATGTTTTCTGATCTAGGCAGCCCACAAAAAAACTGACTGGGTTGTTTTTATTTCACAGTTTGTTTAATATATTACTACTTTTTAGTATACTTTTACTTGTAATGGAATATATCTTCTTTTCTTAAGGAAAGGATCTGGAAGTACTGCTTCCACTACTGTGTATGCGACTTACCACTGCAACACTACAGCAATGTATTCCATGAATGAGAACTATGAGCATACATTACCGCATTATAATGGGATGATAATAAATGAGCAAACGAATGATATAAAAACATACCACCTAAAACAAATTACAACTACATTACATTAATACATTAAATTAAATCATATTTTCAGTATGAAACACTTACCATCAGGAAAGGGGACACAAACAAAACATCGTATCTGTATGAATCAAATATCACAAATAAGGAAGTGTTTTTGGACGAGGTGTCACTCAGCTGCAACTAGAAGCAGTTCAAGGATTGTTTTCTTTACATTGGGGTTAAATAGATTTTATAATTTGTTAGTGGGGCCAACCTAAGATTGATTTACTACTGTAATGTCTATATATCTTGCATTAGAGACGGCATCTTATGGTATTTTTTGCTCATTAGTTCTGGAGCACCGTACAGCCTAATATAAACAAATACTGTATAAGCTGGAGAGATAAAGTCAGATCTAGCATTTTTTTTTTATTATGTCTGTTATTTTTTTTCCTAACACAGCAGCTCGTTGCTACAGTAAACCTACATTAAAATTAGAAATTAAAATATATTTGAATGCAGAATAACTCTGCTATAGTATTTTTTGCTGCTGAGACAGGTAGCTTTTTGGGAAAGATTTTTAGGAGAAGTTTAGGATTGGTTTTCTAGCAACAGCAGAATTTTAGAGGTCATGTTGACCTCCAAAAAAAGAAAAGAGCAGAAAAAGATGAAACATGACCGTGAGGGATGTGTTAATGGGGTGGGGGTGGGGATGCTAGGATAGAAAGGGCGGTCCTCTACAGGCCTGTGCCCAGGGGCCCAGTGTTTCATAATCTGTCCACATGTGCTTCAGATCAGTAATCTCAATGAAATGTGGGTGTTAAAAAGGCAGCACTTATTGTGTCTTTACCTTTTTTTATATGAATTATTTGAATACTTTGAAGAGGGCTGTCTGGCTGCCCAGTCGCTGGAAAAGGTCAAGAGGTCACAGCAGGAGCAGAGTCAGGAGAGTCAGGAGAGGCATGATGTGACCTTTAGAGGGGGGGGTTGGGGGGGAGTTTCCTCGGCTGCAGGAAAACACAAGTGTCAGAGGTCGCACTCCAGATTATTAGATCAATATGTGAGGCTCTGTTTTCAACGGGTCTGTTCCAGTGGAGAATATCTGAGAAGCACATTCAGTATTTGTGAACACTTTGAACACTACAGTAATAGTTTTTTCATTTATAACCACGCTAGAAAATTGTGTCTCTAAGAGGGCAATGACACACTTTGATCCAGAGTGAAATATCTTGACAGGTTATTGGAAGGCCGTGAAATTTGATCCAGAGAAATGCTAACAAAAAAATGCTAATTATACAGATTAGTACTGTACATGTATAATTTAAAGTATTAGTATTAGGGGGGGAGGACAAAAAACGATACAGCACAGTATCGCAATATTTTGCAATATTGTATCGATACACGGATGTCAAGTATCAATGTTTTATTATATAAACTAACCTCTTAACAATCCGTTTTGAGCCAAATTTGACGATGTACCAAACATTACATTTCCTGCTCCACTAATGTTAAATAATAGATAAATAGTTCCAACAATCTAGTTTTCTGGTGTGCACTGAGCACATCTAATATATGAATGAGTATAGCATCCTCAAAGAGCTGCTAATGTGGCTAGTAAAGAAGGACTCTAGACATATTTACACATGACTGTTTTCTTTAGGAAAGAAAGAATAAAAACGTGACACCTGGGCGTTTTTGCCAAAAACGTGTTGAGTCCTTCAACAACATATTCGTCACTAAATCTCTATTTGTATCCAAATGTGTGCTTAACTGACACATCAGCACAAGATCAGCCAATAAGGAGCGCAACAGCTGTATGACACATAACTGTAAAATAGGGGTTTTGTAATGACTACACCGTAGGCCACAAAGGGGAAAAATAAAGCTTGTAATTATGTGTCCAATTCTCCCCCAGTGTTATTTCTGAGAGCTTGTAAATGCACTGAAACTGTATTCACAATACAAATCACATGTACTAGTTCACAGGGAACAGTACAAGTGTTGCGTACACGCTGATTATGGTGTATAATAAAAGCAGCCTATAACATGAAGTCAGGCGCAACAGAAAGCTGAATGCTCGTCACATGTCAGACGATGTGACTCTGATGTGAACACTTTTAAACATCAGGCTGTTTGTCTTCAAACATGGGATGGATTTTCAATAGTAATTCACAGTATGTTCCGTAAATTAGAAGTGAAAACAAATTACACCAGCATGCCCAGAAGTCACGTTTTTATTCTTTCTTTCCTAAAGAGAACAGTCATGCGTAAATACGTCTAGAGGCCTTCTTTACTAGCCACATTAGCAGCTCTCTGATGATGCATGCCGGTTAGATTTGTGTCCAACTTGCTCTGACGTCATGCACACATGGGCAACGATAACCTCACGAGATCGAGGCGGCCGCAGTTTTAAGAGCCAGGCCCCCGCAGTTGCTCTCCACCAACTGTAAGACCCAGGGCATTATGGGAAACACCTGGCTGTCGCCTGATCAAAGAGCTGATTGGCTCTTAGGTTTGACAACAAACACCACGTGTTGTAGAAAGTCCGAACTTTCTGTGATATTTAGCGCTACTGTGAGCTATTAGTCTCATGTTGTGCAATGGAGGTTTAATCTGTTAACAAATAAATTGTATGTGGTTGATAATAATAAATGTTATTAATAGGCACTGATCAAAACGAGCAAAAAACTGACTTTTGGGTGTGTAGTCTTTCTAATTACGTATCTTCACAGTCTGATACCTCAACAGTTTTACAACAAACTGAGACTTTCTTGACCTGCAAAAGTATGTTTTAAATTGACAAAGATCATATGTGTGATTCATGGAGCAATTCAAACGGGATCAAAAAAATATTTTTCTCTCTCCGTTGACTACCACTTAATTTTTTTCCCGAAATAAGGTCCCATGGTGCTGCACCGGAAAGGCCGGGACTTAGGCTCTCTATAACCACTGCGCAGAGTATTGTGTGTCAGAATAACCAGAAGAGCATGCTGGCTTGCATACTGTAAAATGCGACCGGATATAGTAGGACATCCTGGTATTTTTGGCATACTATGTATTGGGACATACTAAGTATTGGAACGCACAGACAGAGCGAGCAACATCATGTCGCCATTGCACATAGTGGACGAGTATGTGTCTTGTCATGTTTCAGTGCCAGCTCTGCACAAACACCGACACCTTCTCCAATAGTGACGACTGCCAAAGCAGTACTTTTAGCCTGGCTTTTTTGGCATCTGCAAACCCCTTGTGGCCAATCTATGGAGACCCTCTCAGACTGCCAAATGTAATAAACAAGAGTCGTCTGAATTCCTCAACTTACTTCAATACCTCAGTGACACACACCTTCTCCAGTCTGACACAATTGCAGCATACTTCCAAAACAAATCTGCTCTCATTATGTATCAAGTGCAAGGCCCAACCAGGGACTGTTTACATTCTCACAGATATCCATCAATCTCCACTATATTTTATTCTCCTCGTGATTTATTTATTTATTTTTGTACAATCTGAATTTCATTGAATTTTTTTTTTTTTTTTAAGTTTCTTTACTTCTTTTGAGCAAATCTTAAAACAAATGTTCACTGGATTTAGAGGTATTGATTATTCAAAAGTCTAAGACACTTGAAACAATAAAGGCTCATAGAAACTAAGATCCACACTCTTCACAAGTCAGAAGAAGTCACCTTGTGATGTGAGCCAAATGCTATTTTGTGCTTCTTGATTTTAAAATCTGGGATGTGCTACCCTTTCACATTTATATGCTTATTGGACTCCAGCACTCCACCGTGAATCCCATTGTTGAAGCTCAACCTCCTTTACCAAATCATATATATACACTCACATCCAACCCCCCAGCATTAACACAGAAACAGCTTTTAAAGCTAGTCACCTGTCAAAGACAATTTTTGGAACAGTAATGCAAAACAGCACTTTACTATGGACATAAATGCACTTTTCTCTGCAGCTAAACACGACTGCAAATTGGTTGTACGACTGCAAATTGTATGAAATTGTGTCTGAAACGTTTACTTATTTTATTCTTATATTGTTATTTTTAGGTATGTTCATTTTAAGACCTATTTATTCTATCCTTTTTAATGCACTGACGGGAGCTGGGAGAAACAATATTTCGTTTCCTTCTGTGCATGCAAATACTCAGTGAATTGACAATAAAGTGAATCTTGAATCTTGAATTTTGAATCTATATGTCTTTATTATGTTTTATTGATTAATTGGGGGTGGGGTGGGGGGGGGGAGGAGTAACTATAATTGTTTTTCATCATTTTCTTTTTCTCATCCTCGAAAATTAGATGTTCTTTTTGCAACTTTTGCAGTTTGTGTTTGCTTATTTCATTGGTTGGTTGCTGCACTGCCAAGGAGGCAACTACAACACTGCGCATGCTCAGAGCATCTTCCAACCGGTCGGCATGGAGGTGGGATCCGCTGCAGAGCGGCTGCGGCTGATGATGATGCGTAGAAAAACCATCTTTCGACGCATTTTTTTTTTTGAGAGCAAATGTCTATGAGCTGAGCAGAGTGTGTGATGATTTATTTTTTTTTTTTCTAACTCTGCAGGTTATCACCTGCCTTCCTTCTTCCTCAGTGGGGCCGCTGGAGGAGGAGGAGGAGGAAGAGGAGGGGGATACCTTTAAGGAGGAGGAGGAGAAGGAAGAGGAGAATGAGGAGGAGGAGGAGGATGACGAGGAGGAGGATGAGGAGGAGGATGACGAGGAGGGGGATACCTTTAAGGAGGAGGATGAGGAGGAAGAGGAGGATGAGGAGGAGGAGGATGACGAGGAGGATGAGGATGAGGAGGAGGAGGATGAAGAGGAAGAGGAGGAGGATGAGGAGGATGAGGAGGGGGATACCTTTAAGGAGGAGGAGGAGGAGGAGGAGGAGGAGGAGGAGGAGGAGGAGGAGGAGGAAGACGAGGGGGATACTTTTAAGGAGGAGGAGGAGGAGGATGAGGGGGATGAGGAGGAGGAGGATTAAGAGGAAGAGGAGGAGGATGAGGAGGAGGAGGATGAGGAGGGGGATACCTTTAAGGAGGAGGAGGATGAAGAGGAAGAGGAGGAAGAGGAGGAGGAGGAGGAAAAAGAGGAGGAGGAGGAGGAGGATACCTTTAAGGAGGATGAGCAGGAAGAGGAGGAGGAAAAGGAGGAGGAGAAGGATACCTTTAAGGAGGATGAGGAGGATGAGGATACCTTTAAGGAGGAGGAGGAGGAGGAGGATACCTTTAAGGAGGAGGAGGAGGATGAGGATGAGGAGGATGAAGAGGAGGATGAGGAGGGGGATACCTTTGAGGAGGAGGAGGAGGAGGATGAGGGAAATGAGGAGGAGGATGAGGATTAAGAGGAAGAGGAGGAGGATGAGGAGGAGGAGGAGGAGGAGGAGGGGGATACCTTTAAGGAGGAGGAGGAGGAGGAGGAGGAGGATACCTTTAAGGAGGATGAGGAGGAAGAGGAGGAGGATACCTTTAAGGAGGATGAGGAGGATGAGGATACCTTTAAGGAGGAGGAAGGAGTGGGGGTGGATGCAGCTTTATCAATAGCAGGTTGCCTCAGATGATCCGGTTCAAACTAGTTCTGCTGTAGGCTACATATGCGACCGAGGCTCCACAAAGAGCTAACAGAAAAAAAAATACTTTTTCATGTTCTTCAATTTAATTTTTGCATTATTATTGCATAATATTCATTTGAGGATATGTGGAAGATTATGCGCAATAAGGTGCTGCAGAACATTTTATTTTTGTAATAATATTGTTTTCCATCTGTATATAGCATCCTTATGTATATCAGTAGCATCCTTTCTCATCTTTAAACGGGTGGTGTGGCTATTAAACGTCAACAAAACCTCCATCATCGTTATATTGAAGTTGTCCAAAATAAAAAGCACAAATCATGTCAGTTTTGTTCCTGAGAGCCGGGTTGTATAATACCAGTCCCGGTTGATCACAGGGAGTGTCGGTAGAGGACAACAAAGGATCCAGGATCCAGCACCAGCATCGCCGCCACACAGCCGCGCGTAAAGCCGGTGTATACTGTCGCTAGATGGGCTAGGTGGGAGGTTTCAGATGCGCAGATCTAATCTCCTCCATGTTAAGACTGATGTGTGGCAGGAGGAGCAGGAGGATGAAGCGGTGGAGGAATATCACTGCAGTGCAGCAGAGCTGTCAGTCAACACTGCAAGAGGAGGCTGCGCGCACACACGCACACACACACACACACACACACACACACACACGAGGGCGACTACCAGCTGGATTTAACGCTTCATAGCTTCCTTTTTAATGTCATATCAGGATATTAATACATCAGAATCAGAATCGTGTTTATTGCCAGGTGTAAGAGGTATACACTAGGAATTTGCTTTGGTTTTGTTGGTGCAAGTTATTAACAGTATAATAACAAAAGAATAGACAAAAAACCGTTAGAATAAAATAAGAATAAAAAAATTGAATTTCTACCAATATACAATATACAAAATAACCTATAAACAAAAATAAACATGATATAAACAGATGCAAATATTGCCATGTCTATATGTCTTACATCTCATTACGCACCGAGATATGAGCTCTGATAGAACTATTTTCAATTCGAATGGAATTATAAACCTACATTCTGAATTATTATAAACTCCAATTCGAATTCAAATTCGAATTTAATGACGCATCGCCCCTGCGTTACCTTGCGCCTTTGTGCTGCGTAATCGCATCCTTTTAGGTATAAATCTCAACAAATCATCCTCATTCAACGACATTATGAAGACAAACCTGATCAGAAACTCTACGCAATCTCCCCCCATTCCTCTACCTCAAAATAAACCGCACACTTGGCCTGTTCAGATGCAGAGAGAGAAGAGAGACTGTGTCGGTCTCTCTCTCTCTGTGGCGGCTGGTGTAAATGTTTCTAGGTACACTGTAAAAAAACAACAACATTTTTTTTAACATTTTCTTTCAAGAAATTTTTAATTTTTTGTCTGTATTTCAAAATGGCAGAATTTTGTTTTAAATTACATGTTTCATTTGTGATTTATATGTAAATGGTCTTAGATTTACAGTATTTTTCTGTAATCACAGGCGTCCCTGAGTCACACACAAAAAACATTACTACACTGTAAAAAAAAAATTTTTTTTTACTCTAAGTTTACTGTTTTTACTGCAAAACTTCTGAGTCAATGTGAATTTGGGCTTTTGCAACTTAAAATTACATGTTTCATTTGTGATTTATATGTAAATGGTCTTAAATTTACAGTGTATGACTATTCTAACAATAAATATATGTTAAAAGTAAAATATTTCTTGTAATATTACAGTAATAAAGGCTAATTATATAAAGATAAGATATTTTTTTTTACAGTTTATTTATGTTAATTAACTGATAGTATTTTTCCGTTTTTTAACAGACATTTACTGGCGTTATTTTACACTTTTTTTTTTTTTACAGTGCATCCAATCAATTTCAGCAAACATCCCGGTATAATTAAATGCAAAAAAAGTGAAGGTATCACTATACTATATATATAGGTATTACTACTTTGCAGTTAAATAATTAACAATTATTTTATTCCAACCTGAAGAGTAAATAATGCTTTTAAAAAACACAACAGTATAAAATGTACTCAGTGGTGGGATGTAACTAAGTACTTAAATACAATTTTGAGGTACTTTACTTGAGCATTTCCATGTCCTGCTACTTTCTACTTCTACTCAACTACACCTCAGAGGGAAATATTAGACTTTTTTACAGATTCAGATTATTAATACAAAATATAATCACATTACAATCAAATTACACATAACAATCAAATTACACATATTACTGGGTGCATTCCATATTTAAAACACAAATATTGACAATTTATATATTTTTTATTATTATTATTTTATTATTATTATCTTTATTATTTTTTTAAATTTTATTATTATTATTAGTAGTAGTAGTAGTAGTAGTAATGTTTTTGTGTGTGTGACTCAGAGCGCCCTCTATTGGCCGACCTCCACTGCAGTCTCCCTCCTCCTCTCGTCCATCAGCATGTAACTAACCAATGTGCGCATCGAGAGGACCAAACCAAACCCCTGAACCTGAATCTACCCGCCCTGCCTGCACTATAAATACTGCTTGAATCACACCGGCAAGTCTTGGTCGTCAGAAAACGCTCAGGGTTGCAGCAGAAACATCCCCCTTTTCGTCTTATCCCCCTTCATCCGTTTCTCTGTTTTTAAAAAAAAAAAAAAACCCTCATCCATCATTTTCCACTCCCCATTCTTCTTTTTTCCCCTCCTTTTTTTTTTCTTCTTACAGAACTGTAGTTTGTGTTTTTGCAGGCCAGTTTGCATGCATTTTTCGTCTCCCAAAATGGTTTGCGAGACTAAAATTGTTGCGGACGAACACGATGCTATACCTGGGACCAAAAAGGAGTCGATGATGTGGAGCTCTACTCCTTCTCCTCCTCCTGCTGCTGAGGAGGCTAAGGATGCGAGGAAAGATGCGGTTTTTATCCGCGAGTTCGAGTGCGCGGATCAGGAGGAGGTGCGGCGCATCTTTTACGAGGGTATCATGGAGAGGATACCCAATACTGCATTTAGGGGGCTCAGACAGCAGCCCAAGACCCAGTTTTTATATGCTCTTCTGACAGGTAAGTACACACAATACCTTGCATCATGCATCCTATACACTGGCTTATTTATCCCCACTTTTCTATAAAACATCTACTGTTTATGTTTGCATCCTAATGGGATTTATTTGAGGAACTTAAATCCCACTCAAATCCACCCAATCCACTCAAATCTGTGCACACCGGCATGTTGCTCATCATGCAACAAAAGGCATGGCCGGGCGCATGGTGCACGTGTAGCTATAGCCTGATGATGATGATGACATGCCGGTGCTGTTAATGAATGAGTGAATGAATTTGAGGATTGGCCCAGGGGGTGCACGCACGTACCCATAAAGCTATACTCCTCTCCAACACACACACACACACACATTAAAAAGCTGCCTCCTCCTCTTCCTCATCCTCCTCCTCCTCCTCTTCCTCTGCACAGCACAGCAGCCAATGCACCAGTCATGCACTGATCTCGTTTAGGCTTTTTTGTTGATGTTGCAGGGCAAAGATTAAAAGCCTCGTGTATCGTAACGTTATTTTTGGCATAAAAAAAGTAACTTTTTGGTTTTGATCACAATAATTGCTCGTTCTGTGATGAACAACATTGAAACTACAGAACATGTTTTTTAGCTAATGCATTCTGGGATGATTTTGCATTATTGGTTGTCCACTAAATTTGTAATTTTTTCTAATCTAACAAAATTAAAATGTTATATTTTGGTACAATTGTGAAAGATCCTGTATGTGCATGACCTGGCAAATCAATTCCATAATCATTCTTGGAAAGTTTTTTTTTTATACATAAAAATAGATTCCTGAAATCAAGACCAAATTTCTCTGTTTTTCATAAGGAGGCTGTGTCTTTACTTTTTCATCTCTGAAACATATGAAGAAAAATAAATGCTATGAAGCTTTCAATGTTAGTTGAAGACCTTAACCTTACAGAGAAGCCCTACAGCACTATTAGCACTGTAGTAACTTACTGTGTTAATTTGGCGTTAATTAGGTCTCAAAACATCATAGTCCTGTCTTTAAAATCCCCCCAAAAAAGTTCTATTTCATAGTTAAAATCCTCCATCAAGTCACGCTGGAGTGAACTAACTACCAGGTGGATTGCATGCCGCGCTCCAACATGCTATATGCAGCATCCAGCCTGCTTGTTTTGTGTTCCACTGTGCGCCCCCCAGCGTTACATCCCACTAATTACTCCAGTATGGTTTCATGAATTCACTACTAACATGCACTGAGAGTTTGACCATGTCACATGTTGTGCTCCTGCAGCTATACACTAATGTGCCTTACTTCACAGTTTGATGAAAAACGTGTGTGAAACTAATCTCTCTTTGTGAAAAATGTTTCATATTGTGCCATTATAACAGAAATGTTTCACTTATTTGATGCTCACAAAATGTCAATGTTGCCCTTTGCTCTTTTTTATTTACTGTGTCTGGGGTCAAATTCCGGCCAAAATCAAACATGTGATTCTCTTTTCTGACAGGTTTCGTTTATTTTTCTTCCATTTCTCCATAGTAATGTGCTTTTTCGTGACCAAATCCGTCACGCTGACGTGCTGCACGCCCCTCATTCTCATGGGCGCGCGCTACTACTACAGCAGGAAAGTTATCCACAGTTATCTGGACTGTGCTCTGTACACGGACATGGCTGACATAGAGGCGTATTACATGACACCCGCAGGTAAGACGAGGGAGGAAACGTCACTGTGATTAATGAGATAAAACGCACGCTGTCTGGTTTTGTCAGCCGGCAATGCTCCGCCACCAGTGTTGAATTTAAAAAAGGAATCAGGAGGAAGGATGATAAAGAAAAGTTAGGGTCTGTAACTTTGCTGCAGCTGGAAGGATAAAAGACAACAAAAACCTTGTATAACTGTAGCTGGGTCTAGAGAGTCTTCAGGCAATCCAGAGGCAACTCATCAAATATGCAGGTCCTCCCTCTGCTTTCCTTCTCCTCCACCCTTCGTTCCCACCCCTCCTCCTCCTCCTCCTTTCTCCGCTCCTTCCCCCACTTGCTTCCTCTCTGAGCTCCACTTGGTCACGGCAGCGAAAGAGGGAGGAGGGGGGTTGCATCACAGGGCTATTGATCGCACGGAGGAAACTGCTGATACACTTTCTGCAGTACTCTGGTGTCGGCAAGACTCATTTCCTCTACTAAAGCTTCTAATTGGAAAAATCAATCTACCTCTATAGTGTCATCTCAAACTATTCATTCTCTCTCCAGGAGTCAAGTTTTTGGGTGTGAGCGATGGCCACGTGGCACACTGCCCCCGTAACTTCTTGGACACATTTATCCCCTGTTAACCCAAGCCACGTGGTCAATATAAAAAGCAGGTGTTAGTTATAAGCCAGTCAATTGCCCCCCTATTGTCTCTTTCTCTCTGACATTGTGCCCTCTGGCCTGGTAATCCACTGCATGCACAATTGCAATTTAGCATTCCCATTATTGCCGCAGGGCCGAGATGGTTTAGAGGGGGTCAGGCACCACTGCTCTGGGACAATGCTAATGATCACATCCATGCAAACTGAATGGGCCCAGGGGGACGGACACCTGGGAACCAGCGTGCAGTCGTGATGGAGAGGCACCTCTCACGTCACCGTCATGTGTTGTTGTGTTTTGTTGTGTGCGACATGTGTACAGGATGGCACGTAAAGCGTAGGAGAATGCAACACTTAAAGGCCTTGAAAACATATCTTCTTTATCAGCTTCGTATTTTGAACGTTGGAGTCCCGCATGAACAGCTTCTACTAAAGTTAGAACAGTTTTGGTTATTTTACATTGGAGATTTAGATTTTTCTTCTGTGCTCTTCTCGCTGCTTTAAAGTGGGCGGGGCTCAGTTGGAAAAAGGTGATGTCACGTGCTTTCATGCACCAATCAGAATTTAGCAACATTTGAATCAAAATCTGATGACAGTTGTTGCGGTTGTTTGCTTATGTCGATAACGATCAAGCCAGACATAGTTTTGACATAGTTGTTATTTCTTTAAACCAATCACAATCGTCTTAGGTGGCGGTGCCCTTGGGATATACGCTGCCAGGCTGTTCTCATACACAATTCGTAGCTATACCTACGAAAAGGAAATCCATTGAAATTCATATGAATCCCACAAAATCAATTCGTATGTTATTCATGTAATTATGAGCCAGGAAGTATAAAGAGCGACAAACGTTGCGTAGGGAGGAGATCGGGTTGGGTCAAAAAACACCGGAAGTCCGCCCAGTAAACCGGTGTTTGTACCCCGTGTGAAACCAAAAGTCAACGTTGATTTATTTGTCACGTAACTTCCGTCTTTAAGTTACGCCACTTCTGGTGTTATTTTAATCAAAACCAAGATCTTCTCCTAAACCTAACTAAGTCATTTTAGTCACGGAACTTCCGTGCTTAAGTTACGCCACTTCTGATGCGGTGCAACCACTTCTAGTGTGGCGTAACTTAACCACAATATTTTAACTAAGTAGTTAACTAAGTAGTTTTGTTGCCTAGCAGACTTATACCCACAGTCTGCATCCGGTGAGTCAGATTACTATTTTCCCAAACAGTAACTTAGAGTTTTGCTTAATTAGTCATGAATATTTAATGTGGAGAGAAAACCGTATTTGAAACGCAGCTTTCAGGGCCTTTAAGCTTGTAATTTTTCAGTAGCAGAACCAAGAAGGGGTCTCCGAAATCAAGCAGGAAATCCTTCTGTAGGAAGAGAAAACTACTGATTCAAAGGAAAAGTCTAACAGCTGAGAGTGGGGTCGAAAATGTGTCTCATATTGTACTTGCTAGGATCAGATATTAAGGACTACTCGACAACCGAAAAAACTATCCAACAGACTAGTACGTACTGAATCTTCTAAACTGCACTGAGACAGTATATGCTTGATTGTGTTTGCTCATCTGTCAGATCACAGCGTCCACAATGAACACTGGGTAGGAGTAGGGCTGCACAATTAATTAATTAAACTCTACTGCATCGGGGTGATCAAGATGTTTTAGCTTCACTTTTGGGGAGCCGTCATTCCGCTGCACGTGCAAAGTACAAGGGTAATATACTGTATATTGATAAGAATAAGAACCTTATTTTAAGTTTTATTTTGATGCAAATATGTGTACATTAGCAGGAATGTAGCACAACATGGAAGTGAAAGCAGTCTGTTTATTTAAAAATTAAAGTGCAATAAAAAAATATTTTATCCCTAAAATCAATGAATAATTGTGATAAATAGCCACGATCTTAATATTGATCAAAATAATCGTGATTATCATTTTGGCCGTAATCGTGCAGCCTTAGTAGGAGTACAGTAGGAAAGGGGAAACAAGTTAGAAATTAACTTGATATTGAAAGGAATAATCTCTTCAATACTGGTCATACGGAGGACAAAAAGTAAATACGGATAACATTTAAGATTAACATAACAGCCACAATAATGGCCTGTAAATGTCTATTCAAGGTGTGTGAAGAAGGGAACGTTTGACAGTTTGTGTATGAAAAAGTTTTTGCAAGGAGGCAAAATGTGTAAGAATATTCATTATATGAACGTGTGTCTTTGAGGGCACGAAAACGTCCTGCTTAAAACTTTGTTTTTAATCCGTGTCTAATAACTGAGATGTCTCGGTGTGGTGGATGATCAATCGGAGCATTTGAATGTTGTTTTTCTGCAACCTAGCGATTAATCAACATTAAAATGAGAAAATGTAAATGCAGAGAGGGAGAAGGATTTATAGACAGAGAGGGAGACTTGTAGCGTTTCATCATTCTTTAAATGTTTTGACAATTAAGCAAAATGCAAAATTGAATAAACTCTAATAAGTGGACGCAGACTGATTTGGATAATAGAGGAAGACTAACTAAGCTCACTGCAGCCACGGTATCCTTGTACACATGGAACCGATCAATACTCTTATCTCCTCTCTGTGTGTGTGTTGTGATCACTCACTCGGCTGCCACTTAGGGCCAGCTGTCACCTCTTTCATTTGCCACATAATAAAGTGTGTGTGTGTGTGTGTGTGTGTGTGTGTGTGTGTGTGTGTGTGTGTGTGTGTGTAGGCAGAGAGGCTGTAAAGCAAAATTGAAGTAACAATGGCTGGGCGTATAAATGTATATGGCTGTAGATAAAAGCTTGTGTCCTTAACAAAAACAGGCACTGATGTGGTTTTATATGCAAATGGATCCATACTGCATTACATTTTCAAAGCTCAGTTTGAAATGAAATAGAAACATTTGAGATCTGTTACATCTCTTAATTGTTAAGAGTCCATTATTCAAATTCAATAAGAGCTTGACAAATTCAAACTGATGCGATTAAAATCCATCCGTCCATCTTTCTGTGTCTTTTCTTGGACGTGATAAACCAATAATGACTCAGTCTGGCAGTCAATATGTCCCTCACTGGTGTGTTAACAACGACAGTGCATTGGCTGAAAGAAGCAAAGATAAAATACTTTTCAAATGAACTATTTTTCCTCACAGAAAGCTGGAGCAACATGTCATTGGACTGAGCATCTGACCACACACATACACACATTTATGAATCCATGTGGGTGTGTTATCAGTTAAATGGGTGCATGTTGTGCAGTTCCCTCAAACAAGAAAATCTCATTTCATTAAAGGTAAAGCTACTACTGAGTCATACTGAAGCTAGTAAAACTATTTGGAGGACCCACAGTCTGTGTTTTATTTGGCAGTGGCTGGTTTCGGGTGATCAGCCTATGCACACTGTGGCAAATGCAGCCAAACAAGAAATGCTTGTCTTTGGCTTGCCACTGTGCCAAACTCGACTCCATCTGGAGTCAGTTGTGCTGACAAAACATGACTTATTTGGTTTGTGGCAGTTTCATTGTAAATCTATTTTATATTTCAGGGTTTTTAAAGGACGGGTCCATTATTTTTGTATTTTTTAAGGTTATTATATCATTCTGTAGCTTCCCAGTGGTGCTCATTATGTATTCAAATTTTGGTCAAAGTATGGCTGTATAAAGTCAAAAGGCTATTTTCCCAAGCCCTACTAAAAACCTTTCCCCCACGTGACCTGACATAGGTTTCTGCATGATGACGCTGTTACAGTATATATACATCCTTATAGTCAGTGTATTAACGTTACATACAGTAGCTTAGATGGTGGTCGGCATGCTCCCAGTTTGGAGAAGCAGACAGGTGTACCGGCACGGAAGCTGAGCAATGTGCTGCTGTTGCTGTGGACGCCACGTTAGTTCGGAACAACAAATGAACCGATCAATGCAGCGGTAGCCCAGCAACTCCTTGGTTCCTCGAGGTAAAATTACTTTTGGTTTTGACTTGACTGGTTTTGTGAATGGAGTCTGGTCTAGTCTTGTAGGCCCGCGATATAACGGCTTCAGTCCCTCGACAGAAAGGGCTGTGTAATGGCGAGGTGAAGCGGTGAAAATATTCTAAATATAGCGTACACTTAAAATGATATTGATTTTTTTAATAATAATAATAAATTCGACTTCTATAGCGCTTTTCAGGAACTCAGAGACGCTTATTTTAGGTGTCTAAAATGCGTTTTGCTGCTGCTCCCGTCCACAGCCGCTTTACCTTTACTGTTATATCGCTCTCTTCAAAGCCACCAGACTACTACAGAACACAAAAGTATACATACAACCCCACTTCAAAAAATTAGAATTAACCCTTTTAGTTATGTCCAAACTGACCTTATTAATTAGCTTCGGTTAGCTTACTTTGGTAACCTACGTCACTGCTTTTTGCAACGGAACAGAACGCAGATGGAGTCGCCCTAAGAAGCCCTAAGAAGCTAAAATACTGAAGTCTACCTCTGGTAACGACACTTTCCAGGCAACAGCAACAAACACCAGCCCCGTGAACGTGATTGCTTCTGGCACCTTTACGGTTGTGTTCATTTCCACCAGTGTTTCTCGTTGTGTCACGGGGCCTGGTTCATGTCAGCACCTATCTCATCAAACAGTGTTCGCAGGGTTGTTCGCTCCTCTTATAGGAAATGAATGTCGGAGTAACAGCTACCGTTACTACGACTCTCCATCAGTTAATCCCCAAAGGGCTAGCGTAAGGTCGTATCTTAAACAGCTTTTCTGAAAAGGGAACTCTAAATACAGAAAGAAGGAGGTTTCCCCTCGTGTTCAAGCGGTAGGCGGACAACATACCTCCCTCCCTCGCACGCTTTACTTGCTCAATCACTATAGGTCACTCTGAAGCAGCTTAGTGCCTAAAAAGTGAATGTAATATAATGAGGGCGACACTAGACGCTGAGCCAAATCCTCCCTGGCTGGAAGTGATACCCACTCAGTTATACTGGCTGTTTAATGAGGCGTCATGACCACTGCAGGTTCTCATCAACGCAGGCGACATTATAAAACCTGCCGGTCAGTCTCAGTGTTGCTCTATCTGTGTGTGTGTGTGTGTGTGTGTGTGTTCCAGGGGAGTGGGCAGCTTCCTCCGCCGGTACCTGCTGTGCTTATTTTAGCTCTGAACGACAGAGAGAAGCAGACAGACTGAGAGAGAGAGATAGAGAGAGAGAGAGAGAGAGAGAGGGAAAATGTGTGAAGGGAGGGAAAGAGTGCTAGATAGAAAACAGGGGCATCTGGGGGAGGGGTGTGTGCTCCTCAACTGTATGATGTATTTGGTGTGTGTGTGAGGAAGAAAGAGAAATAAACAGTTTGCTGGTTAGCACACAGACAAAGGGATCTCCTGGGTATATTTCTGACTCCTCCAGATTAATAAAGCATCCGTCTTTTCTATCCTTTTCCTCTCCAATCCCTCCCTCCTGTTGCGGTTTGAGCCGCAGCATTTTCTTTTTTCTCTCCCACCTGTGTCGCTCCTCCTCCTCCTCCTCTGTCTCTTCCTCTCTATTTCTCATCCTCGCTGAAGGTGCAGAGGAGATGCTGCAGTGGCCAACTGGGTTATCCATCATCCTGGCACAGAGGAAGTGATGCTTCCTTCCAGCCAAGGAAACAGCCTTCAGGCTCTTTCAAAAACTGTAAAAAAAAAAAAAAAAATACAGAAAAGTTTAATTTATTATTCTTATTTTTTTTTACGCTGTAAGCACAATTAACAGACATTATTGTACACATTCACAAACAAAGACATTCCCCAAAAACTAGATTGAAGTGCTGAAACAATTGGTCAATTGAAAATAAAATAAAAAAATCTGAATATTTGTCGTTTCAAGCTTTTAAAATGTGAGGATTTACTGCTTTTCTCAGTTTTATATCATTGTTTAATGAATATCTTTGGGTTTTGGACTGTTGGTTGGTTAAACAATTAATCATTAAATAATCAACAACATTGACAATAAGTTGCAGCCCGAGTAGAAGGACAACATTAGAGGAATTGTTGGCCATTTTTGGGAAATATAATTTTTCTGGCGGAGCAAAGATCGATAGCAACCTCACGTCTGTACAGTAAACATGCAGCTACAGCCAGCAGATGGTTAGCGTAGCTTAGCTTTATACACTTTCTGCAAGGACGGTTGCTCAGATATGAGCTGATGAGGAATCGTGACGAGGAAACGTTTGGATCTTTTATACTTGTGCAGGTTTCTCCTTGCGGCAAAATGACAAAACTCCTCAAAGTTCTCCATTTTCTCCGCCCATTTCTCCGCGTAGTTAGGAAAATTTGGATATGCACGGACAGGCGAAATCCTGCCACACTGTATTTCCCAAAATGTCAAACTATTCCATTAACCATGGAGCTCCAACGTGACAATACATCTAAGCAGAATCATTAATTCCGTGATGGTTGATTTACATAACTCTAGATTACCACCACTCTATTAACTTTCCAGCCTGTCACAACGTTGTCCTGTACGTCACCGGCCGACTCCGCTGTTCCCAGCCTGCACGTACCGAGAAACTGGAGAACTCACCAGTTCATTACTTCAGCCGTACGCTGCAAATGCATGAACACGTGTATCTCTCGTCTATTCAGCGTTTTGAGGAATCATTAATAATGCATCGTAGTCTCACTACCCCTCGGCCTTTGTTTCACATTCTGCTTAAATCAATACCGAACAAAGACACTCATTGGGAAGAGTATATGACGTGTCAACGGCAGCTTTGTTAATTGCAGCATTGTGCATTTTCTCACAATCTTGACTCTCTGGTGACCAATCAGAAACGCTTAGATCGCGACAGATAAGCCATTTTTAGAGTCAATAAGTTGTGCGCTCTATAGATTAAAAGTGATTCCTGCAGTTTGAGCCAAACCAGCTTGATGTTGATGTACACAGGAGCAGTAGAAGTAGGTCTGGATGCAATAGGTTGGAGTGACATGTTGGTGTGAAGCCCAGTCTGATGGCCTGAAGAGGGGAACAGAGGGGCTCGGGCTGTAGCAGCCATGTGAACGATGGCATGCACATAGTAAAGTGTAGCATGTGTGTAAAATGTGAGCATGCATCTGCATGCTTGCATAGAAACATGCGTTGATGGACAGGAAGGCAGTGAAGGGCCAGATAATGAGTTCCTCTGTGCTAATGGAAGTGCAACAGGGAAGGGTGCACGCTGTAAGTGTGACAGCACACAGGTCAATGCATGGCTCCCCTCTTTGCACATTGGATCTAGCTTAAAGGCTAAGCTGTTGGCTTCTTCTACTGTAAATCCAGGCTTTAATACACATCAATTATTCATTTTCTGGAACTGCACCGTTGCGTGTTTGTGTACACATCTTGAAAGTGACGGTCACCTCCGCTCTCACCCTCATTTGTCCGTGACGGAGGGAGAAACTGCTGACGCCTAGGTTACGCATGACAGGCTAATCCATACTCCCAGAATGCACTCTGACCTGAGGAGGAGGGTGTGTGTGTGTGTGTTTGTATGGAAGGGCAAGGTGCTTGTGTTGTGTATTACCAGGGAACAAAAATCCCTTTCAAAAACATCTTAAGCATTTCTCCTTTAAAGGGAAAGGTCGTACATTAGAATAAGAAGATAACGATAAAAAGAACATCAACAATAAACTGAGTTCATGCCTTTCTCTTGCAGTAGCAGCATCCTTGTTCATTCTTTACTACTTGGCTGCAGCCGTGTGTCTACTAGGGATGGGGGAAAAAATCGATACAGCATAGTATCGCGATATTATGCGTGGCAATATTGTATTGATTCATGTGTTAAATATTAATCTTTTATTATATAAACAATTAACCTTGTAACAACTTATTAGATAAAACAGATGTTGACAAACTGCACTCATTTTCAGTTGAAAAAAAGGTAATAAATCACAATTTATCTTATCATAATACTCAGTATATCGCAAAATGTTTGAAATCGCAGTAAGATCATATCGAGGGGCCGCTGGTGATTCCCACCCCTAGTGTCTACATGCAAGTTAAAGCAGTCCAAAATGATCACTCGAGGCTTTCGGGTCATGGATATATTATAAAAGAAACATATATATGACAAAGTATATGCTGCTTTTGGCGATTTTTTGGCTGTCCATTGATTCCATTTGAAAGCCAGCCCCAACAAAGCACAACATACATCTCTTTAGCGAACACAAGAAACAGAAAATGTGGTTAGGTTTGAAAATGATGCTTTAACATAAGAGTGAAGAAAGGAGGTTAAACACGCTTCAACCTTTTTCACAAGGAATAGCAGGCCTGTCCGGTGCTCACAGAATAGGGCAATCTTGTAACAGGAGAGACTCCAGAGACCAGGTCCAAAGCACACAGATTTAAGGCAATCAACTTTATCAGAAGACTAACGTTTCGACGTTCGATTGCCTTAAATCCGTGTGCTCCAGTGTGCTTTGGACCTGGTCTCTGAAGTCTCTCCTGATGCTTTAACGTAGTCTGATATTGCACTACCTGTATACTAGGTGGAAATATCAGCACTAGCAGCAGCGATGCCTCCTCGCCATTTAAAGCCTGGCAGGGTCAGATTAATCATGCAGTGATGCAACAGTTTCGACTCACAGAGCCACTACTGAAACATAAATCACCGGCGCTTAATGTGCCCTGCAACACTGACACTGACATATAAAAATAACATAAAAATGACCATAAATTCACTGTTTAATTATTAGAACACAAAAGGGAATAGACACACAGAGGAGAGAGTCAAGCCACTTATGAGCTTTCGTCAGGGCTTAAACCCACAGAGCGAACGGCAGCACAGTGAGGCGGCGTCTAGACTGAACGCTTATCGAATGAATTATCTCTCTGAAGGAAAAGAGAATAATCTTATTAGACACCATAAAAGCTATTCCTGTGTGTGTGTGATTTTTCGGCTTTTCTGCAGCGTTCATATCGCCGCATCAGCCGGTATTTAACACGCCCACACACATGCACGGAGGCATATTAATAACCTTAAAGTTAAAGAAATTGGATTTTAGTAATCAGATTTTTGCGTGATTTCCAGAGCTCTTCCCTCGCCTTCACTCTCTGCCTTGATTTATCTCTCGTCTTGAGATCATCTGTGTTCTTCAGGTCCCCTCCCCCTCTGAAATAATGGTAGATTTTCTCTGTCCTCCCTCCCCCCGTCGTGTTAGGATGCCCTAGCAGCAATAATGGATCCTTTCAGGCTCATCGCTATTACTGTTAACACAGAAGCCTCGCCTCCCTCCTCCTCCTCCGCTCACTCACTCTTTCTTTCAGACAGGACAGATGAATGACTTCTTCTTCTTCTTCTTCATTGTCCCTCTTTCCTATCTCCTTCTAACTCCTTTTTTTTTCTGAGTGAGTAAGCTCATTCATACGACTTTCCAGCGTCAATTACACACATCAAAACATGAGCGGCGCACTGTACATTAATACTATATCAGGCTCTGCTCTTAAGCAATGAGCTGCTGTGTTGGAGCAACAGGGGGCTTAGTGACTTGCTCAAAAGCACAACAGGAAAATGGTTTGGAAAACAGTGTCTTATTCATTCCCTCTCTCCAATCAATCTTGTGGTGACATGGAGGACTGAGCAGCTTCTGCCTCATGACTCGTAGGAAGAGTATATAAGATATAAAAGAGTGAGATAGGCTTGATTCAGAGACATCAACTGCTCCAAAACCAAACCAAAACAACTGAGGCTGATAGGAATGTCATTAGTTCTGCTGCACAATATATCGTTTTTTTATCATCATCGCAATAACTTGCACGATAAACACATCGTGAAAGACTGCGGTATCACACTCAGGGATTTTTTGAGATAGTTGAAAGAAAGTATCAGTAGAAAACTGCACTTTAAATTGTAGATATTCTTTTTTTTAATCGGTGCATTTTGTGTTCAATGTTCAATTTGTTGTTTGTGTAGAAAAGAATGTTGGAAATAATTTCCTTTCATGTTTTTAATGAGTTTAATATCTGTTTATGTATCGCGAGTAATGTCCTTATCACAATATTAAACGTTATCGTATATATCTTCCTCATATTTCGCAGCGCTAGTCATGAACCAAAGTGTTGTACAAGTTGAAATTTTGAACTGATGATGACTCTATATGGAAGGTTATTAGAATTGCTCCTGAGAGGAGGCGATCCATACAATAGTTGTTGAGACATTTCACTCCAATACACTAATTTCAACCTGCTGGTGTCGTTGGAGGAAAAGTCATCAAAGTCATTAGGATGCGTCCTCTGGGGACCGTGAATGCAATCCATCATATAATTGGTCTGGAACTAATCGGTGGACCGACCGACTAACATTGCCATCCCCAGAGCCGTGCTGCGAGCACGGCTAAAAAGCTTTAATTAATCCATTTCATATTCCAGTTCATATCACACACACGGCGTCACTGAGGCCGTTAGGAGTTAAGTACCTTGCCCAAGAGAGGCTTTACAATGTTTGTTGAGGGAAAACAGGAAGAATGGCACTCCTTTTCTTTTTCTCACATTTTCCAAATCAGTATAAGGATTCCAAATGGCGACCCAGTATGCCTCAAAGCATCCCTTATTATAGAGCATCTCATATAACAGTCTCTGTCTCTATCTTCCTATCTCCAGGAAGTGCAGTTCCCAGCAGAAATACTGACAGCTCGCTGAATCCATGCACTTTAGTAGTTTAATAGAAGCGTCCGATGCAGCAGATGTGATGCTCCTTGAGCAGTGGTGTCAGAGGTCAATATACCCTGCTGAGCTTTCACAAGAGCAGCAGAGTCAGAGGGGGGAGGAGGGGGCGAGAGGAGTTGTAATATTTTGGTGTAGTTCATCGTCCCGTGCGATCCAAGTGTTTTTTTTAACCACAAGTGTTAAGTAATACACACAGTCTGACAGGCAGCGGGGTGGCTGGTGTGCGTGCTTTCCTGTGCTGTCCTCATTCCTGGCACAGGCTCAGTTCAGACAGATGGTCAGGAGGGCTTTATGGAAGTGTATTCCCCCCCCTCCACCCCTCCTACGCACACACACACACATGCATGCACGATCATAATAATGCCGACAGAGTGCCACAGGAGTTGACGCTGCAGCTTTAGCATCTGCCTGTAATGAAACATCATTCCGTAGTATTAGTGAGGGGCCGCGAGACACCACTTTGTAAATACAGACTCAAACAGTCATCCGTCAACGCTCCACATGAGCACACCCCAAATGGCAGCAAGAAATGACTGATTGATTGACTTTTATGATCCAGAGATGTAATATCAGTAAACTGCACAGTCATCTGACCTACATTTCTTTGGAGACAGTGAACATTTTGGATCAGTCTTCCCAGCACCAGTGTCTCCATACCTGACACTGGCCAGACAGGGTGAATCTATAAAGTCTCAACTGGGGTAACAGGATGCTCTTATGAGAGGGTTTTTGGTTATTCAGCACTTCAAGGAGCTGTGAATCGTCCTGCATGTAATTCTAAATCTCAACTCCCCTGTGAGATTAGTGAAACACTGGTTGCAGACAGTCTCCGAAGTGATGCCTTACCCCCGTCTAGCTATAGGGGTGGGGAGGACTCGGGTTTTCCTGTTGTACGCGGCAGCCTACATATGACAGTTGTTTGATTCAGTAAAGGAAGCCTCCGGATCAGCTTAACACGGGCCTGCAGGGGCATCAAATCCCTCCTGACACACGGGACTCCAGCAGAAGCGTCATGTTAAAAGTCACGGCCTGTTTGAGGGTGTCATGTGTGTGTGTGTGTGTGTAAGCGTGGGAAATTCAGCAAAAATAAAGGAGTTTATGTGTAAAGGAAAGGAAAGAGAGAGAGAGAGAGAATTAGGATCCAGAGCTCACTGACAGACGGACACAGATTTTTTACTGTCCGCAGGTCAGCCGCTGCCAGTCACGGAGATTTACTTTATGACAAACAGATGGTATTTTATCACAAAACCATGTAACCGCTGCCAACACGTGCCGTAAATACTGCTGACATTGACGGAGAGGCGGTTTGAACATGGTTATGTAATAAAAATCAGGAGGTTGAGAGGGTCGTTTTCCTTGAAAGATTATGATCGGTAAAAGTAATGAAGCGAGCGCAATGCCCCTAAGAGCGATGTTGGTTTTATAAAGTGCCTGATTAAGATTCAAAGGAAACATGTTGGTGTGGTATTTAAAGGCCAAAAGAAAAAATAATTCACAAGCATAATCACTGTGTGTCAAAGTGAACAGCTCAGAAACTGCAGCACGGATATAGATTGATATTAAAACGGGGGTGAAATTCAAGCTCTCAGCGGTACTCTGGTGGAGGAGCATTGTCTGCTGACATTCATATCTGCATTGGTCTAACCTTGTCTGTCTGTCTGTATGTGTGTGAGTCTTTTCTATCTGTCTGTCACCAGTGAGTGTCTGATATATCAACTCTGAGCTGCTGTAAAAAATAATGTTTTTTCCTGTCTGTGCAGCTTTTACATCACAATACGGGGTTTCAACTCCTACAACACTATGTTGGAAAATGCCAAATTTCTTTATCTAAATCCGCCAACACTTGTCTGTCTCTGTCCTGTGAGATCAGCGTCTCTGCTCCACTACACTGTGAGCCCTAAGTGACCGCCCTGTCATGCCTTTTAATCAGCAGCGTCTCACCAAGTGGCTAATGCCATTAAGCACCAGTCAGACACTGGTCTCTGGCCTCCTAATTCATCTACTCCCTGCATCCATTCTTCTTCCTCTAGTCTATCTCCTCTTGGAACATTTAAGCCATTACAACATGCTGCTAATGGAAACGCAGGACGTTCATTTGGATTTTTTGGAGTTTCTGGTCATTCAACCGCTGTCGTTCCTTTCATCCATCCATCATGATGCATATTTAGTTAAATAAGACCAGACTGATTCCATTATGTAAGGGCGTAGCGAACGTTTGGATTCAACATTTCCGACAGAGATTTGAAATATGGTCACAAGCTTCACAGTATACTGGAGTGTGAGGGTCTCTACACAAAACATCTTTTTCATTGATCTCAACTAGACTAAAACAGCACAGTGATGAAAACTACTTAACCACCTGCTCTTTACTTTTATATATTAAAGGAATAGTTTGACATTTTGGGAAATAGGCCTAATCACTTTGTTGCTGAAAGTTAGATGAGAAGATTGATACTGCTTTATATGGTATATATGTAGCTACCACTAGCAGCAGGATAGCTTAGCTCAGCATAAATACTGGAATCAGGGGGAAACTGCTAGCCTGGCTCTGTCCAGAATCTATCTACAAGCACCTCTAAAGCTCACAAATCAACCTCAAAGGGATGACGTATAAATAGCACGACAAAACAAGGACATTCCGCGTGTCATGAGGACACATTTGAGGCTTTTGTTGTCATTTGTACGTCGCTTTTTCGTGTGTGATTTGTACGCCACGCAGCAATCCTACAACAACGCCTGCAGTTAGGTTTAGGCAACAAAACCACTCACTTAAGGTTTAGGAAAAAAACGTCATGATTGGGCTTAAAATAAGTAAGTAAACTAAGTAAAATACGTACGGAAACAAACGTAACATAAGTACGTAAAACACGTCACTAAAAAACACACAACAAACAAAACGAAACAATCAAAACACCGGTCACGAACAGCGATCTCGTGGTTGAAAGTCCTGTGTTTGTTGGAGCCATCCGCCTCCCCTCCCGCCCTTCTTAAGCAGCCTTTCTCGCTTTTTATGCTGTCACTAGCTCTGATTGAGCATATTTACGTGGATGTGTTTACATTGCAGTCGGTACAGACTACATGGCGTACAAATGACACGCCAAAAGCAAGAAAGGTGTTCATACGGCATGCTAAATGCCTTGCGCCTTTTCGTGCTGCACAAATAAACATAGACATGTCAGTTAAACCACAATTAAACCACAACTTTTTTGAGCAGATTAAATAATACATAGATGTAAATGTGTTAATTAGTGAGTTTTAGAGGTGGAGGTAGGTCCGATTTTGTTACAGAGCCAAGCTAGCTGTTTCCCCTTTCCCCTAAATGGCTCCAGCTTCATATTTGAACAATGACTTTATATTTTTAACTCCAGCCTTTGCAGTATTCTGCTCATACATCATACAAACCAACCTAATTTAATCAAACTTATTGTCTCTTGTTTCTGCCAGGCTCCTGTTTCTGGGTGGCAGTGCTCGACGGACGCGTGGTGGGGATCGTGGCGGCACAATGCCGCGAGGATGACTACACGGTGGAGCTGCGGCGCATGTCGGTGGACTCTCGTTACCGCGGCAAAGGCATCGCAAAAGCATTGGGTCGCCGCGTTCTGGAGTTCGCCGTGCGCAACAACTACGCCGCCGTGGTCCTCGGCACGACGGCTGTCAAGTTGGCCGCCCACAAGCTGTACGAGTCGCTTGGCTTCCGCCGAACGGGCCAGAGCGAGGACTACAGGCTCCCCGGGATGAGCCGCTCGCCGCTTGAGAAGCTCTTCTTCCAGATCCGCTACAGCCGCTACCGCCTGCAGCTCCGTGAGGAGTGAGAAGTGACAGGGAGAGGGAGAGAGAGATGGAGAGGGGGAGATGGAGACAGAGAGGGACAGAGAGAGAGAGAGAGAGAACAACCCTCCTTCACCCGAGAGCCCCGACCGCATCCTCTCCTCTGACAGCTTTTATTTATTTTGTGTCATTAGAGATAACTTTGAGTACTACTTAACACTTCTACTATTTCATCTTTAAAGTCACTAACGTTTTCATTACTATTATGCTTTTGTTGCTGTTGTTTTTGTATTATACTTTTTACATTTTAAATAAGAGTTTGTTTCTTTTTCCTCTATTTTATTAAGCTATTTTTTGTACCTTTACCCCTCCCTTTTTCATTGTGGGAGAAAAAAAAAGAGGCTTTTATAGAAGACATCTAACTGGCACCCCAACTAGGCACCCTCCCCTGCCCCTTTGGTTTAAAGATCATGTGACTCCGATCAATACTCCCCTTCATTACTACTCCACAATGCCCTCTTTACCCCTCCCCCATTACCTCAAGCCCTCCCTTCCCTCCCACATTATCCTAATTTCCCCACAGCAAAACTCAACAGACGTATGTAGACGCAGGAGAGTCACGGGGGGGGTGGACAGAGCATAGATGGGTTGGGAGGGGCAGCTTCCTCGAGAGCAAAACACACAGGAAAAAGTGGTGGGGGGAAGCTTGTGGTACACACTCTCTTTTACAAAAGCACTTCAATACTTCAATGTTACATGTTGTGTGTGCGTTGTGGACAGAGCGTGGTCACGCACACACAAACCCAAGTCATTTGGCTTTTAGCCCGTCTCTCAAGACACCATATTGAAGCACAGCGAGAGTGTGTTACTGACCCCCGCAGTGAGGGAGAAGGATGACAGGATGGTGTCCGGAATATGCACTGTGTATCCTGCGTCCTGGATGGACATGAATCAACGCAGTGCATCTTCCTCACTCCTCCTCTTCTTTTTCATTCTCCTCACTGATTATCTGATTGGTTTCCTTTCTATTGTTTTATTAATCACCGCTTTTCCTCACCGGAGCTGCGGAGAGAGGGGCCTCTGATTGGTTGAGGTGACAGGAGGGTGGAACTTTCTCGCTGACGATACAATATAGCTGCATGTCGGAGCTTGTGTGTGTGTGACTGTTGAGCATATGTGACCGCGTGTTTGATGAGGCTATGGTCAGACATTACAACACGCCTCAACAGCGAATGATGAAGTTTATTTTGCGCGAACAGACGCGCACCGTGCTTGCTATGAGTCAAGTGTTATCTAAGTAAACAACTACTTTCTACTTTGTTTACTGATTGAAGAAATCTAACATTTTGAATAGTATTTGACTGATAATTAGTTATTTTATAACTTTAAACACATATTACCACATTGTAATATGCTAAATTTTACCGTCAAAACTACGACAATAACAGAGTAGCTGCAGACTGCACTCCACATACTTAATCCAGGTTATTGGGGAACAACTTGGGTAAGACGTGACTACTAGCAATACTTGCAAACCTACAGTACATAACTGAGCACAAGCAGCGAAAAATTATTCAAACTAATATATTGACACTAGTATCCACCCTTCCCCATATATTTATATTGTGTATACGGTTGAAAACTCATGTAGCGAACAAAAGTTTCTCCCATAACGCCTCTCTCCATCTCCATCTCCATCCTCTGACCGTACAACCAGCAGTAGATCCACAACTATGAGCCTAAGTTATGTCGTCATACCATTTGTAAAAAGTAACATATAAAGCAAAATACAACAAAAAAATCACATAAGATGAAAAAAAAGAAAGAAAAAAATTGAATACAAATGTAATCGTCATGAAGTTAGCAATGACTCTCCTTGACTTGCCACCCTTCCCCCCCCCCCAAAACTCTCCCTTCCTCCCATTCATGAATCTGTCTGCAACCCTGGGCTAGACCCCACACCTTCCATCTGAACCCTCCACCGACCTTTGACCTTCCCCCGTCCCAGGCCACGTCCATTCCCCCGCCCATCTCTGCATGCGCCACAGAGCCTTGCTGCACTGCTTTTATTATTCCATTTGAAGCTTGTTGGACCAACCCTAGACCCCGCCCCCCACCCCTACTCTGACGTCATCTAGGCAGCGCGGCGCTCTACTGGTGCCAAACTGCAAAGGGTGATGTGTGGTTGTATGAGTGTGATGCAGAAGACACAGGAAGTGAGAGAGGAAAATGTGTGTGTGCAGATACGCTCACCAGCCGCAGCACTGTCTGGATGACGTCACGCCTGCCAGCCAACCAACTGTAGAATGCAAAAAGCAATGCAAGTGTGGCATGCCTCTGTACCCGGTGTGTGTACGGTGCCTGCCCTGGGAAAGTGTAGAAAAAAAACTAATTTATATACAATATATATATATATATATATATTAAAAGAAAATAAGCTTCTTTTTTAAATGGACATATAAAAAGAAATGTGTGTTGAAAATTGTATCATTTGCATGAAATGTGTCTTTGAATGCAAAAACCTTTAGGGAGAATCTAGTAGCACATGGCATACAGTTGAACCATAGACTTGTACTTTTTTTATATTTTATTTTAAATGATCTTAATTATCCAGGAGTGAAATTAATACCAGCCACGAGCCAGTGTTCATAAATCTTTAGGAGATAATAGTTATATCCCATTTTAAAAACCTTGCGAATATTGATATTCAGATTTATCCGTCACTGGCTGGAGGACAAAAAAAAGTTTCCTTCCTTGATCACAGTGGGAGTGACAGTGAAAGCATCATAGCACTTCTTCTATTAAACCAGCTTGTGGTTAAAGGGTGGACTAAGATCATCAATGGGCATTGGGCGAATGATGCAAGAGATAAACATGTATTCTCAAAGTGAAAAATCTGTCATCCACCACAAGTCCTTTGCCAAGTTTGTCATATGCAGATAAAGGAAAACACAGGCAGCGGGATAGTTTGATGGTTTGTCTGTCAAAAGTGTCCTCAAACGCAACACTGAACCTCCACCTGTGTCAGCTAAATGCCTAAACATATGTTGTTTTTGTTTGCTTGGATTTCCACGATATATTAATAACTAGGGATGTACGTACATAATCCCCACAATGGACAAAAGTTGACCTTAGCTGCTTTAGCCGTTGAGATGCTTATGTATGTCCAGTCCCGTGGTTACGAAGGCTTCTACCCCTTCCCTTCTTTTGTTTAAGCCATGTGTTCAAGCCACGTCTAGAGGAGGTTTAGCTACCGACACGTTCTTTGTCTTTTAATTAGAGCCAACCGGAAGATTTCCCTATGAAATTCTACAAAGTAAAAAAAAAGCAAGGCACAACAAGCGCACTGAAGGCATCAAACGGTATTGTTTTCAAAAACGCATCAGATGTTTTCAAAGGGCCCAACTCGTGGAGGATGCCTCACACCACCTTGATGCATCTGCTTTGAACTCGGTTGTTTGCAGGAGAGTCAAAAAGAGGAGCAGGCTGTATTTTGTGATGTTTCTGGAGCTACCACTGGCTTTCATACAGTACTTACTAAGCTAAGCAGGAAATAGGTAACATGATACAAACAGTCAAACTAAAGTACGAACACGAGAGAATCGGACTATAGAGCAGACGGTAAACCATCCAAGTAATCTGATATCGCAGTTGTGAATTGTAGGTGTCAGTGATGCCGAGGCTTTAGATTTCCTCACAGAAACACAATTGAAGTGTCTAATAACGTATGTCAGTTATTCATGCCAGTGTGCTTAGGTGCTCACTGTACAGTATGACTCAACCCGTTCTTTATAAGACTTGGTTGAGGTCTAGAGGTTGAGAGTGAGAGAGGAAAACAAACTGTGGTCTGGATCTTGTGGACGAATGTGAAGTCTGTCAATTCTGAGCCATTTCTGCTGCTGCCAATCTCAGTTTTTTGCCTGATGAAATTTAAAATACTTAAAATTCTCCCAAATGTATATTTTTGGGAGAAATTATCCATACTGGTACATATTCTGAACAAAGGTAATATCATTCAAAAACGCCTTTGCCAAGGCCTTATGCACTGGAATCAAACGCTGGAGTTCTTGTGGACTGCATGGCTTAAGGTAGTTAAGGGGTGAATTTGAATTGTAAAGCTGAAGTGCACTGACTATAATGCATATATTTCAAGTCTGAGCAATGTCTGTTTTCTACTTCATGTGAATGCTATGCCATGTGAAGTCTCACCTCCCGTTTAAAGCTGGCACCTCATACTTAATGTTAGAATGTAGTAATTAAAACTGTATGCAACTTCTACCAGAGTGTACGTTTAGTTACAAACCATTCCTCTGAAATGTTCTGCTGATGTACAATCCAAAAAAACACTTTTTTTATTTGGTTTTTCTGTGATTTGTTTGCGTGCGAGCGTGCTGTCCTATTGGTTGAGGTTTGAGAAGGTATGCTGCATAAAAAGGCCGCTCCTGCTGGAGAAGGCTCTTTTAGTTTCGAGTGCTTTAGAACCCAAAAATGATCATCTGATGCTCTCTCTCTGACGGCAGACACAGAGGCACAAGCTTCAACTTCGGCAGTTTTTAAAATCCGGGCCGTTTAAAATATCGGTATTTGTCACGATCAATACTTCATTCAGTTTATCTACTGGTGAAGAATTCAAAACTGCACAAATGTACAGATCCTGTGGGTGTGTTGTGTTACTCTGGTGGTGTGTGTCCATGCTCGACAGCCTCGGGGGGGCGAACACTCACAGGCATGAATGTAAACTGCCAACATTTAAAGGTCTTAGAAATATTTTAAAATCTTTCCTGGTTGCTTTTTTTTTTTACTTTATGAATGAGAAGAACGGGGGGAAAAAGCAGCTATTGGTTCTTTCATTAAATGACTAAACCACTTCATTAGATGTTAGACATTTTGTGTGATTGTAAATAGCCGTATCTATTGTTAATGTATTATTTACTGTCATCTTTGCTGGTTTTAACCAATCCCTGACGGAGTTCATTTTTTGTCTCAGAAGATGGCTGTCGCCTGGAATGTTCCACCTAACGAGGAGGGCGAGGGATGAGGGAGGAATGTGCCACATTGGCAGTTAAATGGGGGGCGAGTGGTGGGGCGGCGGGATGGAGGTCTGCAGCAACAGAGCTCCGCAGCATGGACTCCCTCTCTCTCTCTCTACCTCTGGCGAGGATTTTGCTCCGCTGTGGCAAATACAGAAGGACTCACTCTGGACTGAGGCCACAGGTGCCAAGAACACATAAGCACTTGTAGCACAACTGTGTCTTGTTTTGCTATTACAGTTACAGATAGTTTTGATTTTTTACATTTCCTATGAAGAATATGGATAAAGTTTCTCTTTCTCCTGTATGTATCATAAGCATATGTACAAGACATGATACTATAATTGGTATTACGACCCGTGGCTAATTTTTGAGGTGGAAATTTGCCAAAGGTGACAGTAATTGCTGCATTTTTATTCCTTATGTGGCTATATTTTGTTCAACACAATCCTGTACTTGGTATTATTTGGGAAAAAAAAAAAAATCCTGCCCACGTGCCATCTAATCAAGCAATAAATACAAACAGAAAACCACAAAATAATGACATACTATCAACAATGATTTTATTAAAAAACATGAAATGCTGCATTGATGTTATATCCCTTGTACTGTAGCGTACACAGTATTGGCATTGCAACATTACCACTCATTACATCGAAGCCTGAAAAGGGGTGTTTGATTGTAAAAATGTTTCTGTTTTTTGTATTTTTCTTTACAAAGAGGTGTCAAAGATGTGTTTTTTTAAAACTCGAAGTTGAAGTACACAGGTGTACCTCTGCATATTTGTACAGATGTCAATAGGAAATGGGGGAAAATGACAAGAGGGGGACGCTGAAGAATGAGCAGTTCAAGCAGACAGGAAAAAAGGTGGCGTACTCTGAAAGTGCAATCTGCAATTAAGTCTCTTAACGGAGCTTTTATTTAACCACAAAAGACTTCCGGTTACCACGGAGACATGCACTGCAACGTCACTACCGCCACTCCTGTCAGTGCTAATTGAAATTAAACAAACATGCTGCAGCTGCTAGAATCGCAACTCTCAATCTCACAAGTGGGATTCAAAGTCTTTCTTTGAATCTGCAGGTTAGTTACTGTAAAGTTGTATTTTACTGTAAATAGCATCTGGGGGTCATTTTTACTCCTTTTGTAACAGACACTGTGGATTTAAAATATTTAAAAAAACTATATTTTAAAAGATATTTACAGCACTAATAAAGAGATTCTACAGTAGTGCAGGTGTCTTCATCTGTATCGTCTCATAACAATCCCACACTGACTAACGGCTGCCACTTTCAGGGGGCTACAGAGCACGCCATCTTAGCCTCTCTGTCCCACACTGATGGGTTCAGACACAGCCTTTCCTTGTCCTGCCTGTCTGCTTGAACTCTCAAGAGAGAGCCTAAAACACTGCAACAGCAGCAGCTCTGTTAGCTCATAGCACACAGCAGCCATGGCCATGAATATCAGTGGCTTCTGGACTGAGCTATCTAAGCTACAGCGAGCTGCTTTAATGCAAGAGGGCTCTCTCTCTGCCCTGGAGCCGTGTCATGGCTGTTGTCTGTTGCCAGGAAACCGACCCGCACAAAGCACAGCAGGGGATTGATATGCAGCCACACTGTGGGGAGGCAGGCAGGTCAACCAGCCGGCCATGATGGAGGAATGGAAGGAGGGATAGATAGATAGATAGATAGATAGATAAATAGATGGAAGAGATGGGAAGGGAGGGAAACCTGGGGTTAGGAGAAGCTATGGTGAGGAATTTGGGAAAAGGGGCCCTGAGGCATGTAAAGTAGAGAAGTGAGAAAATAGTGACAGAGGCCCACTGGGTTAGAGAGGTTACAGGAAGAGAGTTATAGACAGGTATTGTGTGGGACAAGATGCTCATGTACAGTAATAAGGTCAGGCATGGTGTGGTGATTTAGCAGATTCAGTGATTCCCAGGGAGACCGGTCTGCCCGACCTCAGTGAGACTGCAGTGACAACCTGGTTTTTATTCGGGGTCTATTAGCTTTCAGTTCCCTTTCTGCCATTCCTTTGGAAGCCAGCTGTATTACCACACCGGGATTATTATTGTGATTATTAACCCTTTCTTTTATACTGACAAACACCTGGAACACTGTATAGATGTAAAGATGGGATTTCATGCATTATGACGACGGTTGAAACGTGGATGTACATATATTGTATCAATTAAAAATGATGATGCATTAAGCTTTTATATGTTGCAACAGTCAACTGATTTTTTTTTTTTTATCATACTTGCTGAATAATTTGAGATAAAAATATCAGATTTGAATGTGTCAGCAATCACAGGCCGTGAGGATGTGTGCCGCAGGGTCTACTTACACATCTCATGGTCGCCATGGCAGCTAGGGGAAGCTCATGCTGTTGCCCTTGACAACAGGAGTCTTCGGAGGGACCCGTGGGCCTCGGCTCCTGTTAATGGCACAGGTCATTAAAGTGAAGGCATCACTCAAGTCAAATGAACATTATCATAACCTCATTCATCTTTAAAACGATACTAAGAGCTGGAATGGAGGCCAACGAAAATGTCTCTCCCTCATGCATTTGTTTTTTTTATTTAGTTAAGTAGAAGATAACGTGTAATAATTATTTAGTCATATGACCTGCTGCCAGATCATTTTAACCGCTGTAAGAACCAAAAGTGATCCAACTGAAGGTGGAGCAAAAGTGCAGCTAGTATCCTGTAGGTAGAATACCACGAAACAGGAGTTTTATTAGTTTTTGTTTTACCTCCATACCTACTTTGAGCACCCCTACTCCAAAAGTGCCCTCCAGGATTTGCACATACCGGTCTCACGCTCCCCTCTCAAAGGGGGGCAGGCCGCGCACCCTTAAACCACCGAACAATGAGAGAATAGAGGGGCAGATTTCCATAACACTGTCCACTGCTCTGGCTCTGAACTGCTCATACTGACCCGGTGAGAAAAGCTCCTCTCACAAATCGGCACGCACTCCTGTCAGCGGGTTCAACAGGCAAAGTGAAGGGCTGCTCCGCTGAAAAAGAAAAGCAAACTACAGGAATGTAAATACGTGACAAGACGGCGGATTCGCTGGATATCCCACATGCCACCTTTTACGCCACCAACTCCTATAATTAGCGGCCGACACGAGGTGACGTTTTAAATAGGTAATGGGGGTTAGGCTTTGTTAAAAATGTCACAAGGTGCATGGTTCTGCCTGGACCCGTTTTGTCGGCTTTAAGGGTCTTAATTGGAGGACGGTATAAAAGGGGCCAAAAGAGTGTCGCTGTGGCTGCCAGAGACAAGGAAACTCGGTCAGTGTGCCTGGAAGCCGGCGACTGTGTGCGAGTGCATTCATGGTGGCTGCGTGTGTGTTTCTTAAGTGTGTGTATGCTTGTGTACGGGCGTTCGTGGAATGTGTGTGTGTGTGTGTGTGTGACAGAGGCACGAACAAGACAAAGGGGAGAGTGGGCTAGAGCCAAGGGAGCGGATAAAAGATGAGCCGGAGAGAGGGAGGCGCTGGATGCACACGGCTGAGCAAAATTAGATCATCTGCTTTGAATCAGCTGAATGCTACCGACGAAAAAAGGTGAAGCTCATTAGAGAAAGCGTCCCTGAAAATATCATAAATACTAGCTAAATACACCTGACTATTTTTAAACTCTCCGTTGCTCTTTTCTCTCTTAAATCATTCATTGACAATTAAGGTCTTCTACGCTTCTGTTAATCAGGGTATCAGCTCTGAAAATGCTTTAAAATGTAACGTGCAAATTAGCTGGAAGAATTAATTAAGGATTAGAGCCTAGTGTGCAAAGAAAAGAAGCTGCATGTGGAGATATATAACTGGGTGAGAAGGGTCATTGGGTTTATCAAGTGGGAACCTCCTAGAGATGATTTATTCAGCACGAACAAAGCATAAAAACAATAGATACAAGGACGTTTTCTGTAGAATAAACAGTACACCATATTGCAGGTATACATTAGCTCAACACCTTTTTTTAAAACTCATACTAACCACTTTTATGAACCAATAAATATCAAGCGCTCCTCACCTTGGCAACAAGGCAGAGAAAACAGTCTTAACAAGAGAGTGTGAAACCGGAGGAGGAGAGGAGGAGGACAAGGATTTTTTTTTTTTTTTTTTTTGCAGGATGGAGGAGAGAGCGATCCTATCTCTGGCTCCTGCCGTTGCCCCCGGATACGGATGGAGTGAAAGCAAGAAACTGGAAAGGAGCTGCAGCTGCCTGGTTTCCATAGCAATGTGGATGCAGGACAAGTGAAGAGAGAGCGGGAGAGCTAGAAAACAGAGAGGCTATGAGAGGGAACGAGAAACTGAGAGGAGGCAGAAATATGAGAACACACCAAGAGGGAGGGAGCAGAGCAAGAAAAGTATATTAAATACAGGCGTGGTGGTAGAAGAGGGGGGTAGAGGGGGACTCAAAGAGAAGGAGACATTGGAGGGATATTAAGCTCAGACATGGATCCCCAAGACTTGCCACTGGAGACCGCCACCTTCAGGGGGACCTGGTGAACACACACACATAAGAAAAGGGAAAGGTGTCAGTGTGTCAGCATACATGTGTAGACGTCATTCATAGTGACCTACATTGATTTACACCCACCTAACATGCCGAACGATAATATCATGCACTGTATTTAAGAAGTGTGTGTTTCAACCACAACATTTGCATGTAAAAGCAAAGATGACAAATAGGTCATGTGCCTACTGGACCATGTCTCTGTGTGGTTCTATACGGTTGTTATTGTGTACATCTCCATTAGCCTGGGTCCCATGGCAACAAGAGCATCCACGACTGAACAAAGGTTGATCAAGACACTATTATACCGCTGAATGATTTCAGGTTCTGCTGACTCACCTTAAGATGGACTCCTAGCTGGTCTATGTGCTGAAGGGACTCCATGGTGCTCCTCACCAGACCTGCACACAAAACAGCGTGCAGACACAGGTGTTACGGTGCGTTCCATTTGAACTGGGAAGTCGGAATTTCCAAGTTCCAAGTCGGAGATTTCAACTGGAACGCTCCCCCGATGTCGATTTTCCAACACAGAAAGTCGGACGACCCTCACCAACCCCGACCTCAAAACCCAAGAGGGCTGCTTCGTGCATCAACAGTAAAACAGCTGTAGTAGTATACAGTTTATAGCATGTCTTATCTGTGTCTCATTAAATAGGTTGTGCACACAGTACTGTCCAACTTCTATCACAAAATACCGGCGTATCAAGTGGTTATCAACTGGTATTGCTAACAATGGCTGGAGCTAACCCCATTAAAGCATCAGTGGATAGAAATGGAGCAAATATGATTTAAAAAAAGTTATTTTTATAAAACGGTCACTATATCCTGACAGTAGTGAGATAGGTAATCTGAAAAAAATCATGTGCCTCTGTGTCCTCCGGTGCTCCTAATAGCATCTGCAAAAAATTGTTGCCTACTGAAGCTTTAAGTTTTGCGACTTTTATTGTACTGGAACACGGTCAACTCGGGTGTGATGTCACTCCCAGCCCCGACTTCCGAGGTAAATGGAACGCACAACCACAGCCATTGCATTGTGGGTAATGTAGGCACAGGTTTTGACAGCCGAGAAGAACGTGTGGAATGAAAAAAAAGAGGATATCTCTGGTTCTGCTGTATTGATTTTGATCGTTTGACAAAAACAACTAAATCAACGGAGTTCTCTTTTAACTGTAATATGGTCACATGAATTTAGCATAACACGCTTTAATATCAAAAACAAATTTACTATTTGATATCCAGAACTCTTCACTGTAAAGCTACTTGGCGTTAAAGGTACAGCACATTAGTGTCTCTGATACAAGTGAAATAATTGATATTGGAAGTTGTAAATTCACCTGCAAACTGCTCCACCTGGGAGTCCTCCACTTCGTACAGGAGCTCATCGTGGAGCTGCGCTACCAGCCTACAGTTACAAACACATTCAGAAATACATAAACACATCAACTACTGCTAGACTATTACTTCAACTACTACTAATAATGTTCATCAACATGCTACCATGAGGACTTCAACTAAGTCCTCCCCGTATTTGCATCCTGCACCCGGTTAACTCTGGTATATTTTGGCTCTTGGCATCAAGTGTGTTTACTCTAGCTGAATGTTTGGCGTGTAACAGCAGCAATCATTTGAGAAAACTCAACTCTACAAATTTAGTTGGCTGGTAAAACAGCGAATGTTGTTTATGTGTTTTGGCATGATAGACTCAGTCAGTTCTTCTTCATTAATGTAGCACTCGGCCGTGTTTTGCCCCGTTTAGATTCAGAGGGGACGACAGTGTGAAGAGCCAGTGTTTAATTTGTTGCTGTAGCGAAGGATACAAAGTCGGGTATGACCGGGAGCAATGGCTCGTGATATGATGTATATTCAGTCAGTAGTAGCGGCATGTTTAGTGGTTGTACCTGGCAGAGAGCGAGCTGGAGGAGGAGACCAGGTTGAAGATTCTGATCATGGCCATTTTACAGAGATCAGCAGCAGAACCTGCACACATAGATATAAACAAAATTACACACACATCTGTTATAGTCAAAAGGATGAATGGATTTAACCAGCAAGAGGCCTGTAGGTCAGGCAGAGGTTAAATGAGGTGTAAGGTAAGATATTAAAGATGTTAAATGGAGTTATAATGATTGACTTTATCCACAAAAAGCTAATTTCTAACAACTCTAAACCACTTCCTGATCATCAGAAGTAAAATAAGAAGACCCGCAAACAAGCCCTGCTACTACACTACACTATTGCACAGCCGTGTCACTCATCCTACCTTGGACCACAAAGTTGACTGCCTGCCTCTCAGCCTGCATGCGGATGCCCCAGTCGGGGGAGTTGATGTTGGGGAGGGTCCGTCGACGACCCATGATGGAGAGCACATAACCTAAACAGAAGACAAGAAATCTATGATTTAATAATTCATCATTCTGAGCACAATTTATGCGTTGTGTGCGATCATGCCTTCAGTCTAGTTTGAGCAAATATGTCCTTGAGGGCTGGTCCTCTCACGCAGCCAAGCTGGAGTTAGTATTTATAATATTTATACCCATTCAGTGTAGCAGCTTTGCTACTCCCTCAAGATTCACTGCGGCCAGAATTAAATCGCCAGTTTACTCTGAAGTAGTGAGCATACTGCAAATTTAAATGTGATGATATAATGAGGTATAATTCTGGTGATCTTTCTGCGAATCCACATGAGCACAATCTACACAGTCTGCTACCAGGTGGACTAAAGACACTCATAAAAGTATATGATTTATTCAATAGTCACCTTTTATAGAGGCATAATAGGATTAGAGATAAGTATTAGAAGACTTAATATTGTCTGCAAATAATTGTTTTACACTATAAATTAAAGATGGTGGATGGTGATGTTGTGTATTAAATGAGAAACACAGAGTTATAGACCATTTCAACGGAACAGCTTGTGTCTGTCAGCTGATGTTATTCACATAGGCTGCGTCTGAAATCGCATACTATGCACTACATACCCAATAAACGTAATATCGTTCAACATACTTGTGTGTGAGTAATAAACAGTAATATGTATCTTTTCGGAGCCTCCCTGCCGGTTGGAGATTGCGTAACCATGGTAACCAGTGCCAACCTTATGTGACCAAACGATGATTTATAAGAATCATAAAGTCTGAACTAATCTACAAACTATATTACGCCGATAGCAAAGTGGAATCTTATACTTACACTTAAATTGAAGCGTTATTGACGTTGCAGAGCTGTCCAATAACGTCTGTTATGAACATTGTTGTCACTACCGCATTGCATTGTGGGATATTTATGTTACCGTAGTGTCCAGTGTTGCATACTGTGATAATTCAACAGAAATAGTATGCAATTCACGTCCTATTGGTTTCATACTAAGGTTTTGGACATACTAAAAAAATCTCACATACTGTTTTAGCGTACTAAATTACAGAGGCCCTGAAAGGCAAGCGAGAAAATACAATACTGGTGATACATTTTCTAAGTCCGATTTAAATTGTTGTTGTACACAGATGGGAAAAAAAGCAAAAAAGAGCCTGAACATATTTTTTTTCACTGGTTTTCACAGAACAAAAGAATAATCCTGGCTAAAATGTTTTTTCACCTGGCATAACTTTTTATTCTTTGACCTGTTTCACAGATGAAAAAAAAGGAAATTAGAAAAACCTTCACCTTTCCTTAAGTCATAAACACAGGAAAGAAAACAATTTAGATCAGATTTAGAAAATGGATCACAAGAATTTTTTTTCTCTCGCTTGTCTTTCAGGGCTTCCGTACTAAATAGCATGTTAGTATGGAATTTCTGACGCAACCATATACTGCAACAGGAAATTAAGTGGGACACATTTGGAATGTTTACACTTACAACTGTGAAATGGTCAACTTTATACTGAAATTATGTTTGAACCTTGCTTGTGTAGATGTTGCATTTGGCAGAAATATCCCCCCTTTTAAAGCATACAAAAGGAGGATGCTCATCCAAAGTCCAAAAACCTTCAGGACCAAAACAACTTTAAGACAAGTAGAACAAACTGTCTCAAGACTGAATCAAGTTTTGACCCATAACTCTGTGTTGCACTACTTTTACTGCTAGTCTTTCTGAACCATCTCACTCCTTCCAAGTCAAGTAAGTCGTCCACAACGACACGCCGAGCAGAACTAAAGCTGCAGTGTCATTTGAAGAGAATAGTTTTATGAAAAGTAATTTGTTGATACAGCATTATAGGTGGTTATGGTAACAGCAGGTTTACAATGAAACAAGTACACACACACTCACAAACACACACACACACACACTCACAAACACACACACCGTGGTATCCACATGATTCACATAGAAAAGCAAAGAGAAACACCCTCACATTCCCAGTACAGTCACACAAACACACATTGGAAGGTAACACAACAATGTGTAGTGACGTGATGCACACACACTCACTCACACATTATCAAATGCAGGTATGCAACACACACACACACACTCACTCACACACACACACAGTGGACCAGTACATTCCACCAGCTGGACAATGGAGCGGGCTTTACAGCTAAATCCCTCTAGTATCCCTTACTATGAGGAAAGCCAACCAGGGCATGAAACCTGAATGACCCTCTTCCCAGAACACACACATACAATCACACACACACAAGCATAAATGCATAGGAAATGAGCGCACAACAGATAGTAACAAACACAAAAACCTTCCACTCACTGTGACCTGACCCATAACACATGCGTGTGACCTTTTTTCACCAGGAATGTGACCTTTGTTCTGGGGCCCAGTGACAGGGATGTGAAGTCTACAGTGTTGTTGTCCAACAGGAGAGGACAGGTATGTGGATCACACCGGAATGTGTGTGTTTTTCAAAAAAACATTTGGCTGCTTTTTAAGTCAGTGACACACGGGTGTGAGCGCCAGTGCTTTTCAAGTTCAGGCTGTCTGTGTGGAGAAAGTGGTAGTACATATGATGAGCAGCAGCACTAGAAACTAGGACAGGGAAACAAATCAATAGCATCATTTATGTATAAACTTTCGGTGGTGTTGTACTCAGGAGATTGTTCTAGTTTTACTTAATTAAACTTTATTAGCCATAGGTACGTTAACACAGGGCAAGGCGTACAATGACATGTATTGGACGAGAGAACGGGTCATATAAAGATAAAATAAGCTAAAATGACAATAAGATGTAAGGTAAGATGGTATGATATAAGTCAAATATAGCACTATATATATAAACTGGAAAAACAAAGTTTGGAAACTTGTGTTTGGTGGATTATTTCTCTGTTGTTACAATGCTAATGGTCATTGCATTTTACATCGTTGGAAAGCCTGTTTATTTACCTTCACAATGATGTCCAACTTGTAAGGATCATGCATTTGTGGGATGAGCAGCACAGCTGATTATGTGGGTAGCGCCCAAGAAAAATTTGCCAAAATGCTCCGCCAATGGTAAACAGTGTATTCTCCTGTTGGTATTGACTCTTGTTTTGAGTTGTTTGGTGGATTGGATGATTGAACTCTCTATCAGTAACAAGGAACAAACAAGACATATTGGCTATTTTACACTTTATTCATTTAATACAATATGTCAGGAGCCTCAGTAGCGTTGGAAGATCCATACGCAGCCACAACAGCCTGGCACCTCCTCCTCATGCTGGTCACCAACCTGGTCACACGTTGCTGTGGGATGGCGTTCCATTCCTCAACCAGGATTGGTTGCAGGTCAGCCAGCGTGGTTGTGTTGGTCACTCTAACACGTACAGCACGCCCAAGCTGATCCCACAAGTGTTGAATTGGGTTGAGGTCTGGACTCTTGGCAGGCCGTTCCATTCTCTCTACTCCCACATTGTGGAGGTAGTCTGTGATAACCCTGGCTCTGTGGGGGCGAGCGTTGTCATCTTGGAGGATGAAGTTAGGTCCCAGATTGTGGAGATATGGGATCGCCACTGGCTGCAGAATCTCATCCCGATATCTCCCTGCATTGAGATGGCCTTCAATGATGACAAGCCTTGTTTTGCCAGTGAGAGAGATGCCGCCCCACACCATGACACAGCCTCCACCAAAAGCTGTTACTCGATCGGTTCAACAATCAGCATAGCGTTCTCCGCGTCGTCTCCATACTTTGACCCTGCCATCCAACTTTCTTAGACAGAACCTGGACTCATCACTGAACATGACATTCCCCCACATGTTCAGGTTCCATTGTCTGTGTTGTCGACACCAGCGCAAACGGGCCAGACGATGAAGGGCAGTCATTGTAGGCTTCCTGGTAGCCTTATGAGAATACACTGTTTACCATTGGCAGAGCATTTTGGCAAATCTTTCGTGGGCGCTACCCACATAATCAGCTGTGCTGCTCATCCCACAAATGCATGATCCTTACAAGTTGGACATCAATGTGAAGGTAAATAAACAGGCTTTCCAACGATGTAAAATACAATGCCAATTAGCATTGTAACAACAGAGAAATAATCGACCAAACACAAGTTTCCAAACTTTGTTTTTCCAGTATATATTTAAAGAGGATTGTATGTATTTCTTTATATCTAAAAACTAACAAAGTGAGCTATCAAAGGCCCTGACAACCTTTCCATCTAGGGCTGCATGATTATGAAAAAATATCTAATTGCGATTATTTTGACTGATATTGCAATTGCGTCATGATTTGCGATATTAGAGGGAACGATCATTTTTACATCGTTATTCTCATTTTCATTGAAAAACATATTAAAATATAATGGTGTAATTTTTGCGGGGATTTTTACCAAACAAAGATGTTTTCTTAAGTCTGTAGAATATGATGTGTAGTCCAGAAGATATCTGCAGCATTACAATATTTAATTTAAAATGGTATTTTGACACACATTTAAAAAATATTGTGATTTTAACAAATACTGCAATTTGAAAATTGCGGAAGGCCATATTGAGATTTCGATAAAATTTGGATTAATTGTGCGGCCCTATTTTCAACCCATGCACCAATTGGGATTTATCAATGTTTAAATCAAAATGTGAGTAGTTGGTGTGTTATCTAACCACTGTCAATCAAATCTGATCCTGAATTCTGATTTATCTTTTACCTTTTTGTATCTGGGAAATGTTCCTAAAGGTCTCAGTCAAAGCGACACATGCCTTTTGAAGATTATTATGGCTGCTTTTAAGAAAACTTACTAAATACTGACTCCAGAGGAACCCTACCTCCATTGCCCTTCTTACCAACATAATCAACTCTATCAATGGAGAAAATGACTTTGACTCTTCGACTCGGGATTTGCGAAATGGGATAGTTATAGCCATCTACTCTTAATCATTTTTCCTGAGCCTGAACTCTTTTATGTGCATTTTGAGCTGTGCCTGTCTTTTTATTTACTTATTTCTTCAATGTTTGATTTGTATTGATTATACTGTAATGTCCCAGTCCTCTCCTGTTTTATGTTCATAAAAACAAAAACAAAAAAAGTAAAAAAAAAACCCAAAAAAACCAAGGGGCTTTAAGGCCTTTGAGTTTGGTCTGATGTAATGTAAAAGAACAGAACACAGTTCACTACATTGAACATCAATTTGGTTATTTTCTATGTAGTTTGTCTACATGAGCCATATTGTAATATATGTTGACAGTGGAAAAACATTTTAATTGGTATTGTCATGTGGATTTTGGTGATATCGTCTAGCGTACTGGAAAGTCTGAAGTAAGACTAATAAGAAGGATTTAAATCTTCAGCACCCATTATGAAGAATTAGGAGTAATCCCTGGCAAATACATCTGCCCCCACCTTAAAAATGTGAAAATGTTGGTAAAGTAACATTTCAGAGAAGAGGAGTTGACTTTTCTCCTCATCCGGGTTGTGTGTAGTCTTCAGAGTATAAGCTGTCTGCATAGCTCAGCGTTGCCGCCGGACCGTTATCCATGACAGAGCATAAAAGAGGCTGAAGCAACAGCTAAACTGAAAATCCCTTTTTTATTAAAGACAAGCAAGCTCCGCTTTGTGCAAGAGTCTGCAGTTGAAATATCTGCATGCATACGTGTGTGGACGATTTGACAGCCGGGATGTCTGAGTGTTTGCACGGCAGGGTGTTTGCACATCTCTGCTTCCCCGTGTCTGCTGTGGCCTTCAGAAGACTTGGCTGCTTTTTTATCTCTGTGATTCCCCCTGTTGTTTAAAGAAAAAAAGAAAAAGAAAATCTCCTTCTCTCCTCGTCTTTTTGTCTCAAGCAGTCTTTACAAGTGAGGGTAGAGCATTCATCCCAAGAGCGTCGATGAAATGCGCATGATATGAAGAACAACGGGACAGGCTTACCCAGAGTGGCGGCTTTGTCTCATTTTAATATCAAGGACAGAGAGTGTGGACCATTCAGAGAAGAGTGACAGTGGCAGCTATGACGTAATTTATTGTAGTTTATACAATAAAAATATTCTCGTTTTAGTCCTCATCTTTGTCGCATTCCTTCTGGGTTGTTCCATTTATACTCTTCTTCCCTTACATCCACAGCCTTTTTCCTCTTTTCTTCTCTCTCTGCTGTTACACCCACACTGTGATACTGACCTCACCTTCACGTTGCCCTTTCAAATGCATTTCCAACAAATATGACAGCGGCTGAGCCGGCACTGTTCACCCCATCCCTGCTCAGCCTGCCAGCATCCAGCAGCTCTGAACAAAATATCGCTGTATCAGATACCAATCAACTACAAACTCTGGGAGGTGCAGAGTGGACGAGGAGCCCAGGCACGTATTAAGCTCTGCTCCCTGAGTCACAGTACAGCTAAAACAGCCTTGGTGTCATACTGTATGTCTCCTCCCAGCACAGCACAGCTTACAGAGGACTATTTTATCGATCAGCCGCTGTAAATGTCTGCTGTGGAATGAGGAAAGAGACGAAAGGAAAAGAGAGGTATGAAAACAGTGACAGTAAAAGGAAGAACATGGAAAGAAAGAGAGGAGAGACTGAAAAGAAAACAAAGAGACAGACTGAAGGACAGCGAGACAAAGACAGTGTGGGACGAGCGGGGTAGATAAATCCCGGCACCGTCTCCGATGGGAGGATCACCATGGTGATGAGCTGAATTAAAGCCGACTGTGTGGCGCAACATCACTTCCACGGTGATCACGGTGCGCGGCATTTTGGAAGAATGGGTCCGTGACGCCGCTTCGATTAGGAAGCTGACACCGGAGAAAGGGGAAGCGATGAGCGGTGAGCGGGGTGTGTCAGCGGTGATAGGTTGCTGTGGGTGATGGAGCACCTGTCTGTGTGAGGGGTCAGTGTTTGTGACGAAAGTGTACGACATCACGGCTGACCTGATTCAGCATGTTTACTACAAAACAAGGTTATTTTGCAACACTTGTTATACAAGATAAAATGACTGAGGAGCCAGTATTCAATGCAGAAAGAGTCTGAGAGAGAAGCAGCTCTGGCATTTCTTAGCTCTGACACAATTGGCTCTTTCTCACAGATCTCAGAGAGACTACACGGAGACTAATTTGATTGGGGTGTAATTGGTTTATACGTAAACTGTTGACTCTTTAAGTGTGTTCATTAGGCTGGGAAAAGCAGATACAGCACATTGGATAAAGTTAAGATGGGATCGGATACCAAGCCAGAGGTCTTAACCCGAACACAGGCCTCAGTGTTGATAGTCGGAGGATCTGTTTTGGCGCGCCGGCCTCATGTACCGCGTGCAACGGGGGTTAAAGTGCAGACGTTACACTATTTTGCGTGAGCACGTTTAAGTCTCAGGTGTGCTGTGTCGGCAGTTCAGTCCGATATATAAATAGAGTGTCCCGTCCGAACCGTCAGCCCCGTCCCGCCCCACACCCCACCCGTCCTCGTCCCCCTCAAGTATTGACCCGTGGCAGTTTGTCTCATTCCTGCCAGTGCAAGCACATCTTCTTCTTCCTCAACCGAACACACACACAAATCCATAGAGGGCGTGGGTGTATGTGTGTACGCCTAAGAAATTCAAACTGCATGTCAAAAGTGCAGGCCCTAACCCGGACATGCACGCACACATTTTGCTGACGTCTTCTGTTTGTAATCCTTAACATTAACCCCTAATTTCCCTCATCTTAACGGTGAGTCTGACACTAATTCTGGGAAACGGTTCTTATACAGTATGTGACCTCTCCAATGTCTTTCCCTTTAGTAGCATTCAAGATAACCTTGAGGTAATGCTTCATATGGGAGGCACAATGTGAATTTGAATAGACACAGACCTTGCCTGTGGCACTGCTGAATGGTTCTCTGGACGAAGGCCTGGACTTCTCTGTAGGTCTGCAGGAAGCTGTCCTGGAATCGGCTGGCTTGTTCAGCGCTCACCCCGAGGATCCCCGACAGACGCTCACGACCTGCAGGGAGCGACATATTACTAACTCCTATTTAACTAGGCAAGATTACATCAGGGAGAGTAGTTACAAGGGAGACATTGATGCCATGCAGATAGAATGTAAACAGTATGATTTTCAGCCATGATGATTCATTGTGTCCTAGATTATAACTTCCCCACTGATTTGAGTACTTCCTCACACAAATAAGTGTTACTAGAGTTGTCAACATCTGCAGTATGCTAAAGGAAGAGTGTTATGTTTTGGGAAATACACGTATCGGCTTTCTTGCCGAGAGTTAGATTCTTTGAAATTACTGCACCTGGCATATAACTCCCCATAACAATGTGTCGTTTTTACACTTCAGTGTTAATACGTATTAAATAAATGAGATATAACGTGTTAATTAGTGTTCTTAAAGGTACAGTGTGTAGCATTCGGCGGCATCTAGTGGTGTGGTTGCAGATTAAAACCACCTGAGTACCCCTCCGCTCACTCCTCCCTTTCCAAGACTGCGGTAACGAGAGCCGCCGAATGCAAAACCGTGATAACGCCATTCGCCTCGTTCAGAGGCCATCAATACCATGATAACACCACTTTAGGAGCAACGGAAGTCAGATGACGGCACCATGGTTTTGCGCTCTGCGGCTCTCGTTACTGCTATCTGAGATCTTCAGGTAATGTAAAAACGTGAAAGTCTCTCTCTGTGAAGAGGACCCGCACCCTATGTAGATATGAAGGGCTCAATCTAAGCTAACGGAAACATTAATGATTCTTAGTTTCAGGTGATTATACACTAATGAAAACATAGTTATGAATATTATATTACATTTCTGCAAATAGATCTCCTTAAAATGTGACACAGTGTTCCTTTATGAGGTGCTGGTAGGCAGATTTTGTTAGCTGTTTCCCCTCTTTTCCAGTCTTTGTGCCAAATTAATTATATATTTACTGTACAGATGTGAGAGTGGCATCAATCTTGTCATCTAACTCTCGACAGGAGAGCGATTAAGCATATTTCAAATGGAGCAAAACTACCTTTAATCATGACTGATTGAAGAGTGTGAAAAGAGATGGGAGAGGCCAGGGAACGAGAGGACAGACTGGACCAGATGGTAAAAGAAACGAAGAGAAAAAAGTAGAGCCAAGTGAAGGGTGAAAGATAGAAGAGGACAAGATAAAAGGAGGGTGGGCAAGGATCAGGGCAAGACTGCAAGAGGTGTCTGTGTGTGTGTGTGTGTGTGTGTGTGTGTGAGTAAAGTGAAGATAAAGCTAAGAACAAAGAGCCTCAATGTGTGTGCTTCCCAAGGAAGTGTTAAAGGTGTACAGCCTGTAGCAGGAGCAAAGGAGCGGGCTATAAGGTGAGGAACGGATCGTAGAGGGTGAGCTAATGGGTGCCATAGTTACTGTGTGTGTTTGTGGTTTGGAGCTCTGAGGGGGTGTGTGTTCCTGATGTGTGGTTGGTGGAGAGTAATGTCATGCCAAATAGCCGAGAGCTGGTAGGAGAGTTAGTGGTTCTGTGGAAAATCAATCGGGAACACATGTATTAATAAAATATCTGTTAAAATGCCTGTTGTCGGCTAATCAAATGAATTGGATGCTTTAAGAATCAATATAAATAAGTCAAATAAAGTTTTACTCCTTATATTAACCAGTCAGAATCGATGATAGGTTGACCGTTCACATACTGTGTTTTTTGCGCGCTCAAATCCATTGTTGTCAATATAGACGCGCATGTTCAAACGCAGGAGCAACGCAGGAATGATGGTACATGTCCACAGGGGCGTTTTTTATCGCGAGAGATCGGCTCGCTTCCCAACATTGGACGCTCAATGGGCTGCTATTAGACACTAGGCACCTGATTGGACGAACGTTTTCCCTCGTGGGCTGCTGCTCCCAGCATTCAAACCGGAACCAACCGTGGCGGCTTGTTTGGAAACTTTCTTTACTTTTATCACGAATGTAGTTCTCCAAAATGTGTCCCATGGACTATTTTACATGCTTCTCCCTTTCTGATCGAGGACGTCACAACATCTGGTTGAAAGGTCAACCTAATTGACACAGACATTTGAGCAGTAAAGTTACTGTGAGGGGTTTACGGTGCTGGAAATCCATTTATCTTTGTTTTGACTTTGTTTAGTTCAGTCAGTGAGGCTTTTACTGCTAAATTATCTCAACTTCGTCATCATGGTCATCGCAGCCTCCGAAGCACCTTGGATAAAAGGATGAAAGCGACACGACTGGCGTTTTCCACGCATTTTTAGACGTGGCATGTGAACGTCCCCTAGATAGTTTTTTTGGATTAAGAACAATGAAAACATACAAATGTGAATGAATGTTTCCATCATGGGCTTCGTTTTTAGAAAGTCAGCCTCAGAGCAGAAGATGAGGACGTCTGAATTCATTCGGGTCAGCATGTCTGTCTGCGGGTACACTGTCGCAGAAACACGTAACGACCGAGGCCCATTCAGCAACGTGGCCGGTTGTGTGTTTCTGTGTGTGCTGAGCTGGAAGCCCCAGAGTTTGATACACATGTATTTTATGCAACGGGGACAGAGAATGAGACAAGTTACCATGACGATGTCGAGTAGATGCTGTCTAATCCCTAACGAAAAGTCTACTACTGCAAAACGACTGTTGAGCATTTTTTTTATAAAGGTCACTGAAGTCCTCAGCTGACGAAATGCTAATCTGTTTCACCAGATGAAGAACTCCAGTTAACCTCTATCGTTTCTATTTTCATCCTCTTTATTTTCTCCTCCTTCATCCTACTTTTTTCCCTCCAACATCATCGCTTGGCCTTCTTATTTGTTGACCTATTTGTATACGTGTGAGTCCATAGCGCCGCTCTGCCCCTCCTCCCTGGCCTGATTATTGTCTTGCGGAGAAAGCTTCCTTTTAGTATTTGGTATCCATGGCAACGCATCCTTCCACGAAGAGCCGTCTGCCTATGCTGATCAGGAGCTCCTTCCATTCCTCTTCTCATTTCTCCCACTCAGCCCCACCCGCTCTTCACTCTTCCCCTTTCCCCTACATAACTCCTCCACCTCCCCCGTTCTCTTTTCCCTTTAGCCTACATTTCCTCTGTCCGCATCTCGCTCTCCTTTACATCTCCTTACGCACTCCATATTTTCTCTGCATTTTTTAGCGCATCCCATGCCCCCGCCTCCTCCCTACATGTCTCAAATGAATAGCTTCTACACACTTGCTCACTCACTGGCTGTTGAGGTTTCCTAGAACTGACTCATTCATCAGTGTGTGTGTGTGTGTGTGTGTGTGTTTGTGCTCTTATGTTTGTTTTCTACCGCTGAGCTGTGTGACTCCGGCTAAAGTGGAAATACCACAGAACACATCATCAGCTTGAGAACATCAGATTTAGTTGAGCTCCTGAATGCATACTCAGTCCAAAGTGAGCGATAGCCACTGGCCCAGTTCCCTCTTCATGCAGATTCTGATGCAAACCATGCGCTTCAGGGCCACTGCTGATTGGTTAATCAAATCAAACATGTTCTTTTGTTACATCATGATGTTGACTTCAGGGGGAATGTGCTGTATTCATTATACACCGTGTTCTGGTCACCGTAAGGAGCAAACACATGAAACTAATGAGAGTTCTTCTTTTAACACGGAGAAGCAACGTACATTTATTTCATGCTGAAATATTTATCCCAAAACTAATATTGGCTACCTCTGGTGTCAGCATACTAAACAGAGATCAGAACTGATAACTACAGTAGTGCTATCTATTTAGCTGTGTACCACAAATACAGCCCATGTATAGGCTACTGATCGTTCACTTTTATAGTGAGTGAACCCTCTCTGAGTGAGAAACTCTCACTGTAGTGAGTACACCAGTACATGTGTCACGTCCTGTGGCCATATGGTGCTTTTCCCTGTCCTTCAATTTGGCTCAAACATGTCAAATGCAGTTAAACAAATACAATAACAGACCAGGGGTATTATAGAATTAATTAGGAAATTAGAACCCAAAATAAGCAGTGAAAAATAAAAACGATATTCTTTAAACTGAAACTATATTGACTGGGTAAAAACAAATACAAAATAAAATAAAATGAACATAAATTCATTTCAGTTTTAGCTTTTTAGCTACACTACTGAAAAAGGAGACCGCATGAATCTCCGTCAACTCTCGGGACGATGAACCACAGAAACTAAACGGACTTGACATTAAAAGGAGATGGCGCTATCTCGCAATTGCTTCAATAAAGTAGCGCGGAGATTAAACATTATGGCCGTTCCTACACAGTTCTCCAACCATGTATTTTGTATGTATATGTATATCTTCTGAGACATTATACCTGGCCCTAACAAAAACAAACTAAAACTAATGTAAAACTAAAACTACATATGTAAAAACTTAAACTAAACCTTACTGAAAACCTGAAAACTAAAAAACTAAAACTAGCAAATACCCTCTGAAAACTAACTAAAGCTAAACTAAAATCGAGAAGTCAAAACTAAAATAATAATAAAAAAAATAGAAAATTAAAAAATATTATAATCTTGTAACAGACGCTTCTATTCTTCTACGTTATAAAACCTGTAAAAAAACAGCAACATTTTTTGTGCATAAAATACACTGAAGCATCCACAGCTTCTCAAAGCATGATATAACATGTAAGTAAGCTTTATCGTTTTTTTCCCTTCAAAAGAAAATCCTAAAAGTTGTTTTCTTTCCTGCTGCAAGAAGATGCTGATCATTATAGTTTATAGAGACCACTTCTATTTATTTTTTAAATATGAAAATAATGAGCCCTTCATGTACAGCAGAAGTCATGCAGACAGTTCTGTGGAATCAGTTATGTATGATTAATTGTGTTGTGAACAAGTTTTATAGCTGTTTTGACAACAGCCTCTAAAGTTGTTATTATACTACTACAGGCTTTTGAAGATTAGACATTCATTATTAGTCCTCCCAGTGGCTCTTTCACACCAGACCATAGCAGAAGCTGGTGTGTTGTGTTTTGTGAGCCTACGGAAAAAAGCTGTAGCTCTACATAAGCATTTAAATTGGCCACTGGCAATAAAACCTGATGAAGAGTGCAGGCTGCCTGTAAAAGCTCTCTTCATCACACAGGTGAAAGAGCAAATGCACATGTAAACATGCTCCCGTTTTGTATGTAGATGCCCAAACACATGTCCACATCAGGTTCATATATCCACGTGCTAAAAACACACACACACAACGAAAAACTACACACACCAGCACACAATTGTCAGTCAACGTTTTAAATCCACTGCCAATGATTACGTCGCTTGCTGGCCCAGATATCTACCACGCGTCCACCGGCTTGTATCACTCTGGTCATGTGCGTGCATATGTGTGTGTGTGTTCACGAGAGCATCCACATGTGTATGCACCATAAATGGGTCACAAGTGACACAGACAAGTGTCTTTATGGGCCACATGGGTGTATTATACATTCGTCTTCCTCTCTCTATTTCTATTTCTATTTTAATCTTCTCCTGCCCCTCCACCCTCTACCTCCATCCCTGTCCACCCGGTGGAATCAGGAATGTGATCCACAGCGTGAAAGAAATGCTGTCCCAGCAGAAATCACCGGGACATCATCTTTGTGGAAAGATAACCCAAATCTGGCATCCTTGTGATACTGCAATCTATTCCCTCCTCCTCCTCCTCCTCTTCTTTCTGTTTCATCTCCTCTGCTAATACATTTACCCTCTTCACACAATGAACAACTTGTAGGTCTGAGACAGTCGCTAAATGACACTTAGACGCCTTGTTTTGTCATTTTGAAACAATACAGGTCAATTGTCCATTTGATTGATGAATATCTGTATCTTCATTATCATCAATCAATTATTACCACCCACTGCCACCCATTCGTTTGTACTCACCTGCCCCGTACACAACAGAGTAGACGATGCGTTTGGCGTGTTCCCGATCCTCAGAAGTCACCTCACCCTCACTTACCCCCTTCCTGAGGGACACAGATAAAACCTCATTGAGAGAGACAGTGTGTGATACTATACAAAAGGAAAATATACATACATACAGTGTCTAAATATTTATTTTAGGGGTGAACAAAATGGTGCAGAGGTCAAAAAGATATGTTTAAAAATCCGATTCTAACCCACTTGGAGAATTAACTGATGGTACAATTCAAAATTAAGGTGTTTTTTTAAAGGGAAATATGCAAATGAAGTCCTTGGTTGACACAGATTAAACATTTTGTGATGAATAAACAGCACAGAAATGCAAAGTACTCGCCTGTGAATATATCACATCAAAATTATTCATACAGGCAGCAAAGCAAATCTGCAAAAGTTGCAACCTACTACCAGGGTCCAATTGGCCCAAACATATATTTGTGAATAGCCTAAACTACTGTAAGCTATTTTAGTTTCCTTTTAGTGAAATGCTCTGAATGAATTTTTCTCTGGTAAACAGTTACAGTGTTTACGTCTCTGGCTTTTATTGTTAAATGTAAGAGCGGAAGGAGTGGATCTGGTCTGCGCTGCCTTCCTCAAAGTTGAAAAGAGTAATAAAGTTTGCCATCTTGGTTCAGACTACAGAGCCTCCGTGTTGTTGTACAGTATAGTGTACGCATTGAATATGTCCATTCCGCACAACGTGATTGGTTGATGCCTTAATTCACAGTATAAAAGCTCAGAAAAATCAACCTTGTTATGGAAAAAAAAAACGTGTTTCTTTTTCTCCGCGTAATATTTACATTCTTTGCAAAAGTATTCATGAAAAAAAAAAACAGGTCGAAGAAATACTGTATATTGAAGTGCAAATTAATCGCATAAAAAAAAAGTCCCCGGTGTGTAAAGGGCTTTAGGTGATGATTTCCACAGAGAATTGAGACACAACATTGTAGAAATTGTAGAAAACAGCTTAAATGTAAGTATGATGAGTGTGCATGTACGATAAAAGTTTAATTTATCATCTGGTGGGACACAGAGAAGGTAGAAGTACACGACAGATAAGTGATGCAGAGAGGGAGGAGACAGAAAAAGGGAAGCAGAAAAATCCCTACAAGAACAAAAAAGGAAAATAAAGAGAGACACAATGTGAGATGTGGAGGTTAAAAGGACATGAAGTACAAGGAGACAGAGGGACTACAGAAAAAGAGAACAGAGACGGGGGGAGAAAGAGAGAAAGAGGCAGGGACGGACAGACGGAGACAGTTATGTAATGTGACTTGTAGACAGTCGTAGTACTGGGGATCAGACAGGGTGGGATGACACGTCTGCAAAGTGGCATTTCTGGAGGGGCTGACTGGGAGCTGCCACTGCTGATCAGTGTAGAGAGAGGGCCACACACACACACACACACACACACACACACACACACACACACACACACACACACACACACACACACACAAACACACACACGCATGCACTCTAGAAGATTACAACGGTATCTGGTGAGGTTCAAGACTCCAGTGTTTCATGATGTAACATGTCTTGATGCCTGTAGCCTCAGGATAAGGACTCTTAAATTTGAGGTAATCACACATAAAATGCCTCTCTCTGTTGAATGACAGGTTTAAGGTATGGGTGACCTATGACCTCCAGTGGGTGACTCACAGGGAAACATTTCCCTCCACTGTGCATCTGGTTGATGGATATCCATACTGGGTTTTCACTGCCCCCTGCTGGAAAGGCATTCATCTACTGGAGACTGTTTTGAATGGTATTGCATGCTTCTAGGTTGTAGAAAGTCCTCTTTACAAGTAGATGTTATTTTGTATGAAGGGTTTGTTTTGTTTTGAACAAAACGCTGTGCAGTGGTTCAACCAGACTGTAAAGTGAAAGGACAAAAAGAGACAAATATACCTATGAAAGAAGTCACCAGTCATTGGTCAAAGAAACTGGAAGCTTAAATAGGAACAGGTTCCTGTTTCAGTGTCAAGTGCACACCAATAATGCCTATAACAAGCTAGAATTAACAAACATGTTGCTTTAGCAAAGCTATTCTTCAAACTCCACAATAGAAATAGAAGGTTAGTCAAGGGTTAGCGATATTGGAATATCAGCTGAATTACGGCTGATTCAGCATGTTGAATCGGCGGCGGCGCCGCCCGTCGGTGTGAGAAATCACTCTGATTGGCTGCTCAGCTTAAACGAATCAGTGCACAAGAAGAGAAACAGACGTGAGGAAAGCAAGCCAACGAGTAAAGTCAAGAGGAAAAACACAGAAGGCTCTTCTCATTTTTCATCTTTATCTCATCTGATCATTCCAAAGCACGGATATTTTAAGTACAACTTTTTGGCCAGGACAAAGGCGACGTGAGGCGACACAACCGGCGGCCTTCGTCGGCGCTAGTTCTTTGATGTCGGGTTGTTGTGTCTGGGCCTGAACACTGAGTAGACTGCAGAGGGCCCAAAGAAAACCAAAATATTTAGAGCTCAGTTGCACGTTGTGGTTCAATAATGATCGAGTGTCACTTGCGCTTTTCTAGACTGGAAAACCAAGTTCCAAATCTATTCTCCCCTGTCATACAATACTGTGGGGAAATCAACTAAATTAAAGTTTTAATCATTTAATTCATCTTCTTTTAGGGCCGAAACTATAACTATGAAAGACATCAATATTCTAGGTGATTCAAAACCTTTTAAATTATGTAAATGTCACAGTTTGGAGCTGAAACAAGCTGAGTTGTAGGACAAGAAAGCTAAAACATGTAGCAGGTTGTTCTCTGCAGCTTATTAAAAAAAGAGTTCTGTTTATTCTAAAGAAAAATCTAAATAATATTTAAAGTAACAAGGAACCAAGTTTGTAGTAGGCAGAAAGCCTCTGGCTACACAGATCATGAATAAAAAAAATTTTTTACCCTCTGATCCACCTTGAGGTGGTTCCAACCAGAGTAACAGACGAATCAGTGGCGTTACTGGTAGGGGAGCAATGGGACAGGTGAAAGTTGAGGAAAGAGGGAGAGAAGGATGGAAAAAAAGAGTGAAATTAACATGTAAATGTGTGATGGAAAGGAGAGGGTAATGGGAATAAGAAGGGAGAAACAATTCTTAGAGAAAGGACAGAAAGGGCAAGAAAAATTAGGGGAAAAAAAGGCAGAGAGGAAAGGAAATAAATAGAAGATTATACAAGAGAGCAACAGAAGGTCCAAAAGAGTAAGTCGAAGTGATCCCAGCAGAGCTGCAGAGACACCAGTTAATTTGTTTAAAGGTGAAAGAGAGATAATGAAAGAGACACAATGTAAAGCCTCAGAAGAGCTGTTAATGCGGTCTGTATGACCAGGTAATCTGTTTAACCGGCCGCCCTCTGCCACACACTTGACTGAGATGGATGACAGGAGCAAAGGTACAACACACACACACACACACACACACACGCACGCACGCACGCACGCATGCACACACGCACTAGAAGAAAGACAAGACAGATACTGTGTGTAAACACGACACACACTGGCAGCCAGAGAGGAGAGTAACGCCCATACACACTCGCAAAAATACTTCAAAAGCGCGACAATGTAATCACCAGGGCGACCAGCCCAGGGGTGTCCTGCTCATGGAAAAGAGAGAGCGAATGAGGCAGTTGGCATGGTAGTCATGGCAACAAGGTTATTAGCGTTCGAAGTGAAGGAGCCGGCAGACGGGGGAGCGGGGAGGGGGACAGGGAGGGAGAGAGGGGGGAAAGAAAAACCCTGTAGAGAATCAACGCTCACCTTGGCAAGGAGATCAGGGGAGAACCAGTGTGTGTGCGTGTGTGTGTGTGTGTGTGTGTGTGTGTGTGTGTGTGTGTGTGTGTGTGTGTGTGTGTGTGTGTGTGTGTGTGTGTGTGTGTGTGTGTGTGACATACCACTGAGAGGCCAACATGGTAAAGACGTCCGCCTGATGGTTGAGGAAAATGCGGAGCAGCTCAGGGTCGGAGGAGAGGTGAGCCAGCAGACGTAGCTCCACCTGGCAGAAGTCTGACACGTACACACACACGCACGCACGCAAACACACACAAATACCTTAATGACACATTACTCCAATATCACATCCAAAATCATCCAATAACAACATTGAGATTTTGGGAAAGAGGCTTATTCCCTTTTTTTTTGCCTAGAATTAGATGAAAAGATCGATACCACTCTTATGTCTGTCTGCTAAATATGTCGCTAGAGCCAGCAGCCTTTTAGCTTAGCTTAGCATGAGTCTGTCCAAAGGTGACAAAATCCATCTACCAGCACGTCTCCAGGAAGTTACTGTGCCCAGGAAACACTTGTATGTATACACACACTCCAGGCGCTACATCATCATTCCTGTTGTGATGTGTATGAACATCAGTTTCAAGTATCATCAAAGACATATGATAAAAACACGAAACAACACAAAGCAGTCAGATTTACCATTAAAATATTGAACTTTCATTATGTCACTTTCTGCAAAAGTCCACTGTTAGTTCCATAAAGTTAGTGAATAGTTTATTCAAACCTTTCCTAGTTCACTAACACTTAATAGAAAATTAATTGTAGAGTATATCTGGCATCATTGCAAGCGTTGACATGACTACACTGATTAAATCCAGGGTTTTAAAATGTGAATTGCCCATAGCTGTGAATGTGAACGTGAATGGTTGTCTGTCTCTATGTGTCAGCCCTGTGATAGTCTGGCGGCCTGTCCAGGGTGTACCCAGCCTTCGCTCAATGCCAGCTGTGATCAGCTCCAGCCCCCCCGTAAGCCTGAATAGGATAAGCGGTTACAGATGATGGATGGATGGATGTGTGCAGGTGTCAAAAAGCTCACAACAGAAGCTGACCCTGGGTTTCTTTGACATGACAACGTAGTGACGCAAGTTGCAGTTGCGTTACTGCATATTCTCCACCTAATTCTCTTTAATACAACAGGGTCTTCTGTGAATGCATTAATGTAATCTGACAAAATGTTCTATTAAATGCCATGATTTGGATCCAATATGCTGCATCCGCCGTAAGCAAACGCTGCTATCCCATAAATCCATGTAAAGCTGGGTTATTAAGGAAAAGTCACGTTACTTGGAACCACATACAGTAAATGATTTTATTAAACCTTGATGTGACTATTCACAGTTGCCTGAGGACCATGTCAATGTAAATGTAGCACCTGTTGGCTAAACCTCAAGGAATAGTTCACTAAAAAGTGACAAAAAGTTTTTGTTAATTTAACAAGAACTTTAAATTCCTCAGAACCGGTGAATGCTTCACCAAAATTATGAAAGGCATACATTTTGATTTGGCAATATCCCGTTACAGGCGTTACAGTGATGCTGTTTGAACTCTTGCACTGCACTTTAGATTGTGTTTGGGTACTGTAACTATTAATACATAGTTAGCAACTACAGATCTAGGATGCATTTGTAATGTACATATTTATGCTGTTTATGTTTAAGTTTAATATTTTTTGTCAAACATCTTCTAGGTCAAATGGATCTTTTGTTAAAGCTGAAGTAGGCGAGACTGGAGCAAATATGATTAACAAAAAGTTATTTTTATAAAATGGTTACTAAATCCTGACGGTAGTACATGAAACAGGTAACCTGAAAAAAATCATGTGCCTCTGTGTCCTCCGGTGCTCCAAACGGCATCTGCAAGATTTCACAGACCGGAGGAAAACAACCAGTCAGAGCTGATCTGGGGTCTGCTGTTCAGCTGCCGTCTATAAGAGCCGGCTATCAATCAGTTGCGAACTCCGATCAAACGTGAGCGGCCAGTGGGGCGCGCTCAGATGCACTAAAAGCATGCCCAGCTGGCCCGGCGATGTAAACAAAGCAAGGAGAATTTCTGATGACAACACACACAGAGGGAGAGCGACTTCATTCTCTGCTCAGGTAGACATCACTCCTCTATATCTTTACATAGCAAATTGTTATTTAATGCTATATTAATGCTCTGAATATTGCATAGTGCACCTTTAAATAGTTAGAGCAGTAGAGGTCAATTTGGAGATAGGGCAGGAATTGCAGGACAGACAGTTTCAGGACAGTAAAGTTGCAGGACAGACAGAAAGAGACCATATCGTCTCAGAAATGTGCCCAAGGCACTTAAATAAGCAGAGAGATAACCAGCGGCTATAAATGAGACACACTGACAGACACACAGCAAAACTTCTTCCAACTAGACAGACAGAAACTCTGTCTCACCCAACTGCACACCACAATACACCTGCGTTTAAAGATGTACACAAACAGACAACTCTGTAAACAGAAATATGGACAGACACATCAAGAGAGAAGACACTCGCACACCTCTTGCGGCAGGTGACAATGTGATGGGGCGACATGTCCTGTACTGACAGGTCTACAGCTCACTTGTCAGCAAACTGAAACATCTCTCAAAACGCAGACACACACACACACACTTGTATCCACACCCAGAAAGAAACTGCAGTACATTCCATTACTGCCATTTCACCCAGACACATCTCTTCCTCTGCTCGGCTGCTTCAAAATCAAATTAAACCCGGACAAATGTGGGGAAAAAACGACTCGAAATGCACGGCGGCGAAATGAGAGATTTTTTCTCTCAGCGAGGATGAAGCAACCGACTGTAATAGGTTTCTGCTAATGTGGGAAGAGAGAGAGTGATGAAGGATGGGTGTATGGGATTGTGAGGGGCGCTGACTGACACATCAAAAAACTTTATTGTTACATTTATAATAATTGAGATGAATCTGACAATTTCCTCTACTGTTGAGTTCACAAACGCAGGTTCAAACAAACACCATATATAACCTTTAACCCAGGTCAGCCAAAGATTGCAGAAGGAAAAAGATAAAAGAGACAGAAAGAGACTTCAGTGGGATGGATAAAGAAAAGACAGCAGGGTGGTGGTGAGGTGAGCAATGGAGGAAAAGAGTCTGGTTTTGGTTGTGATGAGGTGAGGAAGGGAGTTTCTAAAGATATCCTCGCATCAATGTTTTATGAGTCAGATCACATTTCCTCCAAGCATGGCCAGCAGCTTCAGAAACATATTGCTGACCAGGATTTGTGTGTGTGTGTGTGTGTGTGTGTGTGTGTGTGTGTGTGTGTGTGTGTGTGTGTGTGTGTGTGAGAGAGAAAGAGTGTGTAAGAGAGTGTTTTCTGTGTGACAGAAATAAAAAGGAAGAGAGGAAGAAAGAAAATGTGTGTGTATGAAACAGAGAGTAATAATATGAGACTACACAGGAGAAAGTGTGATCTTGAGTGAGTATATACTGCATGTGTGTGTGTGTGTGTGTTCTTCAAGGCCACCTTCGAACAGAGACGGTCTCTGTGATTAAAAAAAACATCAATCAAGAATCCTTGTATTGATCCATACAGGAATAACTCTGACCTACAGCAACTTCCTATACAGATTAACCTTTAAAGGGGACCTATAATGCTTTTGTGCTTTTTCCCTTTCCTTTAGTGTGTTATATAGTTTTTTGTGCATGTAAAAGGTCTGCAAAGTTACAAAGTCCACGCAAAAGGGAGTTACTCTCCCCCACAGAAACACTGCTCCTGAACTGCCTGAATCTTTTCTTCCGTAACGTGGTGATGTCACCAAGTAACACATTTGTCTAATACTCGCCTAGCAGCTAGTTTGACACGCCCCAGAGTGGAGCTGGAGCAGAGTCCGAAGAGTTTGGCTCCGTTAACCAATCAAAAATTGTAAACACGTTCTAGTAGATACCTAAAATACGAGTATGCACCCGGAAATAAGCATAATAGGTCCTCTTTAAAACTGGATCAGTTCAGTGCCATCTATGCTCTCAAATGGAAACTATACAGCTGAGAATATATAGATTTAGATGCTAGACCAGGCCAGATTAATTAGTAAATTAACTATGAATTAACTGAATATCATCCACTATTGGTTTCTGCTTGCTTTAATGAAAATTAAATAAAAATGAATCAATGACAATTTCAATAATTAGAATTTGAATATCTGTAGCCCTTGCAACACTTTGACTGTTGATTGCAAAAAAAAAAATACACAACTTTAAATGAATCCCTTTGGGCTCTGGTCACTTATGACAGGTGAATCTCATTATTTCTATAAACAAAATGAACAATTAAATAAACTTAATTAAAATAACAATGATTTGTCTGTAATGAAAACACTCATTAGTTGTAGTCCTAACAAAGCACTCAGAACAGGGTCATGTATTACTTTAGACTAAAGGTATTAAAAACAATAAATAAGTTGGTTCTAGCTCTTCGACTGCATACCAAGAGATTGAGGGGACTAAGCCGTGCCTCATACATTTTTAATGCCACCACCCACAGCACCCTGAACGGCCCTCAGTGATGCTCTGCAGTATAGTACGGAGTACGGTTATGCATAAAAGCTTAAGAGCTCAACTTAAACCTGCACACTGAGAATATGAAGTGTCCCCTTAGGGTTCTGGTTGGTCTAGAGAGGCCTCCAGGAAGGACGATCCGACCAGCACACAGGCCAAGGTGATGTAGGGGTTTAGGTTGAACTGGTTAAAGTCTACTGGGAGAAATGTATGCTGTATGTACTCTGTACTTCATAACTAATACCCAGGAGGACAACTGAACCCAGGATTTATTCTAGAAAAACAGCTGTTAGTCTCAATCTCAGTAAAGGTCATCTTCCCTAGAGCTACCAGTATTATTTTTGATATACTGTTGAGAGAATGTGTTTGCATTGGAATCTGTGGCTAGCAGCTCTGCATAGCAGTGTACGTTCAGTCGCACGCCATATCCTACTTTTTGCCTTGCTTTCGACGAAATCAAGCTCGCTTTGGCCCGCGCTCTCTCACACGGTGGTAAACATTTTGGCTGCACAGGCTGCTCCAAACGCCATGAATAACACTCTGCTGCTTGTATGATCAATTTACTTTTAGAAATTCTGAATTTTATATTTTAGAAAACAGAATAGGAGCACAGTCTGGAAAGAGAAATGTTTTTCCATACCCTCTTTTCTTTTTTCCATACTTATTCAGAAATTACTAAAATCAAATTGCATACTTTTCCATATTGTTCTGATGAAGATCTGTAGGCTGATACATGTTGCTACACCATGGCTTGCCAAACAACCAAGTCTTTTTAACCTTTTTCTAAATTTTGCATTGGCTCATTTCTGCTTGGTACAAAATAAACTCTCCAAAATGACTGCTATCGTGACAACACAGCACATTATGCAACCGCTGTTAACCTTTGAATTACCTTCACCTTTAGCTAACGGCATCATCCTGTGAGATGCACAAATCACATGCTTTTAAAATGCTAAGTGATATTTGTTAAGTAGCACAGTAGAAACATACAATATCTTGCAATAAAAAAAACGTGCTATTTTAATAACCACACCGCTGACACAACATATGTTGCTCTCTGCGAGCGCTGCACACGATTGTATGCGTTTTCTCAAATGTATCTTTGTCTATCATTGACTAGGGGTTGAGAAATAAACAAAATTGAAAAACTGAACTAAAACTAACAGCAACTAACAGGGAAGGGAATTAGGCCTGCCTTTGTTCTCATTTTGGCAAGCCTCTCCTTTTCCTCTCTCAGCTCCAGCCCACACACACCAGCAGACATCTCCCAATAGAAAATAACTGAGTTGGCAATTGCAAATATAAACAAACAAACACACATCAGGCGCAGGCAGGTTTGCTTGAGGAGAGGGAGGCTGTTCAAAATGCACCATAAAGAATAGTTTGTTTTATCTTTGGTAAAACAGACTGGATAGCAGGCATTTTTTACTAAGCCATGATTTGGATACTTCTGAGGGTGGGATCGATAAATCCAACACACACACTATCGAGACAAATTCTGCATCATACCCACACACACAATGCTTTCACAAACTGGAAAGTAACATTCAGATACACAATACCTTTTGACGTGCCTCTTTGTTGAACTTTTTTCTAGGGACACTGTGAAGTGGTTGAAACACACACACACACACACAGTAGTTCCAGTTTGCGAAGGACAACGGAGGACATAAACGGGGTGACTGGGCGAGGGCTCCCTAGGAGGGGTTGTTTCCATGGCAACCTGGCCTGAGTGCATGTGCGTGCGGTTGTGAATCCCTGCCAAGTTGTGTGTATATTTGGGATCCTCGCTCTTATCCCGCTGCTGTCCTCCTGCTAACCCTGGTTTATCTGTCGGGTTATGTAAGTGCCCGACACACTGTCAGGGCCAGCAGACACCCGGCGGTCCCCACAAAGCTCTCCGAGGCTGACAGTGTCCCAGCTGAGCTCTCCCCTCAGTCTGCACAGCCTGTGTTACACCCTGAAGTGACCTTATGATGTCAACGCAAGAGGGCTTTTTAAGTTACAAATTTGAAAAGTCAAATCGAGCCCAAAGGGAAAACATTTATGCTGATTTGAGACAACAGGACCAAAACTCGAGAAATCTCAGAGTCAAAAGTCTTGTGCTCACACACCTTTTTCCACAAAGCTGAACCCCTCCCTCAGGGTTAGTTGGTGGCTGGGTCAAATGTGTGTGCAATGTAATGCCTGAGCAGCTAAATGCTGCTCAATCAAGAATAAATTCAAAGCGCCAAAACGTGTGCAGTGATTTAAGTCTATGAATGTGACCTTTACTTGTTAGTTGCATGCTAAGTACAATGGACACCTCCTTGTTACCAAAGTTACTAGCAGGAAGTCAAACAATATACACAAATCCAGCAAAAAAACAGTGGCATCTCCCTACAATACGCACATGTTTGAATGCAAGCTGTCCTGAGAAGTGTACAATATTCCACTTTTATCTTTACATTCTATTTAACGTTACTTTTGACAACGATGTCTAGGAGTTCGGGATGAACCTGAGCAGTTCTCAGTTGCCTACCGTTAGCCTGACATGGGGAAACAAGGAACTTCAGCTAAGTTAACACTAACCACCACTAACGTTAGTGGGCTAAAGACACTGTCTAGGGGCTGTGGTGGTCCCACAGAATAAATTAACCCAATCAACTAACTGTTATTGTGAAATATAACGTTAGTTGCTCTAACTACTGTAGGGCAACCTAATGACCACAAAGAAAACATCATTAATCGGTCGGCATCATAAACGGAACACGTCCATAGTGTCTGCTAACCGTGTTAACTGACTCTCAGCCAAATGTGTTGTTGCTCATAGTGACAACAGCTGTTGAAAACACGAACAGAACATGTAGGTGCCCTTGTAAAAACCTACAATTTGACCTTAATCCATTTTAAATGGATTAAAGTAAATGTGTTTATTGTCTATGACAACCAGTTACTACGAGCAACCACGGACGCTTTTGGCTGAAAGTCACCAGTTAACACGGTTAGCAGACAGTAGAGTCACTACAACTTGCCACCGCAGTAATGGCAGCACCACCAGATTGCGGAACACACAAAGCGGTCACCAGATTCGTCTATATGAGAAGATGATCAGTAGAAAAGCTCACTCCCAAAATACACAATACCGTATCTAAAAGACAGATCTGCAAAACGATACAAATAAAAACAAATCTGCTCAGATGAGCCCCATTACTTTGTATCTGATGGGGTCACGAAAACAAAAACATAGTGCTCTATAAAAGACCTAAAAACATTATGATTTTGACATCACTTATTGTCTTACCTGCAGAGAGAAAAGTCCATCCTTCCTGAGGAATGAACATTGCTCGAGGATGAACCGTCACCACTTCCTCCTCCTTTCCTGTGGGGACCAAACACAGACCCCTGAGGAACACCTCAGCAAATCATCCCTCACTGCAAAGTACATGCTACTTTAAAACTATGTTATAATAGCCTCCAGTAACCTGTTTGGAAGTTTAGATTCTGAATATTTTGTGTGGTAAAAGAAAACTAAAGCCTGTTTTCCAGGTTGTCCAGTATGCATTCATACACGCAATTTGAATATTTAATATAAGTCTTTTTAAGTCTAATTCAGGAAAAACTAGAGCTGCAACGGTTAATCGATTAGTTGTCAACTATTAAATTAATCGCCAGCTATTTTGATAATTGATTAATCAGTTTGAGTAATCTTTTAAAGAAAAAAAAGTCAAAACTCTGGGATTCCAGCTTATTAAATGTGAATATTTTCTGGTTTCTCTACTCCTCTGACAGTAAACTGAAGATCTTTGAGTTGTGGACAAAACAAGACATTTGAGGACGTCATATTGGGCTTCGGGAAACACTGATCGACATTTTTCACCAACAACTAATCGATAAAACAATCAACAGATTAATCGACAATGAAAATAACCGTTAGTTGCAGCCCTAGGAAAAACCCATTTCATTTGGTGAAAACACTGTTTCAAGTCGATTTAACATCTACAACTATCCCAATACCATTCACTATTTTATGTTAGTATTTTAAAGGCATTTTCTTTTGTCATTTCATTTTTAGGTAAATACTTTTAAAATATATTCATATCACGACTATGAAAAATAAATAAAATACAGAAAAATTAAATAAAAAAAACTTCAGTATTAAAAAGGACAGGATTTAGTAAATAATAGCAACTTGTGTGCCATGTTTTATAATACACTGGAAACCACACACACTCTTAGCTTATCACAAATGCCTTTGTAATTGTGTCGTGCTCTATCACTTCTCAACTCTGTTAATAGAAACGCTGGTTAGAGGCCACGCCAGGCAGAATTGAAATGAAATCGACCTTCCATAAATAAGCAGAGCATCTCATCTAGTAGCATATAGGTGTTTTTCACAGCACATTTCAAACACAGTTGTGTCTGACAGAGAGAGCCACACAGAAACACAGACGGCGAGCGTCTGGGGACTTAGAGGAGCAATAAAGAGAGCTAACACTGACATCTGACTTAATGAGGAATTAAGTTATGAAGCCACATTTAGAGGCAAATCAGAATCCAATCAGGATCAGTCTATCGCTGCACTCTGCTGCAAGTAGCTGGACTGAAGTGCTGACTACTTCAGTGCAGGAGGAATGATGGGTAACGATGAACCATCACATCCCACGTCAGCACGATGAAAATACAACCACAGCAGGACGTGCACACACACAAACATGCTGACACTGAAAATGTGGCCCCACACACACATAAACTCACTGTAATCAGTTGTGATGAGAGCCTCACCTCTCACCTCAAGACACAAAGTGATAACTTATACAACAGAGAGAGAGAAGGAAGGATACTGGTGGAGAGAAAGAAGGGATGATATGAGGGATGTAGCATGGACAGAGAGAGAGAGAGAGAGACGAGGTTTTGATGACAAGGAGCTTTGGAAATGTGAGTGAGTGAGGAGCAGAGGTGCTGATGTTTGCACCTATGCACACCCAGAGAGAGACAGAAACATAAAAACACTGAGGAAGCAAGGGACAGAAATAGAGCCATAAAGCTGAGTGTGTCACTACTGGCTGGGACTGACAGCAGAGTCAATGTGGCCTGGCCATGCCAACAGATGAATGGACTCGTTTTGATGTTTTATTCATCTGCAAAATGGAGAAATTTAGTTTTTGTCCTGTGTTTGTGACACACACTGCCAGCCAGCCTAATCTGGTACCACTGGAGCAGACAAGTATTAAACTGGAGCCCTCCAGATAAGCGATGACTTCAGAAAAAAACATGACCGAGCGTTCCTCATTAGAGGCTGATCATTTGTCAAGTGGTGTCGGCGCCAGTGACAGTCCCAAACCAATGACATCACAGCATACATAAGAGTTTGGCGGTACGGATGAGTGAAAATCTAATGTTCACTCCAGCGATCGATGCTCGCAAGTAATTTTTTTGCAAGTCCAAGTCAAGTCTCAAGTCTTTGGTCACAAATCCAAGGGCCCTCCCTATCTAACACCCGGCGCAAAGCGGCGCACAGCGCAACTGTCATTGCTAGTTTCTGCTCTAGGAGACAATTTAATCATAATACAGTGGTTGTATAGATATGAATGGTGATGACACAGCAAAAAAAGTCACACAGAAAAGCATGGTAAACGAGACGGGGTGCTGTAAAGCTCATGGTCGGAGCCACAAACCACCTTCATCCCGGGCCGGTCTCAAACCGAGCCATTGAAGTGTGAAAATATTTTCGGTTTATTATGAATCTGTGGAGGGCCTGTCTAGACTGTCTAGATATATGGGAAACAATGAAGGCTATAACACGACAACGACGACCCGCAAAGGATTATAACCGGAGCGAATGAGGCGTGTGACAAGGAAACACCACTGTGAGTGAGTGAGAGGAGGCGGGCTATGTGGGCACTGCAGCTGTCGGAGAGAAGAGAGAGTGAGAAAGTCAAGTCTCAAGTCTCAAGTCACTATGTGTGCGACATAAGTGAGATTTGAGTCCAAGTCGCAGACTCGAGTCCCAATCTCTGACTGACACCTTGCTCAGACAGGGCCTGACTCTGAACAGAAAACAGAGTGCGAGTCGGTTATGGTTTAGCCAAATTCTGCCATGAATTACTATTTTGTCATAATATAATTGATGTGGGTCTCTCAAGCAACTGTCCCGCAGAATCAAGAGTCAGGCAGTTTTCTCAAAGTGTCTGTGTGGCAGTTTCTATCAAATGATGACTGTGTGCAACAAGGGAGAGACGAGGTAATTAAAACTTTATTCCAAAGGAGAAGGGACGACAAGAAGACGGGTGGTGAGGACAGAGAAGGATTGATGGCGAAATCATCAAATCTTAGATTACCAAATCGATGCTAGTGTCCATATGGATAATGTTCTACCCAAAGCTGTCTTGGAGAAAACATTCCTCTCATGAAAGTAAACAGAGATATTACATTTCAGGTGTAAGATGGGGCTTGGTACTTGATGTTACATATGTGATCAATTAAGAACAGCTGTCTCTGTAACAGGAGACACACTATAAAGGGTGATTTTCACAAAGAATCATGGGACTTCCCGTTTCGCTTTTGTTAATTCATCATCCCGCATCTTTTTCTGTCCTCATCAAACCGACATAAGCTTCTACCAGGGTGAAGAGAGAAACAACGTCCGGTTCTATTTTGAAACACAATATGTCCCACTTAATCTCTTTTTAATCCAGCTTTAAGTGCCATTTTCACATCTGACAATGTTTAGGTGGCAAGGCAAAATTGGAAAAAAAGGAAACTGTTCCTTTGATCTTGCATAATCGGGCCGAATAGGCCAAATGTAAAATGTTTTATTGCAGCAATTAAAACTGATGTTATACGGCTTAGTGTGCCATTTTAAATATCATCCTAAAATGAAACTTAAACAAACTGCATATCCACAGTAGAGATCAGACAAACACAAATATGGAGGAGACACTTTTAGTGACTAGCCCTTTGCTGCTGCAGACTTTTATCATCCTCATAAAGCCTCTTTACTAGCTCACTGCTCATCAGTTTTTGTATGCCCTGAGAGATGTCTCCCTCGCCCACACACACACACACACACACACACCTCGACATTTATCACTGCCTCATTCTCTAGAACGAGTGGGAGGTGTGTGTGTGTGTGTTAATGAGTGTGTGTGCACCTTACCTTGGATGTACTGCTTCTTGGTGATTTGAAGTGGCTGTCTCGGCAGGGCCTGGAAGTTCTAGTTTGAGAGAAAACACATTTTGTAAGCCTGTTGGAGTTAACTATTGTCCTGTACAGTGAGTAGTTATAGAGAGCTGTAACAGTGTCTCGTTACTCTATGGAAGTGGGTCTTCCCATTGTCAACAGTGTTTTGTACAGATAAATTACTCCCTACTGTGTGGAAACCTAAATAAACTAATGGATCTCTACATAAGTGGGAAAGGTCAGCTGCATATATCTGCAGCCGCTCCCAGCGTGCTCCTTTGAGGCTGTACTGAAGGGATGGAAGAAGAGATGGAGGTGTGGAGGTGACATTCACTTGTGTGTGTGTGTTATAATAAGATGATGTCATCCCTCTCCTCAAATGAGGCTGTTGGGAGCGCCTCCAAATAAGTACTTTATCATATTAGAATTACGGCTGTCAATCGATTAAAATATTTAATCGCAATTAATCGCATGATTGCACATTTTTTATCTGTTCAAAATGTACCTCAAAGGGAAATTGGTCAAGTATTTAATACTCAAACATGCTGCTTTATGCAAATGTATGTATATATTTATTATTGGAAATCAATTAACAACACAAAACAATGACAAATATTGTCCAGAAACCCTCACAGGTACTGCATTTAACATAAAAATATGCTCAAATCATAACATGGCAAACTGCAGCCCAACAGGCAACAACAGCTGTCAGTGTGTCAGTGTGCTGACTTGACTATGACTTGTCTCCAAACTGCATGTGATTATCATAAAGTGGGTATGTCTGTAAAGGGGAGACTCGTTGGTACCCATAGAACCCATTTTCATTCACATATCTTGAGGTCAGAGGTCAAGGGACCCCTTTGAACATGACCATGCCAGTTTTTCCTCGCCAAAATTTAGCGTAAGTTTTGAGCGTTATTCGGCCTCTTTCTCGACAAGCTAGTATGACCTCAGGTTTTCTAGTTTCATATGATACCAGTATCTTCACTCTAACTTCAAAACTGAGCCACCTACAACCTAAAAACCGCACGTTTTAAATGAGATCTAAAGGTTAGAACATTCCCTCACAATCCCACTTTAACACAATAAGTTCATCCTTGTCCTCATGTCACCTTTTGAAATTCCCCAGTAAATATACGTGTGACCAGCAGAAAGTATTATTTACTGTATATGGCAATAGCTGCTTTGGTTGGCTGACATTAAGAAAACGAGAACGACATCCTGGGACTCCAGCCAACACTACAGATCTTTCAAGTTTTCAGACACACATCTTAAAATAGGAACAGCCTGATGCTCACTGGGCTCCTGGCCCATTCTGCATCGACCCACTGAGAAATCTAAGACGTTGCCGATATACACACATACACATAGAAAATTACACATATGCAGTTTTTTTTCTGCCTGAAGGAGGAAAAACAGGAAAGGTGATAATGTGCACACACACAGTAATGGAGGGAAGAAAGAAAAACGATGGTTCAGACTCAGCAGTTCCATTTTAATCCCTGTTAATCCCACCGTGTCCGGCCTTTCACACACACACACATGCACACTCAACAACTCGAGGTGTGTGAGTGTATAAGGATGTTAAAGGTTATTATCAAGGACATGCAGGACATATTAATCAGTGTGTACATGGAAAACACAGATACACCCACGGGTTAACACGGAGAAGGGGACAGGCAAAGAAAAGGACACCCAAACAAAAACATAACAGTGTTTCCCATCATGGTCAGAATCTGAACGTGCATGTTTGACCCTTCAGTGAGTGTGCATGCTCGTGTGTGATCCAGAGAGAGAAAACAGCTCTCTGCTTTCACCACTCATTCATTATTCACGAGAGGGAGGGAGGGAGGGAGGGAGGGAGGAGGGAGGAGGGGAGGATGAAAAGACAGGACTGCAGTGGCAGGGTGTGAACATCAGGGACCGGGCACCAATCACACACACACACACACACACACACACACACACACAAACACACAGGTTCAGTTACGGTGCTCCTACTACTGCTGTACATGAATGTGTATTTTGGGCAGAGTGAGGTAATTACAACTGTATGTGTGTCTGCTGGAGTGGGTGTGTTGCCCTGTGATGTGACAGGTGACTCAGAGTGTCAGATGCAAATGCTCAGCTTTCCCATCATGCACAGTGTTGCAGTGACGACAGCATAAATCAGTACACACACACACACACAGAGCACAGCGACTCGCCTGACAGACTGTCAGCATGCTAGATACTAGAGCTGTAAATCGATTCAAATATTGAATCGCGATTAATCGCATGATTGTCCATGGTTAATTGCGATTAATCGCAATTACTCGCACATTTTAATCGGATTAGAAAATGTACGTTAAAGGGAGATTTGTTTAGTATTTGATACTCTTATCAACATGGGAGTGGGCAAATATGCTTGCTTTATGCAGATGTTTGTACTGTACTGTATATATTTATTACTGGAAATCAATTAACAACACAAAACAATGACAAATATTGTCCAGAAACCCTCACAGGTACTGCATTTAGTATACAAAATATGCTCAAATCATGACATGGCAAACTGCAGCTCAACAGGAAACAACAGCTGTCTGAATATTACCCCAAATTTGGGGTAAGTTTGGAGCGTTATTTAGCCTCCTTCGCGACAAACTAGTATGACATGGTTGGTACCAATGGATTCCTTAGGTTTTGTAGTTTCATGATACCGGTATCTTCACTCTAGCTTTACAACTGAGCCCTCTACAACGTAAAGATCACAAGTTGCGTTAATGCGTTAAAGAAATTAGTGGCGTTAAAAGGAATTTGCGTTAACGTGTTATTATCGCGTTAACTTTGACAGCCCTATTAGATACTAATTTTTTTTTTTTTTTTTAAAGGTACACTCAGATCTTTATCTTGTACACACATTCCTCACAACATGAATACCTCATACACACAAAAAACACACACTGTGCATTACAGGAAAGACAAAAAAAGATTTGACAGACTACCTCAAACATAAGTTGCGTCACACTGATCATAATTCAGACCTTCTCTCTTGAATAACGATTTGTTGATTCAACAAACAAAGCTTTTAAAGCACCACAGATAACGGGCAAGGAATTTAAGTGCCAGCCATAATTAATGTTAATAGCTTTTGTTGATTATTGCTATGTAAAAGTGAGTGGTGCCCTGTGTTTTGATATGCAATCAAAACCTCCAGATGCTTTTAAAGAGAAAGTCAGATGTGAGCGTGTGAGAGGAGAGATGGGAAGAAGGGAAAAGACAATCAAAGAGATGGAGAGGCAGGAAAGAGAGGGAGACAGAGATCAAGAGATGAAAGAGAAGAAAGAGGAACAGGGAGAGAATTAAAGAGCAGAGATGTAGGCTACACTACATGCGTCATTGCAGCTTGAGAGAAACAGAGAGGATGAATGAGAAATTGTAAAATATGAAAGAGCCTGGGTCAGCTTGCTCTGTTCACTGCTGACTGTACAGTATAAAACACACACACACACACAAGAGCATACACAATCCCTCTCCCCAGTACTGCTCAATATACATGAAACTGATCTATGTCAACACATACACACAGCATGAACATTAGTGGTCGACGGATGTGGGTTTTTCACTGGCCAATACCGATATTTAGAGAGCACGGCGGCCGATGCACAATTTATAATCGATAATATAATAAATATAAGCAATATAATGTTGTTTTTTTGCTTGTTTTTTGCACCTGATTAAATACAATTTTATAATAATAATAATAAATGAGACACAAAATTGCTGAATTTAAATGAACATTTATTTAACACTCTGATTATCTGCATTGTCTCTGTTTGCTTAAGTAGATCTGCAGAGCACTTATTTTAAATTAAAAAAAAAAAATATCAACTAAATAAATGTCCACAGGTAATCAAACATGATCAATTATTATTGCGAGCCCTATAGAAAAAAAGAGTCACACTAAAAGATACAGGATTAATAGGATTGATTTTAAAATAATCCAGATTATAGCGACCGATCAATCACAAGGTAGCCACGCCCTAAAGCATACCCTGCATTATGGTCTATTTGACTCTAAATGGGAACATAATTTACTAAATGAACATCATGCTGTATTGAAGAAGACTTGAAACTAGCGATTGAGACCATAAACTCATGTTTACAATGTTTACTGAGGTGATAAATCAAGTGAGAAGTAGGCTCATTTTCTCATAGACTTCTATACAATCAGACTTCTTTTTGCAACCAGAGAAGTCAACCGACCGATTAATCCGTCAACCTCAAATGAACATAGCTAAAAATCAATGATGATCCTATTATTACACACACACACACAGTTACATAAGCACTTTTACACAGTGCCAATGAAATGAAGTAGTAACCAGAAATGTAACTACAGACTGGTGAACAACAATCTACACAGCACCTCCAGTGATGGCATCACCTACTGGACTAGAACATTCACTACATCCCCTCCTGCACTCCCACATTAGGAGCTGCATGTCAGACAAGACAAGTGAGTACAGCACACAAGTACTATATGTGCACAATCCCTCACAGGAAGACACAATATGCACGTACAGAAGCAACACATGCATACTGTCTGTCCAACACATATCTGCACTGTGTGTGGTCTAAGTCATTATCACCCTTACTGTGTCATGAGGAACGGAGAACCAGTTCATTAGTGGACACTGTGTGAGTCAGACCGAGAGAGCCAAACAAATTCACACTGGTGTTTCATTTATTCTGTCCTCTAAATGTCTAAAACTCAAACTGGTGCAGGAGCACAAACATTACAGGCACATACACAGGTACACAGACAGCAAGCAAGCAAGCGCCCGCACTGTGTGTATGGCACATTAAAATGCACAGACACACAAACAGGCTGGCAACGCCGGCACAGGACGAGCTCCATTAAATGGCGGCTGATGTTGTTGTTCCTCCCCTAATTACATCAACGTGTGTGAATTATACAGAGCTGACACAAATGCTTGTGTATTACCCTCTGTTGCACACATAAAAAAAACACACACACACCATAAATATTCCTCGGCTGTCAGACACAAAACACACACAATAGTTGAGAATATGCCATCAAACTGACAAACACACCAACACACTTGCTTGTGTTTTCCTCTCCTGGGCTCATTGACTTTGAATGGGCCACTTAATCATGCAGATGCGCTTGTTTTTCGTGTTGTCTTTCCTCTACCGACGCCGTGAGCAGCATCATTCCTTATTCTACATAACAGCCTGCTGTTTGTATTCTTTAATGCCCCCCTTGTGTCCTAATGTGGGATCACAATGGCATGATAATGAACCTGCAACGGGTCTGCACAGACTCAACAAGAGCCTGACAATGACACTTGTTGTCGAACCACCTGTTAACCCAGGGATTCATGTTTTTTGATTAGCGTTGGTTGAAATATTCATGAGGGCTTGGTTTAAGGCTACTTCATTCGCAGGTTAAGATGCAGATAACTAAACAATCACTTAAAAGTATTTATTGTGAAAGGGCAGCTCAAATGAGTCATAATGAGTGGCTGCTGCTGGTCCAGCAGCGTTCAATTACTGTATATTCAATACGCATTTGCAGTGTGCCTGTCATGCTGACTCTGGCTGATTTTATTCCCCTCTGGAAAGTTCAATCTGCTCTTTCATTTAAAAAAAAAAAACGTGGCTATTAAGAAATCAAACAGGCTTATGGATTCTGAACGTCCAGACCGCCTGTGTTGATGGACCAGAAAGTTAGTTCAGGAGGATTTTCAGATCCAGATCAATGTCTCACACTAGTGAGTGAACATTGTAACACATTGCATCCAATCATTCGATCCCTATGCTTCCTGTTGGGTGTAATACCGGCTCTCCACCTCTGTTTACCTTTTAGTATCAGGGTGGCATAGTGAATATTTAAACTATACTGAGCTCAGTTAAATATATAAATAATGAGTTGTTGGTATTGTCCTGACCTAGCATTATAAGTCTGCATGCCAGTTTCTATTTTTTCACACTGCTACATTAATGCATCTGGCTCTAATTACACACAGACTGTGAGCGCAAATTGAATGAAAGTCGCACTGCAAATTTCCCCGCGCTGTCATAAACATAAATCTGGCCCGCAGAGAGACGGAGCGGCAGTCTCAGAGGAGCACTGCTATTGTTAAACAGATGGAGACGACTGAATCACTGTGCCGGTGCGGGGTAATTTAATCACACTGCACCACTTTAATGACTCGTCACGGAGCAAATGCACACATTCAAACACACAAGCATGTCTGTATGCACACTCAGACACACACACTGCTAAATTATGTCCATTCACGCTGCAACCACAAACAAACACACCCCGCCAAAATCCATCTGCTCAGCATGAAGAGAGATCGGCACATGGCTGCAAAACCTACCGCCGGACTATCCACTAGTTGGAGTAAGGGGACTGACTAGTGGGCACTAAGACCTAGGGACGCACCGATCCGACTTTTTCTGTCCCGACAGCGATACCCAGGATAGGCCAGATATAGGCCAGACCGGCATTGCGTCATCGCCAAGGCCACGCCCCCTTTTGGAGGATAGAAAACGGAAGATCCGATAGATGTCAATGCAATTTGACGTGTGTTTGGATTGTAATTTTGACAAGTTTCTATGCATTCATCTCTTATTAAACAAACATCTGTTTTATAGGCATGTGTAATAATTATTTTGCGACCTTGCCTGAACCTGAGTGTTCGCGATAACTTAATAAATAAAGTGATCGCAGTCATGCTCCTTCAGGCTTCCCCCCGTCCAAGTGGATGAATGACCCATCACTGTGGTCGGATATTGCTTATCTGAACATCTATAATGCTACCTATTTGATTGTATCACCGGCTACTCTTAGACGTAGTGTTGTCTGTAAATAATCAACCTGATCAACTGATCTTTAGGCTGAGATTTAGTTGAAGAAGACAGTCTGATGCTGCTAACACCGGCTATACTGTATGACTGTACTGCAGCAGCCTCCCACTCAAGCGAGCTAAGCTAACTTATCCATCAGTGGTAACTGTCACAACATCATTTATCCAATTGCCACACTGACAGGGAACACTCACATATCTTATGTGCCTCAAATCCCAGTGTGAAAACCTCGGTTAACCTGCTACACTACAACTTTACGGCATTTTTCCGTTTCTGTCTGTATGTAACAGCGTACTTTTTACCTCTGAAAGGGGGCCTTGGCGATGATGCGATGCCGGTCTGGTCTACGGGACTCTGGAAGCTCTGTCCATGGCAATTTAATGTAGCCAGTAAGCATCTGTGATTTTACCAAATGTCAGCATCAGTATAAACCCAGGTTACTGTCAAAATGTATTGGAACAGCATTCAAACCAAATGGACAAAGACGAAATATGAATTACTTGTGAAAAAGTTGCAGTCAATGAATTAATAAATATTATATCTTAAATATCCCTTTTAAGAAGTAAATGTGTGCACTTAAATCAAATCTGTGTATATTCATCATTTTGGTAATTATAGCTTACTAGGTAAGCTACCAGAGTGGCTAATAGAGCTGCTTTACTAACCTTTTTTTTTACTAAAAACAAAATCCAAACTACTCTCTTTCTCTGTCACCCTTTTCTATCTTACACATTTGTAAGTGTATGCAATAAGTGTGTGTGCCTGTCTGCGTGTATGAACCATGGTGTGTTCAACGCTGCCAGGGAGTCAGCAGAGAACTTGACACACACTTCAGTGAAGTGCTTAGATCAGTTTTGGGAAGACTTTCTGTGACTGAAAAACATTTAATGACTAAATGCAGAGCAGTCTTTAACTGCCATTCAACTGTTTGACAAGCCCTAAAGGAAATCAGTTGGCAGTTTGGGAACAGACACAGCTGCACACAATCATAATACAAAACACACAATTTAACATCAATAATGCAATAAAGCAGTGTTCTTATATATTGCCGTGTCAAATATTTTTCCTACACCACATTAGAGAAATGTGATCAGTCTAGAGTAAAAAAAATTGTGCCAAGTTAATCAAGTAAATCATAATAAGAGGGGTAAATATGCATAATTTATGAGTGAAATCCCTCATTTGAATTATAGAGATTTTAAGTCTTGCTGTGGGAGGAATACACACAAAAAGAGTGTAGAATGGAGAGAAATGGAGACAAAAAGATTAAGAAGAGTCACCATTTAGAGAGTCAAACCCACTGCACCACAAAAGAAACAATGGTTTGACATGAACCCAAAACTGAGCAGAACTGTGTGTTTGTATCTGTTTTCTTTGCAGTAGTGAGTGAACTTCATGCATTCATGGTAGGGATTATTTCCAGGTGATTATAAACTAAAAAAAACATACTTACTAATATTATATTCCATTTCTGCCAATAGATCCCCCTAATTGTTACACACTGGTCCTTTAAGTCAAGCCTGATGTTGCTTTACACTTAAAAGAATGATCCCAGTCACTTCCACACAGTGAGGCATGCAGCTTATTAATTAAACACTGGTATCGGATCGGTACTTGGTGTCGGCCGATACCCAAAGCCCAGGTATCGCTATCAGGATCGGGACTGAAAAAGTCGGATCAGTGCATCCCTAATTTGTGGGTGTCATGAATGTATAAATCTTTGAACACCATAAAGGACTCTGGCACAAGCTGGAAAGTGCAGGGAGAAAGAGACAGAGCAGATGATATGGGGTGGAGTACTGCATCAAGGACCCGGCAGCAAGCTGAATGTTGTTTCAGCTCTTTGATGCTACGAACAGTCAGTAAGAAGGCAGCCGAGAGAGAAAGAGAGAGGAAGTTTAATCGTATTTGTCCTCTTTGGTTTCACTGCTGCACCATTAAAGGTGTTAATGTGAGGGAATGAGAAAACGAATGGGCAGAACTAAAGCATCAGGTAGAGAAGGGGATAAAAAAAAAAAGACCAAGAGAATGAAATTAGAAAGGAGAAGGAAACCAGAGATAGAAATACTGTAGATGGAGAGGAGGAAGCTGATATTTTTGCTACCAGCAGGTAAAAACGAATGAGGCAAAGCTCCACTTCCCTCCGCAGCGAGAATCACTTCTTGCAGCGCTTTAAACTCAGCTCCAGTTTTATGGCTGCTTTAATCCAGGCACCCCTTTGTTGCTGCAGTCTGGCTTCACCTCGATTGAACCCACAACAGATGAAAGCTAAACCCCTCTGCAGCACTGCTCATTTGAATATGTGTGTGTGTGCGTGTGTGTGTGTGTGAGTATGAGCTGTATGTGTGTGTGTGTGTGTGTGTGTGTGTGTGTGCAGAGTGGTGAGTGGCAGAACAGCTGCCATTTTTTCCCCTTAACCCAAAACTATAAACTGCAGCTTTTCCCCCTTCAAAAGCAGCGGGATGTGACATGTTAGCGAACACTGAGTTAGTCTTCAATCAACCAGCACATTCAACTCCATAAGAGAATATAATATTATTAATATATATTATGAGTGAACTTAATGTATATGCTAGAGTAATGATAAGGAAAAATAGACTAGAGGGAGTTGACTCATCTCCCTCCTGTTTCCATGATCTGTGACACACAAAACTATAAATATATCTCATGCATCTTCCTCTGTGGGTCACTTTATTCACTATTTCTAGCCTTTTTTTTTGTATCATTCTCTACGTAGGATTGCTGTCAAACTGGTTGGAGCCCTTACTGATGGTTAGTAATGATAATTTAGGAAGTCTTTGCTTTGGCTTACAGTCCTTGCAAAATAATCAAAACAACAACTGATGCACGTTCATTATGTTGAGGAAAATAACTCTGGATTCAGCTATTAGTTAATTTTACAACTTTTAGGACATAACGATTTAAATGAGGGGCTATTTAAGAGTTCGTACTGGGAAGTGACTTACCAAAATGGAAGCAACGCTACCGCAGCGCCATGTAGTGATGATTGTCCAAAAAACATCAGTTTTGTCTCTTTGCTTCTATACTCTTTGGTAGAGTCAAAGCCATTAAGCGAAAGTAAAACAATCCAACAAATCCTCAAGCACATAATTCATTTTGAACATGAGAAAAGCATTTGGCTTTAACTCTGCAGTGGCAGTAAATGTGAACAGCTGGTGTCATTTAGAGGGCATAAGGCAGTGACGTCATTCCACCTGCTACCACAGGAAAATATATTACACCACATCACTTTGGGGGCATTTTTAGCCTTTATTGGCAGAGACAGTTGAGCTTGGCAGGAATTGTAAGAGAAAGAGAGTATATGGTATGTGTCTACACCATTCGGCCACCGAGACTCCCCATAACGAAAATTTTTTAAAGTTATAACAATTCAAACAATGAGCGTAGAGCTGAATCAGCTAATTTTCCTAATAACAGTTTTGTTTGTTTGTCTTCACTTTCATTGAGAACAAATTAGAGGACAACATATGCATCAAAGACCAAACTGGCACGCACACACACACACCAGTACAGCAACACACAAACAACCAGATACAAGCATCCACACACTTAATGTGATGCTCAGCCAAATCCCAGAACTGTGTTAGAGCAGAGAGAACAGAGCTGTGTTAAATCGCAGCAGCCCAACGGTCACATATATCATTCAGTAGCAGTATGATCAATTCAATGTGTAGCTCACACCGGCCGAAAATCGCTAAGTGAGATTAGAGAAGTTCGATGACTCCACGTTTACATATATGTGTGTGAGTGTGTGTGTGTGTGCGTCAGAGCAGTGCTCAGTGACAGAACCACTGGACCCTGACAGCTAGGTGATGTCGAAATGAGCTATCGACCGTCCCAAACTGAGGCGAGGGAGTGAGGGAAGGAGACAGAGAGAGAGAAAGAGAGGAAGAGAGTCTGTTTTTTTTATATATATATATACAGTCTGGCGTTCCATAGACTACATGTACCTCTTTCAATAACATTTTACTTTTGGTGATAATTTCATGAATTATTTCTTTATTTAGTTATTATTTATGAAACCAAATTCTCAATTTAAATGTAAAAAAATCAATCCCACAATGTCTCTGCCATCAAATAGCTGCAATATTAGTTAAAATGGACAGTTGTATGTATTTTCTGATGGTCTAAATTTGAAGTTTTAAAAGCTTTCTGAAACACGGTAAATTTAAAGATGCTGATTATTAATACAAAATGCTATGCATTAACCTGACACACCAGATGTTTTTGTTTTTTTTACACAGAACCATCTGAGAAGCCGTCTTTGGAAACTGTTTAGAAAAGGGCAGGTACTCAAAAAAATACTTGGCAGGTGATTGGCTGAACCATCTGTCAGTCAAACTCTTGCCGAAGCCAGTCGGGAGAGGAGCGAAAACATCTTTTTCATCAAGAAAAGCCTCTGCTGAGCCGGACACAAACCCATTATTTGATGCCTGACACGATGCATGTAGACTGGCTATCCCATTGTTTTACTTCCAGATTGATTTTATACATCCAAACACACGAGTGCATAGAAACACATCCCAATGGCCAAAAACATGGTGATTTATACACTCTCAAAGCCACACACGTCCCATCACTCTCATTATTTTAACTCTCTCTTAAAATGTCTCTCTCTTTCTCTATCTGTCTCTGTAACCCCAATCAAACAGTCCTTTGAAGTAGTGAAAAAAGTAGCCAAAATGTCCTCACTGCAATGGTTTCAAACTGAAATTGGTGCTCACCAAGATAGCAATGCCCACACACGCACGCACGCACGCACGCAAACAGCAAACAGTAATAGTATCCACACAGCCTGCAGTCCAGCACCATGGATAGCTCCAGTAACGAAAATAGATTTTTTTAATGCCAGAATCAATATATTTGTTTCATTAGACGGAAGTTGTGGTGTGATGTGACGTCTTATCCATTCTGTATCCATCACTTTAAACAAACAGTAGCCGGCCAGCTGGCCGTAGCGAGCAGAAACCAGCAGATATGACAGAGCAGAAAACAGCAGAGGGTCAGCATGGATACGACTTGAACCCTCATATATTAAAGCCAAAGTGGTTAACACTACACATACAGTAAAGTATGGAAACACTTTGGGTTGCACACATTGCAGGAAAAACAGAGCTAGACATCATGGCTTAAGCTGCATGCTAACTCTATCATGGACAGCAAATCGTATCGCGGTATATCGTATTGCAGTAACGTGCGGTCAAGCCGGAAAAAAAAGCATAAATGCTGAAAATCAAATATTTTTAGTGTATTAATTTAGATATTTTCTAAAGTAAAAGTCCCAGAAGTGTATGATTCAACTTTTTTCATGGTGTAGTGTAAAAAAAGTTAACAAAAATTGCAATAAATCGTAATATTGAATCGCAATACTTGTAAAATCGCAATACATATTGAATCGGCACGCAAGTATCGTGACAGTATCGAATCGGGAGATAGGTGTATCGTCCCAGCCCTACTGATAAGTAGTGTCAAGATCAAAGAATAAAGACAAAGAAATGAAGACAGAGGGAGATGTGTGGGGATGGTCGTACTTACTGGGTGCTTGGCTGAGATTCTCCCCGTCACCGCACTTGTCTGGTGCCACGTAGAGGAAACGTAGTTCTGATGTGTTGTAGAGAAAGACAGAGATACAAAGAGAGTCAGAATAAACAAATCCAACATGTTACAACATCAACATTTAGAGGCAAAAATGAACGACTTTGCCAACCACAGTTAAATACTTTCATCACATAGAGAGTCAGCTATGTGATCAGTAATGTTTCTATATAGCTGATTCCTATCCAACTCAGCTTGAAAACAACAGCTGCGATCCTCATTGCCATCATCACTCTGATTTCACTTTTGGACCGACGAGCATCAACAACGCCATGCGACTGCTAGATGGTGAACAAGCTGTTTGTAGACTGTAGTGCCAGTTGAGTCGGTGCAATAAGCAGGACATGCAACCACACTATTGTGCTCAGGGCTGCTGTTAAGTGATGTAACCCCAACATATATGACATATTAGTTCGTTGCCTAGGAGATGGGGAATTCATTTGGCATGGTCAATCTCAAATATTGTTTTTTCTACTTTTTCTCAGAGACCATATTGCCTTCCTGTAGTCTGGATTTAATATGATATGAAACCAACAATACTAATTCCCCTAAATACCACCACATGTTTCATATCTGGGTTATGAGTAAAAAAAATCATATTTGTTTTTGTCAACGGAACCCTCCTCTAGCTGGGATTGTTGCCCAAAGACCACCAAATGAATCACCACCATCAGAAGCCAAAACAGCTCTAGGGACAGCCAGACAGACTCATTTGCAGAGTTGAGTAAGCACAGATTGACAAACACAAGCTGCTACTTCCATACAGAGGCGAACGAAGCCCATGTGGAAGGACAGTCAGAAACAGAGCTGCGTCTCTGCTCTGCCAACTCAGTCCAACAGCTTGAGGAGACCAGCGAGATGTTTCCCTATTACGTTACTACAGCAGAAGCATCCAGGCCTGTTGTGAGTGCTCTCTGCTGTATGGGTTGGAGGTCGGAGTATGTACATGTGTTGTAGTTGTGCTAAACAAGTATGAATGGCCTGTGGTTTTCAATTGTAGTGCTGATTACAGCAGTATAATGATTGACATTCACACCAGCAGCCCCTTTGAAGGTGAAGTAGAACAACATGAGTTTGTCTACAAGCATAAAAGCACTGTTCTAGTGCAATAAGGCAGAGGCTGCAGTATTCTCTCAACTCTTAGGGTCAGTTGTTTAAGACTAGTCTTGGCTTAGACTAGTCTTAAATTGTCATGTTAGAATAGTCTAATTAAGCCTGTCTGCGAACTATTTTAACTGTTTATTCATTACTTTTAGCTAAATATTGCATCTGTTTATCCATTACTTTGAATGCATTCTTCTTGTACCATACTCTCCAATTGTTTCTGAACATCTTTAATGGTTCTAACAACCGTTGGATTTATGCCGTTTACCTTTTCTGTTATTTTCTCCCATACTTGGTGTGGTGTCGCTGTTGCATCCACCATTTTTTCTCTTCTGTGAAGTGTCTTATTTCATCGATAATGCACTGTGCGACAGGCTATCTCAGTCTGTTTTACATAAGTCACTCATAGGGAAGCTTTAAGCAACAGGTAAATGTAAGTGCAATTCTGACATAAAGTTATATTCAAGACAAAGACTAGGTCTATTTCTATGCAGCTGGCTCTTGGTTTCACTTTTGTTTAGTTGTTCTAGCCTCAAGGAGAAAAGTCTAGAAAAATCCATATCTCAGAGTGAACAAAAAGGTGGTTAGACAGTTGTGAAAGATCTTATTTGTAAGACAGTCGTTTTGGTGAATGTGTGTAATAATGAATAATTTGACATTTGAGGTATTTCATTGACAATTTTGCTTTATAACTGCCGTAGACTCACCTTGCTCATCATGCACGAGAGAATCCCATCAACAAAAGTGGACTTGATCTTGTGAACCTGGGGGTTACAATGCAAACAGTTGTTACTGGAGAGATGCTCTGACTTATCCACACATGCTTTAGTTAGAAAGGCCCTCAAACGGCAGATCTAAACATTCTAAACCCTTCTGATTTAAACTTTAATAAGAAAATCAAACCCGTTGCTAAACAACGTTTTTGAGAATTATGGCACATGAATAAAAAGCAGCTGAGAGCATGACTGACCTGTCTGTACTCTAGAATGATCTTCGGCAGAGGGTGCAGGTCCTGAAGCTGCAACAACTGCAAACAAATCAAGACCGAGGAGAGAAAGGATGAGAGCAAATTGTTTATCAAAGAGCTCAATGGTTACAGCAAACATCAAACACAATCCTGTTACTACATTTGACATTTGTATCTATGTGGCAAATCTGCGGAATTGTGTGTCCCTTTTCATTGCATCTCAAGGGCTGCCTTCTTTTTGTAATGTTCGACCTCAACTGCATCTACAGAATAAGTTGGCAGGATGCCTGTATGTACTTACTGTATTTGTTTATCAAATACTAAGAGGCAATGATGCTCCACGATATGAATTGAGTGTGCATGTGTGTTTGTGTATTTATGCCTCTGAAATTTAAAATAAGATCTTAGATTAAAGGATTAAACCGACATATCTGTGTGTGTGTGTTTGTGTGTCTGTGTGCGCCGTACTGCAGCTTCTGATGTTGACTGCTGTTGTTTGTTGATGGTCTTGGGAAGTTTCTTGTTCTCGCAGCGCTCGTGGAGACACAGCTTCTCAAACAGGACCTTCAAGCATTGTAAATCCACAATATCCACCAATCCATAACATTGAAACACACAGAAAAATACAAATAGAGGCGTGTGCATGCATAAAACGCATACATATACACACAAGCACAATATAGAAAGATGGAAAGGTCACAAGGAAAAGTATACACACGCTTCCATACAACACAGACGTACACATAAAGGTACATACTGTTCGTAGTTGAGCGCTGCTGGTGACCAGGAATATTTGTCCTGCTGCTCGGTGGGCCTCCTGCTCCAACTGCTTCATCTTAGCCTGACAGAGAGAGAGACAGAGACAGAAAGGGGGAAGAGAGGATCACGGTAAGCATTTCACAACAAATACTAATGCATTATTAGCACTAACTAACCCATAAATCAAAAAGATCTGAGTTGTTATAAGTTGACAACCTACGGGTCTGAAAAGTGAAGCCAATGTTGAAGTGCCTTAAACTTGCATTCTTTCTAATAGCCAGCAGGGGGCGACTCCTCCGGTTGTAAAAATAAGTCTGATTGTATAGAAGTCTATGAGAAAATGAGCCTACTTCTCACTTGATTTATTACCTCAGTAAACATTGTAAACATGAGTTGATGGTCTCAATTGCTAGTTTCAAGTCTTCTTCAATACAGCATGATGTTCATTTTGTAAATTATGGTCCCATTTAGAGTCAAATAGACCATAAAGCAGGGGATGCTACCATGTGGTTGACAGGTCGCTACCACGGCGTTGTCCGGTCTGGGTGTTGTCTTTGTTTTCGTCTTACAACTTTACCCCTTTCACAGTGTGTTTTCTGTTCATGAAAGTTAATTGTAACATTTTGGCCGCCTAAAAATGTCTTATTCAGCGTTCCGTTGTACTTCGCTCCATCCTATCGTGTCACCTCTGGTTGCAAAAAACCAAGAGGGCAACGACAAAAATGCCGAGCTCGAGGCTTCAAAACAGCAGTCCACAAACCGATGGGTGACGTCACGTTGACGACCAATTCACCTGGATCATAGATGTCAGCGTGTGTGGCGTTGAGAACATAACACAGTCTGGAAAGTCAGTGTACATTTTTGACATTTGACATAATAATTGCTTCATTTAAAAAAATAAAGACGTCCTGTTTTCTGCATCTCAACTTTTTAAATAACGTCAAAAAGGATTCTATAATGATTTACTTTCACGGCAGGCGATTAAGAGTAAGATATATTTCATTTCATTACGATATTTCATATCTTTGTCAGACTTTCTCCTGATTAGCCAGTCTATCACTCAGTGGATATAAAGCCAATTAAAATGATGGGAGGGAGACAGCAGTCTATTTATGCCAATATGATGGGATAACTCATTTCTGTAGCCTGGTGACTGTTAGCTTGCCAAAAACTTTTCAAGATCAGTAAATTATCAAACACATTTTGCAGGCCCGGGTATGAACCCTGCTGTAAAGAGGCAAAGTCATTTAAGGAGAGAACTGTTAATATGTGTAAATCGGAACCAGTTTCTCCTTCCTTTCAACGGCCAAAGGCAAAGCACTCTGTTAATCTGTCTAATGCACACATCAGTCACACAGCAAGCTCATTAGGACCACACACAGATAAAAAGCATTAGCTAAAACTGTCACACACTCACAAACACACACACATTATGAAAAACAAATCCACATGTATATACAACAACATACAGATACAAACAACTAGAGACACACACACTTTCTGTCACATGTACTAAGTCCTTAACACACACAGAGAGCCAGACAGGGTGTATTTAATGACTGCTGTGATAATCCAGTCAAATAGAGTGAACTTTGTCTCTCAGGATGTTTGACACAGGCAACATGATAAACTCAGCGAGGGAGAGGAAGTGAGGGGGACACAAAACGGTAGATGGTGTGACAGGGAAAGAGAAAGCATGATCAAAAGAGAAGGAGAGAGTGGGCAATGAAGAGGCACTCGGGATGGAAAAAAAAGAACGGAAAGTAAAAGAGACTGACAGTTAAAAGAATCCCTGCTCATACAACATTCAGCCTAAACATGAAACATTTTTTACGACTGAGGTGACACACGCACGCCAGCAGCTCATTACAAATCTGACTAAAGTAGAAAAACACTTTTCAACAACTTGACAGGCGAGCAAGAGAACGAGAGAAGAGAAACGAGGGCGAGGTGGGGTGATGAAATGAGAGACCACAGACAGAAAGCAACAGAAAGAGGAGAAGAGGGACAGATTTGGGATTGAAGGAGGGGCGGAGAAAGTTAAAGGGGGTTCAAAGAGTTGAAATGTGATGCAAATACTTCAGTGGGTACACAGGAAAAGGATGAGAGGAAGAAATTGAAAAGATGAGAAAAGGATGGCAGGAATAGGTGAGGACTGGGCAGCAGCAGGGAGTGCTGTGGCTGGACGTTAAATAGACATCAGTCAGAGGAGTGAGACTGAAAAGGCCCTGACACACCAGGCCGACAGTCGACAGCACTAGTTTTTGCGGTGTGTCCCGCACTATTGGCACTAGTCGGCCGATTGAGTATGTTGAATCAGCGGCGGAGCTCGTCGGTGAGAGAAATCACTGTGATCGGCTGTTCAGCTTAAGCGAATCAGTGCACAAGAAGAGAAACGGAAGTGAGGAAAGCAAGCAAGTGACTAAAGTCAAGACGGCAAACACAGAAGACTCTATTGGTTTGTGGACTGCTGTTTTGAAGCCTCGAGTTCGGCATTTTGGCCGTCGCCATCTCGTCACACTAGAGGGTGGAGCTAAGTAATACCGAACGCTGAATAAGACACTTTTAGGCAACCACAATGTTACAATTAACTTTCATGAAGTGAAAACACACTGTGAAAAGGGTTAAAGTTCTAAGACAAAAACACAGACAGCTCCCAGACCGGACAACAAGTTAAATTGGCTGTTGGCTGTAGTCTTTGCGGTGTGTTCAAGTGCAACTTTTTGGCCAAGAAGACACAGTCGACGTGAGTCGGCCTTCATCGCCGCTAGTTCTTTTGTGTCGGTTTGGTGTTGTCTGGGCCTTTACACAGACAGAACTTGACAGGATGAAGGGTACAGGCGTTAGAAGCAACAATGGCAGAAAGAGCAATGAAGGAGAGGAGGGTGGAGAGATGAGACAGATATAAAGAGACAGAGAAAAAGAATGGAAAGAGGAAAAAGTGGAGGAGCTGGCAGACATGTTCCAAAATTCCAAAATATGTACTTCTCTCTCTCGCTCTTTGCCCAGAGCAGGCTCCAGACGGCCTCATCAATATTGGATGCTGGCCCCTTAGTACTGTGTTTGACACACAAACACACACATAGGGGGGAAGGCAGGAATCTAATATTGTAGGGCAATATTTGGGATTAATCATTGCATCAAAATGTGGACTACTTTGCAGTGTGATCCTGACGTGATGGTTGTTTACACACGGATGTCTATCTCATCTGATCTGAACAGTGATGTCTGAAAAGCACGGGCAGAATGTGAAGGAGGTTTTATTAAGTGACGTTTGTCCAACTGAATTTGAATAATGCTGACTGAATAGACAAAAGAGCATGTTTGTAAGATGCAGGCTGACAGACCAGACGGGAGGGATCCTCTGTTTGGTGTTCAGACAGGTGAACTTGACAGCTCAGATAAAAAGAAATCCAACACAGACAGACAGAGTGAGGACATGCGTGAGTGCACACAAAAAACACGAGCGCACACACAAACACATAACTCTGCAGCAGTCTGCAAAAACTTCAGTGCCTCAGTATGTGTGTGTGTGTGCACGTTGGCAGAGGCAGACAGTGATGCTCCTTCCTGCAGCACAGCCTCCTGAAGGAAAAAGACAGACTCTCCATCCTATTTATAGAAACACGGCAAGATACCGAAAGACTCTCCGCACAACAACACCCCTTCTGGCACTTGCAAGAAGTTGTAATTGGGTTTACGAGTGTGTGTTTGTCTATGACTGCATGCAAAACTGATTAGGAATGTGTGTGTGTGTATTCCTGAGCATGCATGTGTCCACAACATCTGTATGTCTGTCTCAAATGTAGTCTCCAGAATTGTTTTTTATCTGTATGTAAACAGGACAGGTCTCCGGAGGATGTCCACCCACCACATCACTAATCCTACCCAGAAGAAGAAAAAGAGAAACTATATTTTTCTTTCCTTCTCATGCTCTTGGGTTTTTTTTCCGTTTTTTCTTTTCCAGAGATCTCTCCTGTTTCTCATATCCTCCCACTGTTTTGCTTCCATTTGTATTAATACAGCAGCTGTCTACCGCATTGTGGTTCAGCAGCAGCCAGTCTTAAATGCAATCAGCTCCGAGTGATGCAGTACAACTCTGAGCTGACCCTGAACATTTTTTTTTTTTTTTAGATCCAAGATGGCGCTAACTTCGGCTGCCTCGGCGATTTGGTGCGCTCTGTTTTTCTTGTTTTTTTGTGTTTCTTTAGTTTTTGGTGGAAGTTCACGGATTGTCTTCTCTAGAGAAGACATCCTTAACCTCAGGGAATCTACCCCAGCAGATCTTTTCCCCAACTTTCTGGCACCTTCAGCAGTTTTAATGCACGTTTTGCTGGGAGCTGTGGCCCTCGGCCGAGCGGCGAAGCGCCAGAGAGGAAAGCGCTCCGGAGCGCTGAATCGCTTCAGACAGAGAGGACTAAAAACTCCTCTGCCTGCGATATTCCTCTCCAATGTGCGCTCACTGTGCAACAAAGTGGACGAGTTGCTGCTGATGGTCAGTACCAACAGAGACTTTTCCCTCTCTTCTGTCTTGTGTTTTACTGAGTCGTGGTTGTGTGGAACTATACCGGACTCTGCGCTGCAGCTTCCCGGCTTCCAGCTGTTCCGAGCCGACCGCGACCCGGAGTTATCACACAAGACAAAAGGAGGGGGAATATGTTTCTATATTAACGACGGCTGGTGCAAGGACGTGACAGTGCTTCTGCGGACATGTTCTCCGGATCTGGAATCCTTTATTATCAACTCTAAACCATTTTATTCCCCCCGTGAATTCTCCTCCTTCATTCTGGTCGGTGTTTACATCCCGCCACAGGCTCACGTGGAGCTCGCGCAGCGGCTGCTTGCCGACCAGATACGGGAGGTGGAGAGAAAAAACCCGGACTCTCTTGTTATCGTTCTTGGGGACTTTAACAAGGGGAACTTATCACAGGAGCTCCCAAAATACAAACAGTTTATTAAATGTCCGACCAGAGAGGAGAACACGCTGGACAAGTGCTACTGCAACATCAGAGACGCATATCACGCCGTTCCCCGCGCTGCGCTGGGAAACTCCGACCACGTCTTGGTCCACCTCATCCCCTCTTACAGGCAGAGGGTCAAACTGGCTAGACCGGTTGTGAGGACGACCAAGAAGTGGAGCAGCGAGGCGGTGGAGGATCTGCGTGAGTGCCTGGACTGCACGGACTGGGAGATGTTTAGGACCGCCACTGACAGTCTGGACGAATATGCAGAGGCTGTGACGTCGTATATCAGCTTCTGTGAGGACAGCTGTATACCGACGCGCACCAGGGTTCACTACAACAACGAGAAGCCCTGGTTCACAGCCAAACTCAAACAGCTTCGTTTGGTTAAGGAAGAGGCATTTAGGAGTGGTGACAGGGAGGGCTTTAAAGAGGCTAAATACGCGTTTGGCAAGGCGGTGAGGGAGGCCAAACGGCAGTATTCAGAGAAACTACAAGAACAGTTCTCAGCCAGTGATTCTGCCTCAGTCTGGAAAGGGCTGAGACAGATCACAAACTATAAGCCCAAACCGTCCCACTCCACGAATGACCTCCGACTGGCAAATGAGCTGAATGAGTTTTACTGCAGATTTGACAGACGTAGTGACGGTCCTGGCTGCATCTCCTCTCCCCCCAGCCATCAGCCATCAGCAGTTAACACAAGCACCCCCCAGCTTTCTCCACAAGCACCCAGCCTGTGCACACCCCTCCCCCCCTTCACACCTCTGTCCATCCAAGAGGAGGAAGTCAACAGGCTCTTCAAAGGACAAAACCCCCGCAAAGCAGCCGGCCCAGACTCTGTCTCACCTGCAACCCTGAAACACTGTGCAGACCAGTTGTCTCCAGTGTTTACAGGGATTTTCAACACCTCCCTGGAAAACTGCAGGGTGCCGTCCTGCTTCAAAGCCTCCACCATCATCCCGGTCCCCAAGAAGCCAAGGATCACAGGTCTTCAGGACTACAGACCCGTCGCTCTGACCTCTGTGATAATGAAGACCTTTGAACGACTTGTGCTCCAACACCTAAAGACAATAACCAACCCCCTGCTGGACCCACTGCAGTTCGCCTACAGACCTAACAGATCTGTAGACGACGCAGTAAATTTAGCCCTTCATTACATTCTCCAGCACCTGGACTCCCCTGGCTCCTATGCCAGGATCCTGTTTGTGGACTTCAGTTCCGCATTCAACACCATCAGCCCAGCTCTGCTACAGGACAAGCTTTCCCTGCTGAGCGTGCCTGACTCCACCTGCAGGTGGATCACAGACTTTCTAACTGACAGGAGTCAGCACGTAAGGCTGGGGAAGAAAGTCTCCGACACCCAGACCATCAGCACCGGTGCCCCCCAAGGCTGCGTTCTCTCCCCACTGCTCTTCTCCCTGTACACCAACGGCTGCACCTCCAGACACCAATCTGTCAAGCTCCTTAAGTTTGCAGACGACACCACCCTCATCGGCCTCATCTCCGAGGGTGACGAGTCTGCCTACAGATGGGAGGTTGACCATCTGGCATCCTGGTGCAGCCAGAACCACATGGAGCTGAACGCCCTGAAGACAGTGGAGATGGCAGTGGACTTCAGGAGGAACTCAGCCCCGCTCCCCCCTCTCATCCTGCGTGGCTCCCCAGTCAACACGGCGGAGTCGTTCCGTTTCCTGGGCACGACCATCGCCCAGGACCTCAAGTGGGAGCTAAACATCAGCTCCCTCACCAGTAAGGCCCAGCAGAGGATGTACTTCCTGAGGCAGTTGAAGAAATTCAACCTGCCACAGACCATGATGGTGCACTTTTACTCGGCCATCATCGAGTCCATCCTCACCTCCTCCATCACCGTCTGGTTCGCCGCTGCCACCGCCAGGGACAAGGCCAGGCTGCAGCGGGTCATCCGTGCTGCAGAGAAGGCGATCGGCTGCAACCTTCCCTCCCTCCAGGAGCTGTACACCTACAGGACCTTAAGGAGGGTAGGGAAGATTGTGGCCGACCCCTCCCATCCTGGACACCATCTTTTTCAGACTCTGCCATCTGGCAGGAGGTTAAGGTCCATCAGGACCAAAACCTCACGTCACAAAAACAGTTTCTTCCCCATGGCAGTGGGGCTCTCCAACAGCCCATCCGCCCCCCTGTGACTGTCTCTCCCTCACACACACACTACTGCCCCCCCTGCCGACACTGACTCTCCCCCCTCTCTCAATATTTGCACTATCTTTATATCATGTTTATAGCTTATTTGTAATTTGTAAATTGTACATTTTTATTATTTTATTCTAACGTTTTTATCTATTCTTTTGTTTTTATCCATTCTTTTGTTATTATACTGTTTGTCTCGCACCAAAAATGCCAAAGAAAATTCCTAGTGTATACCTCTTACACCTGGCAATAAACACCATTCTGATTTTCTGATTTTCTGATTCTGATACCTACACACAGGCTGGCCAAAACTAAGTTTCCACGGGAGAGTTTACATTAAGTTTGTTTGATACAAACACATGGAAGCTGTTACATAAGACTCCGACACATTTTCCTCTTCAATCCAAGGATCAACATAAAGATTCTGCCTTTTAGGATTCAATGTCCAGTTTGCTATATACCTACGCTTATATATGACAGTCAGCTGAAGATATGAAGACTGTTCAATAATATCACATTTTCTGAAATAAGAGTTTTATCTATACATTTCCTATACATTATGTACATACAGGCGGCAACCTTCAGTTCTGAGAAGTGAAGTTAATGCTTAAGTGCCTTAAACTTGTATTCTTTCTAATAGCCAGCAGGGGGCGACTCCTCTGGTTGCAAAAAGAAAGTCTGATTGTATAGAAGTCTATGAGAAAATGAGCCTACTTCTCACTTGATTTATTACCTCAGTAAACATTGTAAACTTGAGTTTATGGTCTCAATCGCTAGTTTCAAGCTTCTCCAATACAGCATGATGTTCATTTAATAAATTAGGGTCCCATTTAGAGTCAAATAGACCATAAAGCAGGGGATGCTTTAGGGCTACTTTGTGTTTGACATTGCTACTAGGGATGGGTCATGACTTTCATGTCTTTAAATTCAAAAAAAAATTGTCTAGTTTATGAGACTATCGTCCTGTCTTAAAAAATATATATTTTCCCTTGTTTTCCCTGGTAATAACGTTACTACCGGTAAAATGTGTGTGGCACGCTCAGTTTGGCTCTTTTCTGTCAGTGCAGGTGTGTGTGTGTGTGTGCGCGCGAGCACGCACGCGGTGCCACGCCCCTCGTAGTTTCAGCAGGTAAATCAGCTGTTCGAGCAGCGGAACATGCAGTGATTTTCGGAAAATAATCGACTAGTTCCCAGTGATTATCAAATAGTATTTTTGCTTGCAATGCACATCCCTAGTTGCTACCACGCCGTAGTCCGGTCCGAGAGTTGTCCGTGTTTTCGTCTTACAACTTTAACCCTTTCACAGTGTGTTTTCAGTTCATGAAAGTTAATTATAACATTTTCAGTCATCTAAAAATGTCTTATTCAGCGTTCGGTTGTACTTAGCTCCACCCTCTGGTGCCACTGCAAAAAGCCAAGATGGCGATGACCAAAATGACGAACTCAAGGCTTCAAAGCGGCAGTCCACAAACCAATGGGTGACGTCACGATGACTAAGCCCACTTCCTATATACGGTCTATGTGTACGTATGGAAAGAAACTGACTGAAAACCTTACTACGTGCTTTCTCGGTCAAATTCTGATCATCATCAGATCACACGCTCACATGATCAGTTTATGCACATATTTCTTTGTTTTTTATAAGAAATATACACAGAATATGGTTATGAATACTAGCTAAAGTATAAACACGAATTGGAAGAAACACAGGTTTGTTTCAGTCCTGTGCTGCTGCAGCATTACACTTAGAACAAGGCAGTGAAATAGAGGTTAATTAAATAAACTAAAATTTGCCTGTCTATCTTTAAACACACTGAGCAGATTTTCTGGTGGGAAATGAACATTCGCCATGAGGCAAACGTTGATAACTCCTGGCTGTGAGAGATAAGTTTATCTACGCTGCCGTCAGCCATGTCAAAAACTCTTTAGTCAAACTGTTCTGCTTTATTTATTAATAACACTAATACGGGAACTTTAAAAAATACACTAGCTGTAACATTCAATGTACCGCAAAGGTTGTTGTTGATGTTCTGCCTTACCCCCAGCAGGTCAGAAGTTCTCTTTAGAGCTTCTTTGTCCACATAGATGCGATGGCTCTCCATAGCTGAAACAACACAAGTATTTACTGCTCCACAGGACCTGATGTAGTAATTCTGGCTAGCACTAATCGAGGGTTATTATGACGGTAAAACTGAATGTAGGCAGCTCTATTGATTGAATCAGAGCACTGACGATACTTTTTAGTAATGTAATATTGGGCCTCATGCAGGAAGCTATACGAACAAATTTCCTCTTAGTTTTTGTTCGTATCCACGATTTATTCTTATTTCGTTAGTACTCACTGATTTCTCACAAGATTTCTTCTTGTTGCAGCTTTTTGTTTTTGGTGGCGTCTCTCCAATTCTTGGGCATGTGCCCAAGTATTTGCACACAGCATAACACCTGGCCTTATATAGAGTAGTGTTTAGGGAGTATTACCCATGCTAATAAACAATCGACCACACGCCTCCAATTTATGATCAAGTGGGATTCATCATTCAGCACACCTGGGTAAACGAAAATGGGTCCTCACCTGCCAGAACAGAGATCATGTTCAGCTCCATGTCTGAGTACAGCTCCCACAGCCCCTGGCTCTAGACGCACAAATAGACAGTCAGGTAATATACTATACTAATATAATATCTATAGGCCTACTGTACGTACAGGTGTGTGCACATCAACTAACCTGTAGTTTAAAGCATAGCTCCATGTTAAGCCAGTAGAGCGAATAGAGACCTGAGATGACCTGAGAAACCTGAAAGAGTTAGACACACAGACGGACAAGGAACATACTCAGCCTGCTTCCTTGTTTTCAGGGAAGAAGAGGCAGTCTAGGTACCGGGGAACGGGGGCTTAAATGGAGAATGAACTGTCTTACAGGCCTCTCTATCCTTTCAAGGACAGGTTTCTAAAAGTAAAGTCCAGCCTGTGCCTGTCCATTAACTAGGATTGTGGGGTGAAGTGTCCCTCATCCATATGACCACGAGGCCACTGTGTCCCAGCATCAGAAATTCACATCTTTACTAACCTTCTTGGTTCCCAGGGCAGGTATTGTATGGGGTCTTTTGCGGTGTTTATTGAGAAGGTCCTGGTAGCAGGAGGACGGATTTGCAGGATCCAGTAGCCACCCTGACACCTGTGGGTCCTGGATATGACAGCCTGCCACTGGAGAAAGAGGACAGCTCTTTATGATATTGAGCAGTATTCAATATGCTGTACTGTGTACTGATGCGAGGAAACACATTTTTTGGAGATTACAGCACATCTGTAAAAATTAGGGCTGTTAAAGTTAACGCGATAATAAAGCGTATACGCAAATTCCTTTTAACGCCACTAATTTCTTTAACGTGTTAATGCAACTTGAGATTTTTAGGTTGTAGAGGGCTCATTTTAAAGCTCACTTTAAGGTACATTTTGAACAGATAAAACATGTGTTAATTTGCAATTGATTTGCAATTAACTATGGACAACCATGGGATTAATGTACGGTTAAATATTTTAATCGATTGACAGCCCTAGTAAAAATATAGACATGTGTACATATTTGTATTGCTGCTGGGTACTGCAGGGTTTGTTTGACAACTGTCTGTGTCTTCTTTCTTCTGTGAAAACGTGTTTTTACTGAAATCAATGTAATCAACACAATTCAAGCTTTCTACGGCTGCTGTTGTTCGTGAAGAATGGAACTACAAACTTTCCACTGTATTGTGTTTTTGAATGTTGTATTTTTCACACCAATCGGTTGCGCCTTGGATGTTTTGGCTGCTTTTGTTCACAAAACTAAATGGAATGAAGAAATACTGAGGAGAAATTACACACTTTTAACAGCCACCTTTCAAGCCCGAGTGTTCGATACTCAAAGATACATTTTGGGTGGGGTAGTGTTTTGAAGTAGGAGTAAACGATAGGAACTCCGATGTGTTTCTATGTGTGTATGTGCATTAACAGTATGTATGTGTGCTCTACCTTGTTTCCAGCTGAGGTTTCGTCTGTAAAACTGCAGAGCTGTACGAAGCAAATCCTTGGCTTTATAGCACACCACCAGTTGAGATCTTGATAGCACCTGTAGCAGCATATCTCTATGACACACACACACACACACACACACACACACACACACACACACACACACACACACACACACACACACACACACATACACACACCTATTTACTCCTGTTTTAAAATTAAATAAGTGCGCAACACAACGCTTTTTTTGATGGATGCAAAAGCACAACTTTAAACTCAGACATCATTATATTCACGCTCACTTCTCTTTCATAGAAAAAACTTTCACACAAACAGACCTAGTAAAGAGCTCCTGGCTCTGGTGTGTGTGTTGCTGGGCCCATGCAGGTGTGTGCTCCAGTTTTAAGTAGACCAGACTGTCGTTTGGCCCGAGCGAGTCCTCTGGTGTGCTGTGGTCGAGGCTGTTCTTCATCAGTACAAGGAGGCCACACACTGTCGGAGCGAGTTTCTTTATCGAGGATCAGAGAGGGAAATTAACATGAACAAGCAGTTAATGAAGCAGTGAGTTACAGGAGTAAAGGGTTTACACTAATCTTAAAACAACAGGGACAGATACTTCCTTTACAGATGCAAAGGGAAACTGAAATGGTAAAATGACATTACAAAATTGTTCAATATATCTTAGCCAATCATGATGTCATGTCCCCCTAAAACTCAACACTTGTCGGCCAGCTCTACTCACCTGTTCTGGGTCTAACTGAGTTGTTCCATCTCGGTACACCAAGGTTAGCACCAGCGCCTCGGCCTCCTTTGTCTTCTCAAGCGTTTGCATCCTCTCGCCTGGGTTCATCTTCCCAGCATCCTTTACTCTGGGGTCAGATGTCAGGGTTGCAGTCAGACAGCCAGCTTTGGATTGACTCCGGGGCTCATTACCATTAGCCTCCTCGTGGGATATCTTTGGCCCATTTATTCCCTGTTCAGGCCCACTTTTGAGTGGTTTGCAGGTCACAGAAGATGGGCTCTGTTTGGGAGCATTCCTAACTGATTCACGGCACCTTTCTTCCACCTTTCTCTGCCGAGTTTGCTTCGGGGCATATAGGTGTTTATGTACCCTTGACACTTTTCCTGTTTTATGTGAAGGGCTTGCTTCAGTCTGTGGTTCTGGGGGTTCAGGGATAGAGGTCTCGGGCTTGGCTCTCTTCAGCTCACTGACTCCTCCTTCCCCTGCCTTTACTTGACAGGAATGAGGTGGCTCCCATTTAGGAGGACGCGTGGTTAGGTAGATTTTAGGAGGGTCCGCATATTGGCGCTGAAGTACCACATGCTTCCTCTTTAAGGGGAAGGAGATCAGGTGAGGATGACGTGAATGAGTTTGGGAAGTAAGTAAATGGCTGTTTTCCAGTTCCTTGCTTGGTTTTGTGGCAGTTGAAGCCAAGTCCTGTACTGAGGGGGAGTTTTGTCCAGCAGCAAAAGTGCTTGGCGAGGCCAGTACCCCGCTTAAACTGCTCCCTTTGACATTTCCATTAGCAGTCTGCACACCAGAAAAGGTGAACAGTATGCAGTCAGAGGGACAAAGGAAACAGAGAGGACAGGAGAGGTAAGAATAGATTTAGAAGGACTTATTCTGCAACATCAGACAGCACTTGAAAACAAAATTAAGTTTTGTCACATAGAAAACCAATACATGACAGCAAATATGTTAAGAAAAGTCAAATGTTCTAGTTGCACATAATCACAGAGAAGAATGCACGACTTATCTAATTATTCATGTTTAGATCTAGTTGGATAATGCTAAATTTCTCAAGACACTGTTTGTCTGACAGTCTGCCTGAAGTAGTGTCACTCACACTTATTTATATTTCATGAACAAAAAAAAAAAGCTTGTTTTGGCTGGATGACAATGAATATTTCACACAATCCAATTGGATTTGAAAGGGTTCAATGAACTAATCTAATAGATTACATTTGTGCTGCATGTATGTAATTTAATAAATATTGTGTCACACATGCATGCTGTATATTAAAGGGACTATTTGTAACTTTCAGAAATGCTTCTTAACAGCGACACCAGTGGCCGTGAAATCAACGAAAGTCAGCGTCGGGTTCGTGCTTGTGCTCGCTCTAAATATACATGAACGAGCATCGCTCAAAACATTGAGGCGAAACACGTCAGCTAAAACCACAATATCACTCTATAGTTCACCTGCTTGGCAGTAATGTTAGCTGACCAGAGGAAGGTGTCTCCATGAATCACTGCTGATACTGTGTTTGTTTCTCCTGCCTCAGCGCAGGCTTCAGCAGCGGGGCTCTGCAGCGAGAAACTCGTCTCCCTCCGCCCGCAGCCAGAGTGAACAGGGGAGACACCGGCACCCGGTCGGTAACGAGACGGTAACGTTTCTCTCTGCGGAGCCCCGTCACTTCACAAGACACGGAAAACCTCCGTTGGTCTGGTGAAGCTGCAGCATTTATTTCTGCACAAACGTCCACTGTACATTCACTAGATATTCTCAGAGCTAAACTAACTCTTATGCAGTGTGGAGTGTGCGCCCGTTCACGTCTAGAGGTGGAGCGAGTACGCGAGAACGCGCGCTCTGTGAGTGAAGGCGAGCAGGCAGAGGAGACGAGACAGCGGCCACACGCGAGCGCGCATATGCGAGCGTGCATATGCGAGCGCGCATGTGTCCCGACCCGGTACATTTATACGCTTAGAAAGTTACAAACAGTCCCTTTAAGACCTGTGAGAAGTGCAAGTGATGGAAATGAAAATAAATAGTAAATATGGCTTGATTTGATAGAAAAACGTACGAAACAGAAATGTTATGATCCCAGAGGCCAGCGGAAAAGATGGACAGAAATTTGAGTCCCATCTCCCAAAAGCACACCCTCACCTCCCTGTAACCTTTCGAGCGTCTTAAAAACATCTCCATTATTCATACCTGTAACTCCCATCTCTATTTATGCAAAAGCACTGAGCACTTGTGTTCTTTGAAATCTATGTAAGAGTTGTGGAGTTGGGGATTAGGAAGTTGAAGGATGCACACAATTCTGTATGTCAGCAGTGGGTCTCGGTATGTAGGAAATCCTGTGATTCAGCTCCCTGAGGAGAGTCTTCCTCATTTCCCTGTAAACACAACCCGTTTTCCTGCTGACAAAGTCATGAACCCCCCCAGGGAGCTGTGCTACAGGATATAGATAGAAAACTGAGGCCGGCCATGGCCCGTAGCCCAGTACTGGGTGCAGGATAGTGTGAGGGAGTGAATGAGGGGAGAGAGAGATAGAGAATGGATCGGTGTGTTTGCTGCTGATTGTAGCAATACATTGACGCCCTCTTCTTCTCCTCCATCTTTCAGCCTCCCCCACTTTTCTCCCCTTCAGTTCTCTCACTGCATCCTTTATCTATCCCTCTCCCACACTATCCCTCCATCTCTCCACCTCCCTTTATAGCTCTTTCTCTTTGCTGATCTCTCTCCTTTTCTGCCAATATGTATTGTAGGCTACTTTTGTCAGGATTTTTTTTTTTTAACTTTACGACTCAATGGGGAGCTATCACTTGTCAGCGTGCTGCAATGCTGCCGACGGCACCCCGTTTCACATAAGCCAGATTGACTTTGAAAGCAGCTATTTAAATTTCAGGACTTTTTGGTGTGTTGCTGCTGTGCACACTGTTGCCTCTGCTTACAGGGATTACACAGTGGGAGACAGATGAAACAGGGAATATCTGAATTAAAAGATAAGTAAACAAATCTTGGCAAGTGAGGTAAAGGACAAAATTATAAAACTTTTAATTTCTATTCGCCTCATGTCCTCCTCCCATATTGCTGACTTTATGTATCTGAGGCAACATTGCTTTGTGTATAGCTGTCATGTAATGCTGTATTGGTAATATTTAGCCAATCGATATAATATTAAATCTTGATTAATTGCAAATTAATCCAATTTTTTATCTGTTCAAAATGTACCTTAAAGGGAGATTTTTCAAGTTTTTAATACGCTTATCAACATGGGAGTGGGCAAATATGCTTGCATTATGCAAATGTATGTATACACCGATAAGCTATAATGCTATAATGTGATGCACTGTGTGTTCCGACACCTTTCTATCGGAACCAGCATTAAATTTGAGCTCCAGTAGCTCTTCTATTGGATCGGACAACACGGGCCAGCCTTCGCTCCCCACGTGCATCAATGAGCCTCGGGTCTGACCCTGTCGCCTGTTCACCTTCCTTGGACCACTTTTGGTAGTTCCTGACCACTGCAGACCGGGAACATCCCACAAGAGCTGCAGTTTTGGAGATGCTCTGACCCAGTCGTCTAGCCATCACAATTTGGCCCATTTAGCATAAATAATATGCTCAAATCATAACATGGCAAACTGCAGCCCAACAGGCAACAACAGCTGTCGGTGCGTCAGTGTGCTGACTTGACTATGACTTGCCCCAAACTGCATGTGATTATCATAAAGTGGGCATGTCTGCAAAGGGGGGGCTTGCGTTAATGCGCTAAAGAAATTAGTGGCGTTAAAACAAATTTGCGTTAACGCGTTATTATATTATAGTAATATTAAAGACTTGCTCTACAGCGACTCACTTTTTCGTTGCCATGGTGCTGGTGGTTCCCAAGGAGACAGGGAGCTCTGAACCCTGACCTTTTTGCCCTGCACTCCGGGGACAATGTTGGCGTGGAACAACTTTCTCTACCTGAGTCCTCTAGAGGGGAGAAGGTAAGAGCATTTCAGTCAGATCATCACTTTTCTGACACATCCTTATTCAATGACCCCGCTCTGTTATGTAAGCATGTGTTTGACAAGATCAGCCAACACTATAAATCCTGGCTAAGATCACACATTACGACACAACTTGCAACTTGTTTGCGTGTGTGAGTGTTTGTAGATGCGTGTGTGAGTTGACTCAGCAGCTGAGACTCAGGCTGCCTTCCTGCGGCTGTAATGTGAGCCGGCACACAACATCCCTCGTCAGTGCTGAGTGGCCTCAGCACTGCGCTGTCACCGCCACTCCAAAGAAAGAAAGATGGCTGAAAGTCATCGGCAAGAGTTTGACACAACGCTTTAGCACCCCCAGTGCTGTTTTGTCTAAACTAGCAACTGGCACCAAAAACAAGCCGTCACAATCTTAATTTGAGTTAGACAACTGAACTGAGAATTGTTCGCACTTACTTTAAGGAACAGTGTGTAACATTTAGGGGGATCTATGGGCAGAAATGGAATATAATATTAAAGAGGCCCTAATATTCTTATTTTCAGGTGCAAACTTGTATTTCGGGTTTCTACTAGAACATGTTTACATGCTTTAATGCTCCAAAAAGTCTCTATTTTTCTCATACCGACTGTCCTGCAGCACCTCTTTTCACCCTGTCTGAAGCACTCTGTTTGAGCTCCCTGGACTGAACCAAACTCTTCGGACTCCGCTCCAGCTCCGCTCTAACTAGATTTGTTTGAGAGTGTCAAAATAGCCGTTATGCAAATGTTTTACTTGGTGACATCACCACACTATGGAAGAAAAGGCAGGACTTCAAGCAAGGCGTTTCAGGCAGTTCAGAAGCAGTGTTTCAGTGGGGGAGAGTAACTCCCTTTGGCGGTGCACAAAAAACTATATAACACACTAAAAGGAAGAGGGAAAAAAGCACAAAAGCATAATAGGTCCTCTTAAGGAGTATGTTTTCTTTAGTGTATAATCACCTGAAAATAAGAATCATGGTGTTTTCTTTACCCTAGAATGAGCCGTTTATATCTAAATATGGAGCTGGCCGCCATGTTTCTAAAGTAGCCCAGAATGGACAAACCAAACTGGCTCTAGATAGGGCCATTCACGTTTGCGCTTCTGCCACCGTAGCTCTCCTACACTTAAACTTCATTACATTCGTCATATACATACGTGAAAGTTGACCTCTGCATTTAACTCATCCTAAGTATTGTAGGAGTAGTGACGCCCGGGGAGCAACTTGGGGTTCAGTGTCCCACTCAAGGACACTTCGACATGCGGACAGTAGGATCGAACCACCAACCATCTACCCACTGAGCTACAGCCGCCCTACACGCTTGGCACATGGGAGAAGTTTCAGTTGGTTGCAATCTGCAACCTCACCGCCACCAGATCCCACACACTGCACCTTTAAAGTTTAAAGTGTAGCTTTACAGACTTTAATGCTGTTTTAATACATTTTCTGGTTCCATTAATTAATCTGGTCTTCATTAATATAATACAGGACCAATACTCTGGCAAGTTGCATTTTAGTAATGCTTTGAGAGTCTATCTCCCCTTTAAATACGTAGCATTTATACTCCTTGAATGATTTAAAGAGACCCAATTGGCTTAGTGAATTCTTAGTGTGACTAGTTGACTACATAAATGTACTGTTGGTATTGGAGTGCATTTACTCCTGCAGTTAAACACTTACATAGAAAAGTATTCTAGCACACTCTAGTGGTGATTAGTTGAACTATATATTGGTCAAAAACATGCATCACAGTGGTAAAAACTTGACATTCAACGTAAACTTGAGTTTTGTTTTGTTTTGTTTTTACTATTTTCTGAAATATTCTACCATCTCAGCCCCCTCAATGAGTCTCTAGCAGAGTAGTATTACATTTCATAACAACCTGGAAACTATTGACGATGATCCGGCCAAATAGAATATAAATACTCCAGATACAATTTCAAGATAATCATCTTATAGAAACTATATTTATGTAAAACAGCATCATCAATCATGCACTTACCTGCAGATGTACTCCCATTTTCGCTGTCCACAGGTGGCATCACAGCCTCATGTCTGTCTTCCCCCCTCTTTCCTGGCTCAGCGTCTCCTCCAGGTAACTCATTGAACTCTATATAGTCGGTCTCACACTGGCTTTCTTTTATTTGGACACCAGAACAATGGTGCTGCTCTGTCTCCATCTTATCATCAGGGCTTGCATCAATGCCTGCGCTGTTCTCCCTGTGCACTTCCAAACCGACCTCCATCACATCTATTCCCTCCTCTTTGGTTCTCTCCAGGTTATCAGAAGTGGTGTCACCCAGGACTAATTTGTTGGGCTCACACTGCATCAGTGAGTTTTCTGTGCGGTGCTCCTCTGCTGTTTCAGTCACGGTCTGACTAATATCCTGAGGGTTTTCAGCTTGGCAGTGGCTCACCTTGTGTTCTCCAAGACATCCCACTGATATCAGCTTATCCTCAATGCCAGGTGCATGTTCAACTTCTTTGATTTCAGGTCTATTAACTCTATACTCAAAGTCTTCTTTCTGCTCAGACTTTGCATCCTCAGAATAACAATGGAAGCTTTTGTCCATATTACTTGGAAATACCAAGTTCAAATTCGCCTCAATGGTTCCCAAAAGTAGTCCTTCCAATTCTTTGGCTGATCCTTTCTCATTTGGCCGATGTCTTGACTCTTTACACGTTACTCCATTCTGCATTTCATGTCCTCTGTCTGACACATGTGCTGTACCTGTCTGCATCATATTTTCTGAACCCACTATTTGCTGAGCCCCTTCCTCTGACTGGTGATATAGTATGCCTCCATCTCCTCCTCCACTAATGGCATCTTCAGTGGGGTTGGATAGAGGTAGCTTCCGCTTTGCTTGGCCCTCCGAAGCTACAGTGTGGTCGAGCTTCTTTCTGGGGATATGCCAGCTGTCTGCATCTCTGTGTTCTTTCTCTGTCTCTTTACTTATCTTAAAACGGGAAGAAACTCGGGGACAAGCCAAAGCAGGTGCCGCTTTACGGGCTATAGGGTGCTCTGTTGTGGGGAACAAAACCTCATCAAGATCCTCCTCGTCTGGAGAAAGATTGTGGGTGAAAGGTGGCCTGATTTCTTCAGTGGAGCTATGAGAGTAGAAGACAGGGTATACTAAGTTTATAACGCATGCGTTTCACTCACAAAACCAGCATCAAATCATTAATACATGCTAATCTTCAGACTGCTTTCCTTTCTGTTACCCAAAGTTATAGCAGTACCTTAAAGAGAAAATGTCAAAGCGACAAATATTCTCTTAACCCCTGAACATTTCTGAATACATGAAAGACTTTCAAGCATGTTGTATGCATATAAATTAATACACTTAACTATGATATCCTCCATAAAATACTAGCCCCATTTTCGTCGCTACTTACTTTCTCCATGGTGCTTGATTTTCACAAAGTCTCTCTGGTATTTGGAGGGACAGGGAGGTGCATCTGTCTCTATGGGAGAAAGATGCTGCCGTCTCCTCATGCTGAGTGAATGACAGAGCCGTACTGGACTGGCAGACGGGGGGTTCGCAGTAATTTCTGTGGGAATAAATCTGTGAGCACCGATAATAGGCTTCAGTCTGAGACGTCTGCCTTTGGAGTGAGGAATCCCTGCAGGAGGAGGAACAGGAGGAGGCCCGGGATGACAGGGAACGGTCTGGTGTCTGCGAGTACTGATAGCAGGTCGAGGTCTGAGAGCTCTGCCACTGGTTGGGGGCGTCGTGGTAAGAAGTGGAAAAGGAGGACACCTGGGGCCTGGATAATAACATCGGCAAAAGGGATTTCTTTTACATTTTATGTTTTACACTTAAAGTACATTCAGGATTAGAATATAGTATTGCATCAGTATATAAAATCATGTCTCATTTATAAACATTGCCTATTAGAGAACAGTCCAACCCATGCAATTACATCTAATATGGTTCAAAATCCAGTGTGATGCTTCTAATGACTAGAGTATAAATAAAATATTAGTAAAATGAATACTCTAAACACAAGTGCAAGTTTCATATCTGTGTGTGTAGTTTCTACTTAATCTGACCTACCGGTCTGTGTCTCTCTCTTTGCTCTCCTCCTGACTCATGCTCCAGCTGCTCTGAGTCCACGGCTCCCTCTGGCTGCCATTATTCCTCTCCACTACTACAGACACAACAAAGGAGAAAGCCATAAAGTCCCTGTGAATTAAATATATAGAGTATTAAATAACCTTTATACAATGCCAAATTGAGCAGCAAAAAGAAATACAGAAACCAGTCTGATCTGTAAATTCGACATCACATCCTGTTTTAATGTTGAAATACTGAACTCTACAACACCTACAAAAGGCTAACAATAGCGTACAGTATTCTAGAGAAGTCATTCCCAAAGTCTGGGTCGCGCCGCTCGTATTGTTCTGATAATTGTATCCTACTTATAACATTGAATCTGATATGAAAGGCTAGCGTACATTCTGTTTATTTTACTGAAGAGAGGAAAAAACGAGAGCCTGTTAACTCCGCCTAAATGCATTTATTTGGTCTCATTTATAAAGTATTTCACATGTGTATATGTCTTCAATAACGTGCATAAAACGAAATTGTGATTTATCAAACATATATATTTATATATAAATGGATGGTTTACCTTTTCAAGATAATATAAGGTGATGCGTAAATGGCAGTAAAAATGGTCAGGAATGTCCATTTACGCACAAATTTGCTCTTCTTACGATTTATAGATAAGGCCTATTGTGAATTGGGTACTGATGGTTTGTCCTTTTTAAAAGGTGGGTCCCTATAAAAAAAAAAGGTTTGGGAAACATTGTTCTAGAACAACACTTGCCAAAAATATTTTACAATTATCCAGCTACAATACTAATTTCTCCTGGTTTCAGAAATGCCAATCAAAATTTGAGTAGAAAATATGAATTACAAAGAGGCTAAAACTGGGAAACAGAAATGTTATATCAATCAAGCAAATTACATAAACCGAGTTAACTTGAGGCTTTACCTGAAGTCTGTTTTTTGTCATAATATATTGCAACAAGCTAAAGTAAGATATTCTATACTTGTGTCCTGACTGACTTTGCCTGTGATTGTGGGAGTAGTTGTTGTTGTGTCTGGCTGCATGTTGACTCTTGGCCCGCAGAACAGCCAGGATCTTCTGAGCTTCCAGGGACAGAGGTCCCGAGTACAACCTGCTGCTTGACTGCTCCATCTCCTCCCTGTCAGAATTCCTGCTACTCTCTCTCTACCTGACGATATCTGACTCTTTAACCGTCAATGACCTAGACGGGACAAAGAAGAAGAAAGAAGAAGAAGAAAGGCACTTTATTAATCCCCGAGGGGAAATTAAATGTTTTCACTCTGTTATATTTACATAGTACACACAGGCACACATGCATTAATGGAGAGACGTCAGAGCGAGGGGGCTGTCCCTGACAGGTGCCCCGAGCAGTTGGGGGTTTGGTGCCTTGCTCAAGGGCTCAAGAGCCAAGCAGAAAACTGGCATCTCTCCTGCAATGAGTTCACACTCAGTACTTGGTCCATGCGGGGATTTGAACCCGCGACCCTCCAGTTCCAAAGCCAAGTCCCTATGGACTGAGCTACTGAGCTACCAAAGGGGAGAATTAGGTCAGCTACACACAGATCTGGTTTAAACTGGCATCTCAAAAACACATCCAACCCTCCAGAAATAGACTTCAATAATCTTGAATTAAAAAAAAAACGTTCACTTCTCAACCTCGATAAAGATAACATGTTACTTTATTTATCCAGAAAGAGGAAACAATGACATTTTAGAGCATCACAAGACAAAAAAATTTATTATCGGATTAGTTTATGTAACAATAGTTTGAAATAAACACACTCAAATGAATCCCAATCATCATTTAAGTCACACTGCTCATATACAACCAGATTTTGAGTATGCTTTTGCATAATTTTGGTGAATTTTTAATGGGAAAAATATTCAATAACTTCACTTTTATAAAGTGTAGTGCATCAGAATGTCTTAATTAGTTTAATAAGTTTAGTTATTAGTTTAATAAGTATAATCAGGAAGAGGCCATTGATGTGTGAAGTGATTTTGGTAGCACTACACTGTAAGTTATTGAATATTTTTCCCATTAACAATTCACCAAAATTATGCAAAAGCATAGTTTTCCACACTTAGTGTTGTAGTACAACCATGAGATCATTGATGTGTGAAGTGATTTTGGTGGCACTACACTGTATAATATTGAAGTTATTGAATATTTCTCTCATTAAAAATTCACCAAAATTATGCAAAAGCATATTTTTCCAAACTAAGTGTTGTAGTACAACTATGAAGAGACCATTGATGTGTGAAGTGATTTTGGTAGCACTACACTGTATACTATTGAAGTTATTGAATATTTCTCCCATTAAAAATTCAAAAGAATTATGCAAAATAATGTTTTTTCCAAACTAAATATTGTAGTACAACTATGAGGAGATCATTGATGTGTGAAATAATTTTGGTGGCACTACACTGTATAATATTGAAGTTATTGAATATTTTCCCCATTAAAAATTCAAAAGAATTATGCAAAATAATATTTTTTCCAAACTAGATATTGTAGTACAACTATGAAGAGATCATTGATGTGTGAAGTAATTTTGGTGGCACTACACTGTATAATATTGAAGTTATTGAATATTTCTCTCATTAACAATTCACCAAAATTATGCAAAAGCATGTTTTTCCAAACTAAGTGTTGTAGTACAACTATGACGAGATCGTTGATGTGTGACGTAATTGTAGCTAACGTTAAGCTAGCTAGCTTCAGTAGCTAACGTGAAGCTAAACACTTGTGGTAAACTTGCCAGTTAATAGATAGAAAGTAGGTATGTGAACGGCTCTTGTCAAGTGAGTCTAAAGCAATGTTTTTTCGTATATTATTTTACCAAATGTGTAAACAAACTGTGACTCCATAACTTACAGTTATCTTCAGATACTCCGGTTTGTTAGCATCCTAACTGACGGCACGTCGACCGACGTTGACCATGACGTAAACCATGACGTCGACACGCAAGGACCGTAGTTGAGTAGAAGTAGAACGTAGCAGAACATGGAAATACTCATGTAAAGTAGAAGTACCTCAAAGTTATATTTAAGTACTTAGTTACATTCCACCACTGAGTACATTTTATACTGTTGGGTTTTTTAAAAGCATTATTTACTCTTCCTGTTGGAATAAAATAATTGTTAATTATTTAACTGCAAAGTAGTAATGTGTTTTGGATACCTTCACTTTTTTTTGCATTAAATCATACGTTGTTTTGCTGAAATTGATTGGATGTGGCACAGCCCTACCAATGAAACATTTCCACCAGCCGCCACTGCAACTGATTTTCACTTCTTGGCAATATACGTCCTTTGGCCTAAAGAAAATGCCAAGTATCCACTTAGGTGTTTTTATTTATTTATTTTCATCATTATTATTTATTCAAACATATGATTGTATGTTCAGATATCTGAAGTAGAGTAGTCTGTCTGCAGGACAGATAATAATGCACTATACTCTTTTTTAAACAGTCTCTTCTGCACTATATTCACTTTTTTTAATAGTCGTGCATCACAGCTGTTACCCTGCACTATATTCAGTTTTAACAGTTTTCTTCATCTCCTTGTATTTTTATATCTGGTATATTTTTCTAACTTTTTTACTGCCTTTTCACTGACATGTTTTGCACTATGGAATTGTGATGCTGGAAACTTGAATTTCCCTCGGGATCAATAAAGTTACTATCTATCTATCTATCTATCTATCTAGTAATAGCCATTTAATAAGTAAACGCTGTTCATTTGTGCTTGTTGACTTGGACAGCAGCTTGCCTGCTGTTACTGTAACATTCCTGACGGTGACAGCAGAGGACCGTTTATAAATTAATTATGGGCATTTAGAGCATGGGATTATGATAAATCTTTTCTATTTTAAGAAATCCATTCCAGTTTTATTGATATTGTAAAAGATACACAGTCATTTTAATTTAATTTATTTCACTTGCAAGTTTATTTTATTAAGATTGTATCACTATAGATCACAATATAAAGACTGCAATGTTAAGTTTTAAGGAACCTACAGCAGAGTAGGATTTCCATGCTGTCTTGGATAATAGTGTGCATGTTACATTATATAAGATCTATGGGGCTTGTCAAAAAGTATTCTAGGAAATCCTAACTTGAATCAACACTGAAAGTGGATTTTTCCATCAGTTATGAGTCATCTAAACTTGCAAAACAAGCATATTTCTGAGGATAGTAAAACCTGTTATTTTAAATATTGATGGGTGACAGAGGTGATAGGTAGTAGACAGTGAGGAAAAGAAAGACGTTGAATCTGTAGCACAAATATGACCCTTTAGTAATAAAGTCTAATTTTATTAAATCCACCTTGTTGAACCAACATACAGAGAAAGTTAGTCAGGAGAAAAGTCAATCTCTAATGTGTTTAGGTCTCTGTAGATTGGTCGGTGGGACTTGATGATGACAAAGCCTTCAGTTTTTCAAGCAGTTTCTTTTCATCAGCACCAACGAGCTCATCCACCTGAAAGACAAACACCACGATTAAAGACAGTTTTAATTAATAATAAAAAAATACAAAATAATGCATATAAAATAAAAAAGGGTTCATTCATTCAGATAAAAGCATTATAATTCTTATGTCAAACAAGTGTTTGTGCCCCCCCAAAAAAATGTGAAGGGTTAGACTGATTGTACGCCAGGTTTGGACCACTCATGAATTTCGTTTGTACGCAAGAAAAAAGTCATTAAGTATGATGAATTTGGTGAATGCCATAAGTCCTCTTAAAAATCTCTCGTACGAGCCACTTAACAAAATCTGTCCGTACCACTGGTTTTTGCATGAGGCTCACTGTTTCCATCCTCAGCAAGTTTCCGCAGAAAAGCTCTGATGAAATGAGTGTCACGGCACACAGGCAAAGTTAGCAACTAGCTTGTGAAGAAAGTGCATTTATCAGCTAAAGAGCCAGGTACTTCCTTCAGGAGTTGGTGGAGACCAAACCAGAGCTGAAAGTGAGTGAATATTTGACTGAAATTCAGGTGGCCAGAAGCACGACTCTAAATGAATGATAACGTTGCTCCATATCTGCTGGAAGTGTAAATGAGCAACTCTTTGCCAACACATTACAACTTTTTAAAGGTGATAATATATCAATGTTTCCATCTTCGCTGTATATTTTCATGCTTACCTTCTTTGCCTTCTTGAAAAACATGAACGTGGGCATGGCGTTGACCTTGTACTTTTTAGCAATTTCCTGAAAAGATCAAAAAGGAACAATATAAGATGGATGGACTGAGTCAAAAACACTGCTACGCCCTGATTGAGAACTGTTCAAGCTAACATGAACGGCTATAGATGATGTTATTTATATATGTATATATATATATATATACATATATATATTCACAGTGTGTGAATGAAGAAATAAGTTGTTAAATTTGACTCATTTTCAATTTTTTTATGTACCTCATTACATTATTACTCCACTGCTCCTTTAGTCATCATTACTGCAAAACCTCACCTCAGTGCCGCGAGTCGGTTTACTTTATGCGGAAGTCAGCCCGCTACAACGGTCGCTATGTCAACGGTACACATAAAAATGGCCGCCGCTCTGACCATCCTGCTACGTTGATTTGAATGGGAATATCTGTGCTACTACTATATTCTATTTCTATGATCACTCTGCTACCAAAAAGTAAGAACACCTTAATGCTTTAACTAGAACAAGGATGCTGTACAATAATTTGTGCACCAACAAAGAAGAAGCAGCTATGGCCAGGACCAACTATCATTATTACGAATGTGGAAATATACCAGGCAAACTATTAGCTTGGCAAATCAAGAAAGAGGAATCTGACAAATTTATACACTCAATATTAACAGAGGATGGCAGGTACCTTGACAGCTCAACATCCACAAATTCTGAATTTAAGCAGTTTTATTAAAAAGTTACAATACGGGGCACGACGATTATAAAATTGGAGCAGAAAGATTTCTGGATAGAATACCTCTATCCTCTATCTCTACCTGATTACAAGCTGATATATCGGAGGTGGAGGTGCTCCAAGCCATTAACGCTTTACAGAATAATAAAGCACCCGGGCCAGACGGCTTTCCAATAGAGTATTTTAATGCCTCAAAGAAATTAATGACAACTCTTATGAATATGCTTAAAGAAGCTTTAGAATATAAAAAATACCAGACTCATTGGAAATGGTAACAATCACACTGCTCCCGAAGCCAGGCAATGACAAACAGAAATGTGATTCGTACAGAAGATTCACCACCACAGAGATACTGGATTAATGAACTTGTATTTTACAGCACACCACAAAAGATATTATATAATGTAAGAAAGAAACCTACAACCTTTCAGAAATTTTGGGGCAGCTTTATCAACATTCTACCGTCTTTGAAATGAGATGACCCTATAAGTATGAATCGTCCTGGACCAATTCCATCTTAACCTTTTAAAATGTATAGAATCTATTATTAGATTATTAGCATTAGTTAGGGCCCGAGCACCGACAACGTCGGGCCAGCGAAGGCCTTATTGAAACTGTAAGGATTATTCTTTTTCATGCAAATTAATCGCCTTTTTGAGGCCATTGCCATGCTCAAAAAGTTGCTAAACTTGGCGCACTTATCCGACGCGATGAACATTTGATATTTTACGGGTCTTAACCTCGGGTGTTGCAAAATGGCTCGTCATCGCCCCCTGGAGAGTTTGAAAAATTGAGCCCCTCGCTCCGGTTTCACCTACATGTATGAAATTTGGCAGACAGATGTAACATGTGGAGACGCACAAAAAAGCCTCTTGAAGGTATGCCCAAAACTCAACAGGAAGTCAGCCATCTTGAATTTAATGTGCGATTTTTGCCCATTTTTAGAGTTTTATAGGCCGTGTACTTTAACGAACTCCTCCTACAGATTTAATCAGATCGACTTGAAATTTGGTCAGGACCATCTTAAGACCTTCAGGATGAAAATGTATTCAAATGGTGAGTTTTCACTGAACGACCTGACCGTGGCGTGGCGGCCATTTCGAGCCATTTGCCATGAAACAGGAAGTTGTTGTAACTCCACTGTGCATAGTCCGATCTGCCCCAAATTTCTCAAGCATGATAAGGGTCCAGTCCTGATGTCATTTACATGTCCATATTGAGTCCCACTTATAGCGCCCCCTACTGGCAACAGGAAATGACATGTTTTCTATTACTCCTCTGAGCAGGTTGACCAGATCCACCTCAAATGTGGTCAGAAAAGCCTTAAGACCTTGATGATGCATTATTGGAAAGACTGAGTTTTCGTTAAATGGCGTTGCGTTGGCATGGCGGCCATTTGGCGTGATTCGCCATGAAACAGGAAGTTGTTGTAACTTTAGCATACTTTGTCAAAACTGCTCCAAATTTCTCAGCCATGATGGTGGTCCAGGCCTGAGGTCATTTTCACGTCAATATAGATTCATAGCCCCGCCCCTTTTCATAACTCATGAACCGTTTGTCGTACAGTCTTGTGGTCATTGCACTCATCAGAGTTCCGGTTTCATTGTGCCTGGCCGCGTCGATCAGCGTCCCGCCAGTACCCCCGACGCGCGGGAAGGTGCGAGTGGCCGTTCATTGCTGCTGCAGCTTTAATTTTGTTTGTATTTTTGCTGTTGTTTTTAATACATTTTTTTGTTTGTTTACTATATCATTACTACTTTTTTACTTGAATGTTGAAGTACATTTACATGTTATTTGTTCCTCTTCCTTTATTTAAAAATTTTTTTTTTGCTGCACAAATGGAAAAATGGATATATCTAACATACTACATTGCACTGTAAATCAAGCACCATCTGTTTTTCAATCAAACAAATCTTTACCAAAAAAATAAATAAATACAGAAAAAACCCACTTACCGCGCCCTCATCCACGTCCACTTTCAGGAAAAACACTTCCTTGAAATCCGTTTCCATTTTCTGCAAGAGAGTGGATCAATGAGCATTCATGACACCCAGAATGTACATGAAAGAATAAAAAAGAAAAGAATATCCTTATGGATTTCTGTTCCTGATTTAAAATAAGTCTAGAAGGAGAGTTGTCAACAAATCTGAAATCTTTGTTCTTGTATTTATTTAAGTTATGCGCAGCCATCCCATTTTCCAGTTCGCAGCCATTTCCTACTAGAGGTTGAAACAGCTTGACAAACGGTTTCCAGAGCAACAAGAGATGCTGCCCTCGAGCAACACGTGTCCTTCAGGAAAGGGCTCCCTTAAAACAACTAGACTAGAAACAGTTGTTTCACAAAGACTGCAACTACCGTGTGTCTAAATATCAAATACCTCATATCCACAGACTTCTGAAAGTGACCATCACTGTCTACAAAAACATTTAGTTGGCTTAAAAGGATTCCAGTTTAGAAAGGATTAGTAAAATCAAGTTTTTTCCATCCCTTAAAAGAAATTCATTGGAGTATGAAAACCCCCCTCAAAAAACATGATCTTACTATGGTTTTCCCTTTCCTACCATTCAAAAATCATTCAACTATGGTTTTGACAAGACTCGAGTGCCGAAATCCTCCACTTACTTCAAATTTTGGGCCAATCATTTTACAGGGGGGACACCAGGTGGCTGTGAAGTCCACCGCCACCAGCTTGTCTCCAGCTTCCTCCTTCAGGATGGCCTCGAACTCCTCCTACAGAAAATGAAAACGGATAACATTTGTACATTGTTTTAATCAAGCTGTGATGTATTAACTAACCTGAACTCACTTATTTCAGCTTTTATTTTGGAAAGTAACATTGTTGATATGTTATTTGTTTTGACATGTTCATGTCGATGGGACTTTACCTGCATCCAGGGTCTGAAATTAACTTTTTTCATTGTCTGCCACTGTGGCAGACAAGTACTTTTTTTTTTGTCTGCCACTCAGAAATTTTATCTGCCACTTTTGAAATCTCTGTGCTAAATGAAGGAACAAGGCAAAAGTGAGCACTGCTCACATACCCCCGCTCACTGCGGGGTAAGGTTTTGCCCTTTTGGAAAAATTCAAACAATTTTGGGCACCCTGGACTTGTAACCCCCAAAAGGCACAACTATACCACACTGTCAACCATCATACCAAATTTGAAGTTCCTAAGTTAAATAGTTTTCGAGTTCTGCTTCGGACACGAAAGTGTGACACTCGAATGGACGGACGGACGGACGGACGGACGGACGGACGGACGGACGGACGGACGGACGGACGGACGGACGGACACGCGGAATGCTATATACCCCCAACTACGTATGGGGGTATAATAACATCTTAGATCTGATGTCGATCAATGTCCAATATATTTTACACAAAAAACATTAAATACATGATAAATTACAATATTCAAATTACACCGTGGCTTCCGGGGAGCCCTATTTTTCGGGTAGGGAGGGAACTGTACACAGTACTACACTGTACTTTGCTATTGTCATCTATAGTGGTTGTTTGCATAAAAACACACAATTCAATTGACTATGATTATGATTATTTAAATATTTGCTTTGATTAAAAAAATCTTGGCAAGCTGTTGAAAGCTAGTGTTAGGATGTTAAACAGGTAATTCCCTCTCTATTATCTATTTTATATTGTTGTGAAAACATCTCCTTCAAAAAACTGTATTTATTCAAGTTTCTCGCCAAAAACTTAATTTTACGAGGTTACATTTGAACACATCATGATAACGTAATTTACTTTCTCCCAATAATCATTTTTCCTGAGCAGAGTTTGAACACCTCATAATAATAACAACTCAATGGCACCTCCATTAACATGAGTAGATCAGTTATTTAACCAAGCAGGACTGTGCTGCCCACCGGCTGGTAACAGGTAACGTTACTAACTCTCCTCCTGTTGAATTAAACACAGGTCTGTTGTTCATAGCGTCGCATTATCAGGGTAAAAATAGGGTGCGTCCCTCAGGCAGTCGCTCCGGTCCAAAACGAACTGAAACATGATACAGCGTGCGTAGGCGTCATTATGCCAAGGAATCAGACAACTAGGAACCGGTTCTCTATTCCCTCCCCTAGCGTTTTCCCTGTCTGCCAAAGTGGAGGATGGCCTGCCGATTTTACCCGCCACTAACAACAATTTACCTGCATTTGGCGGGTGACAGGTGCTAATTTCAGACCCTGCCTGCATCCTATTTTTTAAGATGATCATAGTTTTGGGTCTCAATCTAAAAAGTAATTAGTTAGGCTCAACATGAATACCTCAAAACAATTCATAAGTGCAGAGAATGTAGGCCTACTACATGCTACTGGTGGGAATAGGCTACAGGATTAGGTAAACTCCCACAGACAAAAACAGCAAAGACTCCAGGGTAAACATGCAGAAGCCTGCCTATTTCGAAAGGGCAGAGTGGGTGGAGGCTGGCAGAACAGGCTCTTCAGGTATCTCACTGTAATGTTGAGGCGCTCCTGTCAAAAGAATGTGTTTTTAAACCACGTCAGGAGTACGTCTATAGGAATAGCATTGTTGATCGGCCAGTTGCAGTGCTGGAAGAAGTATAAAGAAGTAAGATCTTTCACTAAATTAAAAGTAGCAATACCACAGTGTGCAAATACTCTTTGACAAGTAAGAGTCCTGAATTCAGAGTTTTACTTAAGTAGGCTAAAACTACAAATATATGAGCATCAGAATATAAAGTATCAAAAGCAATAGAACTAATTTCCTCTTTTTGCACTCGTGTGTTTTGTAGAACTGCATTTCCTCAAAGCAACAACATCTTCACATGCTGTTTTTTTCCCACACACATATATAGAGGAACCACCTGCCCACTGTCACACCAAATGTGGGATCAAGTTTGAGTTTTGAAAGTACTTGAGTTCAGGTGTATCATCTCCCATTCAGCCTCGCTTTAATTTGCTCTTCTTTTCACAATCAGCAGCTGCCAGTAGCCTACTTTCTCTGCACAGAGCCAGATTGGGTCATGAGAGCAATAAAAACATTTACTAATGTGTTACAATGAAGGTAAAACCTGCCAAATTAACAAAAAAAAACTTACCAAAGTTGTAACCTCTCTCATGATGGCTGTGTGAACTTGCCTTGAGGTGAACGACGAACGGCTAAAAGTTTGCAAATACTTTTTCCAGTGCACACAACGCCTTTTTATAACAGGTGTGTCAAGTTACCACACTGGAATTTAATGTGCTTCAAAATAAAAGTTGTTGTCATTATTAATACTGCGTTATAATGATGGGTGTTGTCTCTGAAATCCCTTTTAAATGCATTTTCATTTCCTACACATTTCACAATTTATATAGTATTTGTTTGGATTCTGTATTATGCATTGCAATAATAATAATTTCTTTAATAAAGACGTTTATTTTGAAGGTTGTCAGCAGCGTGACATTTTCTTCATTTTTGTTGCTTTACGTTCAAAATGCTTTGACGCTGTTGGGAGTTGACTTTTTTTTAATTCATCAGCCCAACTAGATGATGCTTGAACATACTAATGGAACATTTTATCTTATTTTTTTAAGTGCTTTGTGCTTTTTTGTAATCATTTAAAGTGGCAGTAGGCAGTGTATTTTTGGCATCATTGGGCAAGAATTCCATAATAACCTTTCAGCATATTGTTATATAAAGATATAAAGATTTATTGGATTATATTCACCAGAAGTATAAAACATTACATGTCCCTTTTAAAGGAGATAGGTGTATCGTCCCAGCCCTAGTATATATACTGCACATGTAGCAGCGTCATCATGCAGAAACCTACATCAAGTCACGATGTGGGGTAAAAGGTTTTAGAAGGACTTGAAGGGAAAATAGCATTTTGATGCTAAAACATACTTTGACCAAAATGTGAATGTTGGGATTTGAATACATGAAAAACACCACTGGGAAGATACAGGATGATAGAAAAAAAAAAGTACAGAGAAAATAGAAGGAAGCTGAGAGAGATTTTCACCACGCCTCTCTGGTAAAACAGGTTGAGCTGTGTTATCAGGTCTGAAAGGACTGCTGTATTCATTTTGGCAGAGATCACCTCCACAATCTGAGGAATCTTAGTTTTGGTAGAGGTCACCTCCACATTCTTTGTATCTGTATCTTGTATCTGTATTCTTATCTGCACCCAATCATAGCCAGTGTATTGTCTGAGCCTGTTCCAGAGCATCTCCTAACATGCTCTGATTCACTTTTATTAGAAATCACTCATCTTTGGCACAAAGCCAGCTGTAATGACTGTGCAGTTGTTTCCTGGCTCTGCTGATGTTGGTGGAGATCAGGTGGTAAAGTTTGGCGGAAGCTGTGCTTGTGTTTCTGCAGCTCACATCTCTTGTGTGTGAATAAAGGTACGACATGAAGCACAATGAAGTGCAGCATGCCAGTAACACCTATTATATTAAGACATATGAGAAGAATATATACATATTTACTAGGATTGGGGGAAAACCACACAGCACTTGGGCTATTTTTATAGGTTTATTTTGCATTGCATCAGCCAGTTTGTCAAACAGCCCACCGGAAGAGCTCCGAGTGCTCCAGATGGCCAGTCCGACTGTGCCATAGGTAGATCAAAGAACAATGTATTTCACATTCTTTTATGGTAAATGGACTTGCATTTATAATGCGATTTTCTAGTCTTCCGACCACTCAAAGCGCTTTGAACTACATGTCAGCATTCACACATTCACACACTGATGGCAGAGGCTACAATTTGGGGTTAAGTGTCTTGCTCAAGGACACATCGACATGTGGCCCGGAGCAGCCGGGGATCGCACCACCGTCCTTCCGATTGGCGGACAACCTGCTCTACCCTCTGAGCCACAGCCGCTCATTTATATCTCCCACATATGAAATGGATTCTTGTATAAAAATATTTTTGTGCAAATGTGGTGTAACTGACGTGATATTGTGACATGGCCCATTAAAAATAGTGACATTCTGCAAAATTAGTTTTTAAAAAAAAAACTTTTGATACGTAAGTATTTTTTGATGCAAATACGTTTTTACTTAATTCAGTAAAATTTTGAATGCAGCACTTTTACATAGAGTATATCCACACTGTGGTATTGCTACTTTTAGTTCAGTAAAAGTAAAAGATTCTTTAACATCAGCACAACAACATTGCAGTGAGAATGCTGAAGAGCCTGCTCCTCCAGCTTCCACCCACTCTGCTCTTTCTAAAGTATAGGCTACTGCATGATGACCCTGAAGGGTCTCTGTCATTTGTCTTTGTTGTTAATGTCGGTGGAACTTTACCTAACCTGTATTTCCAGCAGCAAAATGTATTTCTACGTACATGAAACCTGCCTTGGTGGAGGTCTGCGCTCTCCGAGTGCACTTCTAGTGCCAGTAACACTTATTATATGAAGACATATGAGAAGAATATCAGTATACATATTTACTAGGGTTGGGGGAAAAAATCGATTCACCTCTGTATCGCGTTTTTTTTTTTGTACGATTTTGAAATAGATTTTTTTAATGCCAGAATCGATATATTTGCTTCATTTGAGTCTATGTGGAGGAAGAAGGAAGTTAACGCTTTTATTGTTGTAGTCTGAGTAAAATGACGACACATTGCAATGCTTACAGTGTCTTCAGATACTCCGGTTTGTTAGCATCCTAACTGACGGCACGTCGACCGACGTTGACCATGACGTAAACCATGACGTCGACACGCAAGGACCGTAGTTGAGTAGAAGTAGAAAGTAGCAGAACATAGAAATACTCAAGTAAAGTAGAAGTACCTCAAAATTGTATTTAAGTACTTAGTTACATTCCACCACTGAGTACATTTTATACTGTTGTGTTTTTTAAAAGCATTATTTACTCTTCCTGTTGGAATAAAATAATTGTTAATTATTTAACTGCAAAGTAGTAATGTGTTTTTGATACCTTCACTTTTTTTTGCATACCGGGATGTTTGCTGAAATTGATTGGATTAGGCACAGCCCTACCAATGAAAAATTTCCACCAGCCACCACTGCAACTGATTTTCACTTCTTGGCAATATACGTTCATTTGTGCTTGTTGACTTGGACAGCAGCTTGCCTGCTGTTACTGTAACATTCCTGACGGTGACAGCAGAGGACCGTTTATAAATTAATTATGGGCATTTAGAGCATGGGATTATGATAAATCTTTTCTATTTTAAGAAAACCATTCCAGTTTTATTGATATTGTAAAATATACACAGTCATTTTAATTTAATTTATTTCACTTGCAAGTTTATTTTATTAAGATTGTATCACTATAGATCTCAATATAAAGATGCAATGTTAAGTTTTAAGAAACCTACAGCAGAGTAGGATTTCCATGCTGTCTTGGATAATAGTGTGCATGTTATAGGAGATCTATGGGGCTTGTCAAAAAGTATTCTAGGAAATCCTAACTTGAATCAACACTGAAATTGGATTTTTCCATCAGTTATAAGTCATCTAAACTTGCAAAACAAGCATATTTCTGAGGATGGTAAAACCTGTTATTTTAAATATTGATGGGTGACAGAGGTGATAGGTAGTAGACAGTGAGGAAAAGAAAGACGTTGAATCAGTAGCACAAATATAACCCTTTAGTAATAAAGTCTCATTTTATTAAATCCACCTTGTTGAACCAACATACAGAGAAAGTTAGTCAGGAGAAAAGTCAATCTCTAATGTGTTTAGGTCTCTGTAGATTGGTCGGTGGGACTTCATGATGACAAAGCCTTCAGTTTTTCAAGCAGTTTCTTTTCATCAGCACCAACGAGCTCATCCACCTGAAAGACAAACACCACGATTAAAGACAGCTTTAATTAATAATAAAAAAAATACAAAATAATGCATATAAAATAAAAAAGGGTTCGTTCATTCAGATAAAAGCATCATAATTCTTATGTCAAACAAGTGTTTGTGCCCCCCCAAAAAATGTGAAGGGTTAGACTGATTGTACGCCAGGTTTGGACCACTCATGAATTTCGTTTGTACGCAAGAAAAAAGTCATTAAGTATGATGAATTTGGTGAATGCCATAAGTCCTCTTAAAAATCTCTCGTACGAGCCACTTAACAAAATCTGTCCGTACCACTGGTTTTTGCATGAGGCTCACTGTTTCCATCCTCAGCAAGTTTCCGCAGAAAAGCTCTGATGAAATGAGTGTCACGGCACGCAGGCAAAGTTAGCAACTAGCTTGTGAAGAAAGTGCATTTATCAGCTAAAGAGCCAGGTACTTCCTTCAGGAGTTGGTGGAGACCAAACCAGAGCTGAAAGGGAGTGAATATTTGACTGAAATTCAGGTGGCCAGAAGCACGACTCTAAATGAATGATAACGTTGCTCCATATCTGCTGGAAGTGTATATATGCAACTCTTTGCCAACACATAACAACTTTTTAAAGGTGATAATATATCAATGTTTCCATCTTCGCTGTATATTTTCATGCTTACCTTCTTTGCGTTCTTGAAAAACATGAACGTGGGCATGGCTTTGACAGGGTACTTTTCAGTAATTTCCTGAAAAGATCAAAAAGGAACAATATAAGATGGATGGACTGAGTCAAAAACACTGCTACGCCCTGAATGAGAACTGTTCAAGCTAACATGAACGGATATATATATATATTTATATATATATATACACACACACACACATACAGCGGGTAAAATAAGTATTGAACACGTCACCATTTTTCTCAGTAAATATATTTCCAAAGCTGCTATTGACATGAAATTTTCACCAGATGTTGGTAACAACCCAAGTAATCTATACATACAAAGAAACCGACCTGCTAATTCCAGGTCTTTCTGAAACTCTCTACAAGTGGTCCTTGGCTCTTGGACAACTCTTCTGATAATTATTTTCACTCCTTTGTCAGAAATCTTGCAAGGAGCACCTGGTTGTGGCCAGTTTATGGTGAAATGATGTTCTTTCCACATCCAGATTATGGCCCCAACAGTGCTTACTGGAACATTCAGAAGTTTAGAAATGCGTCTGTAACCAATGTCATCAGTATGTTTTGCAACAATAAGGTTGCGAAGGTCTTGCGAGAGCTCTTTGCTTTTACTCTTCATGGTATGTTTCTTGTGTGACACCTTGGTATTGAGACACCTTTTTATAGGCCATCAGTTGGGACTGAACCAGCTGATATTAATTCGCGGGAAGGTGCGACAGGCCGTTCATTGCTGCTGCAGCTTTAATTTTGTTTGTTTTTTTGTCTGTTTTTGCTGTTGTTTTTAATATATTTTTTTGTTTGTTTACTATATCATTACTACTTTTTTACTTGAATGTTGAAATACATTTACATGTTATTTGTTCCTCTTCCTTTATTTAAAAATTTTTTTTTTGCTGCACAAATGGAAAAATGGATATATCTAACATACTACATTGCACTGTAAATCAAGCACCATCTGTTTTTCAATCAAACAAATGTTTACCAAAAAAAAAAAATAAATACAGAAAAAAAAACCCACTTACGTCGCCCTCATCCACGTCCACTTTCAGGAAAATCACCTTTTCTTTTTCTCCTTCTTTATTGAATATCGGTACCATTTCCTGCAGGAGAGTGGATCAATGATCATTCATGACACCCAGAATGTACATGAAAGAATAAAAAAGAAAAGAATATCCTTATGGATTTCTGTTCCTGATTTAAAATAAGTCTAGAAGGAGAGTTGTCAACAAATCTGAAATCTTTGTTCTTGTATTTATTTAAGTTATGCGCAGCCATCCCATTTTCCAGTTCGCAGCCATTTCCTACTAGAGGTTGAAACAGCTTGACAAACGGTTTCCAGAGCAACAAGAGATGCTGCCCTCGAGCAACACGTGTCCTTCAGGAAAGGGCTCCCTTAAAACAACTAGACTAGAAACAGTTGTTTCACAAAGGATGCAACTACCTTGTGTCTAAATATCAAATACCTCATATCCACAGACTTCTGAAAGTGACCATCACTGTCTACAAAAACATTTAGTTGGCTTAAAAGGATTCCAGTTTAGAAAGGATTAGTAAAATCAAGTTTTTTCCATCCCTTAAAAGAAATTTATTGGAGTATGAAAACCCCCCTCAAAAAACATGATCTTACTATGGTTTTCCCTTTCCTACCATTAAAAAATCATTCAACTATGGTTTTGACAAGACTCGAGTGCCGAAATCCTCCACTTACTTCAAATTTTGGGCCAATCACTTTACAGGGGGGACACCATTTGGCTGTGAAGTCCACAGCCACCAGCTTGTCTCCAGCTTCCTCCTTCAGGATGGCCTCGAACTCCGCCTACAGAAAATGAAAACGGATAACATTTGTACATTGTTTTAATCAAGCTGTGATGTATTAACTAACCTGAACTCACTTATTTCAGCTTTTATTTTGGAAAGTAACATTGTTGATATGCAATTTGTTTTGACATGTTCATGTCGATGGGACTTTACCTGCATCCAGGGTCTGAAATTAACTTTTTTCATTGCCTGCCACTGTGGCAGGCAAGTACTATTTTTTTGTCTGCCACTCAGAAATTTTATCTGCCACTTTTGAAATCTCTGCGCTAAATGAAGGAACAAGGCAAAAGTGAGCACTGCTCACATACCCCCGCTCACTGCGGGGTACGGTTTTGCCCTTTTGGAAAAATTCAAAAATGTTGGGCACCCTGGTCTTGTAACCCCCAAAAGGCACAACTATACCACACTGTCAACCATCATACCAAATTTGAAGTTCCTAAGTTAAATAGTTCTCGAGTTCTGCTTCGGACACGAAAGTGTGACACTCGAATGGACGGACGGACGGACGGACGGACGGAAGGAAGGACACGCGGAATGCCACGCGGAACGCTATATTATAATAACATCTTAGATCTGATGTCGATCAATGTCCAATATATTTTACACAAAAAACATTAAATACATGATAAATTACAATATTCGAATTACACCGTGGCTTCCGGGGCTTCCTGCACTTTGCTATTGTCATCTATAGTGGTTGTTTGCATAAAAACACACAATTCAAATTATTATGATTATTTAAATATTTGCTTTTGATTCAAAAAATCTTGGCAAGCTGTTGAGAGCTAGTGTTAGGATGTTAAACAGGTCATACTGTTATTCCCTCTCTATTATCTATTTAATATTGCTGTGAAAACATCTCCTTCAAACAACTGTATTTATTCAAGTTTCTCGCCAAAAACTTTATTTTACGAGGTTACATTTGAACACATCATGATAACGTAATTTACTTTCTCCCAATAATAATTTTTCCTGAGCAGAGTTTGAACACCTCATAATAATAACAACTCAATGGCACCTCCATTAACATGAGTAGATCAGTTATTTAATCAAGCAGGACTGTGCTGCCCACCGGCTGCTAACAGGTAACGTTACCAACTCTCCTCCTGTTGAATTAAACACAGTGTCATAGTGTGGCATTATCAGGGAAAAAATAGGGAACGTCCCTCAGGCAGTTGCTCCGGTCCAAAACAAACTGAAACATGATACAGCGTGCGTAGGCGTCGTTGTGCATGTGTAACTGTGGGAAACCATCGATACAGAGGAGTCCATAGTCACGGAGACATGAGATGCCAAGGAATTGGACAACTAGGAACCGGTTCTCTATTCCCTCCCCTAGCGTTTTCCCTGTCTGCCAAAGTGGAGGATGGCCTGCCGATTTTACCCGCCACTGACAACAATTTACCTGCATTTGGTGGGTGACAGGTGCTAATTTCAGAACCTGCCTTCATCCTATTTTTTAAGATGATCATAGTTTTGGGTCTCAATCTAAAAAGTAATTAGTTCCTCTGCGGGCAGAGGAGGCTCAACATGAATACCTCAAAACAATTCATAAGTGCAGAGAATGTAGACCTACTACATGCTACTGGTGGGAATAGGCTACAGGATTAGGTAAACTCCCACAGACAAAAACAGCAAAGACTCCAGGGTAAACATGTAGAAGCCTGCCTATTTCGAAAGGGCAGAGTGGGTGGAGGCTGGCAGACCAGGCTCTTTAGGGATCTCACTGTAATGTTGAGGCGCTCCTGTCAAAAGAATGTGTTTTTAAACCACTTCAGGAGCACGTCTATAGGAATAGCATTGTTGATCGACCAGTGGCAGAAGTATAAAGAAGTAAGATCTTTCACTAAATTAAAAGTAGCAATACCACAGTGTAAATACTCTTTGACAAGTAAAAGTCCTGAATTCAGAGTTTTACTTAAGTAGGCTAAAACTACAAACATATGAGCATCAGAATATAAAGTATCAAAAGCAAAAGAACTAATTTCCTCTTTTTTCACTCCTGTTTTGTAGAACTGCATTTCCTCAAACTGCATTTCCTCAAAGCAACAACATCTTCACATGCTGTTTTTTCCCACACACATATATAGAGGAACCACCTCCCCACTGTCACACCAGGAATGAAGGTAAAAGCTGCC